>NC_135235.1:12064374-12773541 GCF_051348905.1 Ranitomeya variabilis
GTGGGGGGCACATACTTTCTCCATATTAATGTCTATGGATGTAGATGAGGACAGAGAAGCCCCCGGAGGAGGATGTGGGGGGCACATACTATATTAATGTCTATGGATGTGGATGAGGACAGAGAAGCCCCCGGAGGTGGATGTGGGGGGCACATACTTTTCTCCATATTAATGTCTATGGATGTAGCTGAGGACAGAGAAGCCCCCGGAGGAGGATGTGGGGGGCACATACTTTCTCCATATTAATGTCTATGGATGAAGATGAGGACAGAGAAGCCCCCGGAGGAGGATGTGGGGGCACATACTTTCTCCATATTAATGTCTATGGATATAGATGAGGACAGAGAAGCCCCCGGAGGAGGATGTGGGGGGCACATACTTTCTCCATATTAATGTCTATGGATGTAGCTGAGGACAGAGAAGCCCCCGGAGGAGGATGTGGGGGGCACATACTATATTAATGTCTATGGATGTGGATGAGGACAGAGAAGCCCCCGGAGGAGGATGTGGGGGGCACATACTTTTCTCCATATTAATGTCTATGGATGTAGCTGAGGACAGAGAAGCCCCCGGAGGAGGATGTGGGGGGCACATACTTTCTCCATATTAATGTCTATGGATGAAGATGAGGACAGAGAAGCCCCCGGAGGTGGATGTGGGGGCACATACTTTCTCCATATTAATGTGTATGGATGTAGTTAGGACAGAGAAGCCCCCGGAGGAGGATGTGGGGGGCACATACTTTCTCCATATTAATGTGAATGGATGTAGATGAGGACAGAGAAGACCCCGGAGGTGGATGTGGGGGGCACATACTTTCTCCATATTAATGTGTATGGATGTAGATGAGGACAGAGAAGCCCCCGGAGGAGGATGTGGGGGGCACATACTTTTCTCCATATTAATGTCTATGGATGTAGATGAGGACAGAGAAGCCCCCGGAGGTGGATGTGGGGGGCACATACTGTCTCCATATTAATGTCTATGGATGTAGATGAGGACAGAGAAGCCCCCGGAGAAGGATGTGGGGGGCACATACTTTCTCCATATTAATGTCTATGGATGTAGATGAGGACACAGAAGCCCCCGGAGGTGGATGTGGGGGGCACATACTGTCTCCATATTAATGTCTATGGATGTAGATGAGGACAGAGAAGCCCCCGGAGGAGGATGTGGGGGGCACATACTTTCTCCATATTAATGTCTATGGATGTAGATGAGGACAGAGAAGCCCCCGGAGGTGGATGTGGGGGGCACATACTTTTTCCATATAAATGTCTATGGATATAGTGAGGACAGAGAAGCCCCCGGAGGTGGATGTGGGGGGCACATACTTTTTCCATATAAATGTCTATGGATATAGTGAGGACAGTGAAGCCCCCGGAGGTGGATGTGGGGGGCACATACTTTCTCCATATTAATGTCTATGGATATAGATGAGGACAGAGAAGCCCCCGGAGGAGGATGTGGGGGGCACATACTTTCTCCATATTAATGTCTATGGATGTAGATGAGGGCAGAGAAGCCCCCGGAGGTGGATGTGGGGGGCACATACTTTCTCCATATTAATGTCTATGGATGTAGATGAGGACAGAGAAGCCCCCGGAGGTGGATGTGGGGGGCACACACTTTCTCCATATTAATGTCTATGGATGTAGATGAGGACAGAGAAGCCCCCGGAGGAGGATGTGGGGGGCACATACTTTCTCCATATTAATGTCTATGGATGTAGATGAGGACAGAGAAGCCCCCGGAGGTGGATGTGGGGGGCACATACTTTCTCCATATTAATGTCTATGGATGTAGATGAGGACAGAGAAGCCCCCGGAGGTGGATGTGGGGGCACATACTTTCTCCATATTAATGTCTATGGATGTAGATGAGGACAGAGAAGCCCCCGGAGGAGGATGTGGGGGGCACATACTTTCTCCATATTAATGTCTATGGATGTAGATGAGGACAGAGAAGCCCTCGGAGGAGGATGTGGGGGGCACATACTTTCTCCATATTAATTTCTATGGATGTAGATGAGGACAGAGAAGCCCCCGGAGGTGGATGTGGGGGGCACATACTTTCTCCATATTAATGTCTATGGATGTAGATGAGGACACAGAAGCCCCCGGAGGAGGATGTGGGGGGCACATACTTTCTCCATATTAATGTCTATGGATGTAGATGAGGACAGAGAAGCCCCCGGAGGTGGATGTGGGGGCACATACTTTCTCCATATTAATGTCTATAGATGTAGATGAGGACAGAGAAGCCCCCGGAGGAGGATGTGGGGGGGGCACATACTTTCCTCCATATTAATGTCTATGGATGTAGAGGAGGACAGAGAAGCCCCCGGAGGTGGATGTGGGGGGCACATACTTTCTCCATATTAATGTCTATGGATGTAGATGAGGACAGAGAAGCCCCTGGAGGAGGATGTGGGGGGCACATACTTTCTCCATATTAATGTCTATGGATGTAGATGAGGACAGAGAAGCCCCTGGAGGAGGATGTGGGGGGCACATACTTTCTCCATATTAATGTCTATGGATGTAGATGAGGACAGAGAAGCCCCCGGAGGAGGATGTGGGGGCACATACTTTCTCCATATTAATGTCTATGGATGTAGATGAGGACAGAGAAGCCCCCGGAGGTGGATGTGGGGGGCACATACTTTCTCCATATTAATGTCTATGGATGTAGATGAGGACAGAGAAGCCCCCGGAGGTGGATGTGGGGGGCACCTACTTTCTCCATATTAATGTCTATGGATGTAGATGAGGACAGAGAAGCCCCTGGAGGAGGATGTGGGGGGCACATACTTTCTCCATATTAATGTCTATGGATGTAGATGAGGACAGAGAAGCCCCCGGAGGTGGATGTGGGGGGCACATACTTTTTCCATATAAATGTCTATGGATGTAGATGAGGACAGAGAAGCCCCCAGAGGAGGATGTGGGGGGCACATACTTTCTCCATATTAATGTCTATGGATGTAGATGAGGACAGAGAAGCCCCCGGAGGTGGATGTGGGGGGCACATACTTTCTCCATATAAATGTCTATGGATGTAGATGAGGACAGTGAAGCCCCCGGAGGAGGATGTGGGGGGCACATACTTTCTCCATATTAATGTCTATGTATGTAGATGAGGACAGAGAAGCCCCCGGAGGTGGATGTGGGGGGCACATACTTTCTCCATATTAATGTCTATGTATGTAGATGAGGACAGAGAAGCCCCCGGAGGTGGATGTGGGGGGCACATACTTTCTCCATATTAATGTCTATAGATGTAGATGAGGACAGAGAAGCCCCCGGAGGTGGATGTGGGGGGCACATACTTTCTCCATATTAATGTCTATAGATGTAGATGAGGACAGAGAAGCCCCTGGAGGAGGATGTGGGGGGCACATACTTTCTCCATATTAATGTCTATGGATGTAGATGAGGACAGAGAAGCCCCTGGAGGAGGATGTGGGGGGCACATACTTTCTCCATATTAATGTCTATGGATGTAGATGAGGACAGAGAAGCCCCCGGAGGTGGATGTGGGGGGCACATACTTTCTCCATATTAATGTCTATGGATGTAGATGAGGACAGAGAAGCCCCCGGAGGAGGATGTGGGGGGCACATACTTTCTCCATATTAATGTCTATGGATGTAGAGAGGACAGAGAAGCCCCCGGAGGTGGATGTGGGGGGCACATACTTTCTCCATATTAATGTCTATGGATGTAGATGAGGACAGAGAAGCCCCCGGAGGTGGATGTGGGGGGCACATACTTTCTCCATATAAATGTCTATGGATGTAGATGAGGACAGTGAAGCCCCCGGAGGAGGATGTGGGGGGCACATACTTTCTCCATATTAATGTCTATGTATGTAGATGAGGACAGAGAAGCCCCCGAGGAGGATGTGGGGGGCACATACTTTCTCCATATTAATGTCTATGTATGTAGATGAGGACAGAGAAGCCCCCGGAGGTGGATGTGGGGGGCACATACTTTCTCCATATTAATGTCTATGTATGTAGATGAGGACAGAGAAGCCCCCGGAGGTGGATGTGGGGGGCACATACTTTCTCCATATTAATGTCTATGTATGTAGATGAGGACAGAGAAGCCCCCGGAGGTGGATGTGGGGGGCACATACTTTCTCCATATTAATGTCTATAGATGTAGATGAGGACAGAGAAGCCCCCGGAGGTGGATGTGGGGGGCACATACTTTCTCCATATTAATGTCTATAGATGTAGATGAGGACAGAGAAGCCCCTGGAGGAGGATGTGGGGGGCACATACTTTCTCCATATTAATGTCTATGGATGTAGATGAGGACAGAGAAGCCCCTGGAGGAGGATGTGGGGGGCACATACTTTCTCCATATTAATGTCTATGGATGTAGATGAGGACAGAGAAGCCCCCGGAGGTGGATGTGGGGGGCACATACTTTCTCCATATTAATGTCTATGGATGTAGATGAGGACAGAGAAGCCCCCGGAGGAGGATGTGGGGGGCACATACTTTCTCCATATTAATGTCTATGGATGTAGAGAGGACAGAGAAGCCCCCGGAGGTGGATGTGGGGGGCACATACTTTCTCCATATTAATGTCTATGGATGTAGATGAGGACAGAGAAGCCCCCGGAGGTGGATGTGGGGGGCACATACTTTCTCCATATAAATGTCTATGGATGTAGATGAGGACAGTGAAGCCCCCGGAGGAGGATGTGGGGGGCACATACTTTCTCCATATTAATGTCTATGTATGTAGATGAGGACAGAGAAGCCCCCGAGGAGGATGTGGGGGGCACATACTTTCTCCATATTAATGTCTATGTATGTAGATGAGGACAGAGAAGCCCCCGGAGGTGGATGTGGGGGGCACATACTTTCTCCATATTAATGTCTATAGATGTAGATGAGGACAGAGAAGCCCCCGGAGGTGGATGTGGGGGGCACATACTTTCTCCATATTAATGTCTATAGATGTAGATGAGGACAGAGAAGCCCCCGGAGGTGGATGTGGGGGGCACATACTTTCTCCATATTAATGTCTATAGATGTAGATGAGGACAGAGAAGCCCCCGGAGGTGGATGTGGGGGGCACATACTTTCTCCATATAAATGTCTATGGATGTAGATGAGGACAGTGAAGCCCCCGGAGGAGGATGTGGGGGGCACATACTTTCTCCATATTAATGTCTATGTATGTAGATGAGGACAGAGAAGCCCCCGAGGAGGATGTGGGGGGCACATACTTTCTCCATATTAATGTCTATGTATGTAGATGAGGACAGAGAAGCCCCCGGAGGTGGATGTGGGGGGCACATACTTTCTCCATATTAATGTCTATAGATGTAGATGAGGACAGAGAAGCCCCCGGAGGTGGATGTGGGGGGCACATACTTTCTCCATATTAATGTCTATGGATGTAGATGAGGACACAGAAGCCCCCGGAGGTGGATGTGGGGGGCACATACTTTCTCCATATTAATGTCTATAGATGTAGATGAGGACAGAGAAGCCCCCGGAGGTGGATGTGGGGGGCACATACTTTCTCCATATTAATGTCTATGGATGTAGATGAGGACAGAGAAGCCCCCGGAGGAGGATGTTGGGGGCATATACTTCCCAGACTCCAGACTGTTTCCTGCACAGATACATTGTAACAATCTATCAGGACTGAACTGTGTTTTGGCCACAGAGGATTTCACAGTTTGGATTTTCTTTCTTCTTTCTGCTCTACTGGTTGTCCCTGGAAACGTAATGAAGACTTGTGAATGCAGCTCTGGATGTGAATGGAGAATTAATACCGCCACAAATGAGGTGAAGGTTTAGTGATGTTACTTGGTTTCGGGCCGGGTTCAGGCGGTCCTATGAAAGATTGGCCAGTGCCATCCACAATTAATGGTTACGAGTCTGCGCTCGGGTGGGTGCCCTGGTGGTGGATACGTTGCGGTGGGGTGGGTGCCCGGGTGGTGGGTACGCTGGGGTGGGGTGGGTGCCCGGGTGGTGGGTACGCTGGGGTGGGGTGGGTGCCCAGGTGGTGGGTACTCCGGGGTGGGTGCTTTGGTGGTGGGTACGCTGGGGTGGGTGCCCTCGTTTCTGTGTGCTGTCATGTGAGAATCGAGGAATTACCACATAGAAAGACTAAATGAAACTTAGTAATATTTCAATAAAAAGACAAGAATAAAAATAAATGAGAATGTAATGTGAGGAGGGGTAAACTCAGTAGGGGCAAATAATAGACCCCGGTGAGACCCTCACTCGTTATTGATACCAGCTCCACACTTCACTCATCAATTGCAAAACTTTCATAGAAAACTTTTTCCCAGTGATCGGACACGTAGACGTGAGAGTGGCGCATACTGAACTCCATTGTCTGTGTGTTGGGAGGTTTTTTAGGATGTAAAACCCACTTTGTTTTTTTTCAGGTGTGTGTGACATCGGCCGTACAGGATTTGTCCTCTCTGTGACATCTATGCCATGCTGACAGCCGGCGATGTGAGTACCCCGTCCTCTGTACGGGACTTGTCCTGCACTTATTAGAGACCCCTGAATAGAGCAGCGCTGGGGGCCACATCATTGTCACGTTGTCAAGGTTACCATATAGGTTACCCCCCTCCATATAGGTTATGTTCTCCATATAGGTTATGTTCTCCATATAGGTTATGTTCTCCATATAGGTTATGTTCTCCAGATAGGTTATGTTCTCCATATAGGTTATGTTCTCTATATAGGTTATGTTCTCCATATAGGTTATGTTCTCCATATAGGTTATGTTCTCTATATAGGTTATGTTCTCCATATAGGTTATTTTCTCCATATAGGTTATGTTCCCCGGACGCCAGCGGAGGAAGTGACAGCTTCCTAAAATATCTTGGGAAAAGTAATATCAGCGCTGCGACACATTCCGAGCATTGCTCCCCACAGATGCCAGCGGCCGGCACGCTGTACAGATCCTGCACTGCCCACTAGGGGGCGACCTCAGTTACATGAGTTATATGCAAAATGGGAAAACTGCTCAAATGGCAACTCCCCAGTATGAGATTATCTGTCTTACAAGGTTGTAAAAGTGATCCCTCCAGTGCCCTACACCAGTCATTTATCCTGGCACAGGAGATGCGGGGCAGATACCATCTCGATTACACATTCAGTTTATGGTAAATTTGTTTTCTGTTCTCCGGTTATTACAGTACATGCGGTTCCAGGTTAACCCCGACCTTGTGTCCGCTTACAATCGGAATTGTGCGTGTTGTTGTGTCTTTTAAAGGAGAACGCCACCCTCCCCTCCCCCAATTTACTCATCCTCTGTGCTGCTCGATCCTTGATTTTACATTTCCAGTTGTCAGGCAGTGATGGGCACGAGCGCGGATACGAGCGCAGCTCCGGCTGCTTCCTCAGCGTTACATAATGTCCTGGCGGAATCTTTCATTGCTCTTATTATAGCAGGAGAACGTGCTCCGCACAGGACCGAAGCTGCAGGAGAACGTGCTGCACACAAGAGAACGTGCTCCGCACAGGACCGAAGCTGCAGGAGAACGTGCTGCACACAAGAGAACGTGCTCCGCACAGGACCGAAGCTGCAGCTGTGACGTACTCCACACAGGACTGAAGCTGCAGGAGAGCGTGCTCCACACAGGACCGAAGCTGCAGGAGAGCGTGCTCCACACAGGACCGAAGCTGCAGGAGAGCGTGCTCCACACAGGACCGAAGCTGCAGGAGAGCGTGCTCCACACAGGACCGAAGCTGCAGGAGAGCGTGCTCCACACAGGACCGAAGCTGCAGGAGAGCGTGCTCCACACAGGACCGAAGCTGCAGGAGAGCGTGCTCCACACAGGACCCAAGCTGCAGGAGAGCGTGCTCCACACAGGACCCAAGCTGCAGCTGGGATGTGGCGCTGATGCATCTGGAGCCGACGTTTTCTAAAGATACAGTTTTGCCTGGAATATGGATCCTATTTATATGACCGGGATGTGCGGTTGTCAGGAAAACCTCGTATTCCTCTGTCACGAAGCGTCTGGTGGTCTCCACATCAATGAGAGACGATGATAAAACCACGGTGACTTTAATTCTGATTAAAGGTCATTTTCAGCATCACAAGCGCTAAATGAGTCGAGAAGAGGAAATGAAGCAACTTCACAAACCCCAGTGAACACCTATTGTTTTGTGTATACAGCTCCTCTGCAGATCTATGCGGCTCGGTCCCTGTAATCTCATCCTGCAGCCCTGAGATATTTCATCTGCCTCCTCTTGTCTATAGGTTACAAGAAAGTCACATGACTGCAGGATCCGACTACACAGGGATTGTGGTCTGTTACCATGGCGACACAGAGATACAAATATAATACAGCACGCAGGGAGGCAGACCGTATCACACAGGATGGGATTAGATACCCTGCTCCGCAGACCGTATCACACATGATGGGATTAGATACACGGCTCCGCAGACCGTATCACACATGATGGGATTAGATACACGGCTCAGCAGTCAGTATCACACAGGAGAGGATTAGATACACGGCTCAGCAGTCAGTATCACACAGGAGAGGATTAGATACACGGCTCAGCAGTCAGTATCACACATGATAGGATTAGATACACAGCTCAGCAGTCAGTATCACACAGGATAGGATTAGATACACAGCTCAGCAGTCAGTATCACACAGGAGAGGATTAGATACACGGCTCAGCAGTCAGTATCGCACAGGAGAGGATTAGATACACGACGAGCTCACGTAGAACTCTATACTTATTTAAGGTTAAAATATAACTTTTAATACCAATAAAATATCAGAGACCTACAGAACGTGAAGCCAAACACCGTCACCAGGAAACTACAAGATACAAACACCACAGGGAGGCGCCGGCCCCTGTACAGTACTGACCACCCTACCTGCCGGCGCCCCCGACGGTAGGTAGGGTGGTCAGCATTGTACAGGGGCCGGCGCCCCCGACGGTAGGTAGGGTGGTCAGCATTGTACAGGGGCCGGCGCCCCCGACGGTAGGTAGGGTGGTCAGCATTGTACAGGGGCCGGCGCCCCCGACGGTAGGTAGGGTGGTCAGCATTGTACAGGGGCCGGCGCCCCCGACGGTAGGTAGGGTGGTCAGCATTGTACAGGGGCCGGCGCCCCCGACGGTAGGTAGGGTGGACAGCATTGTACAGGGGCCGGCGCCCCCGACGGTAGGTAGGGTGGTCAGCATTGTACAGGGGCCGGCGCCCCCGATGGTAGGTAGGGGGTGGTCAGTACTGTACGGGGGCCGGCGCCTCCCTGTGGGGTTTGTATCTTGTAGTTTCCTGGTGACGGTGTTTGGTTTCACGTTCTGTAGGTCTCTGATATTTTATTGATATTTAAGGTTAAAATATAACTTATTAATTAAAAGTATAAAGTTCTACGGTGAGTGAGCTAATTCCTACTAATACTGTCTGTCCTGGATGATGTGAATGCGATTAGATACACAGCTCATCAGTCAGTATCACACAGGAGAGGATAAAGGTACCGTCACATTTAGCGACGCTGCAGTGATCTAGACAATGATGCCGATCGCTGCAGCGTCGCTGTTTCGTCGTTGTGTGGGCACTAGAGAGCTGTCACACAGACGACTCTCCAGCGACCAACGATGCCGAAGTCCCCGGGTAACCAGGGTAAACATCGGGTTACTAAGTGCAGGGCCGCGCTTAGTAACCCGATGTTTACCCTGGTTACCAGTGTAAATGTAAAAAAAACCAAACACTACATACTTACATTCCGGTGTCTGTCGCGTCCCCCGGCGTTCTGCTTCCCTGCACTGTAAGCGCCGGACGTAAAGCAGAGCGGTGACGTCACCGCTGTGCCCTGCTTTACGGCCAGCCGGCGCTGACACAGTGCAGGGAAGCAGAACGCCGGGGGACGCGACAGACACTGGAATGTAAGTATGTAGTGTTTGGTTTTTTTTACATTTACACCATACCTCCCAACTTTAGGGGAAGGGAAAGAGGGACAAAGTCAGCGGCGCGCGTAGCGCGCCGCGGCAAATTTTAGGCCACACCCATTTCACAACTAGCCACGCCCCAACCACACCCATTTAGCACTTCTGATCACAATGTTTCGTTAACAATAATTATGAACAAAAAAATATGGCCACACACGACGCTCCATACTGTACAATGGCCTTTGGCCACATTATGCTCCATACTGTATAATGGCCCCACATGATGCTGCGTACAGTATACTTGCCCCACGTGATGGGGCACGTATAAAATGCCCCATAGCATAAAATACGCTGACACACCCTGACTACGGATCAATATTTTGGGGACATTTCTCCGTATTACGCCCGTAGTACGGCCGTATAATACGTGGCGTATTGTCTTACGCCGAGTGTGACGCCGGCCTTACTGGTATAATTATTATAGGGGCCAAGTCCCTTTTGTATATATCTCCCTGATATACACCGAGCACCATTTTGTGTTCATGTAATTTGTGTTATGGGTTCGACAGGGCTAAAAACATAGTAACACCCACGGAGCACATCTGCCCGGCACCAGGTCCTCCTGACCCCCGGAGTGCGCATACGTGAAGTGCGACCGAAGATTCCTGAGGCGGTGGAGTCAGAGGTGAGTAACGGGGTGAGGGGTCGGCATGCTGCTGCCGTATTTAGCATTTTGGGTGACAATACCCCTTTAACGATAACCATGGGGAGAGGGGTGCTGCACCAGGTTGGTGGAGAATCTGATGGATGGGTACCAGGGGGAGAGTGGGAGCGGGGTGCGCTGCATGGGGAGACAAAGTTTGTGTCAGTCCTCCTAATGCTGTCAGATCAGAGTCTCTGCTGTAACGGGCAGCGCTGCATGGAGAGGGGGAGAGACACATTCACTTACAGTCAGTCTGCAGATCCCCGCTCGCTGCTCCCGCGGTCACGAGAAACCAGTCCGGGTGCTGGCGCTGCCGCTCTAGTGTCCTCAGAGTCCGCCCACGTTGAGGAGGAAGCCGGAGGCGGGCGGTGAGGCAACTCAAGGGGGCGTGGCTACAACGCAGACAGTCCCAGGCAGGGAACGGAACGAACAGCTGCGGGTACAGAAATCGGGCTCTCTCTACGTCCCGGAAGTGGGCGGGGCTTCACTGGCGGCCGCAAATTCGGGATTTTAAATGCCCGAAGCGGGACAGCGGGACCCCGGTGCCAAAGCGGGACTGTCCCGCTGAAATCGGGACGGTTGGGAGGTATGGTAATTTACACTGGTAACCAGGGTAAACATCGGGTTACTAAGCGCGGCCCTGCGCTTAGTAACCCGATGTTTACCCTGGTTACTAGTGAAGACATCGCTGGATCGATGTCACACACACCGATCCAGCGATGTCAGCGGGAGATCAGCGACGAAATAAGGTGCTGGCCTTCTAGCTCCGACCAACGATATCACAGCAGGATCCAGATCGCTGCTGCGTGTCAAACACAACGATATCGCTATCCAGGACGCTGCAACGTCACGGATCGCTGTCGTTACCATTGTTAAGTTGTTCAGTGTGAAGGTACCTTTAGACACAACTCAGCAGAGACTATCACACAGGAGAGGATTAGATACACAGCTCAGCAGTCAGTATCACACAGGAGAGGATTAGATACACAGCTCAGCAGTCAGTATCACACAGGAGAGGATTAGATACACGGCTCAGCAGTCAGTATCACACAGGATAGGATTAGATACACAGCTCAGCAGTCAGTATCACACAGGATAGGATTAGATACACGGTTCAGCAGTCAGTATCACACAGGAGAGGATTAGATACACAGCTCAGCAGTCAGTATCACACAGGAGAGGATTAGATACACGGCTCAGCAGTCAGTATCACACAGGATAGGATTAGATACACAGCTCAGCAGTCAGTATCACACAGGATAGGATTAGATACACGGTTCAGCAGTCAGTATCACACAGGAGAGGATTAGATACACAGCTCAGCAGTCAGTATCACACAGGATAGGATTAGATACACGGCTCAGCAGACAGTATCACACAGGACAGGATTAGATACACAGCTCAGCAGTCAGTATCACACAGGAGAGGATTAGATACACAGCTCAGCAGTCAGTATCACACAGGAGAGGATTAGATACACGGCTCAGCAGTCAGTATCACACAGGATAGGATTAGATACACGGTTCAGCAGGCAGTATCACACAGGAGAGGATTAGATACACGGCTCAGCAGTCAGTATCACACAGGATAGGATTAGATACACAGCTCAGCAGTCAGTATCACACAGGATAGGATTAGATACACGGTTCAGCAGTCAGTATCACACAGGAGAGGATTAGATACACAGCTCAGCAGTCAGTATCACACAGGAGAGGATTAGATACACAGCTCAGCAGTCAGTATCACACAGGATAGGATTAGATACACGGCTCAGCAGACAGTATCACACAGGATAGGATTAGATACACGGCTCAGCAGTCAGTATCACACAGGAGAGGATTAGATACACGGCTCAGCAGACAGTATCACAGAGGATAGGATTAGATACACGGCTCAGCAGTCAGTATCACACAGGAGAGGATTAGATGCACTGCCCCCTGTGTATTGCTGGTCAATCCTGTGGTACCCGCTCTCGGTGAGCCCCCAGCGCAGTCGTCCTCAGCTCCCAGTGACTTCAGTAGGAGTTGATATTGACGTCCTGAGGATAAGTTGCGACTATCACGAGCCCGGGGAACCTATGGGATGTGTGAATAGAGTGTGAGCTCTTGGGGTGCGGGGAGGGTCGTCCTCATTACTGACACTTGTGCCCAGGGGTCACTCACTAGCAGTTGGTGCAGTCTCGGCCTGGCACATCACCAGGGCAGTTACACAAGCCGGCACTGGGCGTCGCTGGGATCAGTGGCACGAAGCTGCCGCCGATCAGCAGCACTGTCATCATTAGTGTGATTTATGGCCGCTTTCCCTGTGTCATCCGTACAATATCTGTCGAAATGAAGAATCAGGAGTCACAACGTGTCCCGAGAAGACTCCGCACCCGCAGCTTCTATTCTTAGTGCAGGAAACCAGGTTATCGCCAGCTCAGTACAGAGATCAGTTCTTCTGATCAGCTTCATGTCAGTGAATGGAGACAAATTTTATTACATCCAGAATCTGAAACTATGAAAAAGCAGAATGTTTGTTACAATGTATCAGTGCAGGTACAATATGTTCTATTCAGAGAATGATGTGGAAAAGGGAAATGAAGACAAATACAGATGCTGACAGCAGAACTGAGTATTTCAGGAGAAGAGTGCAGTAGTCTCATGGGAAGTCCCCGCAGCACAGAGTGTTTCAGGAGATGGATGTACTGATATGAGTTGGATAGTGAAGGCGCAGGGTCCCCGCAGCGCAGAGTGTTTCAGGAGAGCAGGGTTTGTCCTCTATGTGACACGTTGCTTCTGTCCGGACAGGTTTGATTCTATTTTCGGGTTGCTCAATGTTACGGCAGAGGCCATGTTGTGTAATCCGTGTGTTGGTTTTGACAAGTCTTTGTGTCTATAGGACAGAGATGATCTGTGACCCCGGCTCTGATCTGATCTGCAGCACCTCTATCCCATGCTCCGCAGCCCCCCCATTCCGTGCTCCGCAGCCCCCCTATCTGGTGCTCTGCAGCCCCCATCCCATGCTTCGCAGCACCCCTATCCACTACTCTGCAGCCCCCATCCCATGCTCTGCAGCCCCCCCATCCAGTGCTCCGCAGCCCCCCCCCCATCCAGTGCTCCAAAGCCCCCCTATCCGGTGCTCTGCAGCCCCCATCCCATGCTCTGCAGCCCCCCCATCCAGTGCTCCGCAGCCCCCCCCCCCATCCAGTGCTCCAAAGCCCCCCTATCCGGTGCTCTGCAGCCCCCATCCCGTGGTCCTCAGCCCCCATCTCGTGCTCCGCAACCCCCATATGCGATACTTTGCAGCCCTCATCTGGTCTTCTCCTCTCGCATCTTCTGCCATGATCTTGATGTTGGGACTTCCAGTGCTGGGACCCTCAGACATCATGGCACTAAGCTTCAGGCGACACACGTTGCTGTGGCACCCAAGTATTTTTTTGCAGTTTAGTAAATTAGTGACCACTTTGCCGCCATTTTGCTGAATTTGTAGAAAGCATCAATTTTGAAGTCTGTAGAAGTCACATTTTTGTAAAATTCAAGACTATTTCAATTCACCTTGAACAGATCGGCTCATCTCTAAATTGTACCTAGAGATTTGTGTGATACCTTGGGATTGAAAGCCTAACCTCACCTTGTCCTGCTCACAGCTGAGAGGTTGTTACAATGTATTGGTGTAGACGCCTCCATCCTCCATACCCAATACACTGTAACTAGTGATGAGCGAATGTGCTCGGATAAGGTCTGTTCTGAATGTGCGATCCGAGTGTCTTCTGTGCTCGAAAACTAGGTTCGAATTGCCGCAGCTGCAGGTCTTAGACATCCATAACATGTGGAGGGATCGCCGCAACACGCGGATGGATCGCCGCAACACGCGGATGGATCGCCGCAACACGCGGAGGGATCGCCGCAACACGCGGAGGGACTGCTGAAAAGTCGCGAGACCTGCAGCCGCGGCGATTCGAACATAGTTTTCGAGCACAGAAGACACTCGGTTATCACCCGAGCATAATAACGCCTCATCCGAGCACGCTCGCCATCACTAGCTGTAACCTTCCCCTCTGCCTTGTGACTGGTCAGGACTAGAGATGAGCGAACCTGAACTGTAAAGGTCCGCGCCGGATACCTCGTGCCCACAGCTGAACTCAGAGCCTGGCCTTCTGCCGGAAGGGAGAGAGAGATACAAACTCCGGGGAGAGTTCTGGTACCAGGTCCAGTCCTCCATGACCAGGATGGGGAGAACATTCACTGGACGGAACCGTTATCATAAAGTGTCAGCAGCGGACACAGAAAACTGTGCAGTTGCAGAACTTCTCATAATGTGAAATTCTAAATAAGACGCCTCCGTAACGTCACGAGTTCTTGTTTGGGTCCAGACTGTAGATGGGCGCCATATTTATTACTGCGCCAATGTTCACAGCTTTCTGGGTGCGTGACAGCCAGGGGCCGATCCTTCATTCTCCAGACGCCTTTTTTTTCATCTTTTTTTTTTTTGCCAGAATAAACTGGTTGATGAATTTTTCCCATTAAATTAACTAATGGATAAGGCACAAACATAAGTCACTATCGGAACCATTTTTACCCCAGAATCAAGGTGCAAAACGTGATGATGAACTGGGGGCGAAGAACGTATTGATAAGTAAAGCCGCCCCCGTACGACCTCACACGTGACCGTTCCCTTCTCTAAACCCATGAACGCCCGCCGCCGCAGCGATGATGGCTGCATTGTCCGCCCTGCGGCTTTCATTCTGAATCCCCACAGAATAAATCAGATTTTTGGCGGCGTCCTCGCCTGTTCCCATCCAGACTGAAGCTATAACTCCGCTCACTGCTGGATTTAACGTTTCAGCAGATGTTTTGTTTTCCTCCTTCCCAAAATATATAAAAAAATGAAAATATTGCAAAAAAACTCCCAAAATATATTGTAAATAGGGATGAGCGAACCCGTGGAAGTTCGGGCTCTGGTACCGTCACCTCCCAGAACTTTACCCGAACTGGAATCAGACACTGAACTCTACTGAAAACAATAGGGATCAGACCTCGGAGCCAGAAAATCTCCCTCTCTGCACCAGACGGCCGGGGAAAGTCCGTGTTCAGCATTTAGCCCAACTACAATGTTTGGGTTCACTCCTCTCTAGTTATAAACCGAAAAGTCATGTTCTGGCGGGATGCAGTAATTGGTGGGGGGTCCCGCTGATCCAGGGGCATTTAAAGAATGTGTCTAAAGAATGCTGAATAAGTGAAGATGTCAAGGAAAAATAAAAAATGACTTAAGAAAACTTAAAAAATGGCACAAAACTGATTATTCATTAATATTGCATTTTCACCTTTTTATCGTCTATTTTTTATGTCCGCCATTGCGGTATCCAGATGTTTTTTGCCTAATTTCGTCTTTTGTGACTTTTCCAACAGTCATAAAAACTTGTCACAGATATTTAATTTCGCCATAAATATTGGCGCACTTTTTGCACTATTTTGTCAAACATATGTTTTTCAATGCTAAAAAGTTGCAAAAAGAAGTTACAAAAAAGCTACTGTTCTTACCTGTGCAAAATTCATGAACTGCCTGCGCCATTTTGAAGAGTTCTGTGCAAAAAAAAACAAAAAACAACGAATGACACGCTTCATAGCGGCAGATTTATTATCCCCCACAGCGGAGAGCCAGCAACACACAAATAATGAAAAACAGAAGAAATAGCAATAAAAGGAATGAAACTCTCCGTGTCGGCGCTGGGTATCGGCTGCCATCTTCCTCTGCCAAGTGCGGCGCCACTGCCAAGGGTCCCGACACGGAACCTGACAGGAGAGATTAATAGATCCACTCATGATGGGTGAAAATCCTGAACGCCAGACACATTGGGGTCCCAGCGGCTGCAGAGCCGTCGTCCCTTAGGCTGTGTTCACACCTCATCGTTTTCAGGCAGGTTTGGAGCGTAATAAAAAAAAAAAAGCCTGAAAAATCGCTAAGAAATCGCTCCAGCGACTCGTCTCATTCATCTCCTTGTAGAACGCTGTTCACATGTTCAGGCTTTTGTGCGGCTGTAAGAAGTGACTGCTCCTTTCTTTATGCAGCCCCTGCGGTGAAGACTCGCCATATGATTACAATGGGGGGGCTACAGGGAGGCCGGGCGTCTTTTTCAGCGTTTTGTTACTACTTCTGCTGTAAAAACTGCTAATGTTTTCTAGAGTGTTTTATGAATTTTTAATGGAAAAAAAAAGGCAAAAAAGGTTCCGAAATCGACACGTAACGCTAGAAAATAAGAGGCGTCATGTAACGAAAACTGGAGAAAATGAGCGACTCCAGAAGCGTCTTAGGCTTCATAAACATGTTTTTAGCCGCTGGAAAAAGCCGCAGTGTGAACACGCACCAGACACAAAAAGCCTCGGTCTGAACAAGCACCAGACACGAAAAGCCGCAGTGTGAACAGGCACCAGACACAAAAAGCCGCAGTGTGAACAGGCACCAGACACAAAAAGCCACAGTGTGAACAGGCACCAGACACAAAAAGCCGCAGTGTGAACAGGCACCAGACACAAAAAGCTGCGGTCTGAACACGCACCAGACACAAAAAGCCGCAGTGTGAACAGGCACCAGACACAAAAAGTCGCAGTGTGAACAGGCACTAGACACAAAAAGTGGTAGTGTGAACAGGCACCAGACACAATAAGCCGCAGTGTGAACAGGCACCAGACACAAAAAGTCGCAGTGTGAACAGGCACCAGACACAAAAAGTCGCAGTGTAAAACGCATCAAACAAAAAACCGCAGTGTGAACACGCACCAGATACAAAAAGCCACAGTATGAACACGCACCAGACACAAAAAGCCGCAGTGTGAACACGCACCAAATACAAAAAGCCGCAGTGTGAAACGCATCAAACAAAAACCGCAGTGTGATCAGGCACCAGACACAAAAGCCACAGTGTGAAATGCATCAAACAAAAAACTGCAGTGTGAACACGCACCAGACACAAAATGCTGCAGTGTGAACATGCACCAGACACAAAAAGCCTCACTGTGAAACGCATCAAACAAAAAACCGCAGTGTGAACACGCACCAGACACAAAAAGCCGCAGTGAACACGCATCAGACACCAAATGCCGCAGTGTGAAAACGCATCAAACACAAAAAGCCGCAGTGTGTACACGCACCAAACACAAAAAGCCGCAGTTTGAACACTCATTAAACACAAGCCGCAGTGTGAACAGACACCAGACACAAAAAGCCGCAGTGTGAACACGCACCAGACTCAAAAAGCTACAGTGTGAACAAGGACCAAACAAAAAAACGCAGTTTGTACACGCACCAAACACAAAAAGCCGCAGTGTGTACACACGCACCAGATGCAAAAAGCCGCAGTGTGAACACCCACCAGACACAAAGCCGCAGTGTGAAACACATCAAACAAGAAACAGCAGTGTGAACACGCACCAGACACAAGAAGCCACATTGTGAACACGCACCAGACAGAAAAAGCCGCAGTGTGAACTGCACCAGACACAAAATGCCGCAGTGTGAACACGCACCAGACACAAAAAGCCGCAGTTTGAAACGCATCAAACAAAAACCCCAGTGTGAACACGCACCAGACACAAAAAGCCGCATTGTGAACACGCACCAAATACAAAAAGCCGCAGTGTGAAACGCATCAAACAAAAACCGCAGTGTGATCAGGCACCAGACTCAAGAAGCCGCAGTGTGAACAGGCACCAGACACAAAAGCCGCAGTGTGAAATGCATCAAACAAAAAACTGCAGTGTGAACACGCACCAGACACAAAATGCCGCAGTGTGAACATGCACCAGACACAAAAAGCCTCACTGTGAACACGCATCAGACACAAAAAGCCGCAATGTGAACACGCATCAGACACAAAAAGCCGCAGTGTGAAACACATCAAACAAGAAACAGCAGTGTGAACACGCACCAGACACAAGAAGCCACATTTTGAACACGCACCAGACAGATGAAGCCGCAGTGTGAACTGCACCAGACACAAAATGCAGCAGTGTGAACATGCACCAGACACAAAATGCCGCAGTGTGAACAGGCACCAGACACAAAAAAACGCAGTTTGAACACGCACCAGACACAAAAAGCCGCAGTGTGTACACACGCACCAGATGCAAAAAGCCGCAGTGTGAACAACCACCAGAAACAAAAAGCCGCAGTGTGAAACACATCAAACAAGAAACAGCAGTGTGAACACGCACCAGACACAAGAAGCCACATTTTGAACACGCACCAGACAGATAAAGCCGCAGTGTGAACTGCACCAGACACAAAATGCCGCAGTGTGAACACGCACCAGACACAAAAAGCCGCAGTATGAACACGCATCAGACACAAAAAGCCGCAGTGTGAACAGGCACCAGACACAAAAAGCCGCAGTGTCACACGCACCAGACACAAGCTGCAGCGTGAACACGCATCAAACACAAAAAGCCGCAGTGTGTACACGCACCAAACACAAAAAGCCCCAGTGTGAACACGCATTAAACACAAGCCGCAGTGTGACCACGCACCAGACACAAAAAGCCGCAGTGTGAACAGGCACCAGACACAAAAAGCCGCAGTGTGAACAGGCACCAGACACAAAAAGCCGCAGTGTGAACACGCACCAGACACAAAAAGCCGCAGTGTGAACAGGCACCAGACACAAAAAGCTGGCAGGTCTGGCACTCCCTATCACAGGCCCAGGGCTTGCTTCACATCTGCGTTAGCCCCTTCATTATTAATCTCTGGCGCAAGTTCCACCCGTCTCCGATAAGCGCAGCTAAAGTTTCTGATAAAATGAGTGATGACCCCGATGTTGCTGCAGGGTCCGACTGGCGCGGGTTGTGTCCTGTCTGGTGCGGTTTATGTGCCGTCTGGTGCGGTTTATGGCGCGGTTTACATCCGTCGGGCGCGGTACGGCCTCATTCACACCTCGCTGATGCTTCTCTCATCTGACAATAACAGGACGATTTTCCTCAGTGTTTCGGATCAGATTCCCGTCGGTGTTTGCTCCGTTTTTACCGTCAGATTTTTTCATGTGCAAAAAAACTACCCCTGCTGGAGGTTTCTCAGGCTTGTGAGACAATGGCGGGCAGTGACCCCCGCCGGGGCTGCGGACATGGTGGTCACATAGGCCGCTATACGTGTAGAGCCGCATTCTCCTGGTCATGTGACCGCGATCCATCGCACGCGACATTCCATAGAAGGTGTTAGATATTCCAGGCGCTCGCAGCCTCCACTTCACGTCTGATAACGTCTGGATAGTCGGGGGCCACTGCCCCGTGGATCTGTGACCACCCCCATCATCTATGGGAATCTCGCACATTCCGCAGTGCGACCCCCAGAGCGCAGATACTGCGGCTATTTCTGTCCTGTCCTCTGATAACGGCGTCATGCGTCATAGAAGAAGATTCTGCCGCCATGTCTGCGACTCCAGAGACCCTGGAAGAGCGGAGACCCCCAAAATCAGCAACACCCAACTTTTCTAAGCATCTGAAAGGCAAATATGACTCATTATATAGTCACTGCTGCCATATTTCTACAGAAGGCAAACCAGCCTTTCAGGAGTCTGGGAAAGCTGAGTGCATAATAATTACTAGGAAGAGATAGTGATCAGGAGTCTGGGAAAGCTGAGTGCATAATAATTACTAGGAAGAGATAGTGATCTGGAGTCTGGGAAAGCTGAGTGCATAATAATTACTAGGAAGAGAGTGATCAGGAGTCTGGGAAAGCTGAGTGCATAATAATTACTAGGAAGAGATAGTGATCAGGAGTCTGCTAAAGCTGAGTGCATAATAATTACTAGGAAGGGATAGTGATCAGGAGTCTGGGAAAGCTGAGTGCATAATAATTACTAGGAAGAGATAGTGATCAGGAGTCTGGGAAAGCTGAGTGCATAATAATTACTAGGAAGAGAGTGATCAGGAGTCTGGGAAAGCTGAGTGCATAATAATTACTAGGAAGAGATAGTGATCAGGAGTCTGGGAAAGCTGAGTGCATAATAATTACTAGGAACAGATAGTGATCAGGAGTCTGGGAAAGCTGAGTGCATAATAATTACTAGGAAGAGATAGTGATCAGGAGTCTGGGAAAGCTGAGTGCATAATAATTACTAGGAAGAGATAGTGATCAGGAGTCTGGGAAAGCTGAGTGCATAATAATTACTAGGAAGAGAGTGATCAGGAGTCTGGGAAAGCTGAGTGCATAATAATTACTAGGAAGAGATAGTGATCAGGAGTCTGCTAAAGCTGAGTGCATAATAATTACTAGGAAGAGATAGTGATCAGGAGTCTGGGAAAGCTGAGTGCATAATAATTACTAGGAAGAGATAGTGATCAGGAGTCTGGGAAAGCTGAGTGCATAATAATTACTAGGAAGAGAGTGATCAGGAGTCTGGGAAAGCTGAGTGCATAATAATTACTAGGAAGAGATAGTGATCAGGAGTCTGGGAAAGCTGAGTGCATAATAATTACTAGGAACAGATAGTGATCAGGAGTCTGGGAAAGCTGAGTGCATAATAATTACTAGGAAGATATAGTGATCAGGAGTCTGGGAAATCTGAAAGAGATAGTGATCAGGAGTCTGGGAAAGCTGAGTGCATAATAATTACTAGGAACAGATAGTGATCAGGAGTCTGGGAAAGCTGAGTGCATAATAATTACTAGGAAGAGATAGTGATCAGGAGTCTGGGAAATCTGAGTGCATAATAATTACTAGGAAGAGATAGTGATCAGGGCTGAGAATGATGGGTTTATATCACCTTATTACTGATCTGGACTCTGGGAAAGCTGGGTGTATAATTCCATATATCTAGGAAGAGTTACTTCTTAGGATTGAGTCTATCACTATAGAACTGGACATATTTGCCATTTTGGTGTCTTGGAAAGCCGGGTGGTGAGCAGAAATGCCAAAGCTAGTGTTTGTCACCCATCTTTCCCAAGCACAGATAGCTTCAGGACGGATTTTCTGTGGGATCAGACACGGGATGCCATAACTCTTCTGCATTGAATCTCCATTTTTGGGGCATTTTCCGCGTTGCGAGAAGACGGCGCCGTGCGCTGGACGCATCTTCCGCCTCCGGATTGCACATTCACGATCTCATCTACATTTTCATTACATCTTCAGCAGCACAAGGAGGAAACAACGTCTCTATCTTCCATCCACATTGGATTTTCAGGACCCTCATGATGCTGCTGTCACTTAGCTTTCCCAGACTCCTGAATGGTAAATTCCCCTCCACCTCCCGAACAACGACATACGACTGACATGATTCTGCAGAACATGAGACTTTTTGCTCTATTTTTTGTTTTTAACTTTTTTTGCGCCTATTTAGAAAACGGAAAGTTACATATTTTGCAAAAGGTTTCGTTCCCTTGTATGAAACACTGTAGCGGACTGGAGTAGATTTGCACAACAATGTTGAAACTTTTAAAAAGTCGCATTTCTTGAATCAGACGAACATCAGGAAAAGTCAGAGAATTAAAGAGGTTGTCACTACTAGCACTGATGACGTATCCTTGGCATAGGGCAATGTGTGTGGTCGGGGTCTGACCCCCGCCGATCAGCTGTCATCGGTGTCAGCCGGATGTGCTCACACGCGGAGCTGCTCCGTGTTCTGATAGTGGCCGTGGCTCGGTATTCAGATCAATAGAAGGCGGATTTGTAGTTCCTTGCCGCGGCCGCTATCAGAAATCAGAGCAGCTCAGCAAGTATTTCCAATAACAACTGATCGATGGGGGTGCAGGGTGTCGGACCCCGACTGATCAGACATTGATGGATAGCAGCTGATAGTCGGGGGTGTCGGGTGTCGGACCCCAACTGATCAGACATTGATGGATAGCAGCTGATCGGCGGGGGGTGACGGACCCCGACTGATCAGACATTGATGGATAGCAGCTGATCGGCGGGGGGTGTCGGACCCCGACTGATCAGACATTGATGGATAGCAGCTGATCGGCGGGGGGTGTCGGACCCCGACTGATCAGACATTGATGGATAGCAGCTGATCGGCGGGGGGTGACGGACCCCGACTGATCAGACATTGATGGATAGCAGCTGATAGTCGGGGGTGTCGGGTGTCGGACCCCAACTGATCAGACATTGATGGATAGCAGCTGATCGGCGGGGGGTGACGGACCCCGACTGATCAGACATTGATGGATAGCAGCTGATCGGCGGGGGGTGACGGACCCCGACTGATCAGACATTGATGGATAGCAGCTGATCGGCGGGGGGTGTCGGACCCTGACTGATCAGACATTGATGGATAGCAGCTGGTAGTCAGGGGTGCTGGGTGTCGGACCCCCGACTGATCAGACATTGATGGATAGCAGCTGATCGGCAGGGGGTGACGGACCCCGACTGATCAGACATTGATGGATAGCAGCTGATAGTCGGGGGGTGTCGGACCCTGACTGATCAGACATTGATGGATAGCAGCTGATAGTCAGGGGTGCTGGGTGTCGGACCCCGACTGATCAGACATTGATGGATAGCAGCTGATCGGCAGGGGGTGACGGACCCCGACTGATCAGACATTGATGGATAGCAGCTGATAGTCGGGGGGTGTCGGACCCTGACTGATCAGACATTGATGGATAGCAGCTGATAGTCAGGGGTGCTGGGTGTCGGACCCCGACTGATCAGACATTGATGGATAGCAGCTGATAGTCGGGAGTGCTGGGTGTCGGACCCCGACTGATCAGACATTGATGGATAGCAGCTGATAGTCGGGGGGTGCTGGGTGTCGGACCCCGACTGATCAGACATTGATGGATAGCAGCTGATAGTTGGGGGGTGCTGGGTGTCGGACCCCGACTGATCAGACATTGATGGATAGCAGCTGATAGTCGGGAGTGCTGGGTGTCGGACCCCGACTGATCAGACATTGATGGATAGCAGCTGATAGTCGGGGGTGCTGGGTGTCGGACCCCGACTGATCAGACATTGATGACCTATCCTAAAGACAGGTCATCAATACTAAAGTAGTGACAACCTCATTAAGTAAACAACATAAGACAACTTTAAAAAAGTGCAAATCCATTGATAAATTTGTCGTAATCAACATTTTGATACAGGAAAGATATATATCTTGGTACCGTGTTAGCCAGTAGATAGAAAAATATTTAGAAATATTTAGTTGATGAAGAGACCTGTGTAGTCTCGAAAGCTTGCAATTTGTTACCATCTTTTCAGTTAGCCATTAAAAGGTATCAACCACTGAGGACTCTCAATTCTAAATAATTTTCGTAATCAACAGTTACTAAAAAAATGGGGAAAATGTAATAATGAATCGGACCCTCTGTGATTCGGACCCTCTGTGATGGGAATGTGGAAGATAAAGGTTGTGAGCTCTGCAGGACGGGGATGATGGGAGTCACACATTGGAAGAGGTAATTGGGAACTTCCAGGGATAGGGGGTGTTAGGAGCAACGATTGTGCCCTGTATGTTCTGTTGTATCCCCCCATGTGGTGTAAGAAAATGCTGTATATAGCATCACCTGCACATATCATCGTCATATACTGCAAATACCAGCATACAATGCTTAACAAATACTGTGCTCAAATTCTGTCATTATGCAGTGCAGAAATAATACAACCATATCATGCTCAAATACCGCCATATTGTACTCACATAAAATCATACACTGCTCAAATAATCCCACCTTACAGTGTACAAATAAACCCCCCATAAGGTACTTCGATACCTCCCTACAAATAATACCAATAATAAAGTGCTCAAATCATACCGACATACAGTGCTCAACTACCTCCACTATACACTGTGTTCCAAATTATTATGCAAATTGGATTTAAGTGTCATTAAGATTTAATTGTTTTGTTTTTCGAATAAACTCGTGGATGGCATTGTGTCTCAGGGCATGTGCACACGTCAGGATTTCTTCAGGAATTTTTGCGGGTTTTTTTGCAGAATTCCCTGATAAAAACGCCATAATTCTGCACAAAAAACGCATAAATTATGCATCCTATCATTTAGAATGCATTCCGCATTTTTTTGTGCAAATTTTGCATTTTTTTCCGCAAAAAAAAAAAAAAAAAAAAGCAAT
Organism: Ranitomeya variabilis; assembly: GCF_051348905.1. Classification (NCBI taxonomy): domain Eukaryota; kingdom Metazoa; phylum Chordata; class Amphibia; order Anura; family Dendrobatidae; genus Ranitomeya; species Ranitomeya variabilis. Next base: position 12,089,024 of record NC_135235.1, read on the forward strand.
CCGCAAAAGGAAGCAACATGTTCATTTTTGCTGATTTTTTGCGGATTTCCCATGATTTTGGAGTGTCAGGAGAAAATCCGCAAAAATTCCGCAAAAACAAAAATTGCGGATTTCTGGCAGAAATGTCCGGATTTTGTGAGGAAAATTTCTGCAAGAAATCCGGACGTGTGCACATACCCTCAATGGATCACTGAAATCAATCTTAAACACATGGGATAATTAGTTTTCCAGGTGATTCTAATTAAAGGAAAACTACTTAAAAATGATGTTCCACATTATTAAGCAGGTCACAGTTTTCAAGTAACATGGGAAAGAAAAAGCATCTCTCTGCTGCTGAAAAGCATCAAATAGTGCAATGCCTTGGTGAAGGGATGAAAACATTAGATATTTCACGAAAACTTAAGCGTGATCATCGTACTGTTAAGAGATTTGTGGCTGATTCTGAGCACAGACATGTTCGTGCTGATAAAGGCATAATGAGGAAGATTTCTGCCAGGCAAGTTCATTGGATTAAGAGAGCAGCTGCCAAAATACCATTACAAACCAGCAAACAGATATTTGAAGCTGCTGATGCCTCTGGAGTCCCTCGAACCTCAAGGTGTAGGCTCCTTCAAAGGCTTGCTGTGGTGTATATACCTACTATTCGGCCATCCTAAACAGTGTTCACAAGCAGAAACGGTTGCAGTGGGCCCAGACATACATGAAGACTAAACTTGCGGATTTTTCTGGCAGAATCTGCCTCTCTTGGCAGAAAACGCAGGCCAAAATGGTTGCAGATTTAATGTGGAATTGATGCGGATTTCTTGCGGATTGTCTTGCGTTTTTTGATGTGCGGATTTGCCTTATTCAATGTATAGTAATAGGTGCAGAAACACTGCGTTTCTGCACAAAGAATTGACATGCTGCGGAACATGGTACTGTACACTGCATAAAAAAACTGCTGCAGATCCGCAGCCAAATCTGTAACGCGCACACATAGCCTAAGGGTATGTGTACACGTTGCGGATTTCCTGCGGATCCGCAGCGTCTTTTGCCGCTCAGAAACGCTGAAGATCCGCAAGTGATTTACAGTACAATGTAAATCAATAGGAAAAAAAAAATGCTGTGCTGACGGTGCAGAAAATTCCGTGCGGAAACGCTGCGGATTAAAACAAGGAGCATGTCACTTCTTTTGTGCGGATCTGCAGCGTTTTTGTAGAAATCCGCAAGGGTAAAAAACGCAGTAAATCCACACAAAAAAACGCATCAAATCCGCACCTGCGTTTCCTGCCATTTGGGATACAGACCCCACAGCCCCGCGCACAGGATACTCAAATACCTCTATATAGTCCTCAGATGATATTTCAGCACTGGTGAGTGGTATTATCAAAGAGGGCTCATATCATAAAATGCAGGGCTCAAGAACATACAACCCTCAAATGATACCACCGCTAAAAAAAGTTAAATACAAGCTTCATACAATGTTGAAATATCATACAGCATTCAAACATCAGCATCATACAGTGCTCAAGTATTATCTTACAGTACTGATATATACACTACCATATAATGCTGAAATAATATCGCCATTCAATGTTCATGACTACTATATAGTACTCATACACCACCATACAGGGCACGAATAATATCGCCATACAATGCTCATGGAAAATAAATAATATTCAATGTTCAAAACCATAAAGTGCTCAACTATTAACCCTATACATTTCTCAAATGCTGCCATACAGTGGTTATATAATAATCCATAGAGTGATGAAATACCACTACAATCCAGTCCTTCTATGATACCACTATACAGTTATAAAATAATACCGCCATACAGTGCTTAGATAATAATCCACAATACAGTACTTCTGTACGACTATACGGTGATAAAATACCGCCATACAGTGCTCAATATTTTCCACAATCCAGTACTTCTATAATACCGCCATATAGTGCTTATATAATATTCCACAATACAGTACTTCTATAACATCACTATACAGTGATAAAATAATACTGCCATACAGTGCTTAGATAATATTCCACAATACAGTACTTCTATAATACCGCCATATAGTGCTTATATAATATTCCACAATACAGTACTTCTATAACATCACTAGACAGTGATAAAATAATACTGCCATACAGTGCTTAGATAATATTCCACAATACAGTACTTCTATAATACCGCCATATAGTGCTTATATAATATTCCACAATACAGTACTTCTATAACATCACTAGACAGTGATAAAATAATACCGCCATACAGTGCTTAGATAATATTCCACAATACAGTACTTCTGTACGACTATACAGTGAAAATAATTCCGCCATACAGTGCATATATAATGACACCATGTAATGTTGCAATAAGAGCAGCCGGTAACACAATTTATGGTGGGCACAAGCTTTGGGCTTCGTACCCGAACATGTTGCCCTGAGGATGATATGTTGGGGGTGGATCCAGGAGAACAGAGATGATGGGAGTGATTGACCCTCATCGTCTCCCTGGACTGCAGGGAGCACATGAAGCAGTCACAGACCGCCGGGACCCCCGTCCTGTAGAGGCGGCAATCACAGGATAGTACCACTGCTGGCTGTCATGTGCTGGACCTTGTACAGTGAAATAACACACGGCTCCGGGATTTGAGTCCAAACTGGTTTTATTTTATTGACAATCTTCTTGGCTACTGGTGATACTGGGGACGTGGGATATAAAACGTGGCTCCTGGAAAGTGTCGCATCTACTCGCACCAAGACCTCGGGGTAGATGAGAAGAAGGGCCGGTGTCAGGGAATCAAGGCAAAGATGGCACCTGCCCGATCTGACAGCCCGACCACTTGTCAGTTCTGATCACCGGCCCGGGACCCTCAGCAGCAGATTTCATGGGGCTGCGACATTTCCCAGGAGACATTTTATATACGTCACCCCGGCCGGGCGCTCATTACTAATAATAATAATTACTAGGGATTTATTATTAACCCCTGCCCTCCCATGGGGATTACATTAATGTGAAGGCTAACGACTCTCCAGCTCCAGTAGAACTACAAGGCTCAGAAATCCTCATGGATCTTCAGCTGGTGTGCATCTGAGAACCTCGCAATGGGAGTTGTAGTCCTACAGCGGTCGTGACTCCTGACTGCAGCTCTGATGGGAGTAATAGTGAGGATTACACATCTGGCTGGGAGTAGTGGTTCTACAGCAGCAGTCGTTGCATTTGCAACTCTTCAGGTTTGAGAGTAGTGAATGGCTGGGAGCAGTAGTTCCACAAGAGGTGACAGCTCTGCAGGACTGAGTTCCCCGGCTAAAGGCGGACATGCTGGGAGTTGTAGTTCTACTAGAGCTGAGGTCACAGCTGTCAGGGCAGATGATTGTGCCACTTCTCTGCGCCCCATATGGCGGTGACACATCTGAGCGCCCGGCGCTTTATTACTGCCCCTTATAATGATCTGTTTAATATAAACATATTACATCCTGCGCTGAGTGCAATGTGCACGGCCGAGGTAGAAGTCACATCATAAATATCCCCACACCAAGAACGTCCTCAGGGGCCCCGGATCCAAGCGCCGGGGCCCCGGACCCCACATTAAAGAGCAATAAATCCTCACAAAGGAACATTCCCAGCACACTGTGCCCGCAGCATGGAAACCTGCCGTGCCAACCCCAGGAGAGGTCCTGGGAGCGGTGCCAGCCTGGGGGGAGTGCTGTGCCATTCTGGGAGAGAGTGGGGGCAGTGCCAACCTGGGGAGGGGGGTGAGTGCTGTGCCATTTTTGGAGAGGTCCTGGGAGCGGTGCCAGCTTGGGGGGCAGTGCCAGTCTGGGCAAGGGGGGAGTGCTGTGCCATTCTGGGAGAGGGTGGGGGTAGTGCCAACCTGGGGAAGGGGGGAGTGCTGTGCCATTTTTGGAGAGGGCGGAGGCAGTGCCAACCCGGGGTGGGGGAGAGTGCTGTGCCATTTTTGGAGAAGGCGGGGGGCAGTGCCAGTCTGGGCAAAGGGGGGAAGGGAAGTGCTGTGCCATTCTGGGAGAGGGTGGGGGCAGTGCCAACCCAGGGAGGGGGAGAGTGCTGTGCCATCCTCGAGGAGGGCGGGGGGCCGTGCCAGCCTGGGAGGGGGAGAGTGCTGTGCAATTTTTGGAGAGGGCGGCAGCAGGTCCAGCCTTGGAGGGGGAGAGCACTGTGCCATTTTTGGAGAGGGCTGGGACAGTGCCAGGCTGCGAGGGGGACAATACTGTGCCATCGTGGGAGAGGGTGGGTGCAGTGCCAGCCTGGGAGGGGGAGAGCACTGTGCCATTTTTGGAGAGGGCGGGGGCAGTGCCAGTCTGGGAGGGGAGAGTACTGTGCCATTTTTGGAGAGGGCTGGGACAGTGCCAGGCTGCGAGGGGGACAATACTGTGCCATCCTGGTAGAGGGCGGGGGCAGTGCCGGCCTGGGAGGGGGAGAGCACTGTGCCATTTTTGGAGAGGGCGGGGGCCGTGCCAGTCTGGGAGGGGAGAGTACTGTGCCATTTTTGGAGAGGGCTGGGACAGTGCCATCCTGGGAGAGGGCGGGAGCAGTGCCAGCCTGGGAGGGATAGAGTACTGTGCCATTTTTGGAGAGGGCTGGGACAGTGCTAGGCTGGGAGACAATACTGTGCCATCCTGGGAGAGGGCGGGGGCAGTGTCGGCCTGGGAGGGGGAGAGCACTGTGCCATTTTTGGAGAGGCCGGGGGCAGTGCCAGCCTGGGAGGGGAGAGTACTGTGCCATTTTTGGAGAGGGCTGGGACAGTGCCATCCTGGGAGAGGGCGGGAGCAGTGCCAGCCTGGGAGGGATAGAGTACTGTGCCATTTTTGGAGAGGGCGGGGTAAGGTCCAGCCTGGGAGGGGGAGAGTGCTGTGCTATCCTGGGAGAGGACGGGGGCAGTGCCAGCCTGGGAGGGGGAGAGTGCTGTGTCCCCCCAGGAGAAGGAAGGGGTGAGAAGTGCCATTCTGGGAGGGGGTATGGGCAGGGCCAGCCTGCGAGGAGGGGGCAGTGTGTACCCTCTGACCAATAATCAGCCCCAGCAAGGAGTGCACATACCTCCTCCTAGAGTGGTCCTAGAAGTCCTGATGAGATCCCTGTGTGACCCATCCCTCCATGAGGCAACTGTGGCCAGTAAAGTGCTTCCAAGACCCACATAATCTAAGAGGTGAAGTGCGGGTGTCTCAGAGGGCAGTGCCCACCAGTCCCATGTCCATCTCACCAGGTGGGCTGCTAGGCTGAATCCAGGGACTGCTGGGTCCCATTACACTCAGACCATGTGGTCAGTACGTTGGTATCTAGAGAGTTGTGGTACCCTGTAGAATGTCTGGAGAGCTCTCCGGCTACATGGAGCCTTCTGTCCGCCTGCCGGGCACAGCACAGGAGCCTCTTGAAGGCTTTCCTAAAGTCGGGGCTCCTGCAGTAGATGATGGGGTTGAAGGCAGAATTCACATAACCCAACCAGTTCAAGAACAGGAAGAGCTTGTCAGGGATGAGGTTCCTCCAGAAGACATTCACAATGTTGGCCAAGAAGAAGGGCAGCCAGCACAGGGTGAACGTGCCCATGATGATGCCCAAGGTCTTTAAAGCTTTTTGCTCCTTGGCCACCAACATTTTAGAAAGTCTTCTCCTGCTGGAGCGGGCATTGCTCAGAGACTGGTTGTGGTGGAACCTGCCCTCACATCGATCAATCTTCTTCATCTGATTCTTGGCTTCCTTGAAGACTCTGAGATAGACAAAGATCATGATGAGCAGGGGAATGTAGAAGGAGATGATGGAGGAGGCGATGGCATAGGCTCTGTTGGTGACAAAGTCGCAGCAGCCAGGGTCCTCATAGCAGCTTAGAGCCTCAGGGTCCTCAGAGTCCCTCCACCAGTGCATCATGATGGGCAGGAAGGACACCAGTCCAGAAATGGCCCACACTGTGCACACGATGCCTCTGGCCCTGGCCTTGGTGAGCAGGCTCTGGTAGCGGAAGGGCGAGGTGATGGCGATGTACCTGTCTATGGCGATGACACACAGCGTCTCTATACTGGCAGTGACACACAGAACATCCACCGACGTCCAGAACTCACAGAAGATAGAGCCATACTGCCAAGTGCCACTCACCACCAAAGTGGCCCCCAGGGGCACCACAAAGAGCCCCATGATTAGGTCCGCACAGGCCAGCGAGGTGATGAACACATTGGTCAAGGTTTGTAGCCTCTGATTCTTGGCAATGGCCACAATAACCATAATGTTACCCATGAGGATGAGGAAGATGATGGAGGTCATCAGGACAGCCATGCCTATGGTCCACTGGTGGGACATCTTAGAGGGGGAGCTGGGTTCTGTGGGGCTGCTCCAGTTCCTGGAGTTGGGGGACACCCAGATTTCCCCCATTAAACTTGTGGGGACTGGGTGTTCAGTGGAGGAAATGTTGAGATAACATGGGAGGGACGAGCAGGGTCAAGGCTAGGAGTTCATAGAAGTGTGAGGGGTCAGAGTTGGAGTTCCAGCAGCCAGGTGACTGGTTCGTGAAGGGGCAGACGGTCGGTGCCAGCTGCTCATCTAGTGGTGAGGGCAATGTCCTGACAACCTCCAGATGCTGCACTGAAAACTGAGGTGGTGGCAGCTTCGGGGTGCAGGAGTCAACAGGTACAGCGCTGGTACTTGTGAGTGCTCTGGAGATCTGGTTCTGGATGAGGCGTGTTCAGCAATACGGATTCTGGATGACGCGTGCTTGGCAGCTCTGGTTCTGGATGAGCTGAGCTCTGCACCTCTGGTTCTGGTTGAGGCGAGCTCGGCACCTCTGGTTCTGGATGAGGCGAGCTCGGCACCTCTGGTTCTGGATGAGGCGAGCTCGGCACCTCTGGTTCTGGATGAGGCGAGCTCGGCACCTCTGGTTCTGGATGAGGCGAGCTCGGCACCTCTGGTTCTGGATGAGGCGAGCTCGGCACCTCTGGTTCTGGATGAGGCGAGCTCGGCACCTGGTTCTGGATGAGGCGAGCTCGGCACCTCTGGTTTTGGATGGCGTGTGCTTGGCAGCTCTGGTTTTGGATGAGCTGAGCTCTGCACCTCTGGTTCTGGATGAGGCGAGCTCGGCACCTTTGGTTCTGGATGAGGCGAGCTCGGCACTTATGGTTCTGGATGAGGCGAACTCGGCACCTCTGGTTCTGGATGAGGCGAGCTCGGCACCTCTGGTTCTGGGTCAGGAGAGCTCGGCACCTCTGGCTCTGGATGAGGAGAGCTCGGCACCTCTGGCTCTGGATGAGGAGAGCTCGGCACCTCTGGCTCTGGATGAGGAGAGCTCGGCACCTCTGGCTCTGGATGAGGAGAGCTCGGCACCTCTGGCTCTGGATGAGGAGAGCTCGGCACCTCTGGCTCTGGATGAGGAGAGCTCGGCACCTCTGGCTCTGGATGAGGAGAGCTCGGCACCTCTGGCTCTGGATGAGGAGAGCTCGGCACCTCTGGCTCTGGATGAGGAGAGCTCGGCACCTCTGGCTCTGGATGAGGAGAGCTCGGCACCTCTGGCTCTGGATGAGGAGAGCTCGGCACCTCTGGCTCTGGATGAGGAGAGCTCGGCACCTCTGGCTCTGGATGAGGAGAGCTCGGCACCTCTGGCTCTGGATGAGGAGAGCTCGGCACCTCTGGCTCTGGATGAGGCGAGCTCGGCACCTCTGGCTCTGGATGAGGAGAGCTCGGCACCTCTGGTTCTGGATGAGGAGAGCTCGGCACCTCTGGCTCTGGATGAGGAGAGCTCGGCACCTCTGGCTCTGGATGAGGAGAGCTCGGCACCTCTGGCTCTGGATGAGGAGAGCTCGGCACCTCTGGCTCTGGATGAGGCGAGCTCGGCACCTCTGGTTCTGGATGAGGCGAACTCGGTACCTCTGGTTCTGGATGAGGCAAGCTCGGCACCTGGTTCTGGATGAGGCGAGTTCGGCACCTCTGGTTTTGGATGAGGTGAGCTCGGCACCTTTGGTTCTGGATGAGGCGAGCTCGGCACCTCTGGTTCTGGGTCAGGCGAGCTCGGCACCTCTGGTTCTGGGTCAGGCGAGCTCGGCACCTCTGGTTCAGGATGAGGAGAGCTCGGCACCTCTGGCTCTGGATGAAGAGAGCTCGGCACCTCTGGCTCTGGATGAGGCGAGCTCGGCACCTCTGGCTCTGGATGAAGAGAGCTCGGCACCTCTGGCTCTGGATGAAGAGAGCTCGGCACCTCTGGTTCTGGATGAGGAGAGCTCGGCACCTCTGGCTCTGGATGAAGAGAGCTCGGCACCTCTGGCTCTGGATGAAGAGAGCTCGGCACCTCTGGTTCTGGATGAGGAGAGCTCGGCACCTCTGGCTCTGGATGAAGAGAGCTCGGCACCTCTGGTTCTGGATAACACGTGCTTGGCAGCGATGATTTTGGGTGAGGTGAGCTGGCCAGTATGGGTTCTGGGTGAGGCGAGCTTGGTAGCGCTGGTTCTGGATGCCGTGTGCTTGTCAGCGCTGGCTGTGGGTTTTGTATCTCCACTTCTGGATCCTAACAATTCTGCAGTCCTGGTACCAGATGCTCGGTCTTCAGCTGCCCTGTTTATGGATCCTCCGGGTTCTTTATTCCTGGTTCTGGACACTTTAGATGCTGCGGCTCTGGTTCTGAATGTCTCTGGTTCTTTACTCCGGGTTCTTTGGATGCTGCAGTCCTGTTTATGGATCCTCCGGGCTCTTTGCTCCTGGTTCCGGACACTTTGGATGCTACAGTCCTGTTTATGGATCCTCCGGGCTCTTTGCTCCTGGTTCCGGACACTTTGGATGCTGCAGTCCTGTTTATGGATCCTTCGGGCTCTTTGCACCTGGTTCTGGGTTTCCTGGGTGCCGGCGGTGCTGTCCCGGCGGCTCCCGGAGCCCTGCACCTGCTGTCACCGGGGATCTCCCGGTCTCTGCTCTTCCACCTCCTCCGGGAGCAGAACATGATTGTGAGTCGCGCTGATCGTCCGGCTCCGTACTCATCTCCCCTCCCTCCCCTGTCACTCAGCCTCCTCCAGCCAATCAGCACAAGGAAGGGCGGGATCTACAATGCGACACGCCCACCTGTATAATTACTGAGTGCTGTGTAATCAGCAAACGGGAGAAACAGAAAAATCCTCTGATGACGTCATCACACTATTCTGTTGTTTATTATACAGGTGTCCAAGAAAAGACCAAAAGTAACAGAATCACAGATATTATACAAAGACAGGGCTGATAACAGCGAGTTATTATCTATAACCTGCAACCCTCACCTGTAATATACTGATTATATGCAGATATATCATACAGCAGTGACGTCACCGCTCTCCAGATATCAGTTATATTATACAGCAGTGACATCACCGCTCCCCAGATATCAGTGATATTATACAGCAGTGACGTCACCGCTCTCCAGATATCAGTTATATTATACAGCAGTGACATCACCGCTCCCCAGATATCAGTTATATTATACAGCAGTGACATCACCGCTCCCCAGATATCAGTTATATTATACAGCAGTGACATCACCGCCCTCCAGATATCAGTTATATTATACAGCAGTGACATCACCGCTCCCCAGATATCAGTTATATTATACAGCAGTGACATCACCGCTCCCCAGATATCAGTTATATTATACAGCAGTGACATCACCGCTCCCCAGATATCAGTTATATTATACAGCGGTGACATCACCGCTCCCCAGATATCAGTTATATTATACAGCAGTGACATCACCGCTCCCCAGATATCAGTTATATTATACAGCAGTGACATCACCGCTCCCCAGATATCAGTTATATTATACAGCGGTGACATCACCGCTCCCCAGATATCAGTTATATTATACAGCAGTGACATCACCGCCCCCCAGATATCAGTTATATTATACAGCAGTGACATCACCGCTCCCCAGATATCAGTTATATTATACAGCAGTGACATCACCGCTCCCCAGATATCAGTTATATTATACAGCAGTGACATCACCGCTCCCCAGATATCAGTTATATTATACAGCGGTGACATCACCGCTCCCCAGATATCAGTGATATTATACAGCGGTGACATCACCGCTCCCCAGATATCAGTTATATTATACAGCAGTGACATCACCGCTCCCCAGATATCAGTTATATTATACAGCGGTGACATCACCGCTCCCCAGATATCAGTTATATTATACAGCAGTGACATCACCGCTCCCCAGATATCAGTTATATTATACAGCAGTGACATCACCGCTCCCCAGATATCAGTTATATTATACAGCAGTGACATCACCGCTCCCCAGATATCAGTTATATTATACAGCGGTGACATCACCGCTCCCCAGATATCAGTTATATTATACAGCGGTGACATCACCGCTCCCCAGATATCAGTTATATTATACAGCAGTGACATCACCGCTCCCCAGATATCAGTTATATTATACAGCGGTGACATCACCGCTCCCCAGATATCAGTTATATTATACAGCGGTGACATCACCACTCCCCAGATATCAGTTATATTATACAGCGGTGACATCACCGCTCCCCAGATATCAGTGATATTATACAGCAGTGACATCACCGCTCCCCAGATATCAGTTATATTATACAGCGGTGACATCACCGCTCTCCAGATATCAGTTATATTATACAGCAGTGACATCACCGCTCTCCAGATATCAGTTATATTATACAGCAGTGACGTCACCGCTCCCCAGATATCAGTTATATTATACAGCGGTGACATCACCGCTCCCCAGATATCAGTTATATTATACAGCGGTGACATCACCGCTCCCCAGATATCAGTTATATTATACAGCAGTGACATCACCGCTCCCCAGATATCAGTTATATTATACAGCGGTGACATCACCGCTCCCCAGATATCAGTGATATTATACAGCAGTGACATCACCGCTCCCCAGATATCAGTTATATTATACAGCAGTGACATCACCGCTCTCCAGATATCAGTTATATTATACAGCAGTGACGTCACCGCTCCCCAGATATCAGTGATATTATACAGCGGTGACATCACCGCTCCCCAGATATCAGTTATATTATACAGCAGTGACATCGCCGCTCCCCAGATATCAGTTATATTATACAGCAGTGACATCACCACTCCCCAGATATCAGTTATATTATACAGCAGTGACATCGCCGCTCCCCAGATATCAGTTATATTATACAGCGGTGACATCACCGCTCTCCAGATATCAGTTATATTATACAGCAGTGACATCACCGCTCCCCAGATATCAGTTATATTATACAGCAGTGACATCACCGCTCCCCAGATATCAGTTATATTATACAGCAGTGACATCACCGCTCTCCAGATATCAGTTATATTATACAGCAGTGACATCACCGCTCTCCAGATATCAGTTATATTATACAGCAGTGACATCACCGCTCCCCAGATATCAGTTATATTATACAGCGGTGACATCACCGCTCCCCAGATATCAGTTATATTATACAGCAGTGACATCACCGCTCCCCAGATATCAGTTATATTATACAGCAGTGACATCACCGCTCCCCAGATATCAGTTATATTATACAGCAGTGACATCACCGCTCTCCAGATATCAGTTATATTATACAGCAGTGACATTACCGCTCTCCAGATATCAGTTATATTATACAGCAGTGACATCACCGCTCTCCAGATATCAGTTATATTATACAGCAGTGACATCACCGCTCCCCAGATATCAGTTATATTATACAGCGGTGACATCACCGCTCCCCAGATATCAGTTATATTATACAGCAGTGACATCACCGCTCTCCAGATATCAGTTATATTATACAGCAGTGACATCACCGCTCCCCAGATATCAGTTATATTATACAGCAGTGACGTCACCGCTCCCCAGATATCAGTTATATTATACAGCAGTGACATCACCGCTCCCCAGATATCAGTTATATTATACAGCAGTGACATCACCGCTCCCCAGATATCAGTTATATTATACAGCAGTGACATGACCGCTCCCCAGATATCAGTTATATTATACAGCGGTGACATCACCGCTCCCCAGATATCAGTTATATTATACAGCGGTGACATCACCGCTCCCCAGATATCAGTTATATTATACAGCGGTGACATCACCGCTCCCCAGATATCAGTTATATTATACAGCGGTGACATCACCGCTCCCCAGATATCAGTTATATTATACAGCGGTGACATCACCGCTCCCCAGATATCAGTTATATTATACAGCAGTGACATCACCGCTCCCCAGATATCAGTTATATTATACAGCAGTGACATCACCGCTCCCCAGATATCAGTTATATTATACAGCGGTGACATCACCGCTCCCCAGATATCAGTTATATTATACAGCGGTGACATCACCGCTCTCCAGATATCAGTTATATTATACAGCAGTGACATCACCGCTCCCCAGATATCAGTTATATTATACAGCAGTGACATCACCGCTCCCCAGATATCAGTTATATTATACAGCAGTGACATCACCGCTCCCCAGATATCAGTTATATTATACAGCAGTGACATCACCGCTCCCCAGATATCAGTTATATTATACAGCAGTGACATCACCGCTCCCCAGATATCAGTTATATTATACAGCAGTGACATCACCGCTCCCCAGATATCAGTTATATTATACAGCAGTGACATCACCGCTCCCCAGATATCAGTTATATTATACAGCAGTGACATCACCGCTCCCCAGATATCAGTTATATTATACAGCAGTGACATCACCGCTCCCCAGATATCAGTTATATTATACAGCAGTGACATCACCGCTCCCCAGATATCAGTTATATTATACAGCAGTGACATCACCGCTCCCCAGATATCAGTTATATTATACAGCGGTGACATCACCGCTCCCCAGATATCAGTTATATTATACAGCAGTGACATCACCGCTCCCCAGATATCAGTGATATTATACAGCAGTGACATCACCGCTCCCCAGATATCAGTTATATTATACAGCAGTGACATCACCGCTCCCCAGATATCAGTTATATTATACAGCAGTGACATCACCGCTCCCCAGATATCAGTTATATTATACAGCAGTGACATCACCGATCCCCAGATATCAGTTATATTATACAGCAGTGACATCACCGCTCCCCAGATATCAGTTATATTATACAGCGGTGACATCACCGCTCTCCAGATATCAGTTATATTATACAGCGGTGACATCACCACTCCCCAGATATCAGTTATATTATACAGCGGTGACATCACCGCTCCCCAGATATCAGTTATATTATACAGCGGTGACATCACCGCTCCCCAGATATCAGTTATATTATACAGCAGTGACATCACCGCTCCCCAGATATCAGTTATATTATACAGCAGTGACATCACCGCTCCCCAGATATCAGTTATATTATACAGCGGTGACATCACCGCTCCCCAGATATCAGTTATATTATACAGCGGTGACATCACCGCTCCCCAGATATCAGTTATATTATACAGCAGTGACATCACCGCTCCCCAGATATCAGTTATATTATACAGCAGTGACATCACCGCTCCCCAGATATCAGTTATATTATACAGCGGTGACATCACCGCTCCCCAGATATCAGTTATATTATACAGCGGTGACATCACCGCTCCCCAGATATCAGTTATATTATACAGCGGTGACATCACCGCTCCCCAGATATCAGTTATATTATACAGCGGTGACATCACCGCTCCCCAGATATCAGTTATATTATACAGCGGTGACATCACCGCTCCCCAGATATCAGTTATATTATACAGCAGTGACATCACCGCTATCCAGATATCAGTTATATTATACAGCAGTGACATCACCGCTCTCCAGATATCAGTTATATTATACAGCAGTGACATCACCGCTCCCCAGATATCAGTTATATTATACAGCGGTGACATCACCGCTCCCCAGATATCAGTTATATTATACAGCGGTGACATCACCGCTCCCCAGATATCAGTTATATTATACAGCAGTGACATCACCGCTATCCAGATATACTTTGTAGCCATATAAAATTCCACCTGAAAATATAGTTAGGTCCATATATATTTGGACAGAGACATTTTTCTAATTTTGGTTATAGACATCACCACAATGAATTTTAAGCAAAACAATTCAGATGCAGTTGAAGTTCAGACTTTCAGCTTTCATTTGAGGGAATCCACATTAAAATTGGATGAAGGGTTTAGGAGTTTCAGCTCCTTAACCTGTGCCACCCTGTTTTTAAACGGACCAAAAATAATTGGACAATTGACTCCAAGGCTATTTCATGGACAGGTGTGGGCAATCCCTTCATTATGTCATTCTGAATTAAGCAGATAAAAGGCCTGGAGTTGATTTGAGGTGTGGTGCTGCATTTGGAAGGTTTTGCTGTGAAGTAAACATGCGGTCAAAAGTGCTCTCCATGCAGGTGAAACAAGCCATCCTTAAGCTGCGAAAACAGAAAAAACCCATCCGAGAAATTGCTACAATATTAGGAGTGGCAAAATCTACAGTTTGGTACATCCTGAGAAAGAAAGAAAGCACTGGTGATCTCATCAATGCAAAAAGACCTGGGCGCCCACGGAAGACAACAGTGGTGGATGATCGCAGAATAATCTCCATGGTGAAGAGAAACCCCTTCACAACAGCCAACCAAGTGACCAACACTCTCCAGGAGGTCGGCGGATCAATATCCAAATCTACCATAAAGAGAAGACTGCATGAAAGTAACTACAGAGGGTTCACTGCACGGTGCAAGCTACTCATAAGCATCAAGAAGAAAAAGGCTGAAAAACATCTAAAAAAGCCGGCACAGTTCTGGAAGAACATTCTTTGGACAGATGAATCCAAGATCAACCTCTACCAGAGTGATGGAAAGAGAAAAGTATGGCGAAGGCGTGGTACAGCTCATGATCCAAAGCATACCACATCATCTGTAACCACGGCGGAGGCAGTGTGATGGCTTGGGCATGCATGGCTGCCAGTGGCACTGGGTCACTAGTGTTTATGGATGATGTGACACAGGAATGAATTCTGAGGTCTTCAGAGCCGCCATACTGTGTGCTCAGATCCAGCCAAATGCAGCCAAACTGATTGGTCGTCGTTTCATACTACAGATGGACAATGGCCCAAAACATAAAGCCAAAGCAACCCAGGAGTCTATTAAAGCAAAGAAGTGGAATATTCTGGAATGGCCAAGTCAGTCACCTGATCTCAACCCAAGTGAGCAGCATTTCACTTGTTAAAGACTAAACTTCAGACAGAAAGGCCACAAACAACCAGCAACTGAAAACCACCGCAGTGAAGGCCTGGAGAGCATCAAAAAGGAGGAAACACAGCGTCTGGTGATGTCCATGAGTTCAAGACTTCAGGCAGTCATTGCCAACAAAGGGTTTTCAACCAAGTACTAGAAATGAACATTTTATTTACAATTATTGAATCTGTCCAATTACTTTTGGTCCCTTTAAAAACAGGGTGGCACATGTTAAGGAGCTGAAACTCCTAAACCCTTCATCCAATTTTAATGTGGATACCCTCAAATGAAAGCTGAAAGTCTGAACTTCAACTGCATCGGAATTGTTTTGTTTAAAATCCATTGTGGTAATGTCTATAACCAAAAAAATTAGAAAAATGTCTCTGTCCAAATATATATGGACCTAACTGTACATCCAGGATAGTTTTCTTTGAATTTAAGTCTTGGTATTGGTGCAATTACATATATTTGTCGAATTGTATGGTGGTGTTATTTGGGCCGTGTTATGTGGATACTGTATGGAGGTATTATTTGGTCCGTGTTATGTGGATACTGTATGGTGGTGTTATTTGGGCAGTGTTATGTGGATACTGTATGGAGGTATTATTTGGGCCGTGTTATGTGGATACTGTATGGAGGTATTATTTGGGCCGTGTTATGTGGATACTGTATGGCGGTATTATTTGGGCCGTGTTATATGGATACTGTATGGTGGTATTATTTGGGCAGTGTTATGTGGATACTGTATGGAGGTATTATTTGGGCAGTGTTATGTGGATACTGTATGGCGGTATTATTTGGGCCGTGTTATATGGATACTGTATGGTGGTATTATTTGGGCAGTGTTATGTGGATACTGTATGGTGGTATTATTTGGGCAGTGTTATGTGGATACTGTATGGTGGAGTTATTTGGGCAGTGTTATGTGGATACTGTATGGTGGTATTATTTGGGCCGTGTTATATGGATACTGTATGGTGGTATTATTTGGGCAGTGTTATGTGGATACTGTATGGTGGAGTTATTTGGGCAGTGTTATGTGGATACTGTATGGTGGTATTATTTGGGCAATATTATGAGGATACTGTATGGTGGTATTATTTGGGCAATATTATGAGGATACTGTATGGAGGTATTATTTGGGCAGTGTTATGTGGATACTGTATGGTGGTGTTATTTGAGCAGTGTTATGTGGATACTGTATGGAGGTATTATTTGGGCCATGTTATGTGGATACTGTATGGTGGTGTTATTTGGGCAGTGTTATATGGATACTGTATGGTGGTATTTGGGCAATATTATGAGGATACTGTATGGTGGTATTATTTGGGCAGTGTTATGAGGATACTGTATGGTGGTATTATTTGGGCCGTGTTATATGGATACTGTATGGTGGTATTATTTGGGCAGTGTTATGTGGATACTGTATGGTGGTATTATTTGGGCCGTGTTATATGGATACTGTATGGAGGTATTATTTGGGCAGTGTTATGTGGATACTGTATGGTGGTATTATTTGGGCAGTGTTATGTGGATATTGTATGGAGGTATTATTTGCGCAGTGTTATGTGGATACTGTATGGTGGTATTTGGGCAATGTTGTGAGGATACTGTATGGTGGTATTATTTGGGCATTATTATGAGGATACTGTATGGTGGTATTATTTGGGCATTATTATGAGGATACTGTATGGAGGTATTATTTGGGCCGTGTTATGTGGATACTGTATGGAGGTATTATTTGGGCCGTGTTATGTGGATACTGTATGGTGGTATTATTTGGTCCCTGTTATGTGGATACTGTATGGTGGTGTTATTTGGGCAATGTTATGAGGATACTGTATGGTGGTATTATTTGGGCCGTGTTATATGGATACTGTATGGTGGTATTATTTGGGCAGTGTTATGTGGATACTGTATGGAGGTATTATTTGGGCAGTGTTATGTGGATACTGTATGGTGGTATTATTTGGGCAGTGTTATGTGGATACTGTATGGAGGTATTATTTGGGCAGTGTTATGTGGATACTGTATGGAGGTATTATTTGGGCAGTGTTATGTGGATACTGTATGGAGGTGTTATTTGGGCAGTGTTATGTGGATACTGTATGGAGGCATTATTTGGGCCGTGTTATGTGGACACTGTATGGAGGTATTATTTGGGCAATGTTATATGGATACTGTATGGAGGTATTATTTGGGCAGTGTTATGTGGATACTGTATGGAGGCATTATTTGGGCAGTGTTATATGGATACTGTACGGCGGTATTATTTGGGCAGTGTTATGTGGATACTGTATGGCGGTATTATTTGGGCAGTGTTATGTGGATACTGTATGGCGGTATTATTTGGGCCGTGTTATGTGGATACTGTATGGTGGTATTATTTGGGCAGTGTTATGTGGATACTGTATGGCGGTATTATTTGGGCAGTGTTATGTGGATATGTTATGTGGAAGTATTCGCATTATTTTGCAGTCTGCGCCTCTTCATCAATTGATGCAGTGATTCTTATAGATAGCTGAACCCTATTTTATGAGTCTTTGGATTTTGGGAAGATCGCAGATGTCTCCGTCCGTCTTACTGATTGGGACCAATATTGACGGAAATGTAAATGTCTCTGGCGCAGTCGGGCGATGAATATTCATGAGTCGTCATTTGTAATTACATTAAACATAGAGGTCGTGAGCGGATACAAGTTAGTAATCCAGGATCACCTTGAATGGGGAAGGAGTCGGCTCCTCTGGTGTCAGTGGAGGAATCCACCTGGGAAAAATAATTCTTTCTGATATTGTCTGTATGAGCCGCTCCTGAACAGTGAAAAGTCTGTGCACCCTGTGACATCCTAATGTGACCACACTCTGGATGTGACTGCACAGAGCTGATCTCTCTACAAACAGGTTTTCTTTTTGACCCCCCAGGACAAATCCCTCACAGCGGATCCTTCTTTCCTCCGATTTACCATCAGGGCGCCTCCGTACACCGCAGATAGTCGCCTCTTCCCGCTGACACACATTCATCTAATGTACGGCCACATTTATTGTCTGCATCTTGCTACATTGTAGCAATTTGTGTCTGTCATCTCCATGACAACCATTGTCTTGCACTATGAGAAAGGTGTCAGACTCAACACTTTATATTATTTCTCTTTCCTATAAAGTCACGAGTCTATTCGCTGATGGCAAGCAGGGATGTCCCACAGCCGGGGCGAGCCCTGATCTGCGCAGGTTTATTTATTTATTCCTGACAACCCGTAGAGCCAACACTCAGCTTGTCATCAGAGAACTTACAGATAGGCTTCACCCAAAAATAGAAAACCAATCTACGACATAACGGAATCCCGTAACCAGAACTTACCATCTTACCAAAAGGAGCATAGTAAAACACGTAGCGCAAGGTTGGATGGCGGCCTCGCCGGGGCGAGACAGCGGGCGCCGTACGCCAGAACCAGGGAGGCGAATGTGAGGATGAATGGGCAAAGTGCATGAAAGTAATCCAGCCGGAAAATCAGTCCTACAATGACATAAAGCACAAACAGCGGAATGAGCCCCCCATCCCCCGCACCCAGAAGTGCAACTAAGTATATTAGTGTATGGGTGTGCAGATTTATGCAACCGCATTATTTTACTTATTTTTTTCTACCTGACACTTTTCCTCTAGATCTTTCCATTATTTCTGGTTGATGTGATTGAGGATCCATTATCAGGAAACGTTTCATCATTTGTGCGCGGTCACCGCCCTCTCGCAGCTATTTCTTCATATTCATCATCCTGTCATTTACTATAAATTATTACATATAAAAAGTTAATAACAATGATAATTAGCGGTAATCAGTAATTTTCCAGCTTGGCGCAGCGGGCACTGCCAACCGACTGAAAACACCCAATGACTGTGTGTGCCTGGACCTCTGACATTGGTAGGAACCAACTATAGCGCCTCATGGAGGCCAGTGACACTGATGGGGGATCTGTGGATGACGCACTGTTATGGGGGATCTGTGGATGACGCACTGTTATGGGGGATCTGTGGATGGCACACTGTTATGGGGGGATCTGTGGATGACGCACTGTTATGGGGGATCTGTGGATGACGCACTGTTATGGGGGATCTGTGGATGACGCACTGTTATGGGGGATCTGTGGATGGCGCACTGTTATGGGGGATCTGTGGATGGCACACTGTTATGGGGGGATCTGTGGATGACGCACTGTTATGGGGGATCTGTGGATGACGCACTGTTATGGGGGATCTGTGGATGGCGCACTGTTATGGGGGATCTGTGGATGACGCACTTATGGGGGATCTGTGGATGGCACACTGTTATGGGGGATCTGTGGATGGCGCACTGTTATGGGGGATCTGTGGATGACGCACTGTTATGGGGGATCTGTGGATGGCGCACTGTTATGGGGGATCTGTGGATGACGCACTGTTATGGGGGATCTGTGGATGGCGCACTGTTATGGGGGATCTGTGGATGGCGGATCCAGTGCAGGTCGCGCAGTAATGTCCCATGTAGCAGCTGTTGGCAGCGGTCTCTGTCCAGTGATCCGTGCGGGGACGGCGGGCGCCCAGTGACCGGTGACGAGCAGCTGATCCCTGCAGGACGGTATGTCCCAGCCCTGACGTCATATTCACACGGACCCTCAATATTACATTAATCTGCAGGAATCCGCCGGTCACTCGCCGCCGTCATCTCGCGTCTTTCCAGATCTTGTTTTTTCTTGCACATTGGATACTTTTTGCCAATAACGGCAGAAATTCCGTGATCGATTCCAGATGTGAATAATCGTTAAATGCCGCCATGTCTGTTACATGGAGGAGGAATCCGGGAACGTTAACCCTTCATGGCACCAAGCGTGTTCCTGGCGGAGTCGGTCCATATGGCGGTCCCGAGTATAAGAACCAGTGCGAGGAACATGGAAGATGCAGGAGAAGGCGTCAGGCTGAGGGGCCGCCATGATGGAGATCGGGGGGCTAATGGATGATGGGACTGGAAGCTGATAATTAATGGTTGGGGTCCATTGAGGTAATTGATGATTTTGCGCTCGTCAGGAATCAGATCTTTCATTCCTAAAAATAAATGTCACCAATAAATATCCGAATAAATGCGGCACCAGATCCGGGGGTCACATCCGGGCACCTCGGACAGATGGCCGCAGCGTTCTGACAGCAGCAGCCAGGAAATGTGTCCGGTGCCAGCGCCACTTCTCATTCACAAACCCTGGCAGTGTATGACGCCATCTGTTGTAGTACTACAAGTCTCAGGATCCCTACAAGGCATTGATATCTCTGGGGAAGCCCTGGCCAGAATTGTGGAGCGTCCGACAGGCAGATAGTTTCTACATTTCGCCGCCGTTCCCTTTATTGTTCCTGGTTTTGGGGCATTTAAGGGATTTTTAATTTTTCTGGAGAAAGTGGAATTATCGCTCAAGAGGAAACTTCTGCAGCGCACAGGTCAGGTCCAGGTCCTCACACTTTTCAAGAACTCTGCTTGCAGGTGTAGTAATCTAGCAGGTGCGTAGAATGCGGTGAGACGCAGGAGGCAGAACAAGGGTTAACAGGTTTCTTTATAATAAACAATGGGGAAAAAGCAGGGGGGTAAAATATGAATGTAGGGAAGAACAGTAGAGGAAAGAACGTTCAACTTATTGGTCTCTGGGTCCTGGAAGAAGGTGGCTGGAAGATCCCTCAGGGGCTCGTAGAAAAGAGATGCACTGTCTCTGCACGGTGAGAAGTTCTCTGGGTCCTTTGCCGCATGGTCTCCTGGTCCGGGGACGAGATGCTGTATGGGGGCAAACACGCAGCACAGTGGATGAAGCACACAGTCCAGGGGCCGAGGGTGAAGCACACAGTCCAGCGGCCACGGGTGAAGCACACAGTCCAGCGGCCACGGGTGAAGCACGCAGTCCAGCGGCCACGGGTGAAGCACACAGTCCAGCGGCCGCGGGTGAAGCACACAGTCCAGGGGCCGAGGGTGAAGCACACAGTCCAGGGGCCGAGGGTGAAGCACACAGTCCAGGGGCCGAGGGTGAAGCACACAGTCCAGCGGCCACGGGTGAAGCACACAGTCCAGGGGCCGCGGGTGAAGCACACAGTCCAGGGGCCGAGGGTGAAGCACACAGTCCAGCAGCCGCGGGTGAAGCACACAGTCCAGCGGCCGCGGGTGAAGCACACAGTCCAGGGGCCGCGGGTGAAGCACGCAGTCCAGGGGCCGAGGGTGAAGCACACAGTCCAGCAGCCGCGGGTGAAGCACACAGTCCAGCGGCCGCGGGTGAAGCACACAGTCCAGGGGCCGCGGGTGAAGCACGCAGTCCAGGGGCCGAGGGTGAAGCACACAGTCCAGGGGCCGAGGGTGAAGCACACAGTCCAGGGGCCGAGGGTGAAGCACACAGTCCAGGGGCCGAGGGTGAAGCACACAGTCCAGGGGCCGAGGGTGAAGCATACAGTCCAGCGGCCACGGGTGAAGCACACAGTCCAGCGGCCACGGGTGAAGCACGCAGTCCAGCGGCCACGGGTGAAGCACACAGTCCAGCGGCCGCGGGTGAAGCACACAGTCCAGGGGCCGAGGGTGAAGCACACAGTCCAGGGGCCGAGGGTGAAGCACACAGTCCAGCGGCCGCGGGTGAAGCACACAGTCCAGGGGCCGCGGGTGAAGCACGCAGTCCAGGGGCCGAGGGTGAAGCACACAGTCCAGCAGCCGCGGGTGAAGCACACAGTCCAGCGGCCGCGGGTGAAGCCCACAGTCCAGGGGCCGCGGGTGAAGCACGCAGTCCAGGGGCCGAGGGTGAAGCACACAGTCCAGGGGCCGAGGGTGAAGCATACAGTCCAGCGGCCGCAGGCGCAGTCCAGCACTCAGCGTGCACTGCAGGAATATTACTGAGTGTGGCCTCCGCAAGGGTCAGCGGAATGGTGTCGTAAGCTCTGTCTCGGTCACGGTTCGGGGGTCTCTCTGAGCTGCACAATGTTCGTCTGGGTAGGATTGATTTGCGGGTAAAGTGGCCTGGGATCGCTGCGTGGGTCAGTCGAGAGGGAGTCAACCGCCTCTGTGCTCACACGCTGGTTCCCCGCCAACAGTCCCGTCTTTTCCCGTCCCCCTCTGTCAGGTGTCCTGGCCTGCTCCGGTCAGAAATCTCTTCCCCCAGGAATAATGGTGACAGCCCCGACAGTTCCAGCCCAGACAGGCAAAAGGGACCGTTAGCCCCATCCACCTCCCTATACAGTCAGTGATTGGAAATGTAAATTTCCACTCAGCGGCAATAAACCTGGTATACAGACAGTGCTGCCATTGGATCCAGTCTTGGTGCAGACAGTACACAGGCCCCCTGCGCAGGAATGGCAGGAGAGGCGGTGCGTGAGCATGTGGAGCAGGAAAGTTATGTCTGATCTAATGAGTTAATGGGGAAATCCTACTCAAAGCAGGAGGGAGAAGAGACAGAGGAGGTCCCATGTGCAAAACAAGTGAGGGGTGCCTCCACCTTAGAGGGGCTGCTGATTGATAAGGAGGGGCTCATCTATGAGGAGGAGGGGCTGCTGATTGATAAGGAGGGGCTCATCCATGAGGAGGAGGGGCTGCTGATTGATAAGGAGGGGCTCATCCATGAGGAGGAGGGGCCAATCAGGAGGAGGGGCTGCTGATTGATAAGGAGGGGCTCATCCATGAGGAGGAGGGGCTGCTGATTGATAAGGAGGGGCTCATCCTTCAGAAATATGGTCTTATCACTGGACTTATCACCCAGATCACAGCCAGCACCAGCTCTGCATTCAGGAAACAGATTTGCAACCAATGTGCAGTTCAGACTTAGCCCCCCGCTCCCCCGGGATCCTCACATTAATTTACCAAGGTGAAACAAAAAGGGGCACAGTCACCTTGTCGGCTGGTGCAGTCCTTCAGCTTTCTCATGGACTTTATGTTTCAATCCCTCATCAGTTTCAAAATCTCTGCTTGCTGTTAGTGAATGGTAACATTGTTATAGATTATGTTTATATTAAGTCACTTTCATACTGGGCAGAGAGATACTCGGAGTGACGCAGATACAGATGCAGTCACCTAAGCACAGAGAGAACAGGAATGAGGTCAGTGACTTTCACGCACCTGATGTCACCAGAAATAATTACGTGTTTGTGTATAATGGATCCTGAGATTTATGATCTTCCATCCACAGAGGTCACTCCAAATTGGTCTGCTGCTACCCAATGTTAGCCAAGATCCAAAAATATATTATTGTGTCCCACAGCGAAAGATTCTGTCTGCAGCCACCACTAGGGGGAGCTCCCTGTATACAGAGATACATGATAAGATTCTGTCTGCAGCCACCACTAGGGGGAGCTCCCTGTATACAGAGATACATGATAAGATCCTGTCTGCAGCCACCACTAGGGGGAGCTCCCTGTATACAGAGATACATGATAAGATCCTGTCTGCAGCCACCACCAGGGGGAGCTCCCTGTATACTGAGATACATGATAAGATTCCATCTGCAGCCACCACTAGGGGGAGCTCCCTGTATACAGAGATACATGATAAGATCCTGTCTGCAGCCACCACTAGGGGGAGCTCCCTGTATACAGAGATACATGATAAGATTCTGTCTGCAGGCACCACTAGGGGGAGCTCCCTGTATACAGATATACATGATAAGATTCTGTCTGCAGCCACCACTAGGGGGAGCTCCCTGTATACAGAGATACATGATAAGATTCCATCTGCAGCCACTACTAGGGGGAGCTCCTGTATACAGAGATACATGATAAGATCCTTTCTGCAGTCACCACTAGGGGGAGCTCCCTGTATACAGAGATACATGATAAGATTCTGTCTGCAGGCACCACTAGGGGGAGCTCCCTGTATACAGATATACATGATAAGATTCTGTCTGCAGCCACCACTAGGGGGAGCTCCCTGTATACAGAGATACATGATAAGATTCTGTCTGCAGTCACCACTAGGGGGAGCTCACTGTATACAGAGATACATGATAAGATCCTGTCTGCAGCCACCACTAGGGGGAGCTACCTGTATACAGAGATACATGATAAGATCCTGTCTGCAGTCACCACTAGGGGGAGCTCACTGTATACAGAGATACATGATAAGATCCTGTCTGGAGTCACCACTAGGGGGAGCTCCCTGTATACAGAGATACATGATAAGATCCTCTCTGCAGCCACCACTAGGGGGAGCTCCCTGTATACAGAGATACATGATAAGATCCTGTCTGCAGCCACCACCAGGGGGAGCTCCCTGTATACTGAGATACATGATAAGATTCCATCTGCAGCCACCACTAGGGGGAGCTCCCTGTATACAGAGATACATGATAAGATCCTGTCTGCAGCCACCACTAGGGGGAGCTCCCTGTATACAGAGATACATGATAAGATTCTGTCTGCAGGCACCACTAGGGGGAGCTCCCTGTATACAGATATACATGATAAGATTCTGTCTGCAGCCACCACTAGGGGGAGCTCCCTGTATACAGAGATACATGATAAGATTCCATCTGCAGCCACTACTAGGGGGAGCTCCTGTATACAGAGATACATGATAAGATCCTTTCTGCAGTCACCACTAGGGGGAGCTCCCTGTATACAGAGATACATGATAAGATTCTGTCTGCAGGCACCACTAGGGGGAGCTCCCTGTATACAGATATACATGATAAGATTCTGTCTGCAGCCACCACTAGGGGGAGCTCCCTGTATACAGAGATACATGATAAGATTCTGTCTGCAGTCACCACTAGGGGGAGCTCACTGTATACAGAGATACATGATAAGATCCTGTCTGCAGCCACCACTAGGGGGAGCTACCTGTATACAGAGATACATGATAAGATCCTGTCTGCAGTCACCACTAGGGGGAGCTCACTGTATACAGAGATACATGATAAGATCCTGTCTGGAGTCACCACTAGGGGGAGCTCCCTGTATACAGAGATACATGATAAGATCCTCTCTGCAGCCACCACTAGGGGGAGCTCCCTGTATACAGAGATACATGATAAGATTCTGTCTGCAGTCACCACTAGGGGGAGCTCCCTGTATACAGAGATACATGATAAGATCCTGTCTGCAGCCACCACTAGGGGGAGCTCCCTGTATGCAGAGATACGTGATAATATCCTGTCTGCAGCCACCACTAAGGGGAGCTCCCTGTATACAGAGATACAGGATAAGATCCTGTCTGCAGACACCACTAGGGGGAGCTCCCTGTATACAGAGATACATGATAAGATCCTGTCTGCAGTCACCACTAGGGGGAGCTCCCTGTATACTGAGATACATGATAAGATTCCATCTGCAGGCACCACTAGGGGGAGCTCCCTGTATACAGATATACATGATAAGATTCTGTCTGCAGCCACCACTAGGGGGAGCTCCCTGTATACAGAGATACATGATAAGATTCCATCTGCAGCCACTACTAGGGGGAGCTCCTGTATACAGAGATACATGATAAGATCCTTTCTGCAGTCACCACTAGGGGGAGCTCCCTGTATACAGAGATACATGATAAGATTCTGTCTGCAGGCACCACTAGGGGGAGCTCCCTGTATACAGATATACATGATAAGATTCTGTCTGCAGCCACCACTAGGGGGAGCTCCCTGTATACAGAGATACATGATAAGATTCTGTCTGCAGTCACCACTAGGGGGAGCTCACTGTATACAGAGATACATGATAAGATCCTGTCTGCAGCCACCACTAGGGGGAGCTACCTGTATACAGAGATACATGATAAGATCCTGTCTGCAGTCACCACTAGGGGGAGCTCACTGTATACAGAGATACATGATAAGATCCTGTCTGGAGTCACCACTAGGGGGAGCTCCCTGTATACAGAGATACATGATAAGATCCTCTCTGCAGCCACCACTAGGGGGAGCTCCCTGTATACAGAGATACATGATAAGATTCTGTCTGCAGTCACCACTAGGGGGAGCTCCCTGTATACAGAGATACATGATAAGATCCTGTCTGCAGCCACCACTAGGGGGAGCTCCCTGTATGCAGAGATACGTGATAATATCCTGTCTGCAGCCACCACTAAGGGGAGCTCCCTGTATACAGAGATACAGGATAAGATCCTGTCTGCAGACACCACTAGGGGGAGCTCCCTGTATACAGAGATACATGATAAGATCCTGTCTGCAGTCACCACTAGGGGGAGCTCCCTGTGTACAGAGATACATGATAAGATCCTGTCTGCAATCACCACTAGGGGGAGCTCCCTGTATACAGATACATGATAAGATCCTGTCTGCAGCCACCACTAGGGGGAACTCTCTATATACAGAGATACATGATAAGATCCTGTTTGCAGCCACCACTAGGGGGAACTCTCTATATACAGAGATACATGATAAGATCCTGGTTGCAGTCACCACTAGGGGGAGCTCCCTGTATACAGAGATACATGGTAAGATCCTGTCTGCAGCCACCACTAGGGGGAGCTCCCTGTATACAGAGACACATGATAAGATCCTGTCTGCAGTAACCACTAGGGAGAGCTCCCTGTATATAGAGATACATGATAAGATCCTGTCTGCAGCCACCACTAGGGGGAGCTCCCTGTATACAGAGACACATGATAAGTGTTGTGAAATCTGCTCTTGGGCTCCCTCCGGGGGTTGTTTGTGATAGTGCAGTTGTCTCTGGGTTGTAATCCAGGGCAGGTGTTTCTGCTGATTGCAGCTCTATTTGGTATTTAGGTGTGCTGTATTCATTAGTCAGTGCCAGTTGTCCATTGTTCTTGGAGGGTTTACATCCCTGTCTTGTTCCTACTGCTCTGCTGCCAATTCAGCCAAGATAAGTGTCTGGTTTATTTTCCTGCAGCACACATTCAGTGTGCTTTTCAGTTCAGAACAATTCATTGTTTTGTCTTGTCCAGCTTAGACTTGTTTGGATTTTTTCAGTCATGCTGGATTCTCTGGAGATGCAGATATACATTCCATGTCTTTAGTTAGATGTGGAATTTTTGTATTTTCTGCTGTGGATATTTTCAGAGTTTTAATACTGACTGCTTAGAATTCTGTCCTATCCTTTACTATTTAGCTAGAAGTGCCTCTTTGCTAAATCCTGTTTTCAGCCTGTGTGTGTCTTTACTCTTATATTCACAGTCAATATTTGTGGGGGGCTGCCTATCCTTTGGGGTTTCTGCTCTGAGGCAAGATAGAATTCCCATTTCCATCTATAGGGGTATTTAGTCCTCCGGCTGTGTCGAGGTGTCTAGGATATGTTAGGTACACCCCACGGCTACTTCTAGTTGCGGTGTCAGTTTAGGGTTGCGGTCTGTACAGGTACCACCTTCTCCAGAGAAGGTCTCATGCGGCTCCAAGGTCACCGGATCATAACAGATAAGATCCTGTCTACAGCCACCACTAGGGGGAGCTCTCTGTATACAGAGACACATGATAAGATCCTGTCTGCAGCCACCACTAGGGGGAGCTCCCTGTATACAGAGATACATGATAAGATCCTGTCTGCAGTCACCACTAGGGGGAGCTCCCTGTATACAGAGATACATGATAAGATCCTGCCTGCAATCACCACTAGGGGAGCTCCCTGTATACAGAGATACATGATAAGATCCTGTTTGCAGCCACCACTAGTGGGAGCTCCCTGTATACAGAGATACATAAAATCCTGTCTGCAGCAACCACTAGGGGGAGCTCCCTGTATACAGAGATACATGATAAGATCCTGTCTTTAGCCACCACTAGGGGGAGCTCCCTGTATACAGAGATACATGATACGATCCTGTTTGCAGCCACCACTAGTGGGAGCTCCCTGTATACAGAGATACATAAAATCCTGTCTGCAGCCACCACTAGGGGGAGCTCCCTGTGTACAGAGATACATGATAAGATCCTGTCTGCAGTCACCACTAGGGGGAGCTCCCTCTATAGAGATACATGATAAGATCCTGTCTGCAGCCACCACTAGGGGGAGCTCCCTGTATACAGAGATATATGATAAGATCCTGTCTGCAGCCACCACTAGGGGGAGCTCCCTGTATACAGAGATATATGATAAGATTCTGTCTGCAATCACCACCAAGGGGATACTATGTGGTACCTATAAGACTGTATGGAGGACTAGTGTAACATCCCAGGTAACCGGTTGTGACAGTGATGTTGCCTTCCTTTCGGGGAGGGCGATATCATACGTGGAGGCAAAGGGGATTCTCTTTACCAGGTAAGCACACACGCAACACATTCTGAATCCAGGCCAGGAGGGGGAGCTCAGGACCAGGATTCAAGGGAGCTACCCTCAAATATGGATATATGTCCTGGTCTGGAGGAGAAGTTAGCCAGTCTGAGAGGGACTCTGAGACAGAAGGATGTCTGGAACAGACACAGAGGCCTAGCAGCCACGTGGGAGCTGCAGCCTCTGGAAAGAGAGATAACCTGAAAGGTTGTATGCAGTGGAGCATTGAGGAAAGGAGCACAGGAGTGGAACAGGGCTCAGAGGGGAGCTGTGACGAGGCACCCTCTGAGCCAGAGTGCAGAAACCGGGTACCGGGAGCCCGAGGCTTTTGTGGGACTCTAAGACACAGATCAGATCCGAAGGGCACTAGACTATACGTTAACTGCCCACACCAAGCATGAAGTACCGCAGTATTCTAAAAGCCCGGGTCGTGGTAGAGACCCTATAAAAAGGCTCAAATTGCCTACTGTGCAGTCAACTGTCCCAGGACAGGAGAGAGAGGATTCCTGGCCAGCAAGCTACAAGCAGCAGGGACCTCGCCATCTTAGCACAAGTAGGAAAGGCTTATGGACCTCACCTTTGCCTTCAAGCCGGCAGGACCACGTCACCATCCGTGCCTGGTACCCTGGACTGTGGACTACTACCACCAGTAAACCAGGTAAAGACTTTACAACCTGTGTACTCTACTTATTCGTCGGCATACAACATCCTTGCCATACACCTTGGGAGCCCTGGGGACCCCGCTTCACCTGTGGGAAGCGTCGCCATCATTGCGGCAACATCCCCCTGAGGACCCCTTTAAAGCAGCGTTGGTCCCCACTGACCAAGAACCACAGGTGAAATCACGACAGACTTTAATACCAAGTTCTCTAAAAGACTGTTCCCCTTTAATTGGGTGCCCAGGGCCACGGACCGGGTAGCAGCCACCGTGACATTCCCTTTAAGAGTGACCGGACCTGGTACCGAGTACCCCACGGCCCAGGTTGGGCGTCCCACTATGTGGTGCCAGTAATACTGTATGGAGGACTATGTGTTGCCAGTAATACTGTATGGAGGACTATGTGGTGCCCATAATACTGTATGGAGCACTATGTGGTGCCAGTAATACTGTACGGAGGACTATGTGGTGCCCATAATACTGTACAGAGGACTATGTGGTGCCCATAATACTGTACAGAGGACTATGTGGTGCCGATAATACTGTACAGAGGACTATGTGGTGCCCATAATACTGTATGGAGGACTATGTGGTGCCCATAATACTGTATGGAGGACTATGTGGTGCCCATAATACTGTACAGAGGACTATGTGGTGCCCATAATACTGTATAGAGGACTATGTGGTGCCCATAATACTGTATAGAGGACTATGTGGTGCCGATAATACTGTACAGAGGAGGACTATGTGGTGCCCATAATACTGTATGGAGGACTATGTGGTGCCCATAATACTGTATGGAGGACTATGTGGTGCCCATAATACTGTACAGAGGACTATGTGGTGCCCATAATACTGTATAGAGGACTATGTGGTGCCCATAATACTGTATAGAGGACTATGTGGTGCCCATAATACTGTACAGAGGACTATGTGGTGCCCATAATACTGTATAGAGGACTATGTGGTGCCCATAATACTGTATAGAGGACTATGTAGTGCCCATAATACTGTATAGAGGACTATGTGGTCCCGTAATACTGTATGGAGGACTATGTGGAGCCAGTAATACTGTACAGAGGACTATGTGGTGCCCATAATACTGTATAGAGGACTATGTAGTGCCCATAATACTGTATAGAGGACTATGTGGTGCCCGTAATACTGTATGCAGGACTATGTGGAGCCAGTAATACTGTATGGAGGACTATGTGGTGCCCATAATACTGTACAGAGGACTATGTGGTGCCCATAATACTGTACGGAGGACTATGTGGTGCCCGTAATACTGTATGGAGGACTATGTGGAGCCAGTAATACTGTATGGAGGACTATGTGGAGCCAGTAATACTGTATGGAGGACTATGTGGTGCCCATAATACTGTATGTAGGACTATGTGGTGCCCATAATACTGTATGGAGGACTAAGTGGAGCCAGTAATACTGTATGGAGGACTATGTGGAGCCAGTAATACTGTATGGAGGACTATGTGGTGCCCATAATACTGTATGTAGGACTATGTGGTGCCCATAATACTGTATGGAGGACTAAGTGGAGCCAGTAATACTGTATGGAGGACTATGTGGAGCCAGTAATACTGTATGGAGGACTATGTGGTGATCATAATACTGTATGGAGGACTATGTGGTGCCCATAATACTGTATGGAGGACTATGTGGTGCCCATAATACTGTATGGAGGACTATGTGGTGCACATAATACTGTATGGAGGACTATGTGGTGCACATAACAGTGTATATAGGAAAATTACTTTGTAAGTGCTTCAAAGTTGTGAAATATGCTCTTGGACCTGGGCTCTGGACATTGTAACAACCGTTTATATAGCACCTGCTCCCCTCCCCCATCTGTCCTCCATCCTGTCTCTGTGGGATCCCCATATCAAGGAGATTACACAGTGCACCGCAAGGAAAACTAATGTCCCTGCATCCCACCCATTTATATTGGTAAGACCCCAAACCTGCAGCAGGTCCGTCATGTGAGATGACCCCCCAGACCAGATAAGCATGGACCCCCAAATACAGACCTCTATAGTGAGAGAGCAAAGCCAGGAATACATCCCGAGCAGACCCCGACAGAGACCCCAGACCAGACCGGCTAAACCGTACCCAGAATAGACCCCCTAAATGCAGATTCCCCGATACAGTACTCCCGCCGTCATTTTCTCGTTGCCCCCACTACACCCTCGAGTGTTTTAGACACCAACATCTGACGCCTGTGCTGGGAATTATCAGGGACAGTACTGATTCGTCTTCTGCTTTTGCTTGGACCTCCAAACCTTTACACATTATATAATAATCTTTATCAGATTTTTTTTTTAAAGGGAAACAGTCACCTGATCATAGACCCCCAGCTCCCCCACATATCGAAGAACCACCCGAAGCAATCCCCCCTCTCCGGAAGCGAATCAGCCCGATGGGTGACGCTGGGCTCGGCGCCTCCTCGGTCCCCACAATCACAGACTCTGCGGATGATGGAGGAGACATCACATCAATCAGTGCGGGAGGCTCGAAAACCTGCTGAATCCCCGCACTGATCATTCCACGCACGACCCAGACCCCCGAATACCGGCCCAAACTGGAGACGCTGGTGCTGGGCAGATCGGGGTCTCCTGCTCGGTGGGTTCTGGACGGCGGCCTCTTGATGGGACTTGGACTCTCGCCATGTCAGGGGCAGAACAGACAGGAGCCGCGCTCCGAGGTTCCCAGAGACGCTCTGCCAAGAAACACAGAACCGTTCCTGGTGCCAGGCAGCAATGAGACGGGTCAGAACCTGAGTGAATCGTGAGGTCTAAGAAGCAGCAGCTTTATAAGAGGGATCACACAGCACGGGTCACACGAGAATAGCAGAAACCGACTGTGTGCTGCACAAAACATCACACATATGACCCCTCCATACATCACCCTCCATACATCACACACACATGACCCCTCAATACATCACACACATACATGACCCTCCATACATCACACACACACGACCCTCCATACATCACACACACACGACCCCTCCATACATCACACACACACACGACCCCTCCATACATCACACACACACGACCCCTCCATACATCACACACACACACGACCCCTCCATACATCACACACACACGACCCCTCCATACATCACACACACACGACCCGTCCATACATCACACACATACATCACCCTCCATACATCACACACACACGACCCCTCCATACATCACACACATACATGACCCTCCATACATCACACACACACACGACCCCTCCATACATCACACACATACATGACCCTCCATACATCACACACACACACACGACCCCTCCATACATCACACACCCACACACGACCCCTCCATACATCACACACATACATGACCCTCCATACATCACACACACACGACCCCTCCATACATCACACACATACATCACCCTCCATACATCACACACACACACGACCCCTCCATACATCACACACACACACACGACCCCTCCATACATCACACACACACACACGACCCCTCCATACATCACACACACACACGACCCCTCCATACATCACACACACACACACGACCCCTCCATACATCACACACACACACGACCCCTCCATACATCACACACACGACCCCTCCATACATCACACACACACACGACCCGTCCATACATCACACACATACATCACCCTCCATACATCACACACACACGACCCCTCCATACATCACACACACACACACGACCCCTCCATACATCATACACACACACACGACCCCTCCATACATCATACACACACACACGACCCCTCCATACATCACACACACACACGACCCCTCCATACATCACACACACACACGACCCCTCCATACATCACACACACACACGACCCCTCCATACATCACACACACACACGACCCCTCCATACATCATACACACACACACGACCCCTCCATACATCACACACACACACGACCCCTCCATACATCACACACACACACGACCCCTCCATACATCACACACACACGACCCCTCCATACATCACACACACACGACCCCTCCATACATCACACACACACACATGACCCCTCCATACATCACACACACTCGACCCCTCCATACATCACACACACGACCCCTCCATACATCACACACACACACATGACCCCTCCATACATCACACACACTCGACCCCTCCATACATCACACACACGACCCCTCCATACATCACACACGACCCCTCCATACGCACATAATTCATCACTCTCCACAGCAGGGCAGTTGGCTTCGGGTACATGAGCTATTGGTCATAAAAGGGTTAATACCTTCCTTGGCTCCATGATCTCAAGAACACAAAGTTCTCTGCAAAAGGAAACTGTGGGAAAACGTAAATCCACACGACACTATGGTGAAGGGTGGGAAGAAAATATCCATCCATGGTGACCACCATACTGGATAATATTTATATTCGTGTACATAGCAGCAGTGTAAGACCGGAGTCAGAATAAATGTATGAAGAATCGCTCCGAGGCTCCCGGCCGAGAGTCGCACGAGTGTAACGCGAGTACAATCCGATATCTCACACCCAACCTCCGCCTGCAATGTGACATAACATGAGCTTTTATATAGAGAATTCCTGTATGTCAGTTACACATCGTTTTCAAAGGAAATATTCTTCAATATATACAGTGGGGCAAAAAAGTATTTAGTCATTCAGCAATAGTGCAAGTTCCACCACTTAAAAAGATGAGAGGTGTCTGTAATTTACATCATAGGTAGACCTCAACTATGGGAGACAAACTGAGAAAAAAAAAATCCAGAAAATCACATTGTCTGTTTTTTTATCATTTTATTTGCATATTATGGTGGAAAATAAGTATTTGGTCAGAAACAAACAATCAAGATTTCTGGCTCTCACAGACCTGTAACTTCTTCTTTAAGAGTCTCCTCTTTCCTCCACTCATTACCTGTCGTAATGGCACCTGTTTAAACTTGTTATCAGTATAAAAAGACACCTGTGCAGACCCTCAAGCAGTCTGACTCCAAACTCCACTATGGTGAAGACCAAAGAGCTGTCAAAGGACACCAGAAACAAAATTGTAGCCCTGCACCAGGCTGGGAAGACTGAATCTGCAATAGGCAAGCAGCTTGGAGTGAAGAAATCAACAGTGGGAGCAATAATTAGAAAATGGAAGACATTCAAGACCACTGATAATCTCCCTCGATCTGGGGCTCCACGCAAAATCCCACCCCGTGGGGTCAGAATGATCACAAGAACAGTGAGCAAAAATCCCAGAACCACGCGGGGGGACCTAGTGAATGAACTGCAGAGAGCTGGGACCAATGTAACAAGGCCTACCATAAGTAACACACTACGCCACCATGGACTCAGATCCTGCAGTGCCAGACGTGTCCCACTGCTTAAGCCAGTACATGTCCGGGCCCATCTGAAGTTTGCTAGAGAGCATTTGGATGATCCAGAGGAGTTTCGGGAGAATGTCCAATGGTCTGATGAAACCAAACTGGAACTGTTTGGTAGAAACACAACTTGTCGTGTTTGGAGGAAAAAGAATACTGAGTTGCATCCATCAAACACCATACCTACTGTAAAGCATGGTGGTGGAAACATCATGCTTTCGGGCTGTTTCTCTGCAAAGGGGCCAGGATGACTGATCCGGGTACATGAAAGAATGAATGGGGCCATGTATCGTGAGATTTTGAGTGCAAACCTCCTTGCATCAGCAAGGGCATTGAAGATGAAACGTGGCTGGGTCTTTCAACATGACGATGATCCAAAGCACACCGCCAGGGCAACGAAGGAGTGGCTTCGTAAGAAGCAATTCAAGGTCCTGGAGTGGCCTAGCCAGTCTCCAGATCTCAACCCTATAGAAAACCTTTGGAGGGAGTTGAAAGTCCGTGTTGCCAAGCGAAAAGCCAAAAACATCACTGCTCTAGAGGAGATCTGCATGGAGGAATGGGCCAACATACCAACAACAGTGTGTGGCAACCTTGTGAAGACTTACAGAAAACGTTTGACCTCTGTCATTGCCAACAAAGGATATATTACAAAGTATTGAGATGAAATTTTGTTTCTGACCAAATACTTATTTTCCACCATAATATGCAAATAAAATGATAAAAAAACAGACAATGTGATTTTCTGGATTTTTTTTTCTCAGGTTGTCTCCCATAGTTGAGGTCTACCTATGATGTAAATTACAGACGCCTCTCATCTTTTTAAGTGGTGGAACTTGCACTATTGCTGACTGACTAAATACTTTTTTGCCCCACTGTATATATATATACTAGATGGTGGCCCGATTCTAACGCATCGGGTATTCTAGAATATGTAGTTTATTTATGGAGATTTTAAAACAATACATAGAATACACAGGATTCGTCCGGCCGCGACCAATTAGTGAAGCGAGGTTCAAATCCTGCACCAATTCGCGGCCGGACTGCGCCTGTCGCTGATTGTTCGCGGCCGGCCATGTAGTATATAACAGCCCACGTAGTATATAGCACAGCCACGTAGTATATAGCACAGCCACGTAGTATATAGCACAGCCCACGGAGTATATAGCACAGCCACGTAGTATATAACACGGCCCACGGAGTATATAGCACAGCCACAGAGTATATAGCACAGCCCACGGAGTGTATAACAGACCACATAGCATATAACACAGCTCACGTAGTATATAACAGCCCATGTAGTGTATAACAGCCCACGTAGTGTAACACAGCCCACGTAGTGTATAACACAGCCCACGTAGTATATTGCACAGCCCACGTAGTGTATAACACAGGCCACGTAGTGTATAACAGCCCACGTAGTATATTGCACAGGCCACGTAGTATATATCAAAAAAAGAAAGTTAGCGAATGGCCATAAAAATCCATAATTTTATTCAATAATTTTTAAAAGAGTTTTTTACATAATGATATAAAAAATAAAAAGTGGAGGTAACACTTATGCAAAATACACAAACCACCACGCAAGTAATTGATTATACTGTATAATTAATGTCAAAACATGACATAGATACATTAATTATCAAAAAAGTGATAGATGCATGAAATAATTCAACTGTTCACCGAAAAATGCTTATACCCCTATTTAATCCATACCCATGATAGATGGCAGAAATATGCACAATGAAGAGGTTTGTCTTTAAAAATTAGTAAAAAAAGGAATAACCCTTTATATTAAATGTGTAAGACCTATTGGCAAAAACAACACAGCCCACGTAGTATATTGCACAGCCCACGTAGTGTATAACACAGCCCACGTAGTGCATAACACAGCCCACGCAGTACATTGCACAGCCCACGTAGTATATTGCACAGCCCACGTAGTATATTGCACAGCCCACGTAGTGTATAACACAGGCCACGTAGTGTATAACACAGCCCACGCAGTACATTGCACAGCCCATGTAGTATATTGCACAGCCCACGTAGTGTATAACACAGGCCACGTAGTGTATAACACAGGCCACGTAGTATATTGAACAGCCCATGTAGTATATTGCACAGCCCACGTAGTGTATAACACAGCCCACGTAGTATATTGCACAGCCCACGTAGTGTATAACACAGCCCACGTAGTGTATAACACAGCCCACGCAGTACATTGCACAGCCCATGTAGTATATTGCACAGCCCACGTAGTGTATAACACAGCCCACGTAGTGTATAACACAGCCCACATAGTATATTGCACAGCCCACGCAGTATATAGCAGCCCACATATTATACTGCACAGCCCACAAAGAATATTGCACAGCCCACGTAGTATATTGCACAGCCCACGTATTATACTGCACAGCCCACATAGTATATTGCACAGCCCACGTAGTGCATTGCACAGCCCATGTAGTATATAGCAATGTGGGCATCATATCCCTGTTAAAAAAAGAATTAAAATAAAAAATAGCTATATACTCCCCTTCCGTTGGCCCCGGATCCAGGCGAAGCGGTTACCGATGCTCCTCGCACGCTCCGGTCCCAAGAGTGCATTGCGGTCTCGCGAGATGATGACGTAGCAATGCATGTAGCGTCGCGAGGAGCAGGGAAGGCCGGTTCTGGATCTGAGAGGCCGACGGATGGTGAGTATATAACTATTTTTTATTTTTTAAATTATTTTTAACATTAGATCTTTTAACTATTGATGCCACATAGGCAGCATCAATAGTAAAAAGTTGGTCACACAGGGTTAATAGCAGCGGTAACGGAGTGCGTTACTCGCGGCATAACACGGTCCGTTACCGCTGCCATTAACCCTGTGTGAGCACTGACTGTGGGGAGGAAAGAGCGGCCATTTTGCCGCCAGACTGTGCCCGTCGCTGATTGGTCGTGAATATCCTTGACAGACAGAAAGACAGAAGGACAGACAGAGAGACGGAAGTGACCCTTAAACAATTATATAGTAGATATACAGTTAGGTCCATATATATTTGGACAGAGACAATGTCTATAACCAAAATTAGAAAAATGTTGTCTCTGTCCAAATATATATGGACCTAACTGTATATACACATATACATATATACACAGGTGCTTCTCACAAAGTTAGAATATCATCAAAAAGTGAATTTATTTCAGTTCTTCATTACAAAAAGTGAATCTCATATATTCAATAGTCATTACACACAGAGTGATCTCCTTCACATGGTTATTTCTGTTAATGTTGATGATTATGGCTTACAGCCAATGAAAACCCAAAAGTCATTATCTCAGTAAATTAGAATAATTAGCAAAAAGCACCACAGAGAAGATGATAATCCATTTGTCCTACAATGGGTCCAGCTCTGCTACATCTACATGGCAGACTGTATGCTTGCATGATGTGACCATACGGCCTGCCATCCAGCAAAGACACTGAGCATCGTGTGCTCAGTGTCTCACAGTGAACTCCTATAACTTGACTGACGTTACTGAGAAAGTCATGGGACAAATGGATATCTTCTCTGCAAACAGGTGAGGAATATTGTTTGTTATCTTAATTCTCTTGAAGGACAGTATTATAGTAGTTATATTCTTGTACATAGAGGCAGTATTATAGTAGTTATATTCTTGTACATAGGAGCAGTATTATAGTAGTTATATTCTTGTACATAGGAGCAGTATTATAGTAGTTATATTCTTGTACATAGAGGCAGTATTATAGTAGTTATATTCTTGTACATAGAGGCAGTATTATAGTAGTTATATTCTTGTACATAGGAGCAGTATTATAGTAGTTATATTCTTGTATATAGGGGGCAGTATTATAGTAGTTATATTCTTGTACATAGGGGCAGTATTATAGTAGTTATATTCTTGTACATAGGAGCAGTATTATAGTAGTTATATTCTTCTACATAGGAGCAGTATTATAGTAGTTATATTCTTGTACATAGGAGCAGTATTATAGTAGTTATATTCTTGTACATAGGGGCAGTATTATAGTAGTTATATTCTTGTACATAGGAGCAGTATTATAGTAGTTATATTCTTGTACATAGGGGCAGTATTATAGTAGTTATATTCTTGTACATAGGGGGCAGTATTATAGTAGTTATATTCTTGTATATAGGAGCAGTATTATAGTAGTTATATTTTTGTACATAGGGGCAGTAATATAGTAGTTATATTCTTGTACATGGGGAGCAGTATTATAGTAGTTATATTCTTGTACATAGGGGCAGTATTATAGTAGTTATATTCTTGTACATAGGGGCAGTATTATAGTAGTTATATTCTTGTACATAGGAGCAGTGTTATAGTAGATATATTCCTGTACATAGGAGCAGTATTATAGAAGTTATATTCTTGTACATAGGGGCAGTATTATAGTAGTTATATTCTTGTACATAGGAGCAGCATTATAGTAGTTATATTCTTGTACATAGGAGCAGTATTATAGTAGTTATATTCTTGTACATAGGGGCAGTAATATAGTAGTTATATTCTTGTCCATAGGAGCAGTATTATAGTAGTTATATTCTTGTACATAGGGGCAGTATTATAGTAGTTATATTCTTGTACATAGGGGGCAGTATTATAGTAGTTATATTCTTGTATATAGGGGCAGTATTATAGTAGTTATATTCTTGTACATAGGAGCAGTATTATAGTAGTTATATTCTTGTACATAGGAGCAGTATTATAGTAGTTATATTCTTGTACATAGGGGCAGTATTATAGTAGTTATATTCTTGTATATAGGAGCAGTATTATAGTAGTTATATTCTTGTACATAGGGGCAGTATTATAGTAGTTATATTCCTGTACATAGGAGCAGTATTATAGTAGTTATATTCTTATACATAGGAGCATTATTATAGTAGTTATATTCTTGTACATAGGAGCAGTATTATAGTAGTTATATTCTTGTACATAGGGGCAGTATTATAGTAGTTATATTCTTGTACAAAGGAGCAGTATTATAGTAGTTATATTCTTGTACATAGGAGCAGTATTATAGTAGTTATATTCTTGTACATAGGAGCAGTATTATAGTAGTTATATTCTTGTACATAGGGAACAGTATTATAGTAGTTATATTCTTGTACATAGGGGGCAGTATTATAGTAGTTATATTCTTGTACATAGGGGCAGTATTATAGTAGTTATATTCTTGTACATAGGAGCAATATTATAGTAGTTATATTGTACATAGGGGCAGTATTATAGTAGTTATATTCTGTACATAGGAGCAGTATTATAGTAGTTATATTCTGTACATAGGAGCAGTATTATAGTAGTTATATTGTACATAGGGTCAGTATTATAGTAGTTAAATTCTGTACATAGGAGCAGTATTATAGTAGTTATATTCTGTACATAGGAGCAGTATTATAGTAGTTATATTCTGTACATAGGAGCAGTATTATAGTAGTTATATTGTACATAGGGGCAGTATTATAGTAGTTATATTCTGTACATAGGAGCAGTATTATAGTAGTTATATTCTGTACATAGGAGCAGTATTATAGTAGTTATATTCTTGTACATAGGGAACAGTATTATAGTAGTTATATTCTTGTACATAGGGGGCAGTATTATAGTAGTTATATTCTTGTACATAGGGGCAGTATTATAGTAGTTATATTCTTGTACATAGGAGCAATATTATAGTAGTTATATTGTACATAGGGGCAGTATTATAGTAGTTATATTCTGTACATAGGAGCAGTATTATAGTAGTTATATTCTGTACATAGGAGCAGTATTATAGTAGTTATATTGTACATAGGGTCAGTATTATAGTAGTTAAATTCTGTACATAGGAGCAGTATTATAGTAGTTATATTCTGTACATAGGAGCAGTATTATAGTAGTTATATTCTGTACATAGGAGCAGTATTATAGTAGTTATATTGTACATAGGGGCAGTATTATAGTAGTTATATTCTGTACATAGGAGCAGTATTATAGTAGTTATATTCTGTACATAGGAGCAGTATTATAGTAGTTATATTCTTGTATATAGGGGCAGTATTATAGTAGTTATATTCTTGTACATAGGAGCAGTTCTATAGTAGTTATATTCTTGTACATAGGGGCAGTATTATAGTAATTATATTCTTGTACATAGGGGCAGTATTATAGTAGTTATATTCTTGTACATAGGGGCAGTATTATAGTAGTTATATTCTTGTACATAGGGGCAGTATTATAGTAGTTATATTCTTGTACATAGGAGCAGTATTATAGTAGTTATATTCTTGTACATAGGAGCAGTATTATAGTAGTTATATTCTTGTACATAGGGGCAGTATTATAGTAGTTATATTCTTGTATATAGGAGCAGTATGATAGTAGTTATATTCTTGTACATAGGGGCAGTATTATAGTAGTTATATTCCTGTACATAGGAGCAGTATTATAGTAGTTATATTCTTATACATAGGAGCATTATTATAGTAGTTATATTCTTGTACATAGGAGCAGTATTATAGTAGTTATATTCTTGTACATAGGGGCAGTATTATAGTAGTTATATTCTTGTACAAAGGAGCAGTATTATAGTAGTTATATTCTTGTACATAGGAGCAGTATTATAGTAGTTATATTCTTGTACATAGGAGCAGTATTATAGTAGTTATATTCTTGTACATAGGGAAATATTCTTGTACATAGGAGCAGTATTATAGTAGTTATATTCTTGTACATAGGGAACAGTATTATAGTAGTTATATTCTTGTACATAGGAACAGTATTATAGTAGTTATATTCTTGTACATAGGGGCAGTATTATAGTAGTTATATTCTTGTACATAGGAGCAGTATTATAGTAGTTATATTGTACATAGGGGCAGTATTATAGTAGTTATATTCTGTACATAGGAGCAGTATTATAGTAGTTATATTCTGTACATAGGAGCAGTATTATAGTAGTTATATTGTACATAGGGTCAGTATTATAGTAGTTATATTCTGTACATAGGAGCAGTATTATAGTAGTTATATTCTGTACATAGGAGCAGTATTATAGTAGTTATATTCTGTACATAGGAGCAGTATTATAGTAGTTATATTCTGTACATAGGGGCAGTATTATAGTAGTTATATTCTTGTACATAGTGGCAGTATTATAGTAGTTATATTCTTGTACATAGGGGCAGTATTATAGTAGTTATATTCTTGTACATAGGAGCAGTATTATAGTAGTTATATTCTTGTACATAGGAGCAGTATTATAGTAGTTATATTCTTGTACATAGGGGCAGTATTATAGTAGTTATATTCCTGTACATAGGAGCAGTATTATAGTAGTTATATTCTTGTATATAGGAGGCAGTAT
This sequence comes from Ranitomeya variabilis, assembly GCF_051348905.1. Taxonomy (NCBI): domain Eukaryota; kingdom Metazoa; phylum Chordata; class Amphibia; order Anura; family Dendrobatidae; genus Ranitomeya; species Ranitomeya variabilis. The sequence goes on from NC_135235.1 coordinate 12,130,918, forward strand.
TATAGTAGTTATATTCTTGTACATAGGAGCAGTATTATAGTAGTTATATTCTTATACATAGGAGCATTATTATAGTAGTTATATTCTTGTATATAAGAGCAGTATTATAGTAGTTATATTCTTATACATAGGAGCATTATTATAGTAGTTATATTCTTGTACATAGGGGCAGTATTATAGTAGTTATATTCTTGTATATAGGAGCAGTATTATAGTAGTTATATTCTTGTACATAGGGGCAGTATTATAGTAGTTATATTCTTGTACATAGGGGCATTATTATAGTAGTTATATTCTTGTACATAGGAGCAGTATTATAGTAGTTATATTCTTATACATAGGAGCATTATTATAGTAGTTATATTCTTGTACATAGGGGCAGTATTATATTAGTTATATTCTTGTACATAGGAGCAGTATTATAGTAGTTATATTCTTGTACATAGGGGCAGTATTATAGTAGTTATATTCTTGTACATAGAAGCAGTATTATAGTAGTTATATTCTTGTACATAGGAGCAGTATTATAGTAGTTATATTCTTGTACATAGGGACAGTATTATAGTAGTTATATTCTTGTACATAGGAGCAGTATTATAGTAGTTATATTCTTGTACATGGGAGCAGTATTATAGTAGTTATATTCTTGTACATAGGGGCAGTATTATAGTAGTTATATTCTTGTATATAGGGAGCAGTATTATAGTAGTTATATTCTTGTACATAGGGGCAGTATTATAGTAGTTATATTCTTGTACATAGGGGCAGTATTATAGTAGTTATATTCTTGTACATAGGGGCAGTATTATAGTAGTTATATTCTTGTACGTAGGGGCAGTATTATAGTAGTAATATTCTTGTACATAGGGGTAGTATTATAGTAGTTATATTCTTGTACATAGGAGCAGTATTATAGTAGTTATATTCTTGTACATAGGGGCAGTATTATAGTAGTTATATTCTTGTACATGGGAGCAGTATTATAGTAGTTATATTCTTGTACATAGGGGTAGTATTATAGTAGTTATATTCTTGTACATAGGAGCAGTATTATAGTAGTTATATTCTTGTACATAGGGGCAGTATTATAGTGGTTATATTCTTGTACATAGGAGCAGTATTATAGTAATTATATTCTCGTAGCTAGTAGGAGATATTAAATTCTGTATCTTTCTCTCATTTTGTGTCTTCTCATGTGGTACATATGTGACAGCTCGGGATGGATGCTCCCCTCTATATTAGTGCTGGCCCCACGCTGTGACCATGTGCTCATGTCTTAGCGCTTTGTGTTCTCATGTGCAGTTCGTCCATGCTGTTTGCTGCAGGTGACACTGTGTATTATATGGTGGAGATCTTTCTGGATGTTAAGTCGATACTTGAGATGTTTAATAAATGAATCACGTTCCTCATTTACATTGGAATATTCAGATCCGAGCTGTGACTGATTTAGAATTTGCATATTGTCTTATTTATAGCAGAATCTTCTATAAGTCACTTCTTTGTGGTGTGAAAAAGGTTGGTTTACTCCTTTATCAGAGCAACAGTTTAGAAATATTATATCATTCAGGAAGGTAATTATCCAGAATTATTTCAGCTTACTCTTCTGATGCTACAAATATAACAAATTATCATAAAAGTTCTCTCTACAAGTCAAATGATAATAATCACCTGCACTGGATGTCACTACCATAGATGATTACGAAACCCGCCATATCTTATTGCCAGTTTGGTAACCTGTACACTTCAAATTACCATAATATATTACATTACTGATCCCGAGTTACATCCTGTATTATACTCCAGAGCTGCACTCACTATTCTGCTGGTGCAGTCACTGTGTACATACATTACATTACTGATCCTGAGTTACCTCCTGTATTATACCCCAGAGCTGCACTCACTATTCTGCTGGTGCAGTCACTGTGTACATACATTACATTACTGATCCTGAGTTACATCCTGTATTATACTCCAGAGCTGCACTCACTATTCTGCTGGTGCAGTGACTGGGTACATACATTACATTACTGATCCTGAGTTACCTCCTGTATTATACCCCAGAGCTGCACTCACTATTCTGCTGGTGCAGTCACTGTGTACATACATTACATTACTGATCCTGAGTTACATCCTGTATTATACTCCAGAGCTGCACTCACTATTCTGCTGGTGCAGTCACTGGGTACATACATTACATTACTGATCGTGAGTTACCTCCTGTATTATACTCCAGAGCTGCACTCACTATTCTGCTGGTGCAGTCACTGTGTACATACATTACATTACTGATCCTGAGTTACATCCTGTATTATACCCCAGAGCTGCACTCACTATTCTGCTGGTGCAGTCACTGTGTACATACATTACATTACTGATCCTGAGTTACCTCCTGTATTATACCCCAGAGCTGCACTCACTATTCTGCTGGTGCAGTCACTGTGTACATACATTACATTACTGATCCTGAGTTACATCCTGTATTATACTCCAGAGCTGCACTCACTATTCTGCTGGTGCAGTGACTGGGTACATACATTACATTACTGATCCTGAGTTACCTCCTGTATTATACCCCAGAGCTGCACTCACTATTCTGCTGGTGCAGTCACTGTGTACATACATTACATTACTGATCCTGAGTTACCTCCTGTATTATACCCCAGAGCTGCACTCACTATTCTGCTGGTGCAGTCACTGTGTACATACATTACATTACTGATCCTGAGTTACATCCTGTATTATACTCCAGAGCTGCACTCACTATTCTGCTGGTGCAGTGACTGGGTACATACATTACATTACTGATCCTGAGTTACCTCCTGTATTATACCCCAGAGCTGCACTCACTATTCTGCTGGTGCAGTCACTGTGTACATACATTACATTACTGATCCTGAGTTACATCCTGTATTATACTCCAGAGCTGCACTCACTATTCTGCTGGTGCAGTCACTGGGTACATACATTACATTACTGATCGTGAGTTACCTCCTGTATTATACTCCAGAGCTGCACTCACTATTCTGCTGGTGCAGTCACTGTGTACATACATTACATTACTGATCCTGAGTTACATCCTGTATTATACCCCAGAGCTGCACTCACTATTCTGCTGGTGCAGTCACTGTGTACATACATTACATTACTGATCCTGAGTTACATCCTGTATTATACCCCAGAGCTGCACTCACTATTCTGCTGGTGCAGTCACTGTGTACATACCTTACATTACTGATCCTGAGTGACATCCTGTATTATACCCCAGAGCTGCACTCACTAATCTGCTGGTGCAGTCACTGTGTACATACATTACATTACTGATCCTGAGTTACCTCCTGTATTATACTGATAACACCTCTATATACAGCAGATAACACAGGATCCACCATTCACAATAGGTGATGTCACAGCTCACCTCCTCCTCCTGTACAATGACTGATAACTAGTGTTGAGCATTCCGATACCGCAAGTATCGGGTATCGGCCGATACTTGCTGTATCGGAATTCCGATACCGAGTTCCGATATTTTTGTGATATCGGAAATCGGAATCGGAAGTTCCCAGTGTATGGTTCCCAGGGTCTGGAGGAGAGGAGACTCTCCTTCAGGCCCTGGGATCCATATTCATGTAAAAAATAAAGAATTAAAATAAAAAATATGGATATACTCACTGTTATGACCCCAATGGCAGAGGGTCTCAGAAATAATTACTAAGTCTGCAAACACAAAAAAAACAGTTCATAGGGCAGTGGTAACTGAGCTGACCATATATCTAATCCTAGCACCACAAATAGCAGAAGCCGGAGAACGTGCCTACGTTGGTTCTAGACGTCTCGCGCCAGCCGGAGAACTAACTAATCCTAGAAGGGAAAAGAAAGACCTTTCTTGCCTCCAGAGGAAAGACCCCAAAAATAGGATACAAGCCCCCAACAAATAATAACGGTGAGGTAAGAGGAAAAGACAAACGTAAGAATGAGCTAGGTATTTAGCAAAGAGAGGCCCACTAGCTAATAGCAGAATATAGTAAGATGACTTATATGGTCAGCAAAAACCCTATCAAAATATCCACGCTGGATATTCAAGAAACCCCGAACCATCTAACGGCCCGGGGGGAGAACACCAGCCCCCTAGAGCTTCCAGCAAAGTCAGGAATCACATTTAGTACAAGCTGGACAAAATAAGAGCAAAGCAAATAACCAAAAAACAAAGAAGCAGGACTTAGCTTAATTTTGCACGAACAAGGAGCAGTAGACAGGAGCAAACAGAAAGGATCTGATTACAACGATGCCAGGCACTGGACTAAGGATCCAGGAAGTTTATATAGCAACACCCCTGGACTAACGACCCAGGTGGGTGCCAAACTGAGGAAAGACAATCCCAGAGTCATATCACTAGTAACCACAAGAGGGAGCCAAAAAGTCTAATTCACAACAGTACCCCCCCTTAAGGAGGGGTCACCGAACCCTCACCAAGACCACCAGGGCGATCAGGATGAGCAGCGTGAAAGGCACGAACTAAATCGGCCGCATGTACATCAGAAGCAACCACCCAGGAATTATCCTCCTGACCATAGCCCTTCCACTTGACCAGATACTGAAGCCTCCGTCTGGAGAGACGAGAATCCAAGATCTTCTCCACCACGTACTCCAACTCGCCCTCAACCAACACCGGAGCAGGAGGCTCAACAGAAGGAACCACAGGTACAACGTACCACCGCAACAAAGACCTATGGAACACGTTGTGAATGGCAAACGACACCGGAAGATCCAAGCGAAAGGACACAGGATTAAGGATTTCCAATATCTTGTAAGGACCGATGAAGCGAGGCTTAAATTTAGGAGAGGAGACCTTCATAGGAACAAATCGAGAAGACAGCCTTACCAAATCCCCACCACGAAGTCGGGGACCCACACCGCGGCGGCGGTTGGCAAAACGCTGAGCCTTCTCCTGTGACAACTTTAAGTTGTCCACCACATGATTCCAGATCTGCTGCAACCTATCCACCACAAAATCTACCCCAGGACAGTCAGAAGGCTCCACATGTCCCGAGGAAAAACGAGGATGGAAACCAGAGTTGCAGAAAAATGGCGAAACCAAAGTAGCGGAACTAGCCCGATTATTAAGGGCAAACTCAGCCAACGGCAAGAAGGTCACCCAATCATCCTGATCTGCAGAAACAAAACACCTCAAATAAGCCTCCAGAGTCTGATTAGTTCGCTCCGTTTGTCCATTAGTCTGAGGATGAAAGGCAGACGAAAACGACAACTCAATGCCCATCCTAGCACAAAAGGATCGCCAGAACCTGGAAACAAACTGGGATCCTCTGTCAGACACAATATTCTCAGGAATGATGTGTAAACGAACCACATTCTGAAAGAACACAGGAACCAGATCGGAAGAGGAAGGCAGCTTAGGCAAAGGCACCAAATGGACCATTTTAGAAAAGCGATCACATACCACCCAGATGACAGACATGCCCTGAGACACCGGGAGATCTGAAATGAAATCCATGGAAATGTGTGTCCAAGGCCTCTTCGGGACAGGCAAGGGCAAGAGCAACCCGCTGGCACAAGAACAGCAAGGCTTAGCTCGAGCACAAGTCCCACAGGACTGCACAAATGACCGCACATCCCGTGACAAGGAAGGCCACCAAAAGGACCTAGCCACCAGATCTCTGGTGCCAAAAATTCCCGGATGCCCTGCCAACACCGAGGAATGAACCTCGGAAATGACTCTGCTGGTCCACTTATCAGGAACAAACAGTCTGTCAGGTGGTCAAGAGTCAGGTCTACCAGCCTGAAATCTCTGCAACACACGTCGTAAATCAGGAAAAATGGCCGACAAGATAACTCCCTCTTTAAGAATACCAACTGGTTCTGCGACTCCAGGAGAGTCAGGCACAAAGCTCCTTGAAAGAGCATCAGCCTTCACATTCTTTGAACCTGGTAAATACGAGACCACAAAGTCAAAACAGGAGAAAAACAATGACCAGCGGGCCTGTCTAGGATTCAGGCGTTTAGCAGACTCGAGATACATCAAATTTTTGTGATCAGTCAAGACCACCACACGATGCTTAGCACCCTCGAGCCAATGACGCCACTCCTCAAATGCCCACTTCATGGCCAGCAGCTCCCGATTGCCAACATCATAATTCCGCTCACCAGGCGAAAACTTCCTAGAGAAGAAAGCACATGGTCTCATTACCGAGCAACCAGGGCCTCTCTGCGACAAAACGGCCCCTGCCCCAATCTCAGAAGCATCCACTTCGACCTGAAAGGGAAGTGAGACATCAGGCTGGCACAAAACAGGCGCCGAAGTAAACCGGCGCTTCAACTCTTGGAACGCCTCCACGGCTGCAGGAGCCCAGTTAGCAACATCAGAACCTTTCTTGGTCATATCCGTCAAAGGTTTAACAACGCTAGAAAAATTAGCGATAAAACGACGGTAGAAGTTAGCAAAACCCAAGAACTTCTGAAGACTCTTAACTGACGTGGGTTGAGTCCAATCATGAATAGCTCGGACCTTGACTGGGTCCATCTCCACAGCAGAAGGGGAAAAAATAAACCCCAAAAAGGGAACCTTCTGTACTCCAAAGAGACACTTTGAGCCCTTAACAAACAAGGCATTCTCACGCAAAAACCTGAAACACCATCCTGACCTGCTCCACATGTGAGTCCCAATCTTCAGAGAAAACCAGAATATCATCCAGATAAACAATCATAAATTTATCCAGATACTTCCGGAAAATATCATGCATAAAGGACTGAAACACTGAGGGAGCATTAGAGAGCCCAAAAGGCATCACCAAGTACTCAAAATGACCTTCGGGCGTATTAAATGCTGTCTTCCATTCATCTCCTTGCTTAATGCGCACAAGGTTGTACGCACCACGAAGATCTATCTTGGTGAACCACTTGGCACCTTTAATCCGGGCAAACAAGTCCGACAACAGAGGCAAAGGATACTGAAATTTAACAGTGATTTTATTCAGAAGCCGATAGTCAATACAAGGTCTCAAAGATCCGTTCTTCTTGGCCACAAAAAAGAATCCCGCACCAAGAGGGGAAGAGGATGGACGGATATGCCCCTTCTCCAGAGACTCCTTGATATACAAACGCATTGCAGCATGCTCAGGTACAGACAGATTAAATAGTCTTCCCTTAGGAAATTTACTACCTGGAATCAAATCTATGGCGCAGTCACAGTCCCTATGAGGAGGCAGAGCACTGGACCTGGACTCGCTGAATACATCCTGATAATCAGACAAATACTCAGGAACTTCCGAAGGAGTAGAGGAAGCAATAGACACCGGGGGGGAATCACCATGAATTCCCTGACAGCCCCAACTTGACACAGACATTGCCTTCCAATCCAAGACTGGATTGTGGGTCTGTAACCATGGCAGACCCAAAACGACCAAATCATGCATTTTATGCAGAACAAGAAAACGAATCACCTCCCGATGTTCAGGAGTCATGCACATGGTCACCTGCGTCCAAAACTGCGGTTTATTTTCCGCCAATGGCGTAGCATCAATACCTCTAAGAGGAATAGGATTTACCAATGGTTCAAGAACAAAACCACAGCGCTTGGCAAATGACAGATCCATAAGACTCAGGGCAGCACCTGAATCCACAAACGCCATAACAGGGTAAGAAGACAATGAGCAAATTAAAGTCACAGACAAAATAAATTTAGGTTGCAAATTACCAATGGTGACAGGACTAACAACCCTTGTTAGGCGTTTAGAGCATGCTGATATAACATGTGTAGAATCACCACAGTAAAAACACAACCCATTCTGACGTCTATGATTTTTCCGCTCATTTCTAGTCTGAATTCTATCACATTGCATTAAATCAGGTGTTTGTTCAGACAACACCACCAGAGGATTAGCGGTTTTGCGCTCCCGCAAACGCCGGTCAATTTGAATAGCCAGCGCCATGGAATCATTCAGACTTGTAGGAATGGAGAAACCCACCATCACATTCTTAATGGCTTCAGAAAGGCCATTTCTGAAATTTGCGGCCAGAGCACACTCATTCCACTGAGTAAGCACGGACCATTTCCGAAATTTTTGGCAATACACTTCAGCTTCATCCTGGCCCTGAGAAATAGCCAGCAAGGCTTTTTCTGCCTGAACTTCAAGATTGGGTTCCTCGTAAAGCAATCCAAGCGCCAGAAAAAACGCATCAATATTTGCCAATGCCGGATCTCCTGGCGCTAGCGAGAAAGCCCAATCCTGAGGGTCGCCCCGTAAAAAAGAGATAACAATTTTAACTTGCTGAGCTGAATCTCCAGATGAACGGGGTCTCAGAGAAAGAAACAATTTACAATTATTCCTGAAATTCCTAAACTTAAATCGGTCTCCAGAGAACAGTTCAGGAATAGGTATTTTAGGTTCAGACATTGGACTACTGATAACAAAATCTTGTATGCCCTGCACACGAGCAGCAAGCTGGACTACACTTGTAATCAAGGTCTGGACATTCATGTCTGCAGCAAGCACAAGCCACTCAGAGGTAAAGGGGAGGAAGAGAGGAAAAAAAAAAAAAAAAAACTCAGAATTTCCTTTCTTATTATCCCACTTCTGCAATGCATTAAACATTCAATGTTGGCCTGGCATACTGTTATGACCCCAATGGCAGAGGGTCTCAGAAATAATTACTAAGTCTGCAAACACTAAAAACCAGCTCATAGGGCAGTGGTAACTGAGCTGACCATATATCTAATCCTAGCACCACAAATAGCAGCAGCCGGGGAACGTGCCTACGTTGGTTCTAGACGTCTCGCGCCAGCCGGAGAACTAACTAACCCTAGAAGGGAAAAGAAAGACCTTTCTTGCCTCCAGAGGAAAGACCCCAAAAATAGGATACAAGCCCCCAACAAATAATAACGGTGAGGTAAGAGGAAAAGACAAACTGTCATGGTTCCCAATGGCAAGGGAACGTAAAAAACACATAAGTAACGAACGAGCTCTCGGGTGATGGAAACTCGAGTTGACCGTGAGCTAAACCTACCACACAACTAACAGTAGCCAGGGAGCATACCTACGGCTTCCTATATGCCACGCGCCAGCCGGAGGACTAACTACGCCTGGTAGAGGAAGAAACAGACCTGGCTTACCTCTAGGGAAATACCCCAAAAGATGATAGCAGCCCCCCACATGTAATAACGGTGAATTAAGAGGAAAAGACATACACAGTATGAAAGTAGATTTAGCAAAGAGAGGTCCACTTACTAGATAGCAGAAGGATACAAAAGAGGACTTCACGGTCAACTGAAAACCCTTTCAAAAACCATCCTGAAATTACTTTAAGACTCCTGTGTCAACTCATGACACAGGAGTGGCAATTTCAGCCCGCAAGAGCTTCCAGCTACAGAGAATTACAAAAACTGCAAACTGGACAAAAGGTACAAAACAAAAGGACAAAGTCCACTTAGCTGATCAGCAGACTAGTAGCAGGAACATGCAACCGAAGGCTCTGGTTACAATGATGACCGGCAAGGAAATGACTGGAGAGCAAGGCTAAATAGGAAACTCCCAAACACTGATGGAAGCAGGTGAACAGAAGAAGCAAAGTGCAAACAAGTCACCAGTACCACCAGCAACCACCAGGGGAGCCCAAAAAGCGGATACACAACAGTACCCTCCCCTTAAGGAGGGGGCACCGAACCCTCACAAGAACCACCAGGGCGATCTGGATGAGCCCTATGAAAGGCACGAACCAAATCCGAGGCATGAACATCAGAGGCAGTTACCCAAGAATTATCTTCCTGACCATAGCCTTTCCATTTAACCAGATATTGAAGTCTCCGTCTGGAAATACGGGAGTCCAAGATCTTCTCCACGACGTACTCCAATTCACCCTCCACCAGCACAGGAGCAGGAGGTTCAGTAGAAGGAACCACCGGTACCTCATATCTCCGCAACAACGACCGATGGAACACATTATGGATAGCGAAAGATGCCGGGAGGTCCAAACGAAAGGAAACAGGGTTAAGAATCTCCAAAATCCTATAAGGACCGATGAACCGAGGCTTAAATTTGGGAGAAGAAACCCTCATAGGGACAAAACGGGAAGACAACCACACCAAGTCCCCAACGCGAAGGTGGGGACCAACACGACGACGACGGTTAGCAAACTGCTGAGTCCTCTCCTGGGACAATTCCAAATTATCCACCACTTGTCCCCAAATCCGATGCAACCGATCCACCACCGCATCCACTCCAGGACAATCCGAAGATTCAACCTGACCAGATGAAAAACGCGGATGAAACCCTGAATTGCAAAAGAAAGGAGAAACCAAAGTGGCAGAACTAGCCCGATTATTAAGAGCAAACTCTGCCAACGGCAGAAAGGCAACCCAATCATCCTGATCCGCAGACACAAAACACCTCAAGTCTCCAAAGTTTGATTAGTTCGCTCCGTCTGGCCATTGGTCTGAGGATGGAATGCAGACGAAAAGGACAAATCAATGCCCAACCTGGCACAGACTGCCCGCCAAAATCTAGACACGAACTGGGTACCCCTGTCAGAAACGATGTTTTCCGGAATACCATGCAAGCGAACCACATTTTGAAAAAACAGAGGGACCAACTCAGATGAGGAAGGCAACTTAGGCAATGGCACCAAATGAACCATTTTAGAAAAACGGTCACACACCACCCAGATGACAGACATCTTCTGAGAAACAGGGAGATCCGAGATAAAGTCCATAGAGATGTGCGTCCAAGGCCTCTTCGGAATAGGCAAGGGCAACAACAACCCACTAGCCCTAGAACAACAAGGCTTGGCCCGAGCACACACATCGCAAGACTGCACAAAAACACGCACATCTCGAGACAGGGAAGGCCACCAGAAGGATCTAGCCACCAAATCTCTGGTGCCAAAAATTCCCGGATGACCTGCCAGAGTAGAAGAATGAACTTCCGAGATGACTCTAGTGGTCCACTCGTCAGGAACAAACAGTCTACCAGACGGACAACGATCAGGTCTATCCGCCTGAAATTCTTGCAAAGCACGTCGCAAATCTGGAGAGACAGCAGACAAAACCACTCCATCCTTAAGGACACCAGCAGGTTCAGAATTCCCAGGAGAGTCAGGCTCAAAACTCCTAGAAAGAGCATCTGCTTTCACATTCCTAGAACCCGGTAAGTACGAGACCACAAAATTAAACCGGGAAAAGAACAACGACCAACGTGCCTGTCTAGGATTCAGGCGCCTGGCAGACTCCAAATAAATTAAATTCTTGTGATCAGTCAAAACTACCACCTGATGTCTGGCACCCTCAAGCCAATGACGCCACTCCTCAAATGCCCACTTCATGGCCAAAAGCTCCCGATTACCAACATCATAGTTTCGCTCGGCGGCCGAAAATTTTCGCGAAAAGAACGCACAAGGTCTCATCACTGAGCAGTCGGAACTTTTCTGCGACAAAACCGCCCCCGCTCCGATCTCGGAAGCATCGACCTCAACCTGAAAGGGAAGAGAAACATCAGGCTGGCGCAACACAGGGGCAGACAAAAAGCGGCGCTTAAGCTCCCGAAAGGCCTCCACGGCAGCAGGGGACCAATTGGCAACATCAGCACCCTTCTTAGTCAAATCCGTCAGAGGTTTAGCAACGCCAGAAAAACCAGCTATAAATTGACGATAAAAATTAGCAAAGCCCAAGAATTTCTGGAGACTCTTCAGAGAAGTAGGCTGCGTCCAGTCGTAAATAGCCCGAACCTTGACAGGGTCCATCTCAATAGAAGAAGGGGAAAAAATATACCCCAAAAATGAAATTTTTTGAACCCCAAAAACACACTTTGAACCCTTTACACACAAAGAATTCTCCCGCAAAACCTGAAAAACCCTCCTGACCTGCTGAACATGAGACTCCCAGTCATCAGAAAAAATCAAAATATCATCCAAGTACACAATCATAAATTTATCCAAATATTCCCGGAAAATATCATGCATTAAGGACTGAAAGACAGAAGGTGCATTAGAAAGGCCGAAAGGCATTACCAAATACTCAAAATGGCCCTCAGGCGTATTAAATGCGGTCTTCCACTCATCCCCCTGCTTAATTCGCACCAAATTATACGCCCCACGAAGATCAATCTTAGAGAACCACTTAGCCCCCCTTATGCGAGCAAACAAATCAGTCAGCAAAGGCAACGGATACTGATATTTGACTGTAATTTTATTCAGGAGACGATAATCAATACAAGGCCTCAGAGAGCCATCCTTTTTAGAGACAAAGAAAAAACCGGCTCCTAAAGGTGATGAAGAAGGACGAATATGTCCCTTTTCCAGGGACTCCTTAATATACTCGCGCATAGCAGCATGTTCAGGTACAGATAGGTTAAACAAACGACCCTTTGGAAATTTACTGCCAGGAATCAGATCTATGGCGCAATCACAATCCCTGTGAGGAGGGAGTGAACCAATCTTAGGCTCTTCAAAAATATCACGATAATCAGACAAAAATGCCGGAATCTCAGATGGAATAGATGACGAAATGGACACCATAGGAGTGTCCCCATGAGCCCCCCGACATCCCCAGCTTAACATAGACATAGCCTTCCAGTCAAGGACTGGGTTATGAGACTGTAACCATGGTAATCCAAGCACCAAAACATCATGTAAATTGTACAACACAAGGAAGCGAATCACCTCCTGATGGTCTGGAGTCATACGCATAGTCACTTGCGTCCAGAACTGTGGTTTATTACAAGCCAAAGGTGTAGAATCAATACCCTTCAGAGGTATAGGGACTTCCAGAGGCTCTAAATCAAACCCACAGCGCCTGGCAAAGGACCAGTCCATAAGACTCAGAGCGGCGCCCGAGTCCACATAGGCATCCACGGTAATAACTGATAATGAACAAATCAAGGTTACAGACAAAATAAATTTGGACTGTAAAGTGCCAATTGAAATGGACTTGTCAACCTTCCTAGTAAGCTTAGAGCATGCCGATATAACATGAGCAGAATCACCACAATAGAAGCATAACCCATTTTTACGCCTATAATTCTGCCGCTCGCTTCTGGACATAACTCTGTCACATTGCATTTTCTCTGGCGTCTCTTCAGAAGATACCGCCAAATGGTGCACGGGTTTGCGCTCCCGCAAACGCCGATCAATCTGAATTGCCATTGTCATGGACTCATTCAGACCTGTAGGCGCAGGGAACCCGACCATAACATCTTTAACGGCATCAGAAAGGCCCTCTCTGAAATTTGCCGCTAAGGCGCACTCATTCCACTGAGTAAGCACAGACCACCTACGAAATTTTTGGCAGTATATCTCCGCTTCATCTTGCCCTTGAGATAGGGCTATCAAAGCTTTTTCAGCTTGAATCTCCAAATTAGGTTCCTCATAAAGCAACCCTAAAGCCAGGAAAAACGCATCCACATTGAGCAACGCAGGATCCCCTGGTGCCAATGAAAATGCCCAATTTTGAGGGTCACCTCGCAGCAAAGAGATGACAATCTTAACCTGCTGGACAGGATCTCCTGAGGAGTGAGGTCTGAGAGAAAGGAATAATTTACAATTATATTTGAAATTCAAAAACCGAGATCTATCTCCGGAAAACACCTCTGGTGTAGGGATTTTAGGTTCAGAAATAGGAGCAAGTATAACAAAATCTTGTAAATTTTGAACCTTCGTAGCAAGATTATTTAAACCTGCAGCCAAACTCTGGACATCCATGTTAAACAGCTAAGGTCAGAGCCATTCAAGGGTTAAGAGGAGGTAAGAAGCAGCTAGACAGCAATTAAGGGCTAGGCAGCAAAACTCTGAGGGAAAGAAAAAAAAAAAAATTTCCTTTCAACACTTCTTTTTCTCCTGCTTCAGCCCAAACAATTAACACTTTGTAGGCCGGTCATACTGTCATGGTTCCCAATGGCAAGGGAACGTAAAAAACACATAAGTAACGAACGAGCTCTCGGGTGATGGAGACTCGAGTTGACCGTGAGCTAAATCTACCACACAACTAACAGTAGCCAGGGAGCATACCTACGGCTTCCTATATGCCACGCGCCAGCCGGAGGACTAACTATGCCTGGTAGAGGAAGAAACAGACCTGGCTTACCTCTAGGGAAATACCCCAAAAGATGATAGCAGCCCCCCACATGTAATAACGGTGAATTAAGAGGAAAAGACATACACAGTATGAAAGTAGATTTAGCAAAGAGAGGTCCACTTACTAGATAGCAGAAGGATACAAAAGAGGACTTCACGGTCAACTGAAAACCCTTTCAAAAACCATCCTGAAATTACTTTAAGACTCCTGTGTCAACTCATGACACAGGAGTGGCAATTTCAGCCCGCAAGAGCTTCCAGCTACAGAGAATTACAAAAACTGCAAACTGGACAAAAGGTACAAAACAAAAGGACAAAGTCCACTTAGCTGATCAGCAGACTAGTAGCAGGAACATGCAACCGAAGGCTCTGGTTACAATGATGACCGGCAAGGAAATGACTGGAGAGCAAGGCTAAATAGGAAACTCCCAAACACTGATGGAAGCAGGTGAACAGAAGAAGCAAAGTGCAAACAAGTCACCAGTACCACCAGCAACCACCAGTGGAGCCCAAAAAGCGGATACACAACAACAAACGTAAGAATGAGCTAGGTATTTAGCAAAGAGAGGCCCACTAGCTAATAGCAGAATATAGTAAGATGACTTATATGGTCAGCAAAAACCCTATCAAAATATCCACGCTGGATATTCAAGAACCCCCGAACCGTCTAACGGCCCGGGGGGAGAACACCAGCCCCCTAGAGCTTCCAGCAAAGTCAGGAATTACATTTAGTACAAGCTGGACAAAATAAGAGCAAAGCAAATAACCAAAAAACAAAGAAGCAGGACTTAGCTTAATTTTGCACGAACAAGGAGCAGTAGACAGGAGCAAACAGAAAGGATCTGATTACAACGATGCCAGGCACTGGACTAAGGATCCAGGAAGTTTATATAGCAACACCCCTGGACTAACGACCCAGGTGGGTGCCAAACTGAGGAAAGACAATCCCAGAGTCATATCACTAGTAACCACAAGAGGGAGCCAAAAAGTCTAATTCATAACAACTCACCCTCTGACATGCCCTGGTAGTAACCGGCAGCCTCCGTTCCTAAGAATGAGGAGTTTAGGACCTGTGATGACGTCGCGGCTTGTGATTGGTCGCCTGAGCGGTCACATGAGCGGCACGCGACCAATCACAAGCCGCGACGTCAGCCGCGACGTCATCGAAGGTCCTAAACTGCTCATTCTTAGGAACGGAGGCTGCCGGTTAACAGCGGTAAGGTCCAGGGGCCGCCGGAGGGGTGAGTATATCCATATTTATTATTTTAATTCTTTATTTTACACATTGATATGGATCCCAGGGCCTGAAGGAGAGTTTCCTCTCCTTCAGACCCTGGGAACCATCCAGGATACCTTCCGATACTTGAGTCCCATTGACTTGTATTGGTATCGGGTACCGGTATCGGCGATATCCGATATTTTTCGGGTATCGGCCGATACTATCCGATACCGAAACTTTCAAGTATCGGAAGGTATCGCTCAACACTACTGATAACACCTCTATATACAGTAGATAATGTTGAATCCACCATTCACAATAGGTGAAGTCACAGCTCACCCACACCCCTCCCTCCATAATGATATTTGCAGATAGACATTAGATGTTTCAATACAAAACATAGAATCGAGTCTGTTCATTGTGGCTAATGTACGTATATGTAAATTTCAGAAGATAATTCAAAAAGGCCTCAGAGTCTGACATTAAAATAGCAAGATTTCTACTTTTTAGGAAAAAAAAAAGAAAAGAAAAAACCCATTGCCAAAAATGTCTTTTAACCCCTTAACGACCGCCGATACGCCTTTTAACGGCGGCCGCTAAGGGTACTTAAACCACAGCGCCGTTAATTAACGTGATTAAGAACATGATCGTGGTCGGTTTGCACCGACCCCTGCTTTGCGATCGCCGGTAATTAACAGTTTACCGGCGACCGCAAAAAAAAAAAAAAAAAGCGATCAGTTATTTCTCTGTCCTCTGATGTGATCGCACATCAGAGGACAGAGAAATAGGGGGATTCGGGGACCCTAACATACTCACCCGGTGTCCCTGGGTCCTCTTCTGTCTTCTCCTGCCAGCCGGCTTTTTCATCATGGCGGGCGCATGCGCAGTGCGCCCGCCATCTGCTGCCATCTGCCGGCCGGCAGGAGAAGACGAGTTGGGGCTAAAATTAGGGTTAGGGTTAGGGTTAGAGTTAGGGTTAGGGTTAGAGTTAGGGTTAGGGTTAGAGTTAGGGTAAGGGTTGGGGCTAAATTTAGGGTTAGGGTTAGGGCTAGGGTTAGGCTACTTTCACACTAGCGTTTTTTGGCTTCCGTCGCAATGCGTCGTTGGAGAAAAAACGCATCCTGCAAAAGTGCTTGCAGGATGCGTTTTTTCTCCATTGGCTTGCATTAGCGACGCATTGCGACGGATTGCCACATGTCGCATCCGTCGTGCGACGGATGCGTCGTGCTTTGGCGGACCGTCGACACAAAAAAAAATACATGTAACTTTTTTGTGCGACGTGTCCGCCATTTCCGACCGCGCATGCGTGGCCGGAACTCCGCCCCCGCCTCCCCGCACCTCACAATGGGGCAGCGGATGCGTTGAAAAAACAGCATCCGCTGCACCCGTTGTGCGGCGCTTACAACGCTAGCGTCGGTACGTCGGCCCGACACACTGCGATGGGCCGAGTACGACGCTAGTGTGAAAGTAGCCTTAGGCTTCTTTCACACTTGCGTCGGTACGGGGCGGTCGCAATGCGTCGGCCCGACGTACCGACGCACGTTGTGAAAATTGTGCACAACGTGGGCAGTGGATGCAGTTTTTCAACGCATCCGCTGCCCAGTCTATGTCCTGGGGAGGAGGGGGCAGAGTTACGGCCACGCATGCGCGGAAATGGCGGACGCGACGTACAAAAAAAAGGTTACATTGAACTTTTTTTGTGACGACGGGGGCTAAAGTTATGGTTAGGGTTGGGGCTAAAGTTAGGGTTGGGGCTAAAGTTAGGGTTAGAGTTGGGATTAGGGTTAGGGTTTGGATTAGGGTTGGGATTAGTGTTACGTTTGGGATTAGGGTTGGGATTAGGGTTAGGGTTGGGATTAGGGTTAGGGGTGTGTTGGATTTAGGGTTTTGATTAGGGTTATGGTTAGGGTTGAGATTAGGGCTGTTTTGGGGTTAGGGTTGTGATTATCGTTAGGGTTGTGATTAGGATTATGGATCGGGTTGAGATTAGGGTTAGGGGTGTGTTGGAGTTAGGGTTGGAGTTATAATTTGGGGGTTTCCACTGTTTAGGTACATCAGGGGGTCTCCAAACACGACAGCCAATTTTGCGCTAAAAAAGTCAAATGGTACTCCCTCCCTTCTGAGCTCTGCCGTGCGCCCAAACAGTGGTTTACCCCCACATATGGGGCATCAGCGTACTCGGGATAAATTGGACAACAACTTTTGGGGTCCAATTTCTCCTGTTACCCTTGTGAAAATAAAAACTTGGGGGCTAAAAATCTTTTTTGTTGGAAAAAAAAATATTTTTTTATTTTCACTACTCTGCATTATAAACTTCTGTGAAGCACTTGAGCTTTCAAAGTTCTCACCACATATCTAGATAAGTTCCTTAGGGGGTCTAGTTTCCAAAATTTGGTCACTTGTGGGGGTTTCTATTGTTTAGGTACATCAGGGGCTCTGCAAACGCAACATAACACCCACAGACAATTCTATCAAAGTCTGAATTCCAAAATGGTGCTCCTTCTCTTCCGAGCTCTGCCGTGTGCCAAAACAGTGGTTTACCCCCACATATGGGGTACCAGAATACTCAGGACAAATTGGAGAACAAATATTGGCATCCAATTTCTCTTGTTACCTTTGTGAAAATAAAAATTTGAAGGCTAAAAAAATCTTTTTTGTGTGAAAAAAAATATTTTTTATTTTCACTACTCTGCATTATAAACGTCTGTGAAGCACTTGGGCATTCAAAGTTCTCACCACATATCTAGATAAGTTCCTTGGGGGGTCTATTTTCCAAAATGGGGTCACTTGTTGGGGGTTTCTACTGTTTAGGTACATTAGGGGTCTGCAAACGCAACATAACGCCCGCAGACAATTCTATCAAAGTCTGCATTCCAAAATGGCGCTCCTTCCCTTCCGAGCTCTGCCGTGCGCCCAAACAGTGGTTTACCCCTACATATGGGGTACCAGCATACTCAGGACAAATTGGACAACAACTTTTGGGGTCCAATTTCTCTTGTTACCCTTGTGAAAATAAAAACTTGGGGGCTAAAAAATCTTTATTGTTAAAAAATATATATTTTTTATTTTCACGACTCTGCATTATAAACTTCTGTGATGCACTTGGGCATTCAAAGTTCTCACTATACATCTAGATAAGTTCCATGGGGGGTCTAGTTTCCAAAATGGGGTCACTTTTGGGGGGTTTCTACTGTTTAGGCACATCAGGGGCTCTCCAAACGCGACATGGCGTCCGATCTCAATTCCAGTCAATTTTGCATTGAAAAGTCAAATGGCGCTCCTTTGCTTCCGAGCTCAGCCATGCGCCCAAACAGTGGTTTACCCCCACATATGGGGTGTCGGCGTACTCAAGACAAATTGTACAACAACTTCTGTGGTCCATTTTCTCCTGTTACCCTTGGTAAAATAAAAATTTGGAGGCAAAAAGATCATTTTTGTAGAAAAAATGCGATTTTTTTATTTTCACGGCTCTACGTTATAAACTTCTGTGAAGCACCTGGGGGTTTAAAGTGCTCACCACACATCTAGATAAGTTCCATAAGGGGTCTAGTTTCCAAAATGGTGTCATATGTGGGGGGTCTCTACTGTTTAGGCACATCAGCGGCTCTCCAAACGTGACATGGCTGTTATGACCCCAATGGCGAGGGTCTCAGAGATATCAGCAAGTCTGCGAAGTACAAAAATCCAGCTCATAGGGCAGTGGTAACTGGGTTGACCATATATCTACTCCTAACGCCAACACTAGAAGTAGCCGGGGAACATGCCTACGTTGGTCGCTAGATGTCTCGCGCCAGCCGGAGGACTAACTACCCCTAGAAGAGGAAAACAAAGACCTCTCTTGCCTCCAGAGAATAGACCCCAAAAGTTGGATACAAGCCCCCCACAAATAATAACGGTGAGGTAAGAGGAAATGACAAACACAGAGATGAACTAGGTTTAGCAAAGAGAGGCCCACTCACTAATAGCAGAATGTAGTAAGATAACTTATATGGTCAACAAAAACCCTAACAAAAATCCACACTGGAGATTCAAGAACCCCCGAACCGTCTAACGGCCCGGGGGGAGAACTCCAGCCTCCCTAGAGCTTCCAGCAAGGATAGGATACAGATTATGTACAAGCTGGACAAAAATACAAAACCAAAACAATAGCAAAAAGCAAGAAAGCAGACTTAGCTTAATCAAGCAGGAACCAGGATCAGTAGACAAGAGCACTACAGATTAGCTCTGATATCAACGTTGCCAGGCATTGAACTGAAGGTCCAGGGAGCTAATATAGCAACACCCCTGACCTAACGACCCAGGTGAGCATACAAGGGATGATAGACATACCCAGAGTAAAAACACTAGTAGCCACTAGAGGAAGCCAAAAGGTAAATTCACAACAGTACCCCCCCCCTTAGTGAGGGGTCACCGAACCCTCACCAAGACCACCAGGGCGATCAGGATGAGCGGCGTGAAAGGCGCGAACTAAATCGGCCGCATGCACATCAGAGGCGACCACCCAGGAATTATCCTCCTGACCATAGCCCTTCCACTTGACCAGGTACTGAAGCCTCCGCCTGGAGAGACGAGAATCTAAGATCTTCTCCACCACGTACTCCAACTCGCCCTCAACCAACACCGGAGCAGGAGGCTCAGCAGAAGGAACCACAGGCACAACGTACCTGTCATGAATCCCAATGGCTAGGGATAGCAAGGGACAAGCAAAGTAATACCAAATATCGGACGAGCTCTAGGGTGATGGAACCTGGGCTGACCGCTGCCCTACGCCTGACAAACGCAACTAGAGATAGCCAGGGAGCGTGCCTACGTTGGTTCTAGACGCCACGCACCAGCCTAAGAGCTAACTAGTACTGCAGAGAAAATAAAGACCTCACTTGCCTCCAGAGGAATGAACCCCAAAAGGTATAGTTGCCCCCCACATGTATTGACGGTGAAATGAGAGGAAGGCACACACATAGAGATGATATATATAGGTTCAGCAAATTGAGGCCCGCTGTAAACTAGAAAGCAGAACGATACAAAAGGGGTCTGAGCGGTCAGCAAAAAACCCTAATCAAAAAAACATCCTGAGATTACAAGAACCCATGTGCCAACTCATGGCACATGGGGAGAACCTCAGTCCACTAGAGCTACCAGCTAGCATAGAGACATAATAAGCAAGCTGGACAAAAAACCAACAACTGAAAATCAGCACTTAGCTTATCCTGAAAGATCTGGGAGCAGGTAGGCAGGAACCAAACAGAGCACATCTGAATACATTGATAGCCGGCAAGGGAATGACAGAAAGGCCAGGTAAAATAGGAAACACCCAGCCTCTGATGGACAGGTGGAAACCAAAGGCCGCAACCCACCAAAGTCACCCAGTACCAGCAGTAACCACCAGAGGGAGCCCACAAACAGAATCCACAACAGTACCCCCCCCTTGAGGAGGGGTCACCGAACCCTCACGAGAACCCCCAGGGCGATCAGGGTGAGCTCTATGGAAGGCGCGGACCAAATCAGTCGCATGAACATCGGAGGCGACCACCCAGGAATTATCCTCCTGACCATAACCCTTCCACTTAACCAAATACTGGAGTTTGCGTCTGGAAACACGAGAATCCAAGATCTTCTCAACAACATACTCCAATTCTCCCTCCACCAGCACCGGAGCAGGAGGCTCAACCGAAGGAACAACGGGCACCTCATACCTCCGCAACAACGACCGATGGAACACATTATGAATAGCAAACGATGCTGGGAGATCCAAACGAAAAGATACAGGGTTAAGAATCTCCGAGATCCTATAAGGACCGATGAACCGAGGCTTGAACTTAGGAGAAGAGACCTTCATAGGGACAAAACGAGAAGACAACCACACCAAATCCCCAACAAGAAGTCGGGGACCCACGCGGCGACGGCGATTAGCAAACTGCTGAGTCTTCTCCTGAGATAACTTCAAATTGTCCACCACCTGGTTCCAAATCTGATGCAGCCTGTCCACCACCACGTCCACTCCAGGACAATCCGAAGACTCCACCTGACCAGAGGAAAAACGAGGATGAAACCCCGAATTACAAAAAAAAGGAGAGACCAACGTGGCAGAACTAGCCCGATTATTAAGAGCAAATTCGGCCAGTGGCAAAAAAGCAACCCAGTCATCTTGATCAGCAGAAACAAAACACCTCAAATAAGTTTCCAAGGTCTGATTAGTTCGCTCCGTCTGGCCATTCGTCTGAGGATGGAATGCAGACGAGAAAGACAAATCAATGCCCATCTTGGCACAAAACGTCCGCCAAAATCTAGACACAAACTGGGATCCCCTGTCAGAAACGATATTCTCCGGAATCCCATGCAAACGAACCACGTTCTGAAAAAATAAAGGGACCAACTCAGAGGAGGAAGGCAACTTAGGCAAGGGCACCAAATGAACCATCTTAGAAAAGCGGTCACACACAACCCAGATAACGGACATTTTCTGTGAAACCGGGAGATCAGAAATAAAATCCATGGAAATGTGCGTCCAAGGCCTCTTCGGGATGGGCAAGGATAACAACAACCCACTGGCCCGAGAACAGCAAGGCTTAGCTCGAGCACACACTTCACAAGACTGCACAAAGGTACGCACATCCCTAGACAAGGAAGGCCACCAAAAAGACCTGGCCACCAAGTCTCTAGTACCAAATATTCCAGGATGACCAGCCAACACAGAAGAATGGACCTCGGAGATGACTCTACTGGTCCAATCATCCGGAACAAACAGTCTTTCTGGTGGACAACGATCCGGTTTATCCACCTGAAACTCCTGCAATGCACGTCGCAAGTCTGGGGATACGGCGGACAATATTACCCCATCCCTAAGGATACCAGTAGGCCCAGAGTCTCCAGGAGAGTCAGGCACAAAACTCCTGGAAAGAGCATCTGCCTTCACATTCTTTGAACCTGGCAGGTATGAAACCACGAAATTGAAACGAGAAAAAAACAACGACCAACGAGCCTGTCTAGGATTCAAACGCCTGGCAGACTCAAGGTAAATGAGATTCTTGTGATCAGTCAAGACCACCACACGATGTTTAGCACCCTCAAGCCAATGACGCCACTCCTCAAATGCCCACTTCATGGCCAAAAGCTCCCGATTACCCACATCATAATTGCGCTCGGCGGGCGAGAATTTTCTAGAGAAGAATGCACATGGCTTCATCACCGAGCCATTAGAACTTCTCTGTGACAAAACCGCCCCCGCTCCAATCTCGGAAGCATCAACCTCAACCTGAAAAGGAAGTGAAACATCTGGTTGACACAACACAGGAGCAGAAGAAAACCAGCGCTTAAGTTCCTGAAAGGCCTCCACGGCCGCAGGAGACCAATCAGCAACATCAGCACCCTTTTTAGTCAAATCAGTCAAAGGTTTAACAATACTGGAAAAATTAGCAATGAACCGACGATAAAAATTAGCAAACCCCAAGAACTTCTGAAGGCTCTTAACAGATGTAGGTTGTGTCCAGTCACAAATCGCCTGAACCTTGACGGGATCCATCTCAATAGTAGAAGGAGAAAAAATGTACCCCAAAAAAGAAATCTTCTGGACTCCGAAGAGACACTTTGAGCCCTTCACAAACAGAGAATTGGCCCGCAGAACCTGAAACACCTTCCTGACCTGTAGAACATGAGACTCCCAGTCATCA
Organism: Ranitomeya variabilis; assembly: GCF_051348905.1. Classification (NCBI taxonomy): domain Eukaryota; kingdom Metazoa; phylum Chordata; class Amphibia; order Anura; family Dendrobatidae; genus Ranitomeya; species Ranitomeya variabilis. The sequence goes on from NC_135235.1 coordinate 12,153,877, forward strand.
GAAAACACCAAAATATCATCCAAATACACAATCATAAACTTATCCAGATATTCACGGAAAATATTGTGCATAAAGGACTGAAAGACTGACGGAGCATTGGAGAGTCCAAAAGGCATTACCAAATACTCAAAATGGCCCTCAGGCGTATTAAATGCGGTTTTCCACTCATCACCCTGTTTTATCCGCACCAGATTATACGCACCGCGAAGATCTATCTTAGTGAACCACCTAGCCCCCTTAATGCGAGCAAACAAATCAGTCAATAATGGCAATGGATACTGATACTTGACTGTAATCTTATTCAGAAGGCGATAATCTATACAAGGCCTCAGGGAACCATCTTTTTTTGCCACGAAAAAAAAACCTGCTCCCAGAGGGGACGAAGATGGACGAATATGTCCCTTTTCCAAGGACTCCTTAATATAATTCCGCATAGCAGTATGCTCTGGCAGTGACAGATTAAATAAACGACCCTTAGGGAACTTACTGCCAGGAATCAATTCTATAGCACAGTCACAATCTCTATGCGGAGGGAGCGAATTGAGCTTAGGCTCCTCAAAAACATCCCTATAGTCAGACAAAAACGCAGGGATCTCAGAAGGAGTAGATGAAGCGATTGAAATCGGAGGTGCATAATCATGAACCCCCTGACATCCCCAGCTTAACACAGACATTGTTTTCCAGTCCAGGACAGGATTATGAGTTTGTAACCATGGCAGACCAAGCACTAGTACATCATGTAAATTATACAGTACAAGGAAGCGAATCACCTCCTGATGAACGGGAGTCATGCGCATGGTCACTTGTGTCCAATACTGCGGTTTATTCATAGCCAATGGTGTAGAGTCAATTCCCTTCAGAGGAATAGGAACTTCCAGAGGTTCCAGACTAAAACCGCAGCGTTTAGCAAATGACCAATCCATAAGACTCAGGGCAGCGCCCGAATCCACATAGGCATCGACAGAAATGGAAGACAGTGAAAAAATCAGAGTCACAGACAAAATGAACTTAGGCTGCAGAGTACCAATGGCAAAAGATTTATCAACCCTTTTTGTGCGTTTAGAGCATGCTGATATAACATGAGCTGAATCACCACAATAAAAACACAATCCATTTTTCCACCTATAATTTTGCCGTTCACTTCTGGACTGAATTCTATCACATTGCATAGTCTCAGGTGCCTGTTCAAAAGACACCGCCAACTGGTGCACGGGTTTGCGCTCCCGTAAACGCCGATCAATCTGAATGGCCATAGCCATCGACTCATTCAGACCTGTAGGCGTAGGGAACCCCACCATAATATCCTTAATGGCCTCGGAAAGACCATTTCTGAAGTTTGCAGCCAGGGCGCACTCATTCCACTGAGTAAGCACCGACCATTTCCGAAATTTTTGACAATATATTTCCGCTTCATCATACCCCTGAGAGAGGGCTAATAAAGCCTTTTCAGCCTGAATCTCCAGGTTGGGTTCCTCATAGAGCAATCCCAATGCCAGAAAAAACGCATCCACATTGAGCAATGCAGGATCCCCTGGTGCCAATGCAAATGCCCAATTCTGAGGGTCGCCTCGCAGGAAAGATATTACAATCTTGACCTGTTGAGCAGGGTCTCCAGAGGAGCGAGATTTTAAAGAAAGAAACAATTTACAATTGTTCCTGAAATTCAGGAAGGTAGATCTATCTCCAGAAAAGAACTCTGGAATAGGAATTCTAGGTTCAGACATGGGAGTGTGAACAACAAAATCCTGTATGTTTTGAACTTTTGTCGCGAGATTACTCAGGCTGGAAGCCAAACTCTGGACATCCATGTTAAACAGCTAATATCAGAGCCATTCAAGGGTTAAGAGGAGGTAAGAAGCAGCTAGACAGCAATTAAGGGCTAGGCAGCAAAACTCTGAAGGAAAAAAAAAAAAAAAAAAATTTCCCTTAAACACTTCTTTTTCTCCTGCTTCAGCCCAAACAATTAACACTTTGTGGGCCGGCTATACTGTCATGAATCCCAATGGCTAGGGATAGCAAGGGACAAGCAAAGTAATACAAAATATCGGACGAGCTCTAGGGTGATGGAACCTGGGCTGACTGCTGCCCTACGCCTGACAAACGCAACTAGAGATAGCCAGGGAGCGTGCCTACGCTGGTTCTAGACGCCACGCACCAGCCTAAGAGCTAACTAGTACTGCAGAGAAAATAAAGACCTCACTTGCCTCCAGAGGAATGAACCCCAAAAGGTATAGTTGCCCCCCACATGTATTGACGGTGAAATGAGAGGAAGGCACACACATAGAGATGATATATATAGGTTCAGCAAATTGAGGCCCGCTGTAAACTAGAAAGCAGAACGATACAAAAGGGGTCTGAGCGGTCAGCAAAAAACCCTAATCAAAAAACCATCCTGAGATTACAAGAACCCATGTGCCAACTCATGGCACATGGGGAGAACCTCAGTCCACTAGAGCTACCAGCTAGCATAGAGACATAATAAGCAAGCTGGACAAAAAAACAACAACTGAAAATCAGCACTTAGCTTATCCTGAAAGATCTGGGAGCAGGTAGGCAGGAACCAAACAGAGCACATCTGAATACATTGATAGCCGGCAAGGGAAATGACAGAAAGGCCAGGTAAAATAGGAAACACCCAGCCTCAGATGGACAGGTGGAAACCAAAGGCCGCAACCCACCAAAGTCACCCAGTACCCGCAGTAACCACCAGAGGGAGCCCACAAACAGAATCCACAACACGTACCGCCGCAACAAGGACCTATGAAATACGTTGTGAATGGCAAACGACACCGGAAGATCCAGGCGAAAGGATACAGGATTAAGGATCTCCAATATCTTGTAAGGACCAATGAATCGAGGCTTAAATTTGGGAGAGGAGACCTTCATAGGAACAAATCGAGAAGAGAGCCATACCAAATCCCCAACACGAAGTCGGGGACCCACACCGCGGCGGCGATTGGCAAAACGCTGAGCCTTCTCCTGTGACAACTTCAAGTTGTCCACCACATGATTCCAGATCCGCTGCAACCTATCCACCACAGAATCCACTCCAGGACAGTCAGAAGGCTCCACATGTCCCGAGGAAAAACGAGGATGGAAACCGGAGTTGCAGAAAAATGGCGAAACCAAGGTGGCAGAACTAGCCCGATTATTAAGGGCAAATTCAGCCAACGGCAAGAAGGTCACCCAATCATCCTGATCAGAAGAGACAAAACACCTCAAATACGCCTCCAGAGTCTGATTAGTTCGTTCCGTTTGTCCGTTAGTCTGTGGATGAAAAGCGGACGAAAACGACAAATCAATGCCCATCCTACCACAAAAGGATCGCCAGAACCTGGAAACAAACTGGGATCCTCTGTCCGACACAATATTCTCAGGAATACCGTGCAAACGAACCACGTTCTGGAAGAACACAGGAACCAGATCAGCAGAGGAAGGCAGCTTAGGCAAAGGAACCAGATGGACCATCTTGGAGAAACGATCACATATCACCCAGATGACAGACATGCCTTTAGACACCGGGAGATCCGAAATGAAATCCATAGAGATGTGTGTCCAAGGTCTCTTCGGGACAGGCAAGGGCAAGAGCAACCCGCTGGCACGAGAACAGCAAGGCTTAGCTCGAGCACAAGTACCGCAGGACTGCACAAATGACCGCACATCCCTTGACAAGGAAGGCCACCAAAAGGACCTGGCCACCAGATCTCTGGTGCCAAAAATTCCCGGGTGCCCTGCCAACACTGAGGAATGAACCTTGGAAATGACTCTGCTGGTCCATTTAGCAGGCACAAACAATCTGTCAGGTGGACAAGAGTCAGGCCTACCAGCCTGAAATCTCTGCAACACACGTCGCAGATCTGGAGAAATAGCTGACAAGATAACTCCTTCCTTAAGAATACCCTCAGGTTCAGCGACTCCAGGAGCATCAGGCACAAAGCTCCTAGACAGAGCATCGGCCTTCACATTCTTAGCACCTGGTAAATACGAGACCACAAAGTCAAAACGGGAGAAAAACAATGACCAGCGGGCCTGTCTAGGATTCAGGCGTTTAGCAGACTCGAGATACATCAAATTTTTGTGATCAGTCAAGACCACCACCCGATGCTTAGCACCCTCGAGCCAATGACGCCACTCCTCAAATGCCCACTTCATGGCCAATAACGCCCGATTGCCCACATCATAATTTCGCTCTGCCGGCGAAAACTTCCTAGAGAAAAAGGCACAAGGTCTCATAGTAGAGCAACCAGGGCCTCTCTGCGACAAAACGGCCCCTGCCCCAATCTCCGAAGCATCCACCTCAACCTGAAAGGGAAGTGAGACGTCAGGCTGGCACAAAACAGGCGCCGAAGTAAACCAGCGTTTCAACTCCTGGAAAGCCTCCACGGCAGCAGGAGCCCAGTTAGCTACATCAGAGCCTTTCTTGGTCATATCCGTAAGCGGTTTAACAACGCTAGAGAAATTTGCGATAAAACGACGGTAGAAGTTAGCAAAACCCAAGAACTTCTGAAGACTCTTAACTGACGAGGGTTGAGTCCAATCATGAATAGCTCGGACCTTGACTGGATCCATCTCCACAGCAGAAGGGGAAAAAATGAACCCCAAAAAGGGAACCTTCTGTACAAAAAGAGACACTTTGAGCCTTTTACAAACAAAGAATTTTCACGCAAAATCTCAAAAACCATCCTGACCTGCTCCACATGCGAGTCCCAATCATCAGAAAAAAACAGAATATCATCCAGATAAACAATCAAAAATTTATCCAGATACTTCCGGAAAATGTCATGCATGAAGGACTGAAAAACTGAAGGTGCATTAGAGAGCCCAAATGGCATCACCAAGTACTCAAAATGACCTTCGGGCGTATTGAATGCGGTTTTCCATTCATCGCCCTGCCTAATGCGCACAAGGTTGTACGCACCACGAAGGTCTATCTTGGTGAACCACTTGGCACCTTTAATCCGAGCGAACAAATCTGACAACAACGGCAAAGGATACTGAAATTTGACAGTGATCTTATTTAAAAGCCGATAGTCAATACAAGGCCTCAAAGATCCGTCCTTTTTGGCCACAAAAAAGAATCCCGCACCAAGAGGGGAAGAAGAAGGACGGATATGCCCCTTCTCAAGAGACTCCTTGATATATGAACGCATCGCGGTATGTTCAGGTACCGACAGATTAAACAGTCTCCCCTTAGGAAACTTACTGCCAGGGATCAAATCTATTGCACAGTCACATTCCCTATGAGGAGGCAATGCACTGGACTTAGACTCGCTGAAGACATCCTGATAATCAGACAAATACGCCGGAACTTCCGAAGGCGTAGAAGAAGCAATAGACAAGGGCAGGGAATCTCCATGAATTCCACGGCAGCCCCAACTTGACACTGACATAGCCTTCCAGTCCAAGACTGGATTATGGGTCTGTAACCATGGCAAACCCAAAACAACCAAATCATGCATTTTATGCAGAACAAGAAAACGTATTACCTCCCGATGTTCGGGAGTCATGCACATGGTAACCTGTGTCCAAAACTGCGGTTTATTTTTTGCCAATGGCGTAGAATCAATACCCCTAAGAGGGATAGGATTTTCCAATGGCTCAAGAACAAATCCGCAGCGCTTGGCAAATGACAGATCCATAAGGCTCAGGGCCGCACCTGAGTCCACAAACGCCATGACAGGATACGATGACAGTGAGCAAATCAAAGTTACAGATAGAATAAATTTAGGTTGCAAATTACCAATGACGACCGGACTAACAACCTTAGTAAGACGTTTAGAGCATGCTGAGATAACATGTGTAGAATCACCACAGTAGTAACACAAGCCATTCTGGCGTCTATGAATTTTCCGCTCATTTCTAGTCAGGATTCTATCACATTGCATTAATTCAGGTGCCTGTTCAGACAACACCATGAGGGAATTTGCGGTTTTGCTCTCCCGCAACCGCCGGTCGATTTGAATAGCCAGGGCCATAGAATCATTCAGACCTGTGGGAATGGGAAAACCCACCATCACATTCTTAATGGCTTCAGAAAGACCATTTCTAAAATTTGCAGCCAATGCACACTCGTTCCACTGGGTCAGCACGGACCATTTCCGAAATTTTTGGCAATACACTTCAGCCTCGTCCTGGCCCTGAGACATAGCCAGCAAGGCTTTTTCTGCCTGAATCTCAAGATTGGGTTCCTCATAAAGCAAACCGAGCGCCAGAAAAAACGCATCAATATCAGCCAATGCCGGATCTCCTGGCGCCAGCGAGAAAGCCCAATCCTGAGGGTCGCCCCATAAAAAAGAAATAACAATTTTCACTTGCTGGGCGGAGTCTCCAGAGGAACAGGGTCTCAGGGACAAAAACAATTTACAATTATTCCTGAAATTTCTAAACTTAAATCGGTCTCCGGAAAACAGTTCAGGAATCGGTATCTTAGGTTCTGACATAGGATTTCTGGTAACATAATCTTGTATGCCCTGCACACGAGCAGCAAGCTGGTCCACACTTGTAATCAAGGTCTGGACATTCATGTCTGCAGCAATCACAAGCCACTCAGAGGTAAAGGAGAAAAGAAAAAAAAATGAGAGAGAAAAAAAAAAAACTCAGAACTTTCTTTCTTATAATCCCGCTTCTGCAATGCATTTAACATTTAATACTGGCCTGGCAAACTGTTATGACCCCAATGGCGAGGGTCTCAGAGATATCAGCAAGTCTGCGAAGTACAAAAATCCAGCTCATAGGGCAGTGGTAACTGGGTTGACCATATATCTACTCCTAACGCCAACACTAGAAGTAGCCGGGGAACATGCCTACGTTGGTCGCTAGATGTCTCGCGCCAGCCGGAGAACTAACTACCCCTAGAAGAGGAAAACAAAGACCTCTCTTGCCTCCAGAGAATAGACCCCAAAAGTTGGATACAAGCCCCCCACAAATAATAACGGTGAGGTAAGAGGAAATGACAAACACAGAGATGAACTAGGTTTAGCAAAGAGAGGCCACTCACTAATAGCAGAATGTAGTAAGATAACTTATATGGTCAACAAAAACCCTAACAAAAATCCACACTGGAGATTCAAGAACCCCCGAACCGTCTAACGGCCCGGGGGGAGAACTCCAGCCTCCCTAGAGCTTCCAGCAAGGATAGGATACAGATTATGTACAAGCTGGACAAAAATACAAAACCAAAACAATAGCAAAAAGCAAGAAAGCAGACTTAGCTTAATCAAGCAGGAACCAGGATCAGTAGAAAAGAGCACTACAGATTAGCTCTGATATCAACGTTGCCAGGCATTGAACTGAAGGTCCAGTCCAGGACAGGATTATGAGTTTGTAACCATGGCAGACCAAGCACTAGTACATCATGTAAATTATAAAGTACAAGGAAGCGAATCACCTCCTGATGAACGGGAGTCATGCGCATGGTCACTTGTGTCCAATACTGCGGTTTATTCATAGCCAATGGTGTAGAGTCAATTCCCCTCAGAGGAATAGGAACCTCCAGAGGTTCCAGACTAAAACCGCAGCGTTTAGCAAATGACCAATCCATAAGACTCAGGGCAGCGCCCGAATCCACATAGGCATCGACGGAAATGGAAGACAGTGAAAAAATCAGAGTCACAGACAAAATGAACTTAGGCTGCAGAGTACCAATGGCAAAAGATTTATCAACCCTTTTTGTGCGTTTAGAGCATGCTGATATAACATGAGCTGAATCACCACAATAGAAACACAATCCATTTTTCCGCCTATAATTTTGCCGTTCACTTCTGGACTGAATTCTATCACATTGCATAGTCTCAGGTGCCTGTTCAGAAGACACCGCCAACTGGTGCACGGGTTTGCGCTCCCGTAAATGCCGATCAATCTGAATGGCCATAGCCATAGACTCATTCAGACCTGTAGGCGTAAGGAACCCCACCATAATATCCTTAATGGCCTCAGAAAGACCATTTCTGAAGTTTGCAGCCAGGGCGCACTCATTCCACTGAGTAAGCACCGACCATTTCCGAAACTTCTGACAATATATTTCCGCTTCATCATGCCCCTGAGAGAGGGCTAATAAAGCCTTTTCAGCCTGAATCTCCAGGTTAGGTTCCTCATAGAGCAATCCCAATGCCAGAAAAAACGCATCCACACTGAGCAATGCAGGATCCCCTGGTGCCAATGCAAATGCCCAATTCTGAGGGTCGCCCCGCAGGAAAGATATTACAATCTTGACCTGTTGAGCAGGGTCTCCAGAGGAGTGAGATTTTAAAGAAAGAAACAATTTACAATTGTTCCTGAAATTCAGAAAGGTAGATCTATCTCCAGAAAAGAACTCTGGAATAGGAATTCTAGGTTCAGACATGGGAGTGTGAACAACAAAATCCTGTATGTTTTGAACTTTTGCCGCGAGATTACTCAGGCTGGAAGCCAAACTCTGGACATCCATGTTAAACAGCTAAGATCAGAGCCATTCAAGGGTTAAGAGGAGGTAAGAAGCAGCTAGAAGCAATTAAGGGCTAGGCAGCAAAACTCTGAAGGGAAAAAAAAAAAAAAATTTCCCTTAAACACTTCTCTTTCTCCTGCTTCAGCCCAAACAATTAACACTTTGCTGGCCGGCTATACTGTCATGAATCCCAATGGCTAGGGATAGCACAGGACAAGCAAAGTACAAATATATTACGGACGAGCTCTAGGGTGATGGAACCTGGGCTGACCGCTGCCCTACGCCTGACAAACGCAACTAGAGATAGCCAGGGAGCGTGCCTACGTTGGTTCTAGACGCCACGCACCAGCCTAAGAGCTAACTAGCACTGCAGAGAAAATAAAGACCTCACTTGCCTCCAAAAGATATAGTTGCCCCCCACATGTATTGACGGTGAAATGAGAGGAAGGCACACACATAGAGATGATATATATAGTTTTAGCAAATTGAGGCCCGCTGTAAACTAGAAAGCAGAACGATACAAAAGGGGACTGAGCGGTCAGCAAAAAACCCTAATCAAAAAAACCATCCTGAGATTACAAGAACCCATGTGCCAACTCATGGCACATGGGGAGAACCTCAGTCCACTAGAGCTACCAGCTAGCATAGAGACATAATAAGCATGCTGGACAAAAAAACCAAACAACTGAAAATCAGCACTTAGCTTATCCTGAAAGATCTGGGAGCAGGTAGGCAGGAACCAAACAGAGCACATCTGAATACATTGATAGCCGGCAAGGGAAATGACAGAAAGGCCAGGTAAAATAGGAAACACCCAGCCACTGATGGACAGGTGGAAACCGAAGGCCGCAACCCACCAGTCACCCAGTACCAGCAGTAACCACCAGAGGGAGCCCACAAACAGAATCCACAACAACTCCCTAACAAAAAAAAAAATTGTTTCCAAAATTGTGCTGATGTAAAGTAGACATGTGAGAAATGTTATTTATTAACTATTTTTTTGTGACATATCTCTCTGATTTAAGGGCATAAAAATACAAAGTTTGAAAATTGCAAAATTTTAAAAATTTTCGCCATATTTCCATTTTTTTCATAAATAATTGCAAGTAATATCGAAGAAATGTTACCACTAACTTGAAGTACAACATGTCACGAAAAAACAATCTCAGAATCAGCGGGATCCGATAAAGCGTTCCAGAGTTATAACCTCTTAAAGTGACACTGGTCAGAATTGTAAAAATTGGCTTGGTCATTAAGTACCAAATTGGCTCTGTCACTAAGGGGTTAAAAATACATTTAACATATCCTGATTTACACAATAGGTAATTTTCTCCTGACACATTCTAATAAACGTCGTCCTTGTCTCCTAATCTGAATTACAGCCACAAATAACTACAATTACAGCGTTTGTGGAATCTGCCACATATAAAACTTGCAACATTGTATTTAATCGAAGAACCTCACAGAATGCTGTGATTGGCTGCTGCAGTCCAGGGAAGAAGAGTGTGATCATCTTTCACATCCTGGGCATCTCCTACATTATATATGTACAGCTGGTGTAACCTGGGTATCTCCTGTATATAATCATATATGTACAGCTGGTATAACCTGGGCATCTCCTACATTATATATGTACAGCTGGTATAACCTGGGCATCTCCTGTATATAATTATATACCAGCTGTACATATATGATTATAAACAGGAGATGCCCAGGTTATACCAGCTGTACATATATGATTATATACAGGAGATACCCAGGATATACCAGCTGTACATATATAATTATATACAGGAGATGCTCAGGTTATACCAGCTGTACATATATAACTATATACAGGAGATACCCAGGTTATACCAGCTGTACATATATAATTATATACAGGAGATGCCCAGGTTATACCGGCTGTACATATATAATTATATACAGGAGATGCCCAGGTTATACCAGCTGTACATATATAATTATATACAGGAGATACCCAGGTTATACCAGCTGCACATATATAATTATATACAGGAGATGCCTAGGTTATACCAGCTGTACATATATGATAATATACAGGAGTCACCCAGGTTATACCAGCTGTACGTATATAATTATATACAGGATATGCCCAGGTTATACCGGCTGTACATATATAATTATATACAGGAGATGCCCAGGTTATACTGGCTGTACATATATAATGTAGGAGATGCCCAGGTTATACCAGCTGTACATATATAATTATATACAGGAGATGCTCAGGTTATACCAGCTGTACATATATAATGTAGGAGATGCCCAGGTTATACCAGCTGTACATATATAATTGTATACAGGAGATGCCCAGGTTATACCAGCTGTACATATATAATTATATACAGGAGATCCCCACGTAATACCAGCTGTACATATATAATTATACACAGGAGATGCCCAGGTTATACCAGCTGTACATATATAATTATATACAGGAGATGCTCAGGTTACACCAGCTGTACATATATAATTATATACAGGAGATGCCCAGGTTATACCAGCTGTACATATATAATTATATACAGGAGATACCCAGGTTATACCAGCTGTACATATATAATTATATACAGGAGATACCCAGGTTATACCGGCTGTACATATATAATTATATTCCGGAGATGCCCAGGTTATACCAGCTGTACATATATAATTATATACAGGAGATGCCCAGGTTATAGCAGCTGTACATATACAATTATATATAGGAGATGCCCAGGTTATACCAGCTGTACATATATAATTATATACAGGAGATGCCCAGATTATACCAGCTGTACATATATAATTATATACAGGATATACCCAGGTTATACCAGCTGTACATATATAATTATATACAGGAGATGCCCAGGTTATACCAGCTGTACATATACAATTATATATAGGAGATGCCCAGGTTATACCGGCTGTACCTATATAATTATATACAGGAGATGCCCAGGTTATACCGGCTGTACATATATAATTATATACCGGAGATACCTAGGTTATACCAGCTGTACATATATAATTATATACAGGAGATGCTCAGGTTACACCAGCTGTACATATATAATTATATACAGGAGATGCCCGGGTTATACCAGCTGTACATATATAACTATATACAGGAGATGCCCAGGTTATACCGGCTGTACATATATAATTATATACAGGAGATGCCCAGGTTATGCCAGCTGTACATATGTAATTATATACAGGAGAAGCCCAGGTTATACCAGCTGTACATATATAATTATATACAGGAGATGCCCAGGTTATACCAGCTGTACATATATAATTATATACAGGAGATGCTCAGGATATACCGGCTGTACATATATAATTATATATAGGAGATGCCCAGGTTATACCAGCTGTACATATATAATGTAGGAGAAGCCCAGGTTATAGCAGCAGGGCTTAGCTTGTCCCGTGTTGGGGAGATGATAGGGGTTATTGTCCTGTTTTCCTCTCTGCTCTGTAAATCTCCGGCTGTGACATTACCGGACTGTGGGGATTCTGTTTTGCACAGGGATGATACAATGTAACAAAGCCTTCCTTCATGCCCGGATGATTTACACCCGCAGTGACGCTCCGCCGTTGGCATCGGTTGTATTTACCGCCATCAGATTCATCATCCAGCCCCGGCAGAGTCTTCCAGAAGGATCCAGTATCTTACATCATGGTTTATACTCCACTCACTCCCAGAGCTGCATTCACACTTCCACTAGTTTACTTGGAACATGTGGTGACGGCCACAATATAATGCAGGAGGCAGCCGGCCCCATGGTATCTAGTGGAGGCAGCAGAGGGTAACCACTCTCATCATCATCCGCTCACACTCCCACCATCCATAGGGCGGCGGCCTCCAGCAGTACCGAGCCCGGTGACCTGGGATCAGGCAGTGCCGCTGCTTTACTTCTGTGATGTTTTTTGGATTTATGACTTTTTCAGTTGCATTTCCTTTGGTTGATCACACAGGCAGCACCAGAGAAGGGGACACTGCCGAAACGGAGGCCGGCAGCGCACACAGCGACTCATTACAGTAAACGGGCCATAGGGGTCCGCCTGAAGCCCGTTATTGGGGGATTGGAGGGTAAAGCCAAAACGGAGCTACTGCTGTGTGACCCAAAGACAATGTGAACATACCCTAAAACACGATGTAACAGCAGAATAGTGAGTGCGGCTCTGGAGGTGACTGGAGGACAGGTGCCCACAATCAGTCACACCCTGCTAGGAGCAGCACCTGTCTTGTGAGCTCCAGCACTTCCAGCAGGAGGCCCAGAGTCGGCCTCTCTTCTCCCCAGGGAGAGGCAGGCTTCCTGGGAGGCCGGCATGGCTTCCCAGGCTTCTGTTCCCCGGTCTGTGCCGGCGGGGGACAGAGAGCAGCAGCAGCAACCGGCCCAAGAGGGACTGAGGAGGTCAGGACGGGTGAGAAGAAACATACCCACCTACTCCAACCCTGAGACGGCTCATCGTCCGCCCAGAGAGGGAGACAGGGGCACCCCAGGCCCCAGGAACGAGAGCCCAGGAACATCCTGGGGGGAGAAGAGCTCCGGCGAGTCCACGAGTACCTTCTCCTCCCGAGTGGTCGCCATGCTACGTGAGTACGAGGACGCCGGCAAAGCACTGACCGGGCTGAAGGAGGAGATGCGGGTAGCTCGGATCCTGAATACCCGAGCCTCTAGCAAGGAGAAACCCGTGACCTCCCAGAGGTTAAGAGCCCTCAGAGATGAGGTGGCCCGGTTAGTGCTCCTCTGGGAGGGGATTGAGAAAAGCGCAGGTCCCTTCCTGGAGAGGTTTAAGAACCAGCGGCGGTTCTCAGAAATGAAGGGGTTAAATACCTCAGGAGAGCCGCCAGCCGGCGTCCTAAGCGACGAGGAGGAGGAGGACGACGGACGACGTGGCTGTAACTGGAGTCCTACAAGCTGGAACTAGCCGGGAGAGTGAGTCGCAGAGCCGACAACAGGGAAGCGGCCTCCCGGCACGGCAGAGGACTCCAACAGCACAGGCTGGAGTGTCAGCGGAGGAAGAGGAGGAGGGCGGTCTGCTACAGGAGATCCGACAGCTGGAGTCTCCAGTGAACCTGGACCGCTTCTCCTTTGGTGAGGACGAGCCAGCAGAGGAAACCCAGAAGAGGAAGAAGAAAATGAAGGAGACCGCACGGGAGGTGGTGAGTTACAGATATGTACTGATGGATGATGTTACACCTACCACCTCCTGTGTAAATCCCACCAAACCTAAAGGCACGGGCTCTGCAGTGGGTCCGGGGCATAGGCAAGGTGGGGAGAGGAGGAGGACATCCGGCGGTGCTGCCGTCTGTGCGGGGAACAGTGCAGGGGGCGAGGCTGTGGAGGTACTCACGGCGCCGGACATAGGGGACCCCGAGGAGTTTCCCTCTCTGCCCTCTGCGGCTAAGCCGGTTATCACCGGGGCTGAGGGGGGCGAGGGGGATGTCCACGCCGTTGCGAAAGGGGGACGGTGTGGGCAGACTCCATCCCTGCTCACTACGGCTGAGCCGGCCGACGCCGGGGCTGTGGGGGGCAGGTCCGAGAAACTTGGTGCGGCGAAAGGGGGGCGCACTGTTGTGACAGGGGCGCAGTGCGCCTCAACAGAGAAGAGGCACGCGGCTGCGATAGGGGAGCAGCGAGTCCAAAAAGGAAAAAAAAAGCAGGAAACATCATCTGCAGGGAACACTGGGCGCCCTGCTGCGACGGGAGGACAGATTGCCCCAGCACCCCAGCATGACACCGGGACCCCGAAGTCTGTGGGTGCGGGGCAGACGGCGCCCCCCAACAAGCAGCAGGCCCAGAATAATAAAATACAAACTGCTGCAGTAGGGGGGCAAGGCGCTCCAAGGACACAACAGAGAGCCAGCACCAATCAAGGGAAAACAGGTGTGGTGCTGCACCCCTCCCCCGGTCCAGCAGGTGTGAGTGCAAAGAAGCCAGACACAAGTGAGGAGAAAATGGATGTTACTGTGGAAGGTGCAGAGAACAGTTTTACAAATAGTGGTGTGAATACTGGAAAAAAAGTGACGGGAAGTGGTGGCAATGGTAAGAAGAATGAAAGCAGCTGTGCAGGAAATGATGGGAGTAGTAGTGGAGTGAATGATGGGAGTGGTGGAGTGAATGGTGGGAATAGTGGTGGAATGAATGATGGGAGCAGTGGTGGAGTAAATGATGGGAGTAGTGATGTTGCAAATGATGGGAGTAGTAGTGGAGTGAATGATGGGAGTAGTGATGTTGCAAATGATGGGAATAGTGGTGGTGGTGGAGTGAATGAGGAGAACATTACTGGTGTTGGTGGAGGGGAAGCAGGTAGTGGTCCCGCTGCCTCCCCAGCGGTGGCGGGGTCTTCAGCCCCAAGCTATTCAGGAGCTGTCACTGCTGGGGGTAGTAGTGCGCCCTTGTCTGGTGACCCTGAGGATGGTGACTTGCAACAGCGCTTCCTGGACGCCCTGAGGAGAGGGGAGAGTTCCATCAATGTAGAGGGGAGGGAGGTTGATCTGTCTTTCTGGATAGAGACACGGTCTTTCCGCCTTCCGAGATAGAGGGGCAGAGACTGTCTGGTCTCTGCCGACACCGGGGCAGAGGAGTAACCGTAGGAACGTGGCCCGTCTCCAGTGGGTAAGCAAGGATGCCTGTCCTGATCGGTCAAAGGTTGCTGAGCTCCTGCTGGGGATGGGCTTCGTGGCATATGACATCTTTGCCTTGATCCATCCCTATGGGACCTCCTACTTCGATGTCAGCTTCGTGAGACCGGAGGGCCTTGAGCTTTTCTGGTCTCGCCATGAGCTGGCTCGGGGTCGCCCCGAATGGCAGGGTTTCCTCGCTGAAGCAATATCCTGCCAGAACTCGGTCAGGAAGGTGACCGTTTTGACCAGTAACGAGTCACTTTCCTGTGTCAACATCTTCACCTGGGTTGGACGATACGGTGACATCGTCGGTATTCCCGAGAAGACCCTCGACGACCATGGTATCTGGTCAGGAGCCTGGACCTTCATGGTGAAATTGAAGGTTTCAGGAAACACCGTTACCCATATCCCTTCCTCAACATTTTTGGGGAGGGACAGGATCTTGATTTTCTACCGGGGGCAGCCTAAGGTCTGTCACAGGTGCGGCAGCCCCACACACTTCAGTGCGCAGTGTACCACCCAGAAATGCACACTGTGTGGGGACCTCGGCCATCTCGCTGCTACCTGTGGCAGGATTAGGTGTAACCTGTGTGGTGACCTCGGTCACCCGTTCAGTCGCTGTCCGCGTTCCTTTGCCAATGCGGTCCTGAAAGCGGCGAGTGCGGGACAGGCGAAAGTCGGGACTAATCTCGCCGGTGAAGGGACCAGCAGAGGCGGAGGAGGCAGGGAACCGGTGAGGAGCAGGCTGCCGCCATCCAATATCAGGCGGCAGGAGCAGCGCCATGGGAACAGGGGGCAGGGAGTAATGACCCTAAACTCTGACCCGGGTGCTTCACTTGCAGCTGAGGATCCTAAAGACAGCGAATTGAGCGAGGAAGTCAAGAGACTTGAAAGGGAGGAGCAAAAGGACACCATGTCTGCCCAGGAACCTTCATCCGGTGACAGTCTGGATGAGGGAGATGGGGAGTGGTCACAGCAAAAGAAAAAGGGTAACAGGAAAACAACTAAGGATAAGAGGGGGTCCGGGCCTTGAGCCTCCTCCTTGGAGTGCGACCCCTCTGACTCCGTAGCCCTGATCCAGGTGCCATTGGAAGGTCCAGCCGCCCCCCCTCTGGTGGATCTCCCTAACCGGTTCCGGGCCCTCCAGGACTCCCCTCCAGAGGGGTGTAAGAGGGTGAACTGTAGTCCCACTGAGAGGGCACTAGGACCCTGTGGGTTTTGCCTGCTGCAGCAAGGGACAGATTCAGACACTGCCAGAATCCGGGAGACAATCTGTGCTGGTGGGTGGGGTCTGGTGTCTTCTGTGTAAAAGTGAAACAAGGAAGTGAGAGAGAAGAAGTGCGGGAAGAAAAGACAGAAGCTGCGGTGATATTGAAAAGAGACAGTGTGTGGACTTTACTGCGAGTGTGTGGAGAAAAGAAACTGTTGAGAGACTTTGTCTTGCTAACGTTCCCCTGGAGAAGAGCTAATCTTTTGTTAACCTGTGAGAGACTTTCGTTGCTAGCGTATTCTGAAGAAGAGCTAACCCATTATCTAAAAAGACTGAGATTTGACTAAAAACCCAGTACGTATTTGGAAGTCTGTGGATCCCCTGTACATCGTGTGGAGGAACAAGCCTGGACAGACTGCGGATACAGAGACGGACGGGCTGTCGTGGAAGCATCCCTAGGAGCTACAGAAGCAGAAACAACATCGTGAGACCACTAACTAAGTCCCCGGCGTTTGGGCTCGGCACCGGCCGACAATACAGAGGAGCTTGTTGTAACTTATTGGCGCTGAAGATTTGGACTGGGCTGCAGCCTGTGCGGATTCCTGCCTGAGAGAAAATCCATCTCAGGATACGGTACCATAGTCATAGATACCCGGGTATCCCTGTTCAGAGTGGTTAATTGTTACTTAGAGGTGTATCTTATATTAGAGTTGTGTAAGTTATACTCAGTGTGCCGTTCCAGGGACTCCCTTTATAACACTACAATCAATTTACACTTGTTCCTGTTTAGTTGCCCTGTTAGGTAAATTTCTTACTAGTCTTTTGTAGCATACAGTTCTCAGGAGACCTTGGACTGGCACAGTGATTTCAGCTGCTGCTGAGCTGTTGTATCTTTGGGGTGCATCTACTTTAATATTCTCCATATTACCTTTATTATTTTGCCTTTGAGTAAATACCGTTGGAGATTTCTGCCTTAGTCTTGGTTTGTGACTCACTGGATCTTATTCGGACCTCTGGTCATTACATTTTTGGCGTAGTCGGCAGGATCCAGCGTTTGTAATGGACGAGGGCGAGGGTAGAAATGACCCCGCTGTATCCGCATCCTCGGGGGTTGGGGTTCCCCTGGCAGCCGCGGCGATTTCGGGAGGGTATGTGCCTGTAGGAGCTTTGCTTCAGCACATGCCGAAATACGACGGGCGCAATATGGCGTTGCAAGATTGGGCTGAGAGAATCCGGAGTATTCTGCGCATGTGTAATTTGACCCCCGCGGTACGCGCTGAGCTGGCATTAAATGCACTGGAGGGCGATATTAGACGTATGGTGATGGTGCGCCCAGAATCAGAGAGGGATACGTTAGAAAAGATTTTGGAACTGTTAGAGGGGAGTTTGGGGGGCCGAGCGCGTGTGGCCCAGCTTCGGTCCCTATTCTTTAATCGTCCCCAGAGAGAGTGTGAGTCCCTGATGCAGTACTCTAATATTTTGCAAGAGACGCTGAATGAGATGCAGCGACTAGACCAGGGGGCCATGGGAGCGTTCCGGGAGGTAGACCGCTTGCTCCGGGATCAATTCATCACCGGTTTAGCTAATAGACTTCTCCGGGACAAACTGTTGGAAATGGCCCGGGCTGCACCAGAATTATCCTTCTGGCAGATTTACCGAGCTGCAGTGGAAAGGGAAGAGAAATCTACCCATGTGCCCGAGGGGTCAGTGAACAGTGCAAAGCTGGAGGAAGGTGGGTCATCAGGGTCAGGGGGAGAGGGGCTGGTGAGCGTGGTACAAGCTTTGCATGCTGAGGTGAAGGAGTTGAAGCTGAAATTGTCTCAACTGACAGCTGATCCCGCCTCTACCCCCTCACGGGGGCCTCCTGCCCCACCCCCTGGAACGGTGACCCCACAGACGGCCAGGTCGTCCTATCAGAATGAGTCAAGCCCTCGTTCACGAGGAGCAATCACCTGCTGGAAGTGTGGGCGCCAGGGACACATCTCTCGTTACTGCCGGACGCTTGCAGCCCCAGAAACCCCGTCGCCGGCTTTAAACTTCCGGCCGCTGCCATGAGAGGGCAAGCAGCAGCGGCCCCACCCACACAAAGCCCTCGACGGAATGAGCAAGATTTGTTTGCATGTAGTCCAGTGATAGAAGCAGAATTTGAAGGGCGGAAGATGAGGTGCTTGGTTGACACGGGATCCGAATGTACTATAATGCCACTAGAAGTATATGAGAGATACTTCAGTCGACTAGTGATTCCAGAGGATGGCCGAGTGATACGACTGACCGCCGCAAATAATGGTCAACTGTCAGTCAAGGGAATCGTGTGGATGCAACTAAAAATGTTTGGTCAAGAGCTGGGGCAGAAAGGGGTAGTACTGGTGGATCACCCCCTAGAAGAGGGATGGAAGTGACGCTCGGAATGAACGTGCTGCGAGACTTGAATCACCAGATGTATGCCAGTGAAGGACCCCGATACTGGGCCCGTGCGACAAGACACCGACCCACACAGAAAATTCTACACCGTCTAGTGCTGAGTTGCGACTTGCTGAAAAGTGCGGTCCCAGGCGGCCGGGTGGTCCGAGTGCCATCGAGGGCCCCGATCCTGCTGGGACCAAGACAAGAGGAACTCTTAATGCTGCCTGTGGGAGCTGCACAGAGATTGAATGGGCTTGAAGTGCTACTTGAGCCCGCCCGAGAGGGTTCCTCATTTGCCAAGGTACATGTGGCCCGGTCTCTGGCGACTGTGAAGAATGGACGAGTGCCGGTCCGATGCATCAATGTTTTAGATGAAGCTGTTGCAATTCCTGCTGGAACCATACTGGCTGAACTGTTCGTGCCGGCAGAAAAGGTGCTGGAAAATGCAGGATTCGAACTGCGACCAGACCAACAGTCATCCTGGACCTTTGCGGTCGAGGTAGGCCGGACTGTGCCTCCTACGGAGGAATGGAATGGTCATGTGATCATGGAGCAGATGGGAGTGGATCGGGAGAAGCTGCCCCCGTGCAGTTGGAGCAGTTGGAGAGAGTTTTGTGGGAACATCAAGAGACCTTTTCCCGACATGGAGAGGACTTCGGGTGTACCCAGATGATTGAGCATGAGATTCCAACGGGGGATACTCCACCCATTAGAGAAAGATATCGGCAAATTCCTCCAGCGCTTTATCAAGAGGTGAAGAGCATGGTGGCCAGTATGCTGGACAACCAAGTGATCCGAGAGAGCCGGAGTCCCTGGGCGGCTCCTGTAGTCTTGGTCCGCAAGAAGGATGGGACACTCCGATTTTGTGTGGACTATCGAAAATTGAACGCCCACACCGTACGGGACGCATATCCTTTACCCCGTATTGAAGAATCCCTGTCGGCCCTGGGTCGGGCCAAGTATTTCTCAACGTTGGATTTGGCAAGCGGGTACTGGCAGGTCCCAATGGCTGAAAAAGATCGGGCCAAGACGGCGTTTGTCTTGCCAATGGGGCTCTTTGAGTTCAACCGGATGCCCTTTGGCCTCGCTACCGCCCCGGGAACCTTCCAACGCCTGATAGAACATTGCTTGGGCGATCTAAATTTTGAATCAGTCCTGATATATCTAGACGACATTGTGGTGTTCGGAACCTCATTTGAAGATCATCTGGAGAAGCTGCGTCAAGTTCTCCGGCGGCTCAAGAGCTACGGCCTGAAAATAAAGCCAAAAAAATGTCAACTGTTACGAAACCAGATTGAATATTTGGGGCATCTGGTGACCCCGGACGGGGTACTACCTTTAGACAGTAAGGTCAAGGCGGTACAAGAGTGGCCACCTCCTTGTGACCTGCGAGAAGTGCGGGCCTTCCTGGGTCTAGCAGGATACTATCGGCGGTTTGTGCCTAAATTCTCACAAGTGGTGAGTCCCTTGAATGAACTTTTGAGAGGGACAGCGCTGGGTCCTCGAAATCGCCCCATTCCATGGGGGCCCCTACAGAAAAAGGCATTTGATGAAGTGAAAACTGCCCTAACGAGTGCCCCATTGCTGGCCTACGCCCGGTTTGACACCCCTTTTTTGTTGTATACCGATGGTAGTCTCCATGGGTCGGGGGCAGTACTAGCACAGGTGCAGGACGGCCGAGAGCGAGTGATTTCTTATGGCAGCAGATCTTTAAGAGACTCCGAGCGAAATCCGGCTAACTACAGCTCATTCCGGCTGGAGTTGCTGGCCCTGGTGTGGGCAATGACAGAACGCTTCGCCGAGTATCTAACAGGAGCTGAGGTGCTAGTCATGACAGATAACAACCCGCTAGCTCACTTAGAGAATGCAAAACTGGGAGCGTTAGAGCAGCGGTGGGTCGCCAGACTAGCCAAGTTCAATTACCGCATTAAATTTCGCTCTGGTCGAGAAAACGGCAATGCAGATGCATTGTCAAGAGCACCCCTTGGGTCATCAGGGGAAGATGTTGACGAACAACTTGAGGACACTGAAACTCCAGCGTTGGGGCAGATACCTATCTTCCAAAGTGTGGTACACTCAAGTGGGGTGGCCACCGGGATGCCCTGTGTTCTGGGTAAAACATCCTCAGATTGGACAAGAGTCCAGGATGAGTGTCCGGACGTTGCACTTGTGCGCCGTTGGGTACAAAACAAGGCCTGGCCCAGTGCAGAGGACAAGGCTCAGTTGTCCATGGAAGGAATGAAACTCCTTCGACAATGGGATAAATTGTGTGTGGAACAAGGTCTTTTGTATCGTAAGGTGTACCTGCCATCGGAGCTGCAGCATCGGTACCAACTGATAATTCCTGTGGGGATGGGTCCAGTGGTCGCTCGTGAGGCGCATGAGAAGGGGGCCCATTTTGGAAGTGAAAAGACACTTCAGTGGTTGCAGCGAGTCCTCTATTGCCCTGACTTGGGAGGGATGGTGGCCGACGCGTGTCGGCAGTGCCGAATTTGTGGGCTCAACAAAAGCCCTGAGCAGCGGGCTCCCACACAGTCTATTAAGACTTCAGCTCCACTGGAGCTACTCATGATTGATTACTTGTTGATAGGGTACTCTACGTCAGGGTACTCCTATTGCCTGGTGATGACCGATCACTTTACCAAGTATGCTGTAGCGGTGCCGACAAGAGATCAGACGGCCAAGTCAGTGGCTGAGGCAGTGTGCCGATACTCCTTCCAAGTGTTCGGGTGTCCGCAGAGAATACATTCTGATCAAGGGGCCTGCTTTCAGGGGACGCTGATGAAAGAGTTGCACCAGCTCTATGGTATCGAGCAGTCGAGAACAACGCCTTACCACCCTCAGGGTAACGGGGCATGTGAGCGTTTTAATCGGACCTTGTTGCAAATGTTGAGGTCCTTAGAGAGTCAGCAACAGACATGCTGGCCTGAGTATCTCCCCGAATTGATGTGGGCTTACAATAACAGGGTGCACAGTACTACTGGTTACTCGCCACACATGTTGATGTTTGGTAGACCTGGCCGAGACATTGAGGATTTGAACATGCCAGATCCCTCCTCCGTTCCCCCCCGGACTGCATCCGAGTGGGTACGAGAGCATCGGCGGCGGTTGAGGGTGGTGCATCAGGTGGTGGGCGATCGCCTTCGCCAGGTGGTCCATAGAGACACGCGACCTGTACAAACAGAGCTGTTCTCTCCGGGAGACAGAGTGTTGGTGAGGACAAAACGACGGTCAGGAAAGCTGAGTGACCGATGGGAGGCGATACCGTATCTGATAAAAAAACAGGTGAACCCTGAGATTCCAGTGTACGAGGTCGAACCGGTGGGGACAGGGGGGCCAACCCGTAATTTGCATCGTAACATGTTACAACGGTGCTGGTGTGAAGATTCGGCGCCTACTCCCCTAGAGCCAGAGGCCATGTTCCAAGGGGCGGGAACTCTGAATGATCTTGAGTTTGATGGTGTACTTACTCCTGCGCCTGCTTATTTGTCCCCTGTGACCGATATGGCCTCGGGTGAAGAGAATGTTGGGGATATGGAGGATGTTGTTGAGGAGAGTGCATCAGGACAACTGCTTGGTCCTGACGCTGTATCACAGGACATCGAGCCGCAGGAGGAGACAACTCCACTTGCGCCCACTAACACGACCACGGAAGAGACTTTAGCTCCCTCTAAGGTTGCACCTGTTGATGTAGGACTCAGGAGAACTACACGATCTACGGCAGGAATACCGCCTCAGCGATATGCTCAAGATGAATTTGAGTGGGAAGGTATGTCAAGGACGCCAACCTCTAGTGGGGTGGCATGTAAGAGGGTGAACTGTAGTCCCACTGAGAGGGCACTAGGACCCTGTGGGTTTTGCCTGCTGCAGCAAGGGACAGATTCAGACACTGCCAGAATCCCGGAGACAATCTGTGCTGGTGGGTGGGGTCTGGTGTCTTCTGTGTAAAAGTGAAACAAGGAAGTGAGAGAGAAGAAGTGCGGGAAGAAAAGACAGAAGCTGCGGTGATATTGAAAAGAGACAGTGTGTGGACTTTACTGCGAGTGTGTGGAGAAAAGAAACTGTTGAGAGACTTTGTCTTGCCAACGTTCCCCTGGAGAAGAGCTAATCTTTTGTTAACCTGTGAGAGACTTTCGTTGCTAGCGTATTCTGAAGAAGAGCTAACCCATTATCTAAAAAGACTGAGATTTGACTAAAAACCCAGTACGTATTTGGAAGTCTGTGGATCCCCTGTGCATCGTGTGGAGGAACAAGCCTGGACAGACTGCGGATACAGAGACGGACGGGCTGTCGTGGAAGCATCCCTAGGAGCTACAGAAGAAGAAACAACATCGTGAGACCACTAACTAAGTCCCCGGCGTTTGGGCTCGGCACCGGCCGACAATACAGAGGAGCTTGATGTAACTTATTGGCGCTGAAGATTTGGACGGGGCTGCAGCCTGTGCGGATTCCTGCCTGAGAGAAAATCCATCTCAGGATACGGTACCATAGTCATAGATACCCGGGTATCCCTGTTCAGAGTGGTTAATTGTTACTTAGAGGTGTATCTTATATTAGAGTTGTGTAAGTTATATTCAGTGTGCCATTCCAGGGGCTCCCCTGATAACATACATTCAATTTACACTTGTTCCTGTTTAGTTGCCCTGTTAGGTAAATTTCTTACTAGTCTGTTGTAGCATACAGTTCTCAGGAGACCTTGGACTGGCACAGTGATTTCAACTGCTGCTGAGCTGTTGTATCTTTGGGGTGCATCTACTTTAATATTCTCCATATTACCTTTATTATTTTGCCTTTGAGTAAATACCGTTGGAGATTTCTGCCTTAGTCTTGGTTTGTGACTCACTGGATCTTATTCGGACCTCTGGTCATTACAGGGGGGCGATGGGGACCCGGGTCCGGAGGTTGCGGACAAGGTTGTTGGGGCTCAGGAGGTCGCTGGGTCTTCTTCTCAGGGGGCAAATACAAAGCCTTCTGGGGGGGGGGGACTACCTCAGGACCACCAGACAAGGGCCAGAGTGTATGCAAGGAGAGAATGGATGAGTCTGTTTGTCTTAAGCGCACTAAAAACTCATCATTGTCAGAGGAAGAGGGTGAAACTGTTGGGGGTGGGAAGAAAAAGGCTATCTAATTCAATCAATCATGATGGCGGCACCCACCCCATTGACGCTGGCAACCATTAATGTTGCCAGCATAAAGTCAGAAGCGGCTAGGTACACGGCCTTTCATTTTCTCGGCCAACTTGACGCCAACATTTTGTTTTTGCAGGAGACCAGGTTGACCGACCTATCAACCATGCATAAGGCAAGGCGGGAGTGGAGTCACGGGCCCTCCTACTGGTCTCTTGCGGCCGAGCCGTATAGCAGGGTGGTGGTCCTTTTTAAGACCGCAGCGGTTGAATGCAGACGATTGACCGAGTTAGAAATGGGGAGATGCTTGATCCTAGATGTCTCCATGGGGGGACAGGAGCTTCGGCTCATTAACATCTACGGTCCCCAGTCCAAGTGGGACCGCAAGTGTCTCTTCATGAAGATCAAACCTTACTTATTTTCGAGTCGGCAGGTGGTCTTTGGAGGGGATTTCAACAACGTCACGAGACCGTGATAGAAGAGGTTCCGGAGACCGGCTGGCTTACGATTGCGTCGCGCTAAATAGGATAGTAAGTGAGGCACGCCTGGTAGATGTCCACATCCGGCGCAACACAGGCCACGCAGGGTTCACCTTTTTTAGAGGTAGTCAGTGCAGGTCTAGGATAGACAGGTTTTATTTGAAGGAGGATGCCGTCTCCTCGCCGTTGTCGGTTGTGGAGGTGGAGTTCTCCGATCACTGTTTGATTATGTTTTCTCTAAGCGTTACAGAGACTCCTCGGATGGGAAGAGGTTATTGGAAGCTGAATTCGTCACTCCTTGAGGAAGAAGCTGTACGACGGTCCTTTGAGGAATTTCTTCAGAGCCAGGTACCGCTGCTGGGCCTAAGTAACACTAAGTCTGAGTGGTGGGAGATGTTCAAACATCGGGTGGCGAGATTCTTCCGGCAACTCTCGAACCTCAGAAGCCTGAACCGGGATCGCCTGTATCAGAGCCTGAGGAGGAAACTCGAGCATCTTGTCTCGACTGGGGGTAGCCGCGAGGCTATCTCCAGTGTGAAATCCTTGCTAAAGAGGTGTCAGTACGATAGGCACGCTTTTTTGTTTTTCGAGAGGGACTACGGGAAGTACTACTCGCCCAACCCTTACAGAAGCTGCAAGATGTCAGTGAATAGTAAGATAGTGACAGGGCTGATGGACAGTACGGGATCCCTGAGAAGGTCCAGATCAGGGATCTTGGAGGTTGTCAGTTCATACTACTCGCACCTGTTGGGAAGGAAGGAACTGGATCGTGACAGGATGTCGGCATCCCTGGCTGAAGCTGTTCCTGAGCCAGGGGCTGACCTCTCGCTGGGCGGTTTGGCAGAAGCGATCAAAGAAGAAGAAGTGAGACTGGCAATTGATGGGCTCCGGCCCCAAAAAAATCGCCAGGTCCGGATGGCTTAACATCCGAGTTCTTTAAGACCTTTAGGGACTCCTTGGTCCCCCTCTTGACTCAGGTGTTTAATGAGTGTCTCTCCTCGGGCACTCTGCCGAAATCATTAAGGAGGTCGGCATTGATCATTTTGTCAAAGGGTAAGGGCCCGTCACGCATTGAGAATTGGCGTCCCATATCACTTCTCAATGTGGACAGGAAGGTTTTGGCTAAGATACTCTTCAACAGGCTGGTGAAGTTTGCACCGCGGCTCCTTTCGGAGGCCCAGCACTGTTGCGTTCCTGGCCGTAGCACTTTCAGTGCTGTTCTGGGTGTCCGAGAGGCCGTGGAGCAAGGCAGGGCGGGCCTTTGGAAGGGGTTCTTGCTGACCCTGGATCAGGCAAAAGCCTTTGATCGGGTCGACCACGAGAACCTCTGGTCCACTCTTTTGAGGTATGGTCTGCCTGGAGGGTTTGTGGACTGGCTTAAGACCTTGTACGCAGGGGCTGAGACTTTCCCTCTGGTAAACGGGTGGATTGGACAACCTTTCGGGGTGGGGTCTGGTGTCCGCCAGGGCTGCCCTCTTAGCCCTTTGCTTTACGTGTTTGCAATCGATCCCTTCCTCAGAAGGGTTGATTGTGGACCATTGGCGGGGGTGAGGATGGGTGGGTTGGCGCCAGAGGCTATCCTGAGGGTAGTGGCCTACGCGGACGATGTCACTGTCTTTGTTTCTTCGCAAGAGGAGGCGATGGTGGTGATGTCAGAAGTGGAGAGCTACTCGGAGGCATCCGGGTCCAAGGTCAACCAGGACAAGTGTGAGAGTCTCTGGCTGGGAGGCGGGAATCCCACGTTTGATCCTCCGGACACCCTCCCCGAACCCCAAGAACATGCCAAAGTCCTAGGCATCGAATTTGGCCAGGGTGATTACCCCACGAAAAACTGGGAAGGCAGAATCAAGGGTGTCGCCAAAAGAGTGGACCAATGGAAGGGTTGGTCTTTGACCCTGAGGGAAAGGGTTGACCTGTGCAAAGCTTTCCTGCTCCCCTTGCTGGTCTGCCTGGGCAGCGTCTGTGTCTTGCCGGAGCCTCTTTGGACACGGGTCTACAGTCTGTTCTTCCAGATGTTATGGGGGAATAGACTGAACCTAGTCAAACGGGAGGTCACTTATCGCACGAGGAGACTAGGGGGGTTGAATATGGTAAACCCCGTGGTGTTTCTAGTGAACACCTTTTTGAAAGTTAACGTGGCAAACCTCTGGAAGGAGAGGGCTCCTCCGTGGGTATTCTCCTGCAAGGGATGGTTTCAGCCTTTCTTCCAGGAATGGGAGACAGGGGGAAGATTGAAGGATCTTCGCACACCGCACGGGCATCTCCCGGCTTATGTTACCCCAGTTCTGAAAATGATGCGCCGGTGGGGTCTGGGAATGTGGGAAGTGAGGTCCCTCCCGAGGAAACTCCTCGACATGCGGGTCTTGCTTTCGCATTTTCAGAGACCACTGGTCCTCAAGGACTGCCCAAGTCGGGATCTAGAGGTTGGGTTAAGTTTGTTAAATTCTAGCAGGATCCCCAAGAAGTATTGGGACTTGACTTGGCGCTGCTTCCAAGGTAAGTTGTATGTGAGGGACAATTTGAAGTACAGGAGCTCCGTGGACAGGAATTGTCCCCGTGAGGCTTGCGCTACCATGCTGGAAAGCGTGGAGCACTTCCTGCTTCATTGTCCCTTTAATACAGAGGTGTACAACAGGGTGAGCGCTTCCATTGGTTGGCCGCGGCTGGCCACTCTGTCCTATGCCGAGTGGGCCTATGGAGCGTTCAGAGACCTCGGGAGAAGGGACCGAGCCACTTTATTCTTAGTCAGCGCAGTGGTCAGGTACTTCACGTGGAACGCACGAGTTTTAGCTTCGACGCAGAGTAAAATCCTCCGTGTAGATGAAGTTTGTAGCAGCATCCTAGGTGCCCTGGTGAAGGTGCGATCTCTGGAGTGCGAAAGACTGGGTGCCCGGAGGGCGGCCCATCTCTGGAGGGGTTTCTCCTTCGGGGTGCCTTAGTCCGTTAGCGCTCCTATATCCTGGTGGTGGGCTGATATCTTTACACCCTAGGTTTTTGTTTTGTATTTCTGTTCCTTGAATAGAAGGTTTGCAGGCATCGAACTTGAGCCTTGTGTGGTGAGTATGTAGGTTGTGTTCTGTGATGTTGGTTTTTGTATATATTGTATATAGTGTATTGTATATATTGTATATAGTGTGTATAATAGAGGGTCTTAGTTAGGTTGGGTGGGGGATTGGGGGGTTTCAACAGCGGTGATAAGAGACTGGTCTGGCCTGGCCTGGCCCAGGCCCCGCCTGGGGAAAAACTTTGGGGCCTGATCCTAGCTCGGATAATTCCTGAACTTTGTGGCCCGAGCTGGATCAGGGGTGGCGGGATAGTTAGTGTAGGTGTGTGTTTATAAATATATTTATTAAAAAAAAAAAAAAAAAAAAAAAGGAAATATAATTTAACCCCTTCACCCCCAAGGGTGGTTTGCACGTCAATGACCGGGCCGATTTTTACAATTCTGACCACTGTCCCTTTATGAGGTTATAACTCTGGAACGCTTCAACGGATCTTGGCGATTCAGACATTGTTTTCTCGTGACATATTGTACTTCATGATAGTGGTAAAATTTCTTCAATATAACTTGCGTTTATTTGTGAAAAAAACGAATATTTGGCGAAAATTTTGAAAATTTTGCAATTTTCCAACTTTGAATTTTTATGCCCTTAAATCACAGACATATGTCACGCAAAATACTTAATAAGTAACATTTCCCACATGTCTACTTTACATCAGCACAATTTTGGAACCAAAATTTTTTTTTGTGACGGAGTTATAAGGGTTAAAAGTTGACCAGCAATTTCTCATTTTTACAACACCATTTTTTTTTAGGGACCACATCTCATTTGAAGTCATTTTGAGGGGTCTATATGATAGAAAATACCCAAGTGTGACACCATTCTAAAAACTGCACCCCTCAAGGTACTCAAAACCACTTTCAAAAAGTTTATTAACCCTTCAGGTGTTTCACAGGAATTTTTGGAATGTTTAAATAAAAATAAACATTTAACTTTTTTTCACACAAAATTTATTTCAGCTCCAATTTGTTTTATTTTACCAAGGGTAACAGGAGAAAATAGACCCCAAAACTTGTTGCACAATTTGTCCTGAGTACGCTGATACCCCATATGTGGGGGTAAACCACTGTTTGGGCGCATGGCAGAGCTCGGAAGGAAAGGAGCGCCATTTGACTTTTCAATGCAAAATTGACTTGAATTGAGATGGGACGCCATGTTGCATTTGGAGAGCCCCTGATGTGCCTAAACATTGAAACCCCCCACAAGTGACACCATTTTGGAAAGTAGACCCCCTAAGGATCTTATCTAGATGTGTGGTGAGCACTTTGACCCAACAAGTGCTTCACAGAAGTTTATAATGCAGAGCCGTAAATATAAAAAATCATATTTTTTCACAAAAATGATCTTTTCGCCCCCAATTTTTTATTTTCCCAAGGGTAAGAGAAGAAATTGGACCCGAAAAATTGTTGTGCAATTTGTCCTGAGTACGCTGATACCCCATATGTGGGTGTAAACCATTGTTTGGGCGCAGGGCAGAGCTCGGAAGGGAAGGAGCGCCATTTGACTTTTCAATGCAAAATTGACTGGAATTGAGATGGGACACCATGTTGCGTTTGGAGAGCCCCTGATGTGCCTAAACATTGAAACCCCCCACAAGTGACACCATTTTGGAAAGTAGACCCCTTAAGGAACTTATCTAGATGTGTGTTGAGCACTTTGACCCAACAAGTGCTTCACAGAAGTTTATAATGCAGAGCCGTAAAAATAAAAAATCATATTTTTTCACAAAAATGATCTTTTCGCCCCCATTTTTTTTATTTCCCCAAGGGTAAGAGAAGAAATTAGACCACAAAAGTTGTTGTGCAATTTGTCCTGAGTACGACGATACCCCATATGTGGGGGTAAACCACTGTTTGGGCGCATAGCAGAGCTCGGAAGGGAAGGAGCGCTATTTTACTTTTCAATGCAAAATTGACTGGAATTAAGATGGGATGCCATGTTGCGTTTGGAGAGCCCCTGATGTGCCTAAACATTAAAACCCCCCACAAGTGACACCATTTTGGAAAGTAGACCCCCTAAGGAACTTATCTAGATGTGTTTTGAGAGCTTTGAACCCCCAAGTGTTTCACTACAGTTTATAACGCAGAGCCGTGAAAATAAAAATTCTTTTTTTTTTTCACAAAAATGATTTTTAGCCCCCAGTTTTGTATTTTCACAAGGGTATCAGGATAAATTGGACCCCAAAAGTTGTTGTCCAATTTGTCCTGAGTACGCTGATACTCCATATGTGGGGGGGAACCACTGTTTGGGCGCATGACAGAGCTCGGAAGGGAAGGAGCGCCATTTGGAATGCAGACTTAAATGGATTGGTCTGCAGGCGTCACGTTGCATTTGCAGAGCCCCTGATGTACCCAAACAGTACAAACCCCCCACAAGTGACCCCATATTGGAAACTAGACCCCCCAAGGGACTTATCTAGATGTGCTGTGAGAACTTTGAACCCCCAAGTGTTTCACTACAGTTTATAACGCAGAGCCGTGAAAATAAAAATTCTTTTTTTTTTTCACAAAAATGATTTTTAGCCCCCAGTTTTGTATTTTCACAAGGGTATCAGGATAAATTGGACCCCAAAAGTTGTTGTCCAATTTGTCCTGAGTACGCTGATACCCCATATGTGGGGGGAACCACTGTTTGGGCGCATGACAGAGCTCGGAAGGGAAGGAGCGCCATTTGGAATGCAGACTTAAATGGATTGGTCTGCAGGCGTCACGTTGCATTTGCAGAGCCCCTGATGTACCCAAACAGTACAAACCCCCCACAAGTGACCCCATATTGGAAACTAGACCTCCCAAGGAACTTATCTAGATGTGTTGTGAGAACTTTGAACCCCCAAGTGTTTCACTACAGTTTACAACGCAGAGCCGTGAAAATAAAAAATCTTTTTTTTCCCACAAAACTTATTTTTTGGCCCCCAGTTTTGTATTTTCCCAAGGGTAGCAGGAGAACTTGGACCCCAAAAGATGATGTCCAATTTGTCCTGAGTACGCTGATACCCCATATGTTGGGGTAAACCCCTGTTTGGGCACACGGGAGAGCTCTGAAGGGAAGGAGCACTGTTTTCCTTTTTCAACGCAGAATTGGCTGGAATTCAGATCGGATGCCATGTTCCGTTTGGAGAGCCCCTGATGTGCCTAAACAGTGGAAACCCCCCAATTATAACTGAAACCCTAATCCAAACACACCCCTTACCCTAATCCCAACAGTAACCCTAACCACTCCTCTAACCCAGACACACCCAACCCTATTCCCAACCGTAAATGTAATCCAAACCCTAACCCTATCTTTAGCCCCAACCCTAACTGTAGCCCCAACCCTAGCCCCAACCCTAGCCCTAACCCTAGCAATAACCCTAGCCCTATCACTAGCCCTAACACTAGCCGTAACACTAGCCCTAACCCTAGCCCTAACCCCAACCCTAGCCCTAACCCTAGCCCCAACCCTAGCCCTAACCCTAACCCCAACCCTAGCCCTAACCCTAACCCCAACCCTAACCCTTGCCCTAACCCTTGCCCTAACCCTAGCCCTAACCCTAGTCCTAACTCTAGTCCTAACTCTAGCCCTAACCCTAATGGGAAAATGGAAATAAATACATTTTTTAATTTTTTAATTTTTCCCTAACTAAGGGGGTGATGAAGGGGGGTTTGATTTACTTTTATAGCGGGTTTTTTAGCGGATTTTTATGATTGGCAGCCGTCACACACTGAAAGACGCTTTTCATTGCAAAAAATATTTTTTGCGTTACCACATTTTGAGAGCTGTAATTTTTCCATATTTGAGTCCACAGAGTCATGTGAGATCTTGTTTATTGTGGGACGAGTTGACGTTTTTATTGGTAACATTTTCGGACACGTGACATTTTTTGATCGCTTTTTATTCCGATTTTTGTGAGGCAGAGTGATCAAAAACCAGCTATTCATGAATTTCTTTTTGGGTAGGCGTTTATACCGTTCCGCGTTTGGTAAAATTGATAAAGCAGTTTTATTCGTCGGGTCAGTACGATTACAGCGATATCTCATTTATATCATTTTTTTTATGTTTTGGCGCTTTTATACGATAAAAACTATTTTATAGAAAAAATAATTATTTTGGTATCGCTTTATTCTCAGGACTATAACTTTTTTATTTTTTTGCTGATGATGCTGTATGGCGGCTCGTTTTTTGCGGGACAAGATGACGTTTTCAGCGGTACCATGGTTATTTATATCAGTCGTTTTGATCACGTGTTATTCCACTTTTTGTTCGGCGGTATGAGAATAAAGCGTTGTTTTTTGCCTCGTTTTTTTTTTTTTTTCTTACGGTGTTTACTGAAGGGGTTAACTAGTGGGGCAGTTTTATAGGTTGGGTCGTTACGGACGCGGCGATACTAAATATGTGTACTTTTATTGTTTTTTTTATTTTATTTAGCAAAAGAAATGTATTTATGGGAATAATATATTTTTTTTTTTTTCTTTATTTAGGATATTTTTTTTATTTATTTTTTTACACATGTGGGGAATTTTTTTTTAACTTTTTTACTTTGTCCCAGGGGGGGACATCACAGATCATTGATCTGGCAGTGTGCACAGCACTCTGCCAGATCTGCGATCTGCTGTGCAGGGCTGCAGGCTTACCAAGTGTCTGCTCTGAGCAGGCACTCGATAAGCCACCTCCCTCCCTGCAGGACCCGGATGCCGCGGCCATCTTGGATCCGGGACCTGCGGCGAGGAGGGAGGTAGGAGACCCTCGGAGCAACGCGATCACATCGCGTTGCTCCGGGGGTCTCAGGGAAGCCCGCAGGGAGCCCCCTCCCTGCGCGATGCTTCCCTATACCGCCGGTACACCGCGATCATGTTTGATCGCGGTGTGCCGGGGGTTAATGTGCCGGGGGCGGTCCGTGACCTCTCCTGGCACATAGTGCCGGATGTCAGCTGCGATATGCAGCTGACACCCGGCCGCGATCGGCCGCGCTCCCCCTGTGAGCGCGGCCGATCGCGTATGACGTACTATCCCGTCGGTGGTCATACGGGCCCACCCCACCTCGACGGGATAGTACGTCAGATGTCAGGAAGGGGTTAAAAAAAAAACCAAAACAAAACAAAAAAAATGTTAATTTTGTACACTGTGTTGTGATTAGGTTTGTTGTAGGGTGAATGTGGTGGTGTAAGGGGGGTGGCTGTAAGGTGAGGCAGTGGGACCGGTAGGGTTTTGTTGTGTTTGCGGCGTTGTATAAATCGGTACATAATGTGTTTATAGTGTATATATTATATATAATATTGTATATAGGACGGTGTGAATGTAGTTGGGGTTGTATATAGTAGTATGAATGAAGCTGGGCCGGGGGTCTTACATGATTTTATACTATTTATTATGTAAAATTTTTACAGGGGTATTAATGTAGTTATGAGTATTTTGTTTGTCATCTTTTAGTTTTGCTTTATTTTTATTGGAATTTTTCTTTCACGTCCCTGATTTGTAGGTCATGAACTTTCTCCATTTTGGTTCCATTTCTGGTTTATTTCTTTGTGATTTTTGTCGTTTGTTGTCGTCTGATTGGAGCTTTGTTCTTATGTTTTGTTCTGTTGTGTTTTATTTGTAATGTACCTTGGTTATGGTCATGTAAAGTATTTTTATTTTATTTAATAAAAGACCAGGAGGATAAGACACGATCTAACAGCAGAATAGTGACTGCAGCTCTGGAGGAGACATGATGTAACAGAATAGTGAGTGCAGCTCTGGAGGTGATAGGAGGATAAGACACGATGTAACAGCAGAATAGTGAGTGCAGCTCTGGAGGAGACATGATGTAACAGCAGAATAGTGAGCGCAGGTCTGGAGGTGACTGGAGGATAAGACACGATGTAACAGCAGAATAGTGAGTGCAGCTCTGGAGGTGACTGGAGGATAAGACATGATCTAAAGATTTCAGGTGTCTCTGGAGCAGTCGCCTCCGTTCCCGTACCAGTTATTGCCTAATCTACCTGGTTATGCAGCAATACACAAAAATGGGAAATGTATCAGGGCACAAAATCTACTATTCAGGAGTCTAGGAAAGCGGAGTGACTCCATATCTAATTAAGAAGCAACATTTTTTTTTTAAATCATTGATTGGTAGGACACATCTTATTGCTGTAAGTCACAGTGAGCGGCTGCGGGAAGAGGTCATCCCCTCCTGGAAGACGTCAAGTCACCACCAGACAGAATATTGATCACCTGGATTGGTGGATGCTGCACTGGACCATGTTGAATACTCTAGTCACATCTAGAGCTGCATCCATGCTTCTGCTGGTGGAGTGCACACTGGTACTGTACAGACACATCTCTTCTCAGCAGTGAGGTGCCGCAGCAGCACGGACAACCAGTGGAAAGTTACAGTCTCTGCCGGTCGTCATGTTGTTATTTTCTATCAGATCCTAACAATCACGATTATCATTTTCACTATAACAGCCGCACTAGGGTGCCAAGGAAAAATGAACTTTGCAAATTGGTAAGTCTTACCCCTCAAATTTGCTCCTTTTGGCATAAGGATTCACCATGTAAAATAGGTTGACATAAAATTTAGATTTACCACTTGCTCAAGGTATATACACATAATTATATATATATATATATATATATATATATATATATATATATATATATTATACACACACACACACACACACTTGGTATCGCCGCGTTCAGAAACACCCGCTCTATCAAAATATAAAATCAATTAATCTGATCGGTAAGCGGCATAACATACCATACATAGCGCGGGATATGCATGACGGGAAAAAGTAAACAAACATTTAAAACCGCAATATGATGAGCAATTGAGCAACCAGTAAATGATAACTAATCTTAAAAAGAAAATTATAAAATATCTATGACCAAAGAGGAACAATATTAGGAGGTAAGACCTTCAAAAACTTGCTACTTAATTTTTACGAGAGCGAGAGACTGAGGATGGACTATGCTTCCAGGCATGCTCAGAAGTAAAACCTGCATCCGCCACTGGATTCCTGCGTTTCACAGTGTGCAGGATCCAGTGTCCATAGGCTCCTATTCTGTGGAACGACGTATGCCGCAGGGTGTTTTCCCACTGCAGACAAAAAACTGGTTCATGGAACGTTTTTTTTGAAAAGACGGGCCGTCAAATTCCACAGGATCCAGCACACGACGGACAAAACGTGTGGCCATCTGTCGTGATACGTTGCTAATACAAGTCTATGGCTACTTTCACACTAGTCCGTCGGTACGGGCCGTCCCAAACCGTTGGCCGACGTACAGACGGACAGTGTGTTAATTATGCACAACGGGGGCAGCGGATGCAGTTTTTCAACGCATGCGCTGCCCCATTGTAATGTCCGGGGAGGAGGGGGCGGAGTTCCAGCCGCGCATGCGCGGTCGGAAATGGCGGTTACGACGCACAAAAAAAGTTACATGTAACGTTTTTTGTGCCGACGGTCCGCCAAAACACGACGCATCCGTCGCACAACGGTTGTGATGTGTGGCACTCTGTCGCAATGCGTCGCTATGTATAAGTCTATGGAGAAAAAACGCATCCTGCGGGCAACTTTGCAGGATGCGTTTTTTCTACATAATGACGCATTGCGACGTGCGTCATAAGACGCTAGTGTGAAAGTAGCCTAAGGGGAATTTTTTCTGCAGGATCCTGCATTTTCAAAAATCGACGTATTTCGGCGGGAGCTGAAAGACGGAAATGTGAAAGAGGCTTTACTCTGCTCGCCCCCAAAATCCACACTCCCTGATGCTGCAAGCAGACGCTATTTTCCCTCTGTGTCATCACAGACGCACAAGGCTGTTTGCCAGGTCTATAGCAAGAAGCTGGATAGCACAGAGCATGTCCGTCCACCACTGAGAAACTACAGCAGTGGACGAGCGCTAAGCAACAGACAGTAAACAACACAATCTCCCTTTGTTTTTATGAACAATCAGGCATTTTCATAAGTGGCAGATCGCTATGATGCTCATCTTTAATTTTACCTAATAATGACGATGAGAATAACCCTTTAAAGTGAATGGCGTCATAAATGGTTATATCAACAACAACAAAAAGGCGAGATCCCATGACTCCCGGAAAAAGATTAAAAAAACAAAACACAAAAACTGTGATGTGAAGGGGTTAAGGAGCGCAGGTAACATGTAACCAGTGTGTCACTAATGTTTAATGTTTCTGCATATAAATGAGTAAAACACAACAAGAAATCTCAGGTGTGAACCTGCGGCCTCTTCAGTACAGGGACCGGAAGGACTGGGGGGCAGAGAAACACCAAAAAAGAAAAGAAGCCCCCGCTGTTGGCCTGACCCCGTGCGCCAGGTGTAAGCTTATATAACATGTGAGCACAATTTTGTGTCTTTTTACAATTCCCGCGCTGAGATACAGCAGGGGATGGAGTTCATCATAGAGGATGCACCAGGCCAGGTCTGATGTGGATTTGCGTCTCTGGACAAATGAAAGATACAAGAAATTAATTAAACCACGAGGACATCTGGCGCATTTTACTCCACCGCACATGAGTATAAAGTCATTTCATTTTTTACCACTAATCAGATCCTCAGCGTCCATCCGAACAACTTCACAAAAATGTGCTGTAACCAGAAGTGTCCGGATTCAACAACTCAAGTATCGCTCCGGACGGCACCGCCCTGTCACAGGGACAGCGGCACAGACGTTACTCTACTGTCGGTAGGAAAAGAGGAGCAAAAACGGAATGGTGGGTAAAGTAACAGCAGCGGAGAACGAGGGAACGTGTGACCCGGCCGCCATGTGAAGAACACAAGAGAGGAGGCGCGAGAGCGGCAGAAGCAGCAAAGATTTGGGGCAATGGTAGAAAAACAACTTCTTTATAAGTGACATAAGTAACACAGATGCAATAAATTCTGGCCACAAGAAAGTCGGTCGTGCTGGGACTTGTGCCCACAATTCTCTGATGATCACAATTCTCCAGAGTATTTCACAACAGTATTTATAGTTCAGGCTGTTTCCCTGTTGTGCTCAACGCACGAAGAGAGAAAGGTCCAGAGAACACGGCAATGTCAGAACGTTTCTACAGGCTCCACTATTATTAGCTGGGACGATTCCAACGAGGACAGATTACGCACCTACAATAATATAACTGCTGTAATACTGCCCCCTATGTGCAAGAATATTAGTGCTATAATACTGCTCCTATGTGCAAGAATATAAGTGCTATAATACTGCTCCTATGTGCAAGAATATAAGTGCTATAATACTGCCCCTATGTACAAGAATATAACTACTATAATACTGCTCCTATGTACAAGAATATAACTACTATAATACTGCTCCTATGTACAAGAATATAACTACTATAATACTGCCCCTATATACAAGAATATAACTACTATAATACTGCCCCTATGTACAAGAATATAACTACTATAATACTGCCCCTATATACAAGAATATAACTACTATAATACTGCTCCTATGTACAAGAATATAACTACTATAATACTGCCCCCTATGTACAAGAATATAGCTACTATAATACTGCCCCCTATGTACAAGAATATAACTACTATAATACTGCCCCTATGTACAAGAATATAACTACTATAATACTGCCCCTATGTACAAGAATATAACTACTATAATACTGCCCCTATGTATAAGAATATAACTACTATAATACTGCCCTATGTACAAGAATATAACTACTATAATACTGCCCCTATGTACAAGAATATAACTACTATAATACTGCTCCTCTGTACAAGAATATAACTACTATAATACTGATCCTATGTACTAGAATATAACTACTATAATACTGCCCCTATGTATAAGAATATAACTACTATAATGATGCCCTATGTACAAGAATATAACTACTATAATACTGCCCCTATGTACAAGAATATAACTACTATAATACTGCCCCTATATACAAGAATATAACTACTATAATACTGCTCCTATGTACAAGAATATAACTACTATAATACTGCTCCTATGTACAAGAATATAAGTGCTATAATACTGATCCTATGTACTAGAATATAACTACTATAATACTGCCCCTATGTACAAGAATATAAGTGCTATAATACTGATCCTATGTACTAGAATATAACTACTATAATACTGCCCCTATGTACAAGAATATAACTACTATAATACTGCCCCTATGTATAAGAATATAACTACTATAATACTGCCCTATGTACAAGAATATAACTACTATAATACTGCCCCTATGTACAAGAATATAACTACTATAATACTGCCCCTATATACAAGAATATAACTACTATAATACTGCCCCTATGTACAAGAATATAACTACTATAATACTGCTCCTCTGTACAAGAATATAACTACTATAATACTGATCCTATGTACTAGAATATAACTACTATAATACTGCCCCTATGTATAAGAATATAACTACTATAATGATGCCCTATGTACAAGAATATAACTACTATAATACTGCCCCTATGTACAAGAATATAACTACTATAATACTGCCCCTATATACAAGAATATAACTACTATAATACTGCTCCTATGTACAAGAATATAACTACTATAATACTGCTCCTATGTACAAGAATATAAGTGCTATAATACTGATCCTATGTACTAGAATATAACTACTATAATACTGCCCCTATGTACAAGAATATAAGTGCTATAATACTGATCCTATGTACTAGAATATAACTACTATAATACTGCCCCTATGTACAAGAATATAACTACTATAATACTGCCCCTATGTATAAGAATATAACTACTATAATACTGCCCTATGTACAAGAATATAACTACTATAATACTGCCCCTATGTACAAGAATATAACTACTATAATACTGCCCCTATATACAAGAATATAACTACTATAATACTGCCCCTATGTACAAGAATATAACTACTATAATACTGCCCCTATGTATAAGAATATAACTACTATAATACTGCCCTATGTACAAGAATATAACTACTATAATACTGCCCCTATGTACAAGAATATAACTACTATAATACTGCCCCTATATACAAGAATATAACTACTATAATACTGCTCCTCTGTACAAGAATATAACTACTATAATACTGATCCTATGTACTAGAATATAACCACTATAATACTGCCCCTATGTACAAGAATATAACTACTATAATACTGCCCCTATATACAAGAATATAACTACTATAATACTGCCCCTATGTACAAGAATATAACTACTATAATACTGCCCCTATGTATAAGAATATAACTACTATAATACTGCCCTATGTACAAGAATATAACTACTATAATACTGCCCCTATGTACAAGAATATAACTACTATAATACTGCCCCTATATACAAGAATATAACTACTATAATACTGCTCCTATGTACAAGAATATAACTACTATAATACTGCTCCTATGTACAAGAATATAACTGCTATAATACTGCTCCTATGTACAAGAATATAAGTGCTATAATACTGATCCTATGTACTAGAATATAACTACTATAATACTGCCCCTATGTACAAGAATATAACTACTATAATACTGCCCCTATGTACAAGAATATAACTACTATAATACTGCTCCTCTGTACAAGAATATAACTACTATAATACTGATCCTATGTACTAGAATATAACCACTATAATACTGCCCCTATGTACAAGAATATAACTACTATAATACTGCCCCTATATACAAGAGTATAACTACTATAATACTGCCCCTATGTACAAGAATATAACTACTATAATACTGCCCCTATGTACAAGAATATAACTACTATAATACTGCCCCTATATACAAGAATATAACTACTATAATACTGCCCCTATGTACAAGAATATAACTACTATAATACTGCCCCTATGTATAAGAATATAACTACTATAATACTGCCCTATGTACAAGAATATAACTACTATAATACTGCCCCTATGTACAAGAATATAACTACTATAATACTGCCCCTATATACAAGAATATAACTACTATAATACTGCTCCTCTGTACAAGAATATAACTACTATAATACTGATCCTATGTACTAGAATATAACCACTATAATACTGCCCCTATGTACAAGAATATAACTACTATAATACTGCCCCTATATACAAGAATATAACTACTATAATACTGCCCCTATGTACAAGAATATAACTACTATAATACTGCCCCTATGTATAAGAATATAACTACTATAATACTGCCCTATGTACAAGAATATAACTACTATAATACTGCCCCTATGTACAAGAATATAACTACTATAATACTGCCCCTATATACAAGAATATAACTACTATAATACTGCTCCTATGTACAAGAATATAACTACTATAATACTGCTCCTATGTACAAGAATATAACTGCTATAATACTGCTCCTATGTACAAGAATATAAGTGCTATAATACTGATCCTATGTACTAGAATATAACTACTATAATACTGCCCCTATGTACAAGAATATAACTACTATAATACTGCCCCTCTGTACAAGAATATAACTACTATAATACTGCTCCTCTGTACAAGAATATAACTACTATAATACTGATCCTATGTACTAGAATATAACCACTATAATACTGCCCCTATGTACAAGAATATAACTACTATAATACTGCCCCTATATACAAGAGTATAACTACTATAATACTGCCCCTATGTACAAGAATATAACTACTATAATACTGCCCCTATGTACAAGAATATAACTACTATAATACTGCCCTATGTACAAGAATATAACTACTATAATACTGCTCCTATGTACAAGACTATAACTACTATAATACTGCTCCTATGTACAAGAATATAAGTGCTATAATACTGATCCTATGTACTAGAATATAACTACTATAATACTGCCCCTATGTACAAGAATATAACTACTATAATACTGCTCCTATGTACAAGGATATAACTACTATTTTACTGCCCCTATATACAAGAATATAACTACTAGGTACAATAATATAACTACTATAATACTACCCCTATGTACAAGTATATAACTACTATAATACTGCCCCTATGTACAGGAATATAACTACTATAATACTGCACCATGTACAAGAATATAACTACTATAATACTGCTCCTATGTACAAGAATATAACTACTATAATACTGCACCATGTACAAGAATATAACTACTATAATACTGCTCCTATGTACAAGAATATAACTACTATAATACTGCTCCTATGTACAAGAATATAACTACTATAATACTGCTCCTATGTACAAGAATATAACTACTATAATACTGCCCCTATGTACAAGAATATAACTACTATAATACTGCTCCTATGTACAAGAATATAACTACTATAATACTGCTCCTATGTACAAGAATATAAGTGCTATAATACTGATCCTATGTACTAGAATATAACTACTATAATACTGCCCCTATGTACAAGAATATAACTACTATAATACTGCTCCTATGTACAAGGATATAACTACTATTTTACTGCCCCTATATACAAGAATATAACTACTAGGTACAAGAATATAACTACTATAATACTACCCCTATGTACAAGTATATAACTACTATAATACTGCCCCTATGTACAGGAATATAACTACTATAATACTGCACCATGTACAAGAATATAACTACTATAATACTGCACCATGTACAAGAATATAACTACTATAATACTGCTCCTATGTACAAGAATATAACTACTATAATACTGCTCCTATGTACAAGAATATAACTACTATAATACTGCTCCTATGTACAAGAATATAACTACTATAATACTGCCCCTATGTACAAGAATATAACTACTATAATACTGCCCCTATGTACAAGAATATAACTACTATAATACTGCCCCTATGTACAAGAATATAACTACTATAATACTGCCCCTATGTACAAGAATATAACTACTATAATACTGCCCCTATGTACAAGAATATAACTACTATAATACTGCTCCTATGTACAGGAATATAACTACTATAATACTGCCCCTATGTACAAGAATATAACTACTATAATACCGCTCCTATGTACAAGAATATAACTACTATAATACCGCTCCTATGTACAAGAATATAACTACTATAATACCGCCCCTATGTACAAGAATATAACTACTATAATACCGCCCCTATGTACAAGAATATAACTACTATAATACCGCCCCTATGTACAAGAATATAACTACTATAATACTGCCCCTATGTACAGGAATATAACTACTATAATACTGCTCCTATGTACAAGAATATAACTACTATAATACTGCTCCTATGTACAAGAATATAACTACTATAACACTGCTCCTATGTACAAGAATATAACTACTATAATACTGCCCCTATGTACAAGAATATAACTACTATAATACTGCCCCTATGTACAAGAATATAACTACTATAATAGTGCTCCTATGTACAAGAATATAACTACTATAATACTGCACCTATGTACAAGAATATAACTACTATAATACTGCTCCTATGTACAGGAATATAACTACTATAATACTGCCCCTATGTACAAGAATATAACTACTATAATACTGCTCCTATGTACAGGAATATAACTACTCTAATACTGCCCCTATGTACAAGAATATAACTACTATAATACTGCTCCTATGTACAAGAATATAACTACTATAATACTGCTCCTATGTACAAGAATATAACTACTATAATACTGCCCCTATGTACAAGAATATAACTACTATAATAGTGCTCCTATGTACAAGAATATAACTACTATAATACTGCACCTATGTACAAGAATATAACTACTATAATACTGCTCCTATGTACAGGAATATAACTACTATAATACTGCCCCTATGTACAAGAATATAACTACTATAATACTGCTCCTATGTACAGGAATATAACTACTCTAATACTGCCCCTATGTACAAGAATATAACTACTATAACACTGCTCCTATGTACAAGAATATAACTACTATAATACTGCCCCTATGTACAAGAATATAACTACTCTAATACTGCCCCTATGTACAAGAATATAACTACTATAATACTGCTCCTATGTACAAGAATATAACTACTATAATACTGCCCCTATGTACAAGAATATAACTACTATAATACTGCCCCTATGTACAAGAATATAACTACTATAATACTGCCCCTATGTACAGGAATATAACTACTATAATACTGCACCATGTACAAGAATATAACTACTATAATACTGCTCCTATGTACAAGAATATAACTACTATAATACTGCTCCTATGTACAAGAATATAACTACTATAATACTGCCCCTATGTACAAGAATATAACTACTATAATACTGCTCCTATGTACAAGAATATAACTACTATAATACTGCTCCTATGTACGAGAATATAACTACTATAATACTGCCCCTATGTACAAGAATATAACTACTATAATACTGCCCCTATGTACAAGAATATAACTACTATAATAGTGCCCCTATGTACAAGAATATAACTACTATAATACTGCCCCTATGTACAAGAATATAACTACTATAATAGTGCTCCTATGTACAAGAATATAACTACTATAATACTGCTCCTATGTACAAGAATATAACTACTATAATACCGCTCCTATGTACAAGAATATAACTACTATAATACCGCTCCTATGTACAAGAATATAACTACTATAATACCGCTCCTATGTACAGGAATATAACTACTATAATACTGCCCCTATGTACAAGAATATAACTACTATAATACTGCTCCTAGGTACAAGAATATAACTACTATAATACTACCCCTATGTACAAGAATATAACTACTATAATACTGCTCCTAGGTACAAGAATATAACTACTATAATACTACCCCTATGTAAAAGTATATAACTACTATAATACTGCCCCTATGTACAAGAATATAACTACTATAATACTGCCCCTATGTACAAGAATATAACTACTATAATACTGCCCCTATGTACAAGAATATAACTACTATAATACTGCTCCTAGGTACAAGAATATAACTACTATAATACTACCCCTATGTACAAGAATATAACTACTATAATACTGCCCCTATGTACAAGAATATAACTACTATAATACTGCTCCTAGGTACAAGAATATAACTACTATAGTACTACCCCTATGTACAAGAATATAACTACTATACTACTGCTCCTAGGTACAAGAATATAACTAC
The DNA here is from genome assembly GCF_051348905.1 of Ranitomeya variabilis. Taxonomy (NCBI): domain Eukaryota; kingdom Metazoa; phylum Chordata; class Amphibia; order Anura; family Dendrobatidae; genus Ranitomeya; species Ranitomeya variabilis. The sequence continues at coordinate 12,197,389 of NC_135235.1, forward strand.
TATAATACTGCCCCTATGTACAGGAATATAACTACTATAATACTGCACCATGTACAAGAATATAACTACTATAATACTGCTCCTATGTACAAAAATATAACTACTATAATACTGCACCATGTACAAGAATATAACTACTAAAATACTGCCCCTATGTACAAGAATATAACTACTATAATACTGCACCATGTACAAGAATATAACTACTATAATACTGCTCCTATGTACAAGAATATAACTACTATAATACTGCTCCTATGTACAAGAATATAACTACTATAATACTGCTCCTATGTACGAGAATATAACTACTATAATACTGCCCCTATGTACAAGAATATAACTACTATAATACTGCTCCTATGTACAAGAATATAACTACTATAATACTGCCCCTATGTACAAGAATATAACACCTATAATACTGCTCCTATGTACAGGAATATAACTACTATAATACTGCCCCTATGTACAAGAATATAACTACTATAATACTGCTCCTATGTACAAGAATATAACTACTATAATACTGCTCCTATGTACAAGAATATAACTATTATAATACTGCCCCTATGTACAAGAATATAACTACTATAATACTGCTCCTATGTACAAGAATATAACTACTATAATACTGCTCCTATGTACGAGAATATAACTACAATAATACTGTCCCTATGTACAAGAATATAACTATTATAATACTGCTCCTATGTACAAGAATATAACTACTATAATACTGCCCCTATGTACAAGAATATAACTACTATAATACTGCCCCTATGTACAAGAATATAACTACTATAATACTGCTCCTATGTACAAGAATATAACTACTATAATACTGCCCCTATGTACAAGAATATAACTACTATAATACTGCCCCTATGTACAAGAATATAACTACTATAATACTGCCCCTATGTACAAGAATATAACTACTATAATACTGCTCCTATGTACAAGAATATAACTACTATAATACTGCCCCTATGTACAAGATTATAACTACTATAATACTGCCCCTATGTACAAGAATGTAACTACTATAATACTGCTCCTAGGTACAAGAATATAACTACTATAATACTTTTATACTAACAGAAGCCATTATATTCCATATACATTTCCTTGTCTGTAGAGCGTCTCGCAGTACTTCGCTTGTCATCATGAATATCTATAGACAGCCTTGTTTGGAATCACAGGTTTCTTTATTTTCAGTTTGTTACAATGTATCAGTGCAGATATAATGTGCAGCAATGTGGCTTCAGACTGCTGCATCCGTCCTGTAAAGACACCAGATGAACCAGTTTTTACACCAAACCTTAAAGTGCCGTGTTTGTACTTTATTGTAACCTTACAGCACACGGCCCGGGATCGGCATATAGAGCGATGTTAGTGCAGCGAGGGGTCATCTAGACATGTGTAATTAAGGCAGATGTGCACCTTTGCCGTAAGGCCATAACCTCTATCTGCTGATATTCCGGCTGCTCGGAGTTACTGGATCCGCTTGTTTTCTGGCTCTCGGTGCTGCTGGATTGTGGAGCTGCAGGCTGAGACCTCAGTGGGCCTCTTCCCTGTGCAGCCGATCGCTCTGATGTCACTGACCGGCCGCTGCGGAGCGAAGCAGGAGGAGAGCGAGAAGCAGAAGGTTCAAAGGTCACCATACGTGACAAGGTAACGGCGCTGCTTTATCTGTCCCATCAGCACCTCGGGCGGTGGGTGCCCCGCTATCAGCCAGGGGATCGTCCAGCACCCGGTGTAGTTTCTATTATGGATCTGGCTACATTGGAGACATACAGGTTTACACAGGAGCGCTATACACAAACATGGCAGCTGCATAAGGTGCTCATCATTGTATAATGGAAGGTTCGTAAACTTTATAAATGACTGGTAAGATCTCCGCTTGCTGTCAGAATACTGGAGCGGTCTCGCTTACAGACCCTCATGGGATTGTTACAATGTATCACTGTAAGGAAGAAATGTTAGACCAAGTCCAGGATCAGGATCCGATGATCTTGCCGAGATTTCCTACTGATCCATTGTAACCAACCTTCAGCTTTGTGACTGGACCAGGGCAGGACAAGTTCTCCACGTTCACTGACAGAACGCAGAGATCTGATGAAGCACAAGGATTTTTTTCAGGTAGAAGCAGAGTGTTTCATAATGCAATGATGAAGCCATATTTACATAGGACTGGATTTAAAGGGAACCTGTCACGTATTACGGGCTCGGTGGGTGACCCTGAAATCCCTGACACGTAAGGCACTTGGGTCCACAAATATCAAGTGATGTGGGGCAGATTTAAGGCACTAGTAATAAATAAGTAAGCATTTGTGAGGGGGTCCACAGGCCGCCGGAGGGGGGACGCAGTAGGACAGGGCTAGAAGGTGTAGGACAGGGGGAGCGGAGCGACGCTGCCATTTGCCCCAGGGTCGGGGGTAACATGCAGCGGCTGCGAGAAGGACACGGACTTCATCATACACACGGTGTCATGGGTGCAGTAGTACACACAGACCCCGACGCGCAGCTCAGGGTCAGCGCAGGGGCTCAGCAGGGGGAGCGTCACCTCCATGTGGCCGGGTGTAGCCAGAGTCCCGATCTCACCGTAGGTTTTCTGACCAGCGAGAAGCCAATCATGACCTGGGGATGAAGAGGAGATCTCTTACTGCAGGTACAATGGCCGACAGTCTAAAGGTGAACGCATAATGCATAGTGTTAAATACACGGTCCGTCTCATTACAGGCTGAGCGTCGCTGTTCCTCCCCCGTGCTTTACACTGCAGCTCAGCTCCATTAGTGTCTGTAGCTGTGCTAATGTGTCTATCGCATAAAAAACTGCAAATAACTATGAGACAATGATTCTCCGCTGCACCGAGAGCGATGGCGGACAAGCACGTTGTGAGTGCAGCTCTGGATGTGACTGGAGTACAATTCTACAAGCTCACTGTCGCTGTGCAGGCAGGTCTGTACTCTGCAGCAGCCTTTGTGATGAGCATTCCTGTACCAGGATTGTGAGTGCAGCTCTGGATGTGACCGGAGTACAATTCTACAAGCTCACTGTCGCTGTGCAGGCAGGTCTGTACTCTGCAGCAGCCTTTGTGATGAGCATTCCTGTACCAGGATTGTGAGTGCAGCTCTGGATGTGACCGGAGTGCAATTCTACAAGCTCACTGTCGCTGTGCAGGAAGGTCTGTACTCTGCAGAAGCCTTTGTGATGAGCATTCCTGTACCAGGATTGTGAGTGCAGCTCTGGAAGTGACCGGAGTGCAATTCTACAAGCTCACTGTCGCTGTGCAGGAAGGTCTGTACTCTGCAGCAGCCTTTGTGATGAGCATTCCTGTACCAGGATTGTGAGTGCAGCTCTGGATGTGACCGGAGTGCAAGTCTACAAGCTCACTGTCGCTGTGCAGGCAGGTCTGTACTCTGCAGAAGCCTTTGTGATGAGCATTCCTGTACCAGGATTGTGAGTGCAGCTTTGGAAGTGACCGGAGTGCAATTCTACAAGCTCACTGTCGCTGTGCAGGAAGGTCTGTACTCTGCAGCAGCCTTTGTGATGAGCATTCCTGTACCAGGATTGTGAGTGCAGCTCTGGATGTGACCGGAGTGCAATTCTACAAGCTCACTGTCGCTGTGCAGGAAGGTCTGTACTCTGCAGCAGCCTTTGTGATGAGCATTCCTGTACCATTGTGAGTGCAGCTTTGGAAGTGACTACAGTACAAGACATGATGTTATTCCGGATCTCTACAACATGTAGCGTATGTGCGCAGCTACATCATCACAAATGGACACAACACTATACATCAGCCAGCAGGGGGCGGCGGGGAGGAACTGCATCCTGATAAACTGTGAATGCAGCTTTGGATGTGATTGGAGCAGGACCCATGATGTAAGCATTACGCGTGGATTACCTTCTGTGAATAGAAACCAGAAGCTGGGGGCCCCTTCCGTCAGCTTTGCCCCTGCAGGAAGCTGGAGATTCAGGACAAGTTGCAGGGTCTGCCCAGGGGATACAGGTAGGGGCTCCAGCTGAACATTCGGGGTACATTTCGGCAGTTTTGGGTTCCGGATCCGTATCGGCAGCGCACTGTCCATCACATCACCCGACTCGCTGGAGACCACGGGAAGCTGCAAGAGAGGCACAAATACCAGGTAATGACCAAATATACAAAATTACCTCCAACCCGGGGGGCAAAAAAATCCCACTGAGCACCTACAGCCCGGACCCTGTCCACACAGAGCGTGCAAATCACTGCAACGGCCTCGATCACACATCTCCTGCCGTTGTGCGTCTACAGCTCCTAGCAGAGCGGTGTGTCTCCATGGTGACCAATGTCAAACCCTGCTGTCCTGGCTCCACAAAAATGATGGGAGACAGTGAGGGAGACAGTGCTCTGCCAGGGGACGTCTCGCAGATTACTACCACCATTTGTAAATTTCATTGTATTTATTTGCTTGCACTGCAGTAAAGGGTGTGTAAACTTCAGCAATATTTTTATATTGGTATCGGTTTTTAAAAATTGAACATTTACTAAATCAGAATTCAAACCGCTCTGCCCCTCCCCCTCCTTCTCGGTCCCCGGATCTTCGCAGGTTGACTGGATGTGAACAGCAGGGCGACAATTCGGACACATTTATTTGGTGGAACTAAAGCCGCACAACTAGATGATCACATAGTAGGCAGAAAATGAATATTTTACATCTCTGCTCCAGAGCTACATTCATAACGGTGCTCAACGGAAACTGTGCAAGCTCTGTGTATGCCCTGAAAACTATGGGAGATTTCAGCTCCGCAGCCTGCAGAACTCTGAATGCAGCTGTCATGTAACACGACGCTGCTATATCACTTCTCTGTGCGCACTTCGGTCAGCGCTGGATCTGCGCCTTATATACCGCCATGGACTAGAGATCTATAGTGGCCGTCACTGGTATTTGTGGGGAGCGGCGCGACTAAGATAAGTGGCGCCAAGATGGTCTGATTGCTGCTCATCCAGTTCCTGATATAAGACTGGTGATATCCGGATACATGTGGCTGGTGGGGTTCGTACCCCTGGACCCCTCCTCCCCGGAGACCCGGAATGTCTCGGTACGTCTCCTGTGGCTGATTCCGGAATGGCTCGGTACGTCTCCCCCTGGCTCAGATTCCGGAACGGCTCGGTACGTCTCCCCCTGGCTCAGACCCGGAACGGCTCAGTACGTCTCCCCTTGGCTCAGATTCCGGAACGGCTCGGTACGTCTCCCCCTGGCTCAGACCCGGAACGGCTCGGTACGTCTCCCCCTGGCTCAGACCCGGAACGGCTCGATACATCTCCCCTTGGCTCAGATTCCGGACTGGCTCGGTACGTCTCCCCTGTGGCTCAGATTCCAGAACGGCTCTGTACATCCCCTGTGGCTCAGAGTCCGGACTGGCTCGGTACGTCCCCTGTGGCTCAGATTCTGGACTGGCTCGGTACGTCTCCCCTGTGGCTCAGATTCCAGAACGGCTCAGTACATCCCCTGTGGCTCAGAGTCCGGACTGGCTCGGTACGTCTCCCCTGTGGCTCAGAGTCCGGACTGGCTCGGTACGTCTCCCCTGTGGCTCAGATTCTGGACTGGCTCGGTACGTCTCCCCTGTGGCTCAGATTCTGGACTGGCTCGGTACGTCTCCCCTGTGGCTCAGATTCTGGACTGGCTCGGTACGTCTCCCCTGTGGCTCAGATTCTGGACTGGCTCGGTACGTCCCCTGTGGCTCAGATTCTGCGTCTGGTAAAGTTTTGTTGTTAGAGAAGTTCGAGGAGTTTATAAAAGTCGACAATAAAAGAAGATTTGTGCAGAACAAAAGATGTCGATTCTGTGCTGACAGTGAAATGAAGCCCGGCAGCGGCGTGCGGGTGCGGAGTTCACCGCGGCGGTGGATCTGCATATTGTGGGATCCGGGAAGCAGATGTACACATCCATACAGTACAATGTGTGTGGGTGTCAGCGGGGGGAGGGCGCCTTTATTTTTTGACTGATGCGTCTGATTATACTGGCAGGTCCTGCGATGCAGCTCACCCCAGATTTCTGCACTGTCTGCCGGATTGATGTGCGGACGCCCACCTCGCCGAGGAAACAAAGACCCCGACTTACAGGAAAGTTTTGCTGCGGTGCGGAGTAGTCCAATAGAAACTCGCACAATTATCAGGCAGGACGGCGAGCACAAAGTGTAACCGGAGATGAGCGGCGCCGCTTCTCCGCACCCGTCATGGGGGTCACAAACCGCAACTTCTTAAAGAGACAGAGCCATAAAATATACCCACGTCTTAAAGGAATATTCTACCCCAAACAGGATTGCTGATTTAAAGCAGTAGTTTGCGGCTGGATTTCCCATTGAGTTTACTGGGGGTCTATATGCATACTATTTTCTCAGATGTAAAGGAGCCCACAAGACGACCATCTTTTGGGTAGAGTTCTCAGGTGGCACCTGGCAAGGGTTAAAACGTCCCATGTATGGATATGCTATAAAGGAGTACGATGGGCATACCCCTTTAAGGGCGGGGCGCTTTATGTAAATGAGGCTTATTTTTAAATATACTGAGTATTCAGATTTATCACGAGTGGCGTCAGGGCATAATCTGAAGTGTGATGAAGTCAGCGCCTCATCTAACTGCTATAAGTTTTAGTCTGCCAGGCCACGCCCCTCAATAAGCCCCGCCCCATTTCTAAAAGTTGGCAAAAAACTTTTCTACCTACATGTTGTTTTTAAAGTCAGTTTTCTGGCAGAAAATACTGGAATTTCACCCCTTGTGTCACGATTTCTCACCATGTCTAAGATCTCGGCTTGCTGCCAGTGAATGGAGACACTGAAGTTTACCTCCAATGCTGGAGCTCTGCAGATCTTGTGTAATAACTTTATACGCAGACACAATCTGTTCTGATAGTTTGGTGCAATGTATCAGTGCAGGTAAAATGAGCCCAGGCTGGATACAATTGTATCAGAATAAAGTACAAGGTCAGGGAAGATTTCTTTTTCTGGCCAGTGGATGTAATAATGATTTTTTTCCGTTCAATGGTAGCAAGCAGAGATCTTGAAAATGGTAAGAAGTTAAAAAATGTAAGAGAAAGTTGTAACAATGTTCATTATATGGGGTTTAGTATTAACACACAAACATTGGAGACCCCAACAGTCTTCTTCTATACCGCAGCGCCGGGGCGGAGAACACACGCTGGCCACTAATTAGCCTGGCCCACCGCAGCAACACGGGAAATTCAGATTTTGCAGGGTCATTTACATAACAAAAACCTAATAAACACAGAAATTAAGGCAAACGGGAGCTGGCGATGAGTTTGAGGTGCACGGAGTTCATCAAGGAGGGTTTAGAGCAGAAAATCCAAATCTCAAAATTCCTCAGCTAGGAGCTAGGGGGCCGATGCACCAGGAGCCAGGGGGGCCGACGCACCAGGAGCCAGGGGGGCCGACGCACCAGGAGCCAGGGGGGCCGACGCACCAGGAGCCAGGGGGGCCGACGCACCAGGAGCCAGGGGGGCCGACGCACCAGGAGCCAGGGGGGCCGACGCACCAGGAGCCAGGGGGGCCGACGCACCAGGAGCCAGGGGGGCCGACGCACCAGGAGCCAGGGGGGCCGACGCACCAGGAGCCAGGGGGACCGACGCACCAGGAGCCAGGGGGACCGACGCACCAGGAGCCAGGGGGACCGACGCACCAGGAGCCAGGGGGACCGACGCACCAGGAGCCAGGGGGACCGACGCACCAGGAGCCAGGGGGACGTATTGCAGCTCAGCACAACATGGTCATATCCGGCCGCCACTACTGGAGCAAGTAACAGGTGATTAGGAAGGAGGGGAGTCGTGTGAGCTGCAGACCTAGACTGAAGGGATCCAGGGTGGTTGGATAATCAGCAGAGGGTCCGCTCCAGCTGATGAAGGCAGCCACAATGAGGAAAAGAAGAGGATCTTATGTCCTCCTATGACTAAGGGCACTGTTCTGTGCCTGAATCGCGTCAGATTTCTATTATGATATTTTTTATCAGCCTCCATAAACGTTACCATTTTATCAGGATGGGACTGACGAAGTAAATCATTTTCTTTTGCTAACAGCTAATTAATGTTGGTCAGACTCCTACCGATCTGACCCCGGGGGGCCGGGTCCCCACTGACTCATTACCGATGGCTCATCTTGAGAGTCAATATATTGTGACGGGACACAAGAATACATATCCTGTGACACGGATGGAATCCCTGGCCCGACCGCCCGGACGTCTGGTCTCAGCCTCGCGTGTGACGGAGACGCAGCAGCCGGGAAGGGTAATCCGGTCAGCGATTCACGAGGTGCGAAGCTTATAGAAGGACACGAGAGACAGAAGAAGAATCACAGTATTCACCAGTCACGCACCACAGACACCATCTTGGTTTCCATGTCCAGAACTTTTATCTGGTGGTTATTGGTATCGGCGACGTACAGTAACCGTCCATCTGGCGTGGCGCAGAGACCTCCCGGTTCACTGAATGATGCCTCCATGAAGCTCGGGCCCGGAGCATTGCCCGCCTGCCCTGTACCCGCTAACGTGACGCAGATCTTGGATTTCGGATCCACGGTTTTGATCTGAAAAAAAAAAAAGGGATCAATATAATAACTTTTGATTTCATCTAAGTGATTTCATGAAATGTCTCTGGAGAACAACAACTGCTCATTTGTTTCCGCACGTTACGACCCAGAACATTAGTGATCGTCGTCAGGTCTGACCAGGAGTGGGCTTTCTCCACCAGCTGGATCCATAAACAGCTTTTAGTCAGTGGTGGGACGATTTCCACCTGATCTGTGCTGCAAGATTTTTCCAGAGGTGCTGCAGCTCCGCTCCTATAGAAGTGAATGTGAGCTGCAGAACTGAGAACGACCACTGCGCGGAGTACGGAGCAGTGCACAACTGGGGGCTGCAAACAGCTGACCAGTGAGGGGCGTCAGATCCCCACCATATCCAGTCAACACCTCCTAAGCTGTATGAACTCCAACAAAACCCATAGAAATCAATGCAGCTCTGCTGCCCCCAGAAGCCTCCGCTCTCATGAGATTTGTCCTTTTATGTTGTATATTATTAATCTGACAGATAAAAAATTGCATCATGTGCCATAATGGGCCGAATTACAGCGATACAAGGCAGCATGGCCACAGGGGAAGAAGAGCTGCAGCACACCGGGACGCGGCCGACGCGCCCCAGCGCACCGGGCCACGGCCAACCTGCTCCAGCGCACCGGGCCACAGCCAACCGGCTCCAGCGCACCGGGCCGCGACTGACGAATAATCCTACTCCTGCAAATTGATTGTAAAAGCTTCCCCCACACAGACCATCACTACCATTCTTCCATGTGATATGAATGCCGAGTGTGATGTCACCTAACATAATGGATTTTCCTTAATGGAAAAAAAAATTATAATTTTATTAATAAAAAAACCTCACTATTCACAAAATAAAAAAAACAATAGGAAGCCTTCATGATGAGAAACGTGCGGCCTCCACAAGACGTCAGCGCAATTTAACGAGTTATTATATTACAAAAAACTGATTACAGATTCAGAATTAAGATTTCCGCACAAAGGACTCGATTTTGTGATTAATTGCAGCAGATCCAGAGGAACGAAAACATAAGAATCACATCATCCTCCAAATCATGGTCGATATGCAGGATGAGGCGAGGAGGGGAAATAATCATCTGTAGCCCCAGCCTCCGTCATAAAATACAGGACGCGGAGAACTGAACCTGATCCGACCGCAGACGCAGAATGAACGTTGCAGCATCCTGGCTAGCGATATCGTTTAGTTTGACACGCAGCAGCGATCAGGATCCTGCTGTGATATCGCTGGTCGTTGAACAAAGTTCAGAACTTTATTTGGTCGTCAGACCGGCGTGTATCGTCGTGTTTGACACCAAAAGCAACGATACCAGCGATGTTTTACAATGGTAACCAGTGTAAACATCGGGTTACTAAGCGCAGGGCCGCGCTTAGTAACCCGATGTTTACCCTGGTTACCAGTGTAAAATGTAAAAAAACAACAGTACATACTCACCTTCGCGTCCCCCGGCAGCCGCTTCCCACACTGACTGAGCGCCGTAAAGTGAAAGTGAAAGTACAGCACAGCGGAGACGTCACCGCTCTGCTGTTAGGGCTGTCGCTCAGTCAGTGCAGGAAGCGGACGCCGGGGGACGCGAATGTAAGTATGTACTGTTTGTTTTTTTTACATTTTACGCTGGTAACCAGGGTAAACATCGGGTTACTAAGCCCGGCCCTGCGCTTAGTAACCCGATGTTTACCCTGGTTACCCGGGGACCTCGGCATCGTTGGTCGCTGGAGAGCGGTCTGTGTGACAGTTCTCCAGCAATCAAACAGCGACGCTGCAGCGATCTGCATCGTTGTCGCTATCGCTGCAGCGTCGCTTAGTGTGAAGGTACCTTAAAGGTAACGTCCTCACCTGTGACCTGTTTGCTTGTAATCAGTGTGTGCATAAAAGCTGAGTGAGTTTCTGGGATCCAGACAGACTCTTGCATCTTTCATCCAGCCACTGACGTTTCTGGATTGTGAGTCATGGGGAAAGCAAAAGAATTTTCAATGGATCTACGGGAAAAGGTTTTTGAACTGTATAAAACAGGAAAGGGATACAAAAATATATCCAAGGAATTGATAATGCCAGTCCGCAGCGTTCACACTGTGATTAACAAATGGAAAATCAGGGGCTCTGTAAAAACAAAACCACAGTCAGGTAGACCAACAAAAATGTCACCCACAACTGCCAGGAAAATTGTTCAGGATGCAAAGAAAAACCCACAAATATCATCAGCTGAAATACAGGACTCTGAAAACTAGCGGTGTGGCTGTTTCAAGATGCACAATAAGGAGGCACGTGAAGAAAAATGGGCTGCATGGTTGAATCCCCAGAAGAAAGCCATTACTGCGCAAATGCCACAAAGTATCTCACCTACAATACACAAAACAGCACAGAGACAAGCCTCAAAACTTCTGGAACAAGGTAATTTGGAGTGATGAGACCAAAATTGAACTTTTTGGCCACAACCATAAATGTTACATTTGGAGAGAGGTCAACAAGGCCTATGATGAAAGGAACACCATTCCTACAGTAAAGCACGGAGGTGGATCGCTGATGTTTTAGGGATGTGTGAGCTACAAAGGCACAGGAAACTTGGTCAAAGTTGAAGGAAAGATGAATGCAGCACGTTATCAGCAAATACTGGAGGCAAATTTGCACTCATCAGCCAGGAAGCTGCGAATAGGATGTACTTGGACATTCCAACATGACAACGATCCAAAACACAAGGCCAAGTCGACCTGTCATTGGCTACAGCAGACCAAAGTGAAGGTTCTGGAGAGGCCATCTCAGTCTCCTGACCTCAATATCATTGAGCCACTATGGGGAGATCTCAAGCGCGCAGATCATGCTAGACAGCCCCGGAATTTACAGGAACTGGAGGTTTTTTACCAAGTAGAGAAAATAAAGAACCTCATCCACAGCGACCACAAAATACTTCAAGCTGTCATTGGTGTTAGAGGGGGCAATACACGGTATTAAGAAATGGGGGATGTGAACTTCTGATCAGGGTCATTTGGATGTTTTGGGTTGTCATTATGATTTAAAAAGTGAAAACACAGTAGTCTGACAATAAATGGCTTCACCCAACCACTGACCATGAGTGGAGAGAAAGTTTTGGTGTTATTCATATTCTTTGAAAAAAAGGCCAAAAAAGCAAAAATTCTGCCGGGGTATGTAAACTTTTGAGCACAACTGTGTATAATTGACTCCGATTACATTATCAGAACTCCAAATTTATTAATGTTTCACTAACGTTATTTCTGTCAAGACTCACAAATCAGCACAAACACTTATATTTTATTTTCTGCCTTTTACTTTAAAAAATAAAATGGAAATCAGTCTCACCTTGTGATTATAAGAATCTGCCACATACAAGACCCCACTAGTGTGCGCCCAGGACACCCCCAAAGGATGCTGCAGCTTCACATTAATCCCTGCTCCATCGACATCACCAAACGCAAAAAGGTTCTGAGAAAACAACAAAGTGCAAAAATCAATAGAAGAAAGGAACGCGGAAGATACCGAAACCACAAGTAGGCACAAGAACATAACTACTATAATACTGCCCCTATGTACAAGAATATAACTACTATAATACTGCCCCTATGTACAAGAATATAACTACTATAATACTGCCCCTATGTACAAGAATATAACTACTATAATACTGCCCCTATGTACAAGAATATAACTACTATAATACTGCCCCTATGTACAAGAATATAACTACTATAATACTGCTCCTATGTACAAGAATATAACTACTATAATACTGCTCCTATGTACAAGAATATAACTACTATAATACTGCTCCTATGTACAAGAATATAACTACTATAATACTGCTCCTATGTACAAGAATATAACTACTATAATACTGCCCCTATGTACAAGAATATAACTACTATAATACTGCCCCCTATATACAAGAATATAACTATATAACTACTATAATACTGCCCCTATGTACAAGAATATAACTACAATAATACTGCCCCTATGTACAAGAATATAACTACAATAATACTGCCCTATGTACAAGAATATAACTACTATAATACTGCTCCCTATGTACAAGAATATAACTACTATAATACTGCCCTATGTACAAGAATATAACTACTATAATACTGCCCTATGTACAAGAATATAACTATTATAATACTGCCCCTATGTGCAAGAATATAACTACTATAATACTGCTCCTATGTACAAGAATATAACTACTATAATACTGCTCCTATGTACAAGAATATAACTACTATAATACTGCTCCTATGTACAAGAATATAACTACTATAATACTGCTCCTATGTACAAGAATATAACTACAATAATACTGCTCCCTATGTACAAGAATATAACTACTATAATACTGCCCTATATACAAGAATATAACTACTATAATACTGCCCTATGTACAAGAATATTACTACTATAATACTGCCCCCTATATACAAGAATATAACTATATAACTACTATAATACTGCCCCTATGTACAAGAATATAACTACTATAACACTGCCCCTTATGTACAAGATTATAACTACTATAATACTGCTCCTATATACAAGAATATAACTACTATAATACTGCCCCTATGTACAAGAATATAACTACTATAATACTGCCCCTATATACAAGAATATAACTACTATAATGCTGCCCCTATGTACAAGAATATAACTACTATAATACTGCTCCTATGTACAAGAATATAACTACTATAATACTGCTTCTATGTACAAGAATATAACTACTATAACACTGCCCCTTATGTACAAGATTATAACTACTATAATACTGCTCCTATATACAAGAATATAACTACTATAATACTGCCCTATGTACAGCCTCTCAGCTCTGGCAACTTTTGAAAACTTCTTTAGCCAAGATTGGCTGACAAATTCCTCATCATTTCACACCAACAGTGTTGTTACTTTTGTCAGTAATGTTCCCCAATCCCTGAGATGCACGGATTTTCATCGATCTGGTGCACAGTTCTCCTCCACAGGAGCATAAATCCTCATACTTGTTGTATTGGGGCATACATTGCGGTTATGGGTGACGGCACTGCGGTTTGCCCACACATGCTTTCACGTCTGCCCGGCACACACAGACAGATCGCTTCTCTCTGTATATTAGGGTGGTGGGCCCTTTAAGAGGCCATACCGTTGGATCGCGCTCGCCGCCCACGATATGTTTCACGGCTCCATCTTTCAAGGACACGCTCCTGATGGAGCTGCTCTCACTGTCGGCCACAAACAGGCAGCTCCAGGGGTCGCCACTACACACGGCCAGTCCAGACGGCTGAGCAAAGCCCGCCTTGTGGGGGTACGAATTGTTCCGATTCTCCTCGTTCCCGCTCCCAGCAAAGCGAATGCAGGATCCTGGAGGGAGGAGGCTGGAGAGGGAGAGAAGGACCAGATTACCACGATCCTGAAGAGCAGCGCTCACCAGAAGATCCGACTTATAGACATCTGCTAGGCTTCACCCACTCATTAAAACTCCACCCCTTTGTTTATGTGCTCTAGCGTCTTGATAATTATTTTCTTTCATCGCTACATAAATGACAATGTTCCCACCACGTTCTGCCCATCGCCGTGCTCGTATCCATGGCTATAAAGCAATCCGGACAAGCTGCAGTATAAAGTATGGTGGAAGAGCAGAGCAGCAGCAGAGACTACGAAGACAGAATGCTCACACTCCTGACAATGCAGCAGAGCTGAAGTGTAAAGCATGGTGGAAGCACAGAATTAAGAGTCCAACTCTGAACCTGCATCACATCCACACAGCTAAGGGGGCAGCTGACGGTTTACAGAAAACCGAATAGTGAGTGCAGCTCTGGGGTATAATACAGGATGTAACCCAGGATCAGTAATGTAATGTATGTACACAGTGACTGCACCAGCAGAATAGTGAGTGCAGCTCTGGGGTATAATACAGGATGTAACTCAGGATCAGTAATGTAATGTATGTACACAGTGACTGCACCAGCAGAATAGTGAGTGCAGCTCTGGAGTATAATGCAGGATGTAACTCAGGATCAGTAATGTAATGTATGTACACAGTGACCGCACCAGCAGAATAGTGAGTGCAGCTCTGGGGTATAATACAGGATGTAACTCAGGATCAGTAATGTAATGTATGTACACAGTAACTGCACCAGCAGAATAGTGAGTGCAGCTCTGGGGTATAATACAGGAGGTAACTCAGGATCAGTAATGTATGTACACAGTGACTGAACCAGCAGAATAGTGAGTGCAGCTCTGGGGTATAATGCAGGATGTAACTCAGGATCAGTAATGTAATGTATGTACACAGTGACTGCCCCAGCAGAATAGTGAGTGCAGCTCTTGGGTATAATACAGGATATAACTCAGGATCAGTAATGTAATGTATGTACACAGTGACTGCACCAGCAGAATAGTGAGTGCAGCTCTGGAGTATAATGCAGGATGTAACTCAGGATCAGTAATGTAATGCATGTACACAGTGACTGCACCAGCAGAATAGTGAGTGCAGCTCTGGAGGATAATACAGGATGTAACTCAGGATCAGTAATGTAATGTATGTACGCAGTGACTGCACCAGTAGAATAGTGAGTGCAGCTCTGGAGTATAATACAGGATGTAACTCAGGATCAGTAATGTAATGTATGTACACAGTGACTGCACCAGCAGAATAGTGAGTGCAGCTCTGGGGTATAATACAGGATGTAACTCGGGATCAGTAATGTAATGTATGTACACAGTGACTGCACCAGCAGAATAGTGAGTGCAGCTCTGGAGTATAATACAGGATGTAACTCAGGATCAGTAATGTAATGTATGTACACATGGACAGCACCAGCAGAATAGTGAGTGCAGCTCTGGAGTATAATACAGGATATAACTCAGGATCAGTAATGTAATGTATGTACACAGTGACTGCACCAGCAGAATAGTGAGTGCAGCTCTGGGGTATAACACATGAAGTTTTCATAAAATGACGTCTCCTGTGTGCTTCAAGGTGGGACATGGAGGCATGGACTTTGCCCACCCCCACAGCCTCATCTGCTTCTTATTATTCAGTGACCGGCCTCCTATATAAAATTCCGTGCCGCCATAATTGCGTATGTGCAGCGGGAGCCGACATCCCATATGCAGGACTGCGATAAAATGGCGCCGGATGTGGCCCATGGGGAGATCGAGATTTTAACTCATTTTATCGAAGTCCTGCTTATGGGACGTCTGCTCCCACTGCACACACACAATTATGGCGGCACGGAATTTTATATAGGAGGCCGGTCACTGAATAATAAGTGTCCGATACAAGAAGCAGAGGAGGCCGTGGGGGCAGAGAACCAGAAGACCCTGCCCCCCACAAGCACAAGACGTCCTTTTATGAAAACTTGATAAGGTGAGTATTAGACAAGCACAGAGCGGATCCTTCACATCAGGTATCAGAGGAGTCAGTAGCGCAGGAGTCAGTAGCGCAGGAGTCAGTAGCGCAGGAGTCAGTAGCGCAGGAGTCAGTAGCGCAGGAGTCAGTAGCGCAGGAGTCAGTAGCGCAGGAGTCAGTAGCACAGGAGTCAGTCTTATCGGGCTCCATCCTGCGGACGGCTTTTTTACAGGATGACGATCATATAAACCTATGGAGGCCACTGTGAGATATCAGGAGCTGCACATTACAATATATTCTCATCCCTGCACTCAGGAGTCACTGCGGAGACCGATTACTCACCTGCCCCGGGGCAACGTCCCCTCCTCTAATAACAGAGCCCAAATCTGATGAGTCCCGGCCATCGCGATCCACAGCACCCCTGCAAAAGAAGAAAGGGACCGGATAGGGAAAGGGATACATGGACCGGAAATCCAGAGGTTATATCAGTACTGGAGCGTTATAAGAGGGGCTGATATCAGTCACATATGGTGTAATGTCTGGAGGTTATATCAGTACTGGAGCGTTATAAGAGGGGCTGATATCAGTCACATATGGTGTAATGTCTGGGGGTTATATCAGTACTGGAGCGTTATAAGAGGGGCTGATATCAGTCACATATGGTGTAATGTCTGGGGTTATATCAGTACTGGAGCGTTATAAGAGGGGCTGATATCAGTCACATATGATGTAATGTCTGGAGGTTATATCAGTACTGGAGCGTTATAAGAGAGGCTGATATCAGTCACATATGACGTAATGTCTGGGGTTATATCAGTACTGGAGCGTTATAAGAGGGGCTGATATCAGTCACATATGATGTAATGTCTGGAGGTTATATCAGTACTGGAGCGTTATAAGAGGGGCTGATATCAGTCACATATGGTGTAATGTCTGGGGGTTATATCAGTACTGGAGCGTTATAAGAGGGGCGGATATCAGTCACATATGGTGTAATGTCTGGAGGTTATATCAGTACTGGAGCGTTATAAGAGGGGCTGATATCAGTCACATATGGTGTAATGTCTGGAGGTTATATCAGTACTGGAGCGTTATAAGAGGGGCTGATATCAGTCACATATGGTGTAATATCTGGGGGTTATATCAGTACTGGAGCGTTATAAGGGGCTTATATCAGTCACATATGATGTAATGTCTGGAGGTTATATCAGTACTGGAGCGTTATAAGAGGGGCTGATATCAGTCACATATGGTGTAATGTCTGGAGGTTATATCAGTACTGGAGCGTTATAAGAGGGGCTGATATCAGTCACATATGATGTAATGTCTGGAGGTTATATCAGTACTGGAGCGTTATAAGAGGGGCTGATATCAGTCACATATGATGTAATGTCTGGGGGTTATATTAGTACTGGAGCGTTATAAGAGGGGCTGATATCAGTCACATATGGTGTAATGTCTGGAGGTTATATCAGTACTGGAGCGTTATAAGAGGGGCTGATATCAGTCACATATGGTGTAATGTCTGGGGTTATATCAGTACTGGAGCGTTATAAGAGGGGCTGATATCAGTCACATATGGTGTAATATCTGGGGGTTATATCAGTACTGGAGCGTTATAAGAGGGGCTGATATCAGTCACATATGGTGCAATGTCTGGAGGTTATATCAGTACTGGAGCGTTATAAGAGGGGCTGATATCAGTCACATATGGTGTAATGTCTGGGGTTATATCAGTACTGGAGTGTTATAAGAGGGGCTGATATCCGTCACATATGACGTAATGTCTGGGGTTATATCAGTACTGGAGCGTAATAAGAGGGGCTGATATCAGTCACATATGACGTAATGTCCTGCTTATAATGCTCCATAACTGATATGATGTAATGTCTGGAGGTTATAGCAGTATTATAGGTCTGCATTATTCGGACACAGCTATAATTTATGCCGCCCGCTCATCGGCATTGTTAGTAGGAGTATTCTATCCTTTCCCCCATGCTTTACACTGTAGCTCTGCTTACTCATGCAGTTGGTAATCAGTAGAGAAAGATGTAGATTGTTATTACAGTGAACACAATGATTAAACTATAAGCAATTTAATGAACAAAAAAATTAAAAATAATGAGAAATTGGTGCATAGAGGGGAGGAGCCTGACTGTGGGCGGGGCTGTAATATTCCGGATTCCACCATTAGATTCCTTATTACTTGATCATTTATTCCAGGGGTTGGAGAATGGCTGCTCAGAGTCCGGATGGTGAGACCCCAGGAGCAGCGGTCACACCTGGGGGAGCGCGGGGACACATCACATGATGTCATTATAATGGCTGCTCAGAGTCCGGATGGTGAGACCCCAGGAGCAGCGGTCACACCTGGGGGAGCGCGGGGACACATCACATGATGTCATTATAATGGCTGCTCAGAGTCCGGATGGTGAGACCCCAGGAGCAGCGGTCACACCTGGGGGAGCGCGGGGACACATCACATGATGTCATTATAATGGCTGCTCAGAGTCCGGATGGTGAGACCCCAGGAGCAGCGGTCACACCTGGGGGAGCGCGGGGACACATCACATGATGTCATTATAATGGCTGCTCAGAGTCCGGATGGTGAGACCCCAGGAGCAGCGGTCACACCTGGGGGAGCGCGGGGACACATCACATGATGTCATTATAATGGCTGCTCAGAGTCCGGATGGTGAGACCCCAGGAGCAGCGGTCACACCTGGGGGAGCGCGGGGACACATCACATGATGTCATTATAATGGCTGCTCAGAGTCCGGATGGTGAGACCCCAGGAGCAGCGGTCACACCTGGGGGAGCGCGGGGACACATCACATGATGTCATTATAATGGCTGCTCAGAGTCCGGATGGTGAGACCCCAGGAGCAGCGGTCACACCTGGGGGAGCGCGGGGACACATCACCTGATGTCATTATAATGGCTGCTCAGAGTCCGGATGGTGAGACCCCAGGAGCAGCGGTCACACCTGGGGGAGCGCGGGGACACATCACATGATGTCATTATAATGGCTGCTCAGAGTCCGGATGGTGAGACCCCAGGAGCAGCGGTCACACCTGGGGGAGCGCGGGGACACATCACATGATGTCATTATAATGGCTGCTCAGAGTCCGGATGGTGAGACCCCAGGAGCAGCGGTCACACCTGGGGGAGCGCGGGGACACATCACATGATGTCATTATAATGGCTGCTCAGAGTCCGGATGGTGAGACCCCAGGAGCAGCGGTCACACCTGGGGGAGCGCGGGGACACATCACATGATGTCATTATAATGGCGGCTGTTACATAGAATGGTAGAGTTGGAATGAACCCCCTGGGTCTTCTGGTCCAACCCCTGCTCAATGCTGGATTCACTAAATCATCCCAGACAGATGTCTGTCCAGCCTCTGTGTGAAGACTTCCATTGAAGGAGAACTCCCCACCTCTCGTGGCAGCCACTCATTGATCACCCTCACTGTCACAAACTTTTTTCTAATATCTAATCTGTGCCTCATCCCATTGCTTCTAGTCTTTCCATGTGTAAATGAGAATAATGATGACCCCTCTACACTGTGACAGCCCTTCAGATATTTGTAGACGGCTATTAAGTCTCCTCTCAGTCTTCTTTTTTGCAGCTAAACATTCCCAGATCCTGTAACAGTTCCTCATAGGACATGGTTTGCAGTCCGCTCACCATCCTGGTTCCTCTTCTTGCTCCAGTTTTTCAATGTCTTTTATATAATGTGGAGCCCAGAACTGGACACAGTATCCAGATGATGCCTGACCAAGGAGGAGGAGAGGGGGATAATTACTTCACGTGATCTAGACTGTATGCTTCATTAATACATAATACACAGTCCCGCTGCATCCTCCTCCGTTCACGTTCCCCACTATGCTTCATGGAGGGCGGGGGGCTTCTCAATGTCCCGTGGGGGCAGCAGACAATCCTGGTAAGTATCTGGTATCATGGATGTGTGGAGCTTCCATTAATTACAGGTAATTGCAGATAATCCGCGCTGCGATAGTCTGCGGAGAGTCTCTGCTATCAGGCGTCTCCATCGTCCCCTTCCCCGCGTCGTTTCTCGTTGCGAGGAATCGTGACGGCTGCTTCCCCCATCACATGTAATTGGCGACTTGCTGACAGCTCATTGTGCTGTTTAATCACAGGGAATATTTATATTTATCACGGCGTGAAGAACAAGTCGCCATCACAGCCACGGGAACAATGCAGGAAGATTACAGCTCCGGAGGAAGTGAACGGGGGCGAACATCGAACCACCAGGTGACTCAGTGCAGCCTGTGAGGACCCCAATCAGTGACACTACTGATCCTCGCAGGGTCATCCATGACCATAAGCTGCTGCTTCTTCTGAGCTTTCCAGCCATGTCGCTCCTGCAGCCGGCACAGCGATATCTGCAGGATGGTGGGCGTTTATCGGCGGCACGAGGCCCAGTATGGCGATAGGGGCACTTACCCCTGCAGGAGGCGGACAGGTACTAATCCTGTGCGACATCCTAGAGCATGAGGAAAACACCTAATTATGATACGGGTCAGGCCGAATGATAGACCCAAGATAGCGGCCACACCCCTTTATCTCAGACCACGCCCACATGTCCAAGAACGGCACAAGTCCGGTGCGACGCAGTTAAGGACTATTTTTTGGAGGGCGCTAACTGAATTTGTTCTGGTGATGTTAATTCTTGCTGGTTACCCCAGGATTTCTACAGAATGCAAAATACCCCAAACATCAGAAATCAGCAAATAAAATATGTAAGAACTGATGATGTAGAGATCCGGAGGCTGCGGTGCGGCTCATGGCTTCTGCTTGCTCAGCGCTGCAGTGTGGGATTTAGCAGATGGCCATGAAAAACCCTAACTCCAGTAATGTCACAAATGGCCCAAAAATCACTCCAACGTGTTCCATGGCCGCAACCCTACACTGGCAGAGTGGATGCTGATGTAATGCTATACTACTGACAGGTGTGTCTACTTCAGCCATACTATGCATGAGATCCTGGCGAGAGAAGGTTTGTGTCACCAGCAATGTATTGGTTCCAGATTTCACCATTATTGCACCCAATAGAACTCTGGAATCTGAGGAGACTCCTGACATCTTCATCCGTACCACCCTGAACAAACTACTACACAGCATGACCGTAAGTACTGGGATAAGAATATAGCAATTAACCAGAGCCAGCATGGGTTTGTAGCAACCAAGTCATGCCAGACTAATCTAATTTCCTTCTATGATGGAATCACTGACTGGGTGGATCAGGGAAATGCAGTAGATATATTATATCTCAACTTCAGCAAAGCATTTAATAATGTGTCTCACACCATCCTTATTGAAAAAATGATCAAGTATGGGATTGACAAGGCTACGATTAGGTGGATTCATAACTGGCTCAGTGATTGTAATAATAATAATAATAATAATAATTTTATTTATATAGCGCCAACATATTCCGCAGCGCTTTACAACTTATAGAGCGGACTTATACAGACAACAGACATTACGGCATAACAGAAATCACAGTTCAAAACAGATACCAGGAGGAATGAGGGCCCTGCTGCTCGCAAGCTTACAATCTATGAGGAAAAGGGGAGACACAAGAGGTGGATGGTAACAATTGCTTTAGTTATTTGGACCAGCCATAGTGTAAGGCTCGGGTGTTCATGTAAAGCTGCATGAACCAGTTATCAGCCTAAGTATGTAGCAGTACAGACACAGAGGGCTATTAACTGCATAAAGTGTATGAGAACATGATGGAGGAACGGGATTATGTTGTTGTTTTTTATTAATAGGCCACACAGGGATTGTACTCAAAAAGTGGTAATAAATGGTTGCACGTCCAATTGAAAGAGCGTTTCAAGTGGGGACTACAAGTCTCTGTCCTGGTCCCAGTGTTACAAGTGGGGACCACAAGTCTCTGTCCTAGCCCCAGTGTTGTTCAGCATTTTTATCAATTATTTTGATGAAGGAATGGAGGGTAAACTGATTAAATTTGATGAAGACAAAGCTAGGAGGGATAGATAACAGAGAAGACAGGGATCTAAATTCAGAAGGATCTAAACAAACTAACAGTGGGCAGTGACTAACAGAATGGTTTTTAACAGGTATAAAATGCAAAGTCCTACATCTGGGCAAGAAAAATGAAAAAAGCATCTACAGAATGGGAGGAATAGAACTAAGCAACAGCACGTGTGAAAAAGACTTGGCATACGAATAGATCACAGACTGCACAGGAGTCATCAGTGTGATGAAGAAGCAAAAAAGGCAAAGTTCTAGGATGTATTAAGAGAAGCGTAGAGTCTAATTCACGTGGAGTAATTATCCCCCTCTTCTCCTCCTTGGTCAGACCTCATCTGAAATACTGGGTCCAGTTTTGGGCACCACATGCAAAAAAAGACATCAACAAACTGGAGCAAGGTCATAGAAGAGCTACCAGAATGGTGAGCGGTCTGCACAGTATGTCCGACGAGGAATGATAAAAGGATCTGGGAATGTTTAGCTGCAAAAAAGAAGACTGAGAGGAGACTTAATAGCCGTCTACAAATATCTGAAGGGCAGTCACATTGTAGAGGGATCATCATTCTTCTCATTTACACATGGAAACATGAGAAGCAATGGACTGAAACGGAAAGGGAGAAGACACAGATTAGATATTAGTGAAAAAAGTTTTTGACAGTGAGGACGATCAATGAGTAAAAAAGGCGGCCATGAGAGGTGGCGAGTTCTCCTTCAATGGAAGTCCTCACACCTAGGCTGGACAGACATCTATCTGAGAAGGATTAGTGACTCCTGCACTGAGCCGGGGGTTGGACCGATGACCCTGGAGGTCCCTTCCAACTCTAACATCCTATGACCCGACCAAGATGCATAGTAGCTATGGAATGGACTCCAGGGTTTTCATCATATAACCATAGCTGCAGCCGTGTGCACGGTCAGCACCAGGGACTGTGCCACATTATACTTCACAGAAGTTTGATTCCAATGGTCGCACTTGTTAAATCCTTGTAAAAGTGTTGACTGGACCAAATAAAAAAAACTTTACTGGGAGCAGGAAAGTGGTGAAATCTGGCTGCTCTGGTTGTCTACGCTACCCTTCTTCTGTCACAGGACCGCTGCAAACAATCACACCAGATCCGAGACGGAAGATCATCACTTCTGGTGCCATCTCAGACCACCAAAGCAGCGACAGCTGGCCAGTGCGGTTCAGCAAGTTATCTTTACCATCCATCACCCCAATAAAGTTTTGATTGATCCCAAGAGGCTCGTTTAAGACAAATAACTGCAGAAGATAAAACACAGGCGCACCTTGAGAGCCAAAGGCAACATCCCACGGTGAGCTGATCGGCTGCTGTTCTCCTGGAGCGCCGCCTTCCCTGTCTACACCCTGAGTGCCGGTCCCAGCCACGGTGCTCACCCATAGGGTGCCCAGATCAACCTGGCAGCAAGAGCAGAAGGAGGGAGAATTAATACAGGATAATTAATACAGGATAGATAATTAATAGATGATAGATCATTAATAGATAATATAAACATTAAAATAGAGGCAAATTCACACACAATGACAACCCAACAGTCTAATTGCAGCAATATTGACGATCTCCATTGTGGCCTCTTGTCTGTCCCCCTCCATTAACAGATGACGCGATGATTCGGAGCCGGGGACACAGGGGCCCGGAGCATTTTGCATGGACAGATAATTTGTACCTTCCTGATAAGGTGATTTTCCGTATCGGCCACGTAGATGGTTTTATCTCGTACAGCAATGCCTTGAGGGGAGTTAAATAAGCAGTGAGAGAAGCCTCCGTCCCTCCGGCCGCTGTCAGGACCTGCACAGAACACAACATCCCATCACAGGAATATACATAACAGTCGTGGGGCATTAAGGCTTCGTCTGCGCAGATTTCACCCACCGCCGACCGTCTCATCCAAGAAGACGCGCTCCTGTGCTAATGACATTCACAGGGTGCAGGAGCAGGGGGGAGGCGCAGGAGCAAGGCGCAGGCGGGAGGTGCAGGGAGAAGGCGCAGGAGCAGGGCGCAGGTGCAGGAGGGAGTCACAGGAGCAGGAGGTAGTCGCAGGAGCAGGAGGGAGGCGCAGGAGCAGGGGGGGGGGCACAGGAGATTGGAGAAGCTCCCGGAGAGACCATTATTATCCAGTGTACACGGAGCTCCCTCTAGTGGTGGTAGGCAGACAATATTTTACACCACTGACTGTCGGGGATTTAGAGCTCTGAAGCCTTTAATGATATAATAAGTAATGATTCCGCATTGCATGTGGTGGAGACATGATGTAATCTCCACATCTAGGACATCCATGCACTTTTGTGGGGATCGGTGAACGTGCCATCGGCAGAAACAGCAGGGATCAGCTCACTAACCCTTAGGATGCTGCAGCTCATAGTAACAATGACATTTACAGTGTCCGGGTCCTAAAAGAGCAGAGCTAAGAAGCAGTTTGCTCCAATGTGTGAGTGAACGTAAATAAGTCTGGAGTCTTAGCAGTTTAAAGGGAATCTGTCACCCCCCGGGACGTACATGATCTATTAATACACAGGTGATAGAAATGTCACACTGGTCCTACCCATCTGCCTCATATTAATGGTCCTGATGTTGAGAAATGTTTAACACAAAGAGAGAGTATATGATTTCTTCCAGGCTCCGGGGCATGCGGTGCATGGAAGAAATCCCTGCCTCTGGTCTTCATTTTAATACTTTCCTCCCCTCCCATCAGCTTCAGGTCTGGCCCCGGAATCCAGCGCCTGCGCCACAATCTGTACCTCATCCTCCCTTCTGTGGGCGCTGCATTCAGGGATCTTCTGTGCAACTACCGGCGAGTCACTGTGACCTCCGGTGTGTGCGCCGATAATATGCTCTCCCTGCTTATGGACACATGGGTCTTAGTGCAGGAAGTGTGGAGAGCATATTATCGGAGCACACCGGAGCTCACAGTGACTCGCCGCCACCTGCACAGAAGATCCCTGAATGCAGCGCCCACAGAGGGGAGGATGAGGTACAGATTGTGGCGCAGGCGCTGGATTCCGGGGCCAGAACTGAAGATGATGGGACAGGATGGTAGCATTACAATGAAGACCGGAGGCAGGGATTTCTTCCACGCACCGCATGCCCCAGAGCCCGGAAGAAATCATTAACATACAGAAAGAATATGGAAGTGATGGAAGTACATCACCATGCTCGCCAATTCCAGAGCCAGTGTGATCCCGTTCTCACCTCCCACAGTGTGCAGGATTCGGCCGTCCTTGGACACGACCAGGATTCTGTGATGTCCGGTATCAGAGATCACCAAGGTGTCCCCCGACGGATCTACGACCACCTTACCAGGAAAGAGCAGCGGTGACGGAGGCAGCGAGTCCTTGTATAGCCGCCGCGGCGGGATCCGGTCCTCCTTTATTTCACGTCTCTCCTTGTAGAACTCTAGAGCCATAGAAGTGAAGAGGAACAAGTTCTCCTTGTGTCCTTCTCCCACCAGAGAGAACAGGAGGTTTCCATGAGGGCCGAGCAGGACGAGCGTCGGCCAGCAAGACACCTGCAGCTCCTGCCACAAGGTGGCGTCTGCATCGTTCACCACCGGGTGGCTGATGCTGTACCGTAGGACGGCGCTCTTTATATTATCCAGAACCCGCTCGTTAGGAAACTTGGCTGAATGCACCCCGATAACGACGAGTCCGTCTGCAGAAAGAAAGCGCGGTAGATCTACCAAGATGGCAAGGTGAGAACTAACACAGAACATCCCTTCAGATCAATGGAAGAAATGGCCGCAGACACTAAGGGAGCGGAATCCTGGCATTCTTATTAGTGCAGGCGCACCAGGACCTGCGGGGGCTCGGGTACTTGTACAATCGCTGCTGGAGGTTCCCTATACGTGATGATGAATGGTGGAGGATAATGGAGGCCGTGATGAGAAATGGCCGGAGCCATCATCTGTCCCTCTGCCCCTCTCGCTTCCTGCAGACATATCCTGCGACTCGTCCCCTTCTGTAGACGCTGACACTTAAAGCCCCCAAAAGGATGAGCCCGTCATCAGTCACAGCGATTCTCCGCACTGCCACACCTCCTGACTCCCCCATAGACATGGACCCTCAGCGGGGCACTCGTGGTCTAATGCCCTGACGCCTCCCTTTTCACTTCCTGCCTGATTTACGGTTTCTTTGCTGAATTTCCCCTGCCTGGCACATCGGATCTCTACAGGTTCCCTATAACGGCCAGGTCCTTCTCTCTGAGGAGTCGGGGGCCACACACCCCTGAAGGTGGACAGCGTTATTCTGGGGTGTAATGGAGCCTGTAGATCTATACCCCACGTGTAGTCTCAGGTCGGTGTATGCCCTATATGTTACCCCAATACCCTACAGACTGTACACAGGAAGGGGCAGTACACATATAATGCAGCCTCCTCCGACCCTCGGCTCCTGCCCTTCCCCTATAACCCGGCTGCACTCTGCAGGATACAGATATATTGGGGGCACTTGTGATGCGATCCCTGAAGAGTCGCAGCAGAACCAGTACCTGAGTCCGAGAAGCGCTGCTCCAGGCCGTGCAGATCAGGGAGGATGTGCATACAGTTGATGCAACAATAGGTGAAAAAATCCAACAGCACAACCTTCCCTGCGAGATCCCGGTGTAGGGAAATGGCGCCGTCCGTGTTCAGCCATTCTAAACCTGCAAAGTGAAAAATAAAATACAAGTAAGATAAAAGCTGCAATGAATGCAGAGTCACAAGAGCAGCGCTCCCTGCTAAGGTCTGCAAATTGTGCATCAAAAAGAGCAGCATCATAACCACAGGAGGAGCAGATACCCAATGATGGGGGTCCTGGTAACCGGCACCACAACAGAAGAGACAGGGCTCAGCTTTATTAGAAAGAAACGTGCGACCGATGAACACAGATTGAGCAATCTGCTCCGGATTCTACACCGCAACATGAACAGGTTACAATTCTGCAGAGCTGAAATCTCCCAGCATTCCCCCAAGTCCCATCACCGCATCTGCCCATATTCTGCATGTGAGGCCACAAGCATGAATTTCCATCAACCTACACTGGCCTCATGGCCACACATTTATTATCGGATTGTCGCTGTCTGCTGCTCGGGGGCGCAAATTCAGTGACGCAGATGCTGCACCGTACGGCATATGTGTGAACAGGATAAATAACGTATGCACAGTGACTGCACCAGTAGAACAGTGAGTGCAGCTCTGGGGTATAATACAGGAGGTAACTCAGGATCAGTAATGTAATGTATGTACACAGTGACTGCACCAGCAGAATAGTGAGTGCAGCTCTGGGGTATAATACAGGATGTAACTCAGGATCAGTAATGTATGTACACAGTGACTGCACCAGCAGAATAGTGAGTGCAGCTCTGGGGTATAATACAGGATGTAACTCAGGATCAGTAATGTAATGCATGTACACAGTGACTGCACCAGCAGAATAGTGAGCGCAGCTCTGGGGTATAATACAGGAGGTAACTCAGGATCAGTAATGTAATGTATGTACACAGTGACTGCACCAGCAGAATAGTGAGTGCAGCTCTGGGGTATAATACAGGAGGTAACTCAGGATCAGTAATGTAATGTATGTGCACAGTGACTGCACCAGCAGAATAGTGAGTGCAGCTCTGGAGTATAATACAGGAGGTAACTCAGGATCAGTAATGTAATGTATGTACACAGTGACTGCACCAGCAGAATAGTGAGTGCAGCTCTGGGGTATAATACAGGATGTAACTCAGGATCAGTAATGTATGTACACAGTGACTGCACCAGCAGAATAGTGAGTGCAGCTCTGGGGTATAATACAGGATGTAACTCAGGATCAGTAATGTATGTACACAGTGACTGCACCAGCAGAATAGTGAGTGCAGCTCTGGGGTATAATACAGGATGTAACTCAGGATCAGTAATGTAATGTATGTACACAGTGACTGCACCAGCAGAATAGTGAGTGCAGCTCTGGGGTATAATACAGGATGTAACTCAGGATCAGTAATGTAATGCATGTACACAGTGACTGCACCAGCAGAATAGTGAGTGTAGCTCTGGGGTATAATACAGGAGGTAACTCAGGATCAGTAATGTAATGTATGTACACAGTGACTGCACCAGCAGAATAGTGAGCGCAGCTCTGGGGTATAATACAAGATGTAACTCAGGATCAGTAATGTAATGTATGTACACAGTGACTGCACCAGCAGAATAGTGAGTGCAGCTCTGGGGTATAATACAGGAGGTAACTCAGGATCAGTAATGTAATGTATGTACACAGTGACTGCACCAGCAGAATAGTGAGTGCAGCTCTGGAGTATAATACAGGATGTAACTCAGGATCAGTAATGTAATGTATGTACACAGTGACTGCACCAGCAGAATAGTGAGTGCAGCTCTGGAGTATAATACAGGATGTAACTCAGGATCAGTAATGTAATGTATGTACACAGTGACTGCACCAGCAGAATAGTGAGTGCAGCTCTGGGGTATAATACAGGATGTAACTCAGGATCAGTAATGTAATGTATGTACACAGTGACTGCACCAGCAGAATAGTGAGTGCAGCTCTGGGGTATAATACAGGGGGTAACTCAGGATCAGTAATGTAATGTATGTACACAGTGACTGCACCAGCAGAATAGTGAGTGCAGCTCTGGGGTATAATACAGGATGTAACTCAGGATCAGTAATGTAATGTATGTACACAGTGACTACACCAGCAGAATAGTGAGCGCAGCTCTGGAGTATAATACAGGAGGTAACTCAGGATCAGTTATGTAATGTATGTACACAGTGACTGCACCAGCAGAATAGTGAGTGCAGCTCTGGAGTATAATACAGGAGGTAACTCAGGATCAGTTATGTAATGTATGTACACAGTGACTGCACCAGCAGAATAGTGAGTGCAGCTCTGGGGTATAATACAGGAGGTAACTCAGGATCAGTAATGTAATGTATGTACACAGTGACTGCACCAGCAGAATAGTGAGTGCAGCTCTGGGGTATAATACAGGATGTAACTCAGGATAAGTAATGTAATGTATGTACACAGTGACTGCACCAGCAGAATAGTGAGTGCAGCTCTGGAGTATAATACAGGATGTAACTCAGGATCAGTAATGTAATGTATGTACACAGTGACTGCACCAGCAGAATAGTGAGTGCAGCTCTGGGGTATAATACAGGATGTAACTCAGGATCAGTAATGTAATGTATGTACACAGTGACTGCACCAGCAGAATAGTGAGTGCAGCTCTGGGGTATAATACAGGAGGTAACTCAGGATCAGTTATGTAATGTATGTACACAGTGATTGCACCAGTAGAATAGTGAGTGCAGCTCTGGAGTATAATACAGAATGTAACTCAGGATCAGTAATGTAATGTAGGTACACAGTGACTGCACCAGCAGAATAGTGAGTGCAGCTCTGGAGTATAATACAGGATGTAACTCAGGATCAGTAATGTATGTACACAGTGACTGCACCAGCAGAATAGTGAGTGCAGCTCTGGGGTATAATACAGGATGTAGCTCAGGATCAGTAATGTAATGTATGTACACAGTGACTGCACCAGCAGAATAATGAGTGCAGCTCTGGAGTATACAGGATGTAGCTCAGGATCAGTAATGTAATGTATGTACACAGTGACTGCACCAGCAGAATAGTGAGTGCAGCTCTGGGGTATAATACAGGAGGTAACTCAGGATCAGTTATGTAATGTATGTACACAGTGACTGCACCAGCAGAATAGTGAGTGCAGCTCTGGAGTATAATACAGGATGTAACTCAGGATCAGTAATGTAATGTATGTACACAGTGACTGCACCAGCAGAATAGTGAGTGCAGCTCTGGAGTATAATACAGGATGTAACTCAGGATCAGTAATGTAATGTATGTACACAGTGACTGCACCAGCAGAATAGTGAGTGCAGCTCTGGGGTATAATACAGGAGGTAACTCAGGATCAGTTATGTAATGTATGTACACAGTGACTGCACCAGCAGAATAGTGAGTGCAGCTCTGGGGTATAATACAGGAGGTAACTCAGGATCAGTAATGTAATGTATGTACACAGTGACTGCACCAGCAGAATAGTGAGTGCAGCTCTGGAGTATAATACAGGATGTAACTCAGGATCAGTAATGTAATGTATGTACACAGTGACTGCACCAGCAGAATAGTGAGTGCAGCTCTGGAGTATAATACAGGATGTAACTCAGGATCAGTAATGTAATGTATGTACACAGTGACTGCACCAGCAGAATAGTGAGTGCAGCTCTGGGGTATAATACAGGATGTAACTCAGGATCAGTAATGTAATGTATGTACACAGTGACTGCACCAGCAGAATAGTGAGTGCAGCTCTGGGGTATAATACAGGGGGTAACTCAGGATCAGTAATGTAATGTATGTACACAGTGACTGCACCAGCAGAATAGTGAGTGCAGCTCTGGGGTATAATACAGGAGGTAACTCAGGATCAGTTATGTAATGTATGTACACAGTGACTGCACCAGCAGAATAGTGAGTGCAGCTCTGGGGTATAATACAGGATGTAACTCAGGATCAGTAATGTAATGTATGTACACAGTGACTACACCAGCAGAATAGTGAGCGCAGCTCTGGAGTATAATACAGGAGGTAACTCAGGATCAGTTATGTAATGTATGTACACAGTGACTGCACCAGCAGAATAGTGAGTGCAGCTCTGGAGTATAATACAGGAGGTAACTCAGGATCAGTTATGTAATGTATGTACACAGTGACTGCACCAGCAGAATAGTGAGTGCAGCTCTGGGGTATAATACAGGAGGTAACTCAGGATCAGTAATGTAATGTATGTACACAGTGACTGCACCAGCAGAATAGTGAGTGCAGCTCTGGGGTATAATACAGGATGTAACTCAGGATAAGTAATGTAATGTATGTACACAGTGACTGCACCAGCAGAATAGTGAGTGCAGCTCTGGAGTATAATACAGGATGTAACTCAGGATCAGTAATGTAATGTATGTACACAGTGACTGCACCAGCAGAATAGTGAGTGCAGCTCTGGGGTATAATACAGGATGTAACTCAGGATCAGTAATGTAATGTATGTACACAGTGACTGCACCAGCAGAATAGTGAGTGCAGCTCTGGGGTATAATACAGGAGGTAACTCAGGATCAGTTATGTAATGTATGTACACAGTGATTGCACCAGTAGAATAGTGAGTGCAGCTCTGGAGTATAATACAGAATGTAACTCAGGATCAGTAATGTAATGTAGGTACACAGTGACTGCACCAGCAGAATAGTGAGTGCAGCTCTGGAGTATAATACAGGATGTAACTCAGGATCAGTAATGTATGTACACAGTGACTGCACCAGCAGAATAGTGAGTGCAGCTCTGGGGTATAATACAGGATGTAGCTCAGGATCAGTAATGTAATGTATGTACACAGTGACTGCACCAGCAGAATAATGAGTGCAGCTCTGGAGTATACAGGATGTAGCTCAGGATCAGTAATGTAATGTATGTACACAGTGACTGCACCAGCAGAATAGTGAGTGCAGCTCTGGGGTATAATACAGGAGGTAACTCAGGATCAGTTATGTAATGTATGTACACAGTGACTGCACCAGCAGAATAGTGAGTGCAGCTCTGGGGTATAATACAGGATGTAACTCACGATCAGTAATGTAATGTATGTACACAGTGACTGCACCAGCAGAATAGTGAGTGCAGCTCTGGAGTATACAGGATGTAGCTCAGGATCAGTAATGTAATGTATGTACACAGTGACTGCACCAGCAGAATAGTGAGTGCAGCTCTGGGGTATAATACAGGAGGTAACTCAGGATCAGTTATGTAATGTATGTACACAGTGACTGCACCAGCAGAATAGTGAGTGCAGCTCTGTAGTATAATACAGGAGCTAACTCAGGATCAGTAATGTAATGTACACAGTGACTGCACCAGCAGAATAGTGAGTGCAGCTCTGGAGTATAATACAGGATGTAACTCAGGATCAGTAATGTAATGTATGTACACGGTGACTGCACCAGCAGAATAGTGAGTGCAGCTCTGGAGTATAATACAGGATGTCACTCAGGATCAGTAATGTAATGTATGTACACAGTGACTGCACCAGCAGAATAGTGAGTGCAGCTCTGTAGTATAATACAGGAGCTAACTCAGGATCAGTAATGTAATGTACACAGTGACTGCACCAGCAGAATAGTAAGTGCAGCTCTGGAGTATAATACAGGATGTAACTCAGGATCAGTAATGTAATGTATGTACACAGTGACTGCACCAGCAGATTAGTGAGTGCAGCTCTGGAGTATAATACAGGATGTAACTCAGGATCAGTAATGTAATGTGTGTACACAGTGACTGCACCAGCAGAATAGTGAGTGCAGCTCTGGAGTATAATACAGGATGTAACTCAGGATCAGTAATGTAATGTGTGTACACAGTGACTGCACCAGCAGAATAGTGAGTGCAGCTCTGGAGTATAATACAGGATGTAACTCAGGATCAGTAATGTAATGTATGTACACAGTGACTGCACCAGCAGAATAGTGAGTGCAGCTCTGGAGTATAATACAGGATGTAACTCAGGATCAGTAATGTATGTACACAGTGACTGTACCAGCAGAATAGTGAGTGCAGCTCTGGAGTATAATACAGGATGTAACTCAGGATCAGTAATGTAATGTATGTACACAGTGACTGCACCAGCAGAATAGTGAGTGCAGCTCTGGAGTATAATACAGGATGTCACTCAGGATCAGTAATGTAATGTATGTACACAGTGACTGCACCAGCAGAATAGTGAGTGCAGCTCTGTAGTATAATACAGGATGTAACTCAGGATCAGTAATGTAATGTATGTGTGCAGTGACTCCACTCTTCCCCATCACCTGTGACTGATATTACTGAGAAGAGGAAGAAACAGCAGCAACTCAGCCATGAAGTGCAAACCCTGTAATGTTACAGAGTTGGGGGCTGAGTGCTGAGGAGCAAAAAACTTACCGCCACTCTGCTGACCCCATTCCTGCAGAGTCCAGACCTCCTCAGGTATCAGCACAAACACTGCACCCCCACTGGGAGCTCATGGCCGAGAAGCTGAATGCAGCCGTACATCACCCAGCACAATTCCAGGCATCGGATGGAGTGGTGTAAAGCCGCCACCACTAGACTCTGGAGGAGACGGGTTCTGTGCAGTGACGGATCGCACTTCTCTATCTGCATCTGATGGAGGAGTCTAGATTTGGTGATACCTTGAGGACGTTACCCCCTGACTGCACTGTGCCCCTGTACAGATGGTGGAGGAGGATAGTGCTATGTGCTGTTATCTACTGATGGACGTTACCCCCTGACTGCACTGTGCCCCCTGTACAGATGGTGGAGGAGGATAGTACTAAGTGCTGTTATCAGGGTCTGCTGATACCTGGAGGACGTTCCCCCCTGACTGCACTGTGCCCCTGTACAGATGGTGGAGGAGGATAGTGCTATGTGCGGTTATCAGGGTCTGCTGATACCTGGAGGACGTTCCCCCCTGACTGCACTGTGCCCCTGTACAGATGGTGGAGGAGGATAGTGCTATGTGCTGTTATCTACTGATGGACGTTCCCCCCTGACTGCACTGTGCCCCCTGTACAGATGGTGGAGGAGGATAGTACTAAGTGCTGTTATCAGGGTCTGCTGATTCCTGGAGGACGTTCCCCCCTGACTGCACTGTACAGATGGTGGAGGAGGATAGTGCTATGTGCTGTTATCAGGGTCTGCTGATTCCTGGAGGACGTTCCCCCCTGACTGCACTGTGCCCCTGTACAGATGGTGGAGGGGGATGGTGCTATGGGCTGTTATCAGGGTCTGCTGATTCCTGGAGGACGTTCCCCCCTGACTGCACTGTACAGATGGTGGAGGAGGATGGTGCTGTGTGCTGTTATCAGGGTCTGCTGATGGACGTTCCCCCCTGACTGCACTGTGCCCCCTGTACAGATGGTGGAGGAGGATGGTGCTATGAGCTGTTATCAGGGTCTGCTGATTCCTGGAGGACGTTACCCCCTGACTGCACTGTGCCCCCTGTACAGTTGGTGGAGGAGGATGGTGCTATGTGCTGTTATCAGGGTCTGCTGATACCTGGAGGACGTTACCCCCTGACTGCACTGTGCCCCCTGTACAGTTGGTGGAGGAGGATGGTGCTATGTGCTGTTATCAGGGTCTGCTGATTCCTGGAGGATGTTCCCCCCTGACTGCACTGTATAGATGGTGGAGGAGGATAATGCTATGTACTGTTATCTGCTGACTCCTGGAGGACGTTCCCCCCTGACTGCACTGTGCCCCTGTACAGATGGTGGAGGAGGATGGTGCTATGAGCTGTTATCAGGGTCTGCTGATTCCTGGAGGACGTTACCCCCTGACTGCACTGTGCCCCTGTACAGATGGTGGAGGAGGATAGTGCTAAGTGCTGTTATCAGGGTCTGCTGATACCTGGAGGACGTTCCCCCCTGACTGCACTGTACAGATGGTGGAGGAGGATGGTGCTATGTGCTGTTATCAGGGTCTGCTGATGGACGTTACCCCCTGACTGCACTGTACAGATGGTGGAGGAGGATGGTGCTGTGTGCTGTTATCAGGGTCTGCTGCTGGACGTTCCCCCCTGACTGCACTGTGCCCCCTGTACAGATGGTGGAGGAGGATGGTGCCATGTGCTGTTATCGGGGTCGGCTGATACCTGGAGGACGTTCCCCCTGACTGCACTGTGCCCCTGTACAGATGGTGGAGGAGGATAGTGCTATGTGCTGTTATCAGGGTCTGCTGATACCTGGAGGACGTTACCCCCTGACTGCACTGTGCCCCCTGTACAGTTGGTGGAGGAGGATGGTGCTATGTGCTGTTATCAGGGTCTGCTGATTCCGGGAGGATGTTCCCCCCTGACTGCACTGTACAGATGGTGGAGGAGGATAGTGCTATGTGCTGTTATCTGCTGACTCCTGGAGGACGTTCCCCCCTGACTGCACTGTGCCCCCTGTACAGTTGGTGGAGGAGGATGGTGCTATGTGCTGTTATCAGGGTCTGCTGATGGACGTTACTCCCTGACTGCACTGTACAGATGGTGGAGGAGGATGGTGCTGTGTGCTGTTATCAGGGTCTGCTGATGGATGTTCCCCCCTGACTGCACTGTGCCCCCTGTACAGATGGTGGAGGATAGTGCTGTTATCAGGGTCTGCGGATTCCTGGAGGATGTTCCCCCCTGACTGCACTGTGCCCCTGTACAGATGGTGGAGGAGGATGGTGCCATGTGCTGTTATCAGGGTCGGCTGATACCTGGAGGACGTTCCCCCTGACTGCACTGTACAGATGGTGGAGAAGGATAGTGCTATGTGCTGTTATCAGGGTCTGCCGATACCTGGAGGACGTTCCCCCCTGACTGCACTGTACAGATGGTGGAGGAGGATAGTGCTATGTGCTGTTATCAGGGTCTGCTGATTCCTGGAGGACGTTCCCCCCTGACTGCACTGTGCCCCTGTACAGATGGTGGAGGGGGATGGTGCTATGGGCTGTTATCAGGGTCTGCTGATTCCTGGAGGACGTTCCCCCCCTGACTGCACTGTACAGATGGTGGAGGAGGATGGTGCTGTGTGCTGTTATCAGGGTCTGCTGATGGACGTTCCCCCCTGACTGCACTGTGCCCCCTGTACAGATGGTGGAGGATAGTGCTGTTATCAGGGTCTGCGGATTCCTGGAGGATGTTCCCCCCTGACTGCACTGTGCCCCTGTACAGATGGTGGAGGAGGATGGTGCCATGTGCTGTTATCAGGGTCTGCTGATTCCTGGAGGATGTTCCCCCTGACTGCACTGTACAGATGGTGGAGGAGGATAGTGCTATGTGCTGTTATCAGGGTCTGCTGATTCCTGGAGGACGTTCCCCCCTGACTGCACTGTACAGATGGTGGAGGAGGATAGTGCTATGTGCTGTTATCAGGGTCTGCTGATTCCTGGAGGACGTTCCCCCCTGACTGCACTGTACAGATGGTGGAGGAGGATGGTGCTGTGTGCTGTTATCAGGGTCTGCTGATGGACGTTCCCCCCTGACTGCACTGTGCCCCCTGTACAGATGGTGGAGGAGGATGGTGCCATGTGCTGTTATCGGGGTCGGCTGATACCTGGAGGACGTTCCCCCTGACTGCACTGTGCCCCTGTACAGATGGTGGAGGAGGATAGTGCTATGTGCTGTTATGAGGGTCTGCTGATTCCTGGAGGACGTCACCCCCTGACTGCACTGTACAGTTGGTGGAGGAGGATAATGCTATGTGCTGTTATCTGCTGACTCCTGTAGGACGTTCCCCCCTGACTGCACTGTGCGCCTGTACAGATGGTGGAGGAGGATGGTGCTAAGTGCTGTTATCAGGGTCTGCTGATACCTGGAGGACGTTCCCCCCTGACTGCACTGTACAGATGGTGGAGGAGGATGGTGCTATGTGCTGTTATCAGGGTCTGCTGATGGACATTCCCCCCTGACTGCACTGTGCCCCCTGTACAGATGGTGGAGGAGGATGGTGCCATGTGCTGTTATCGGGGTCGGCTGATACCTGGAGGACGTTCCCCCTGACTGCACTGTGCCCCCTGTACAGTTGGTGGAGGAGGATGGTGCTATGTGCTGTTATCAGGGTCTGCTGATTCCGGGAGGATGTTCCCCCCTGACTGCACTGTACAGATGGTGGAGGAGGATAGTGCTATGTGCTGTTATCTGCTGACTCCTGGAGGACGTTCCCCCCTGACTGCACTGTGCCCCCTGTACAGTTGGTGGAGGAGGATGGTGCTATGTGCTGTTATCAGGGTCTGCTGATGGACGTTACCCCCTGACTGCACTGTACAGATGGTGGAGGAGGATGGTGCTGTGTGCTGTTATCAGGGTCTGCTGATGGATGTTCCCCCCTGACTGCACTGTGCCCCCTGTACAGATGGTGGAGGATAGTGCTGTTATCAGGGTCTGCGGATTCCTGGAGGATGTTCCCCCTGACTGCACTGTGCCCCTGTACAGATGGTGGAGGAGGATGGTGCCATGTGCTGTTATCGGGGTCGGCTGATACCTGGAGGACGTTCCCCCTGACTGCACTGTACAGATGGTGGAGGAGGATGGTGCTGTGTGCTGTTATCAGGGTCTGCTGATGGATGTTCCCCCCTGACTGCACTGTGCCCCTGTACAGATGGTGGAGGAGGATGGTGCCATGTGCTGTTATCGGGGTCGGCTGATACCTGGAGGACGTTACCCCCTGACTGCACTGTACAGATGGTGGAGGAGGATGGTGCCATGTGCTGTTATCGGGGTCGGCTGATACCTGGAGGACGTTACCCCCTGACTGCACTGTACAGATGGTGGAGGAGGATAGTGCTATGTGCTGTTATCTACTGATGGACGTTACCCCCTGACTGCACTGTACAGTTGGTGGAGGAGGATGGTGCCATGTGCTGTTATCAGGGTCTGCTGATGGACGTCCCCCCTGACTGCACTGTGCCCCCGTACAGATGGTGGAGGAGGATAGTGCTATGTGCTGTTATGAGGGTCTGCTGATACCTGGAGGACGTTACCCCCTGACTGCACTGTGCCCCCGTACAGATGGTGGAGGAGGATAGTGCTATGTGCTGTTATGAGGGTCTGCTGATACCTGGAGGACGTTACCCCCTGACTGCACTGTGCCCCCGTACAGATGGTGGAGGAGGATACGGCTATGTGCTGTTATCAGGGTCTGCTGATACCTGGAGGACGTTCCCCCCTGACTGCACTGTACAGATGGTGGAGGAGGATGGTGCTATGTGCTGATACCTGGAGGACGTTCCCCCCTGACTGCACTGTACAGATGATGGAGGAGGATAGTGCCATGTGCTGTTATCAGGGTCTGCTGATGGACGTCCCCCCCTGACTGCACTGTGCCCCCGTACAGATGGTGGAGGAGGATGGTGCTATGTGCTGATACCTGGAGGACGTTCCCCCCTGACTGCACTGTACAGATGGTGGAGGAGGATGGTGCTATGTGCTGTGACCTCTGTGCGGCTGATTGATGACACTACAGTGAGGTCCGGCCTTTACACAGTGATGGGGCAGAATCTCCACACAGCCCCACATGTGAGATCCTATAACTACACCCTCAGTTCTGCCGGCAGCTCGGTACCTGGGGCGAAGTCTGGCGCTCGGAGCGCCGCCGCCCGGCCATTCACGCTCTGCAGATACTCCAGCACCAGCCGCTGCCGCTCCTCCTCAGACTCCGCCTCCTGCAGGGCGCCCTCCAGCGGGCTCTGTAACTCCAGCAAATCGTGCAGGCTGCAGGCTGCCATCTTGCTCCACCTCTTATGATTGACAGCAGTATGCGTTACCAGGCAACAGCAGCTTCGTGTATGACGTCACATTCCCATCCGCCTATTCGCGCCTCCACTTTCAGTTTAACCCTTTACAATTCCTAGAAATCAGCAGCATAAAATCTGTATCAGTACTTCACAGCATATGCACGTTTTATTATCATTATTTATGTAGTAAAAACTGTTTTATTTTCACTCTTGTGGCGAATGTGCGGACAACATTAATAGATGTACTTTGCAGGACTTATTTTGTATTCTGTTTGTATAGATTCGACACTGTCAAATTATTGTAAAAGTGTAAAAAAAAAAATCAGTGCTAAAATTAATAATCGAATTTGTTAAATCGAAGAAACGAGTAAAAGCTTAGATCATATTCAAAGGAGAAAGATAAGATTATTATTCCCGTTATGTGAGGAAAGTGCAGCCGCGGATGTGCAGGCGGAGACGGGGAGGCCGGGAAAAGAGCGCGGAGAGCACGGAGCAGCGGAGGGTAATGGTGGGGGAGACCCCGCGGGACTGTGGGGCCCCGGGAGGAGCCAGACTGAGAACAGTCATACTTATCTCTATGACAGGGGTCTCGGCCAATGCACGTGAACGGGGGCGAGAAAGAGAAGTAGTTCTCCCATTAATCTGTGGAAAACTCCTCGATCTTAGAACTTTCCCCCATGAAATACTCTCTAGAGCTGAGGGTTTGTTACAGTTGTCATCCCTCAGTCCACATCCCGGACTCCTGACGGATGGATGTCACCTGCGCTGACACATTGCAGCAAACTCTCAGCGCAGGAGGGAGATTTCCTGCGTTTACCTCAGCGTTTGGCCTGATACATTGTAACAAACCCTCTGCGTAGCCTTTATGGGGCGTCGTCCTCTGGGCGTGCTGCCATTTCCTCTTCCTGAACGTTTTCCTTCTCGTTTTCTCAGCATCAAGCAATGTCCGACAATGAAGATGATATTTGGGATTATAAGTCCCTCCAGAAACCCAGAGATGGAGTCGTGGACAAAGCGGGAAGTCAGAAACCAGCGAGAAAGTCGGGGTCCCAGGCTAAAAGAGGGAGTAACAGGGGGAGACATGCCCCAAAGAAAGCGAAGAACGCCCTCCCCTCACCGCAGCCGGCCCCGGAGCTGACCGTGCAGGGGCCGGGCTCTCAGGACGC
Organism: Ranitomeya variabilis; assembly: GCF_051348905.1. NCBI lineage: Eukaryota > Metazoa > Chordata > Amphibia > Anura > Dendrobatidae > Ranitomeya > Ranitomeya variabilis. Next base: position 12,236,869 of record NC_135235.1, read on the forward strand.
CGTACCCTCTACACCCAAAAGAGGAAAAGCTGAAAGTGTAAAGACCCCGACGCCCGAGACCCCTCAAAACAGACACAGCGGCCATTGTCCCAGCTGCCAGATGCCGTTCTCTATATTACTGGTACAGACGCCGCGGTGGCACGTCAGCGAATGCTTGGACGCCCCGTCCACCGCACAGACAGGTACACCAGACGCCTTTTACCTTTCTAATCTTAAAGGGATGATCAAAAACCAGCGTTACTGCAGTGTCAGGATAAGCCCAAACCCGTCAGTCTGCGTGCACAGGGGACGCGTTACACCACCCGCAGCAAAGCCCGCAGGGGTCACCCTGCATTTCACACTTTGGTCCCCGGTTTCCCACAAATTTCACTTTTTGTATTGTACAAAGTGGAAATTTCAATGTATTTGACACAAGACTCAGAATTTCTACACTTAGCTCCGCAGGAAACACATGACGGGCGCATTCCCCCGAGCGCGTCACTGGTGGCATCCATGAGGAATCGGCCATATCCCACTGATCTATCGAGGCAGAATACTGGGCTCTAGTCAGCAGAAGGGGGCACGAAGTCTCAAGGCGGTGTGTAAGCAGGACCTTAACCCCTTCCTGACATAGGACACAAATATATATGTCCTATGTAGGTGCAGGATACGGAGGGACTAAGCCCGCTGCTTACATGGCGGCTTCCAGATGTGTCATATAGCAGCAGCAGACGGAGCGAGCTCCAATCACTGCTGGTTAACCATTTAGATGCTGCAGTCAGTCTCCGACAGATGCACATAAATGGTTGTGATCAGGTCCTCGTCATGCCGCTGGGTTATCACGGCAGTAGGAGGCCCCTGTCGCCCCATCTTTGTACTACCATGAAGCCCAGGTGCTTAGAAGATTATGTTTACTACATACTGCAATACTGAAGTATATAGAAAGTCTCAGGTCCCTTGGAGGACTAAAAAAAGTAAAAAGGTGAAAGCTAATAAAAATGCAAAAAAAGAAAATAATGAATCACCGCCCCCTCCCCCACACTTATTCCCGGTTTAAAAACAAATTAAAAGGATTACAAACAACAAACTTGTTATTGCAATGTCCAAGAAATATAAAGGCAAATAATCTAGATTATGAACTCTGTAAAAAGAAAACATAAATCCTAGAATTGGAGTTTGTCATTTCACTTTCTCCAAAAATTGAATAAAAACGTATTAAAGTGATGCCAAAATAGTATGAATGAAAACATCAGCTCGTCTTCTCATGTAGAGCACTACGGAATCAATGGTGCTGTAAAAATAAATAATAATAATGCAAAAAAAAAAAAATGGCAGCAACCTACGGGTCTCAGAAAATGACGCCGTAAATCAATTTCTTAACCATTAAAATAATAAAGGAAACTATATAAATTTGGTGTCGCAGTGATGGCACCATAGTGATATATATAATAAAACCTGGCACTCAACTTTTTAAAGGTGATTTTTTTTATTCCAAGCGCAAGTGCTGTTACTGCACTTCCGCTTGGAATAAAAAAAATCACCTTTAAAAAGTTGAGTGCCAGGTTTTATTATATCTATCACTAAGGTTTTGGAACCTACCTGGGCACCATTATATAGAGCTGTGCACACGTTTATTTTGATGCAGTGATCGCACCGACCCGGAGAATCAGGTCATGAGTTAATTTTTACCACACAATGAACGCCGTGAACATAACTCCGAGTGGATTTATATATGGTTTTTTTCACCATTTTGCTGCCACTTGGATTTTTCTCCCATTTTTTAGTAAGTTTCATCGTAAAATGAGCGAAAGTCATTCAAAGCTGGTCCGGCAAAAAGACAAACCCCCATACGTTTGCGTAGGCGGAAACCTAAAAAAAAAAATTATGGCTCTTGGAAGAAGAAGGGGTGCTAATCTGGTTGGGAAAAGGTTAATGGGGGCCACTGGGGTATAACATAGAGGTCATTAGTGTGTGATCTGTGGAGTTATGATATTTCCCTATAACATCCAGAATAAAGGAGCCCCTTCATTACAGGGTTTGGTACGTATTAATGAGACCCCGTATTGGGTTCTGCAGTGGGGGAGTGGCGTCACTATTGAATTCTGAGAAAAGTTTGGTCTCTACACCGCTTTCACCTCCAGAGGAGCCATACCCGTATTCTGTCCTCCGGGCAGCGTGTACCAGGGAGGCTATGGGCCATCTCAGCCGTATCCATTGCCACATTAGCAGTGGGGTTGGTAAAGGAGGGCAGCGTTGTGCTGGGGGGATAACATGGCTCCGGTCCTTTCTGATGGGTGGTCTTTCTGTTCTCTTTGCAGAATGCCCCGATGGTTTTTGCTGCTCGTCCTCTTTTCCTTCTCACTACAAGCGATATTCCCATTTCCTGCTGGCGCAGAGCCGGGCCGTGGATCAGCTTTCGATCTCGCCTCCCTGCACCCCTGATCCGACACTACATGGAGCCGATAAATCCAGTGTTTCCAATAGTTTAATTCCCTCAATCTCTAAGGAGGTGACAAAGCTGAACTTGCCCAAGTCCCAGTCTCCCTCCAGCTCCCAGGAGTCGGCGAGGAGGACGTCGCTGGATGTCTGGCTCTCCTCACCATCCAAAGCCTCTCAGGAAACCGCCAACCACATCACTGCCGACAGGTGTTACCCTGTGCCCCTGAGAGACCCCGAGGTATGTGACCGCGCCATTTCCTACTCCCCACTCGTCAGCGATCTGGAGCTCTTCAGTGATGATGAGGGCGACGGTCCAACCTCAGGAAGGACACCCCGTATCATCCGATCGCCTATGAACAACACTAAAGCAGTAGAAAACCCCCCACAGTGCAATGCTAGTTATCAGCCCCCTCGCCACGATAATGGGGGCAGCGCCTCTGTGAGTACTCGTTCTGGTGAGGATTATTGGTCTCGGTGCAGCACACCTGTGTCAGGTGTCAGGGAATGGCCCCCGGAGCAGCTGTATCCAGCGGGTGCGGCCGACCTCAGCTCTGATGAGCAGCTCCTCATAGATCTCATTAAGACCGAGGAAGTCGCAGCCTCTGCAGTGAACTCTCAGCCTCGTGTACCGATCCCCCATCCACAGCGCACAGTACAGGCCGAGCCTCCGACGTCACAATCCCAGGAAAGATTCACCCAGGGGTCTCAGGCCATGGCATCCGTGTCCTCCTCAAAAGCCAAGAAGCAGATGGACCTCGGGGTTTTCTTTGGTTTGAAACCTAAAGTGGTGAAAGCAGCGGCCGAGGTGAAGGTGCCTCTAAAAATGAAAAGTCTGAACGCTGGCGCCTCGCAGAGCGAGAAACCGCAGCGGAAGAGAAAGGCGACGAGTTCTCTTGGTGACGCAGGCGGAGAGGTGGGGAACGTCCATGAGATCCCAGTACTGTCAGCGACCGAAACGCAAAAGAGAGGCGGAAAGAGGTTCCGACAAAACTCCACCACGGAGCAAGGGGGGAGGGGAAGGAAGCAATGTCCGTTCTACAAGAAAATCCCAGGTGAGTGCTCACACGAGTTACATGTCCTGTCCTCTTACCTCAGTGCTGGTGGTCATGTGTGAGTCCTAGGAATAATGGTGCTGAGGTTTCTGATCTTCACCCATTGGTGTAAATATAGAAAATCCTGCAATATATTCCCTGCAGCGCGTGAATGAGGCCGAGTCGTAAGAGTGGTGGAATAACTGCTCAGTGATGCCAACTTGTCCATTTCTTTGCCTTGTGCCGCTTTATGTTCCTGTTTGGTCAGCGCACAACCTGACCCATCCGAGAGGTCTGCCATGAGGCAGTGCTGTGACCTTGTCTCGCGCAGTCCCCGGGGGCTTGCTCTTAAGGTTCTTACTGTGAGATGTGGCAGTCAGGGGTTGTGCTTGTCTGAGGAGATGGTGTCGGACGTCCCTTTACCAAAGTGGCAGCCGCAGGTTTTCTGGCCGCCATGTTAGGGGGCTCCTGTGCCCTCCGGGCTGATGTTGCGTCCGCTGTGTTCTCGGCTGACTCTCGCTGGTCTCTGATTTCCCTTTTTATCGTTTTCTCTTAGGCACTGGATTTGCTGTGGACGCTTTCCAGTACGGGGAGATAGATGGCTGCTCTGCGTATTTCCTCACCCACTTTCACTCCGACCACTATGGCGGCCTCACAAAGAAATTCCGCTTCCCTATTTATTGCAGTAAGGTACGGGCCCCTGGTCTCTGCTCCTCAGAAATATCTGGTCTTTATGCAGAAGATAAGACCTCGGCTGCGGAGTCTGTCACTCCCACTCTCTTCTGTGGTAACGTGTCTTCACCTGCTCGGATGTCTCTAGCGACATTTCCTGTGCCCGGCACGTAAATGCCAGATATTCCCATTTAAGCAAAGCTCCAGCTTCCTTTAGGTTTATTGATAAATTCCTTGCTAATCTCAAGATCTCTGCTTGCTGCCAACATGAGTATCCAAAGGCTGAAAACCTGTCCTGACCAATGCTAACACAGCTGCAGTGCTTTCTGCAATGTATCGGAGCAGATCTCTGTAAGTTGCAGACCTCTGTTTACATTGCAGTCTGACCGTTGCGTTGTGTTTGTCACTGGATCTGGGTTTTCTAGTCTTTGGCTGTTCCAATATGCAGCAGACTCCATCCTGCTGATTGTGCTGGTCTAGTGTCAGGCATGCAGCCCCGACCATCCCGTCTAGTGTGGAGGATCTGTACACTGTCCGTGCAGGACGGCACAGCTGTTATAACCTGTCATTGCTGCTCTACTCCCTCTGTCCAGTCGCCTCCAGCCTCTTCGGGAGCTGATGTAACCTGTCCTCCGCTGTATACATGTCTGCGGGATATCGATGTGCCGACTGTCATTGCTCTCGTCTTTTCCAGATCACGGGGAACCTGGTGCAGACTAAGCTGCGAGTAGAGAAGGAATTCATCACCTGCTTACCCATGTACACGGAGTGCCTGGTGAACGGCATCAAAGTGGTGCTGCTGGACGCCAACCAGTACGTATCCTCCATGAATGGCGCAGCACTGACGCTCAGCAACCAACAACCATTTACTGTTTCCTGCTGTAACCTGGTTGTAAATCAGAGAAAATGGTAAAACCTGTCGGCTCTTCCCGCTGACCACGTAAGGGGTTGTCAGGTCTGCAGTCACATAGTGACAGTGACTGCAGACTTGTGAATCCTCACCGCTAAGAACTGAAGCTACTGTGAGTGCCCGCCACAGGGAAACAATACAAATTATTACACAATGACCCTCAGAGTTTTCACCTTTATGGGTGTAAACTGGATGAAAGTCCAAACTGCACAGGATCCCGGCACCTGATGACCCAGAGGTTTCCAGCTCTGGTAGAAATTACCTAGAAATAAACATACAGAAAAATGTAATTTAGAAACACTTTATAATAAGAACGATTTTATCAGGATGATAAATGTATATCTCCAGGTATCACAGAAAATGAGAATAAATGTTTGAACTTAAACATCTGCAAGTAATAAAGTTTTGACACTTTCTAATAGACTGTGCTGGGCATATCGACTATTGTTATCGGTGAATAAGAAACATTCATCAGTGATCTGATACTTCTCACAGCTGAGGGCTTGTTACAATGGCATCTAGTCTAGATAATGCTCTGTGATGCTGATACATATTACCTGCAGTGATACATTGTAACAAATAGGACAGGAGAGGTTTATTCACTTTAGGTGATTGGTGTAGACAGAAGCAAATCCTCAGCTGTGAGAAGTCTCATTACAGCATGGGCTCCTGGTTGTGGAGCTCTGATCTTACTGCATCTCATGGAGAGCGAGGCGTGCACATAGACGGGCACCGCTGATCCTCTCCTTCCTAAATAACCCTTCTGTTGTTTCTGCCTCTATCACAGCTGCCCGGGGGCCGTTCTGCTGCTTTTTATTCTCCCTAATGGAACCACAATATTACATACAGGAGACTTCCGTGCAGAAACCTCGATGGAAAGGTATCCCGCGCTGCTTGGGAGGAAGATCCACACCTTGTACCTGGACACCACGTAAGACCACATATGTCTGTATAAAAGGAGGATACAATGACCCAGATGTGTGTATGTAGAATTAACTTATATACTCCAGAGCTGCACTCACTATTCTGCTGGTGCAGTCACTGTGTACATACATTACATTACTGATCCTGAGTTACACCCTGTATTATACCCCAGAGCTGCACTCACTATTCTGCTGGTGCAGTCACTGTGTACATACATTACATTACTGATCCTGAGTTACATCCTGTATTATACCCCAGAGCTGCACTCTCTATTCAGCTGGTGCAGTCGCTGTGTACATACATTACATTACTGATCCTGTGTTATATCCTGTATTATACTCTAGAGCTGCACTCACTATTCTGCTGGTGCAGTCACTGTGTACATACATTACATTACTGATCCTGAGTTACATCCTGTATTATACCCCAGAGCTGCACTCACTATTCTGCTGGTGCAGTCACTGTGTACATACATTACATTACTGATCCTGAGTTACATCCTGTATTATACTCCAGAGCTGAACTCACTATTCTGCTGGTGCAGTCACTGTGTACATACATTACATTAGTGATCCTGAGTTACATCCTGTATTATACTCCAGAGCTGGACTCACTATTCTGCTGGTGCAGTCACTGTGTACATACATTACTGATCCTGAGTTACATCCTGTATTATACTGCAGAGCTGCACTCACTATTCTGCTGGTGCAGTCACTGTGTACATACATTACATTACTGATCCTGAGTTACATGCTGTATTATACTCCAGAGCTGCACTCACTATTCTGCTGGTGCAGTCACTGTGCACATACATGACTTGCCCTGTATTATTCTCCAGAGCTGCGTGCGTTTGTTTTCTCGGCCATCCTCCTTACTTTGTCCTGTCCTCCCCCTCGCAGGTACTGTAGCCCGGAGTACACCTTCCCTCCGCAGCAGGAGACGGTGCAGTTTGCCGTGAACGCAGCCTTTGAAATGGTGACGTTACATCCTCGGACTCTGGTGGTCTGCGGAACGTATTCTATTGGCAAGGAGAAGGTGTTTTTGGGTAAATATATATAACTTTTTCCTTCTGGTTTGCATATTACTTGGTGACTGTACGGAGCTGCCCAGAGTATTTCGGGGTCTCCTCTGTTCTCGCTGGGTGCACTTAGTCGGGCTGTCAGGAGATGCCTCTTCATTACAGGAATGCTCTGCTGGGTGTCGATCGCCTCCGGTTCTCCCAGCAGCAGAGTGTGAGATTACAGAGAGTGAAGTGCGTCCGCAGAGCACGTGATCCGGGTATACAGCAGCGAGGCCGCAGTGCAGGACAATCCCTCTCATGCTTCGCTTTGTACCCGGCCTCTGGCATTAAACCTCCGGCATTGTTATACGGCTTCTTGCAGGCACCATGTGGACGGAGCGGGGGTCCATGTGCATCACAGCTTTTCTTTTGGGACGTGGGGTCCCCAATCATCATACATCTATAATCTACAGTCTTTATTTCTTGGCGTTTTTCTCTCCTGTTTGCAGCCATTGCTGATGTTTTGGGCTGTAAGGTTTCCATGTCCCAAGACAAGTATAAGACGATGCAGTGTCTGGAGTCGGCGGAGATCCGAGCCCTGGTGACCACGGACTGGCACAGCACCGTGCTGCACGTCCTTCCCATGATGCAGGTGAACTTCAAGGTAAGATTCTGCGCTGCTTCGGTGAGGACTTGTGTATTTAGGGCTTAGTACAGATCGCACTGTGCCCCTAAATGTCTCATAAGAACGAATGCTCCATTTCCCATGAATGGTAATGCGGCCCTCGCTCCCTCACTACTCGGGGGTCTGGTAGGTGCCAACACCTGCAGCGGCTGCATTATGGGGGGCTTCATGTGAGATGTTACACGTACATCACTGATCTGGAGGGATTGTCCTCTAATACGGCCCCTTCCCAAATGTTGACATTCTATTTTACACCGGTGACGTCAGCGTTTAGGGTGGGTGGTCCGGCAGCCGATGACATCTTTAACTAAAGTCTGCTCCATCTGCATGAAAACCGTGCCTCAACCTGAGCACCATCAACCTTCTCTGGTTTTTATTTTTATTTATTTTTTTATTGCTTGCAGGGTCTCGCCGCCCACCTCAACAAGTTCTCTGGGAAATATGACCGTGTCTTGGCTTTCAAGCCAACAGGATGGACGTATTCTGATGGCTGCAGTTCGGTGGCCGAGATCAGACCGGAGATCCGAGGGAAGATTACTATGTATGGTATGTATGAGGCCGTACTGCCAACACCCCGGCCTTTCTACGTGTGTACGGGACAATATAACGTTTTTTTATCACATCACCGTAGGGGGCCTGCAGGGACCTGAATTCTACAGATCTGACTCCTAGGAGCCACCACTAGGGGGAGCTCAAGGTGAGTGTAGGGAGCTCCCCCTAGTGATGACTCCATTGTCCTGCAGATCACTGGATCGCCTGTTGTGACTGCGACACCGGACTGATCACCATATAGTGACCGATGTCTGTGCGGGCTCTTATACAGGGTCAGGAGATGTAATGTAGGGAGATTGGGGCGGACGTCGCAGTCCGGGTGTATACGTGGCCTATGACTGACTGTGATGGGTCTTATGTGTGATCTCCGCTGCTTCCCCGCAGGGATCCCGTACAGTGAACACAGCAGCTTCTCCGAGATGAAGAGATTCGTGCAATTTATAAAACCGCAGAAAATCATCCCGACCGTCAATGTGGGGAGCTGGAAATCCCGCACGGCCATGGAGAGATATTTTGCTGAATGGCTGTCGGAGAGTAAGAAGTGAGAGCCGGTTCTGCAGGGTCCGGATGTCTCCTATATGGACTGTGTGCTGTTCTGGCCGGACCGCGCAGACCCCGATCTCCTAACTACATGTGACCTGAAGGGGTCTGCAGGGATGTGGGACCGTAATCTACGCAAATTTCTAGCAGGCTTTCAGCTTCACTTCCGCACCGAGATCTTTGCTTGCTGTCAGTGAACGGGAACATTATTTATCTGCAGAGATCCTGACCATGGTAGAAGCGGAGTCTGCTGGAGTCACAGCACTTACCGTCATTGTATGAATGTGATGGAGGAAGAGCAGGAACAGAGACCGGATGCATCACAGCCCACCTCTCCCTGAGACCACCGGAGGCTGAGCGCCCCGCAGAGGCACAAGCCCGGGCTGCACTCGTCAGTGTATGGAGGAGCCCCGGCTGCGCGATGTCTCTGCCGCTGAGTCTCGCTGCACTTATTTTTTTTAACGGTGCTCTTGTTTTAATCTTTTTGGACCTTTTGCAAAACTACAAGGGCATGCTGGGAGTTGTAGTTTTGCAAACCACTATCTCACAGCGTGGGACCTGCCGCCATCTTTGTCTGGTGTTTGTGTTTTAATGTAATTAAATTATGTTATCTAATGGGAAACGTGCAAAAATATATAACAGAACTCTCTTGTGAGGTCGTCTGGGGGATTTTTAACTAAAAAATAAAATTCTTAAAAAATTTTTTTCCGTTTTCTATTGGTGTAATCCATAATGGATAATGTGGCGTTCTGTGTGCTGAGCCTTCTATGTTCTCAACATTCGGTGCTGATATCAAATCTTTATACTTCAGAGCTCTGAATTCTCAACGTAGACATGAGAAAATACAGTCACCACTAGGGGGAGCTCACTGCATGCAGATTTATACAGCCACCAGTAGGGGGAGCTCACTGCATGCAGATTTCTACAGTCACCACTAGGGGGAGCTCACTACATACAGATTAATATAGTCATCACTAGGGGGAGCCCACTCCATGCAGGTTTATACAGCCACCAGTAGGGGGAGCTCACTACATACAGATTTATACAACGACCACTAGAGGGAGCTGACTACATGCAGATTTATACAGACACCACTAGGAGGAGATCACTACATACAGATTAATACAGTCACCACTAGGGGGAGCCCACTCCATGCAGGTTTATACAGCCACCAATAGGGGGCGCTCACTACATACAGATTTATACAGTTGCTGCTAGTCATCTCAGAGGGTGGAGGGGTGCGCATTTATTCCTACATCCCAGATTCTGTCAGTGACAACTGCATAGTCTGACACTGATAGATAAACTATGATTTACTAAGACTCGGAGGAATGGGAGAGCGCGCCCCCAGAAAAGACTAAAAAAACTCCCAGTTGGTCTGCAAGCAGAGATTTCACATTCTGCACTCTGAAAAAACAAATGTGAATGTGTCTGCAATGGTAAGATGCTGTGAAAAACAGAACACAGAATCTGGGGAGCTCAGGGATTGGTCGGGGTGTGAATGTGGCCTTAAGAGTTGTACGTTTGATGTTTTATGCAAATTTGGGCTTTCCATATGCCATAAAATTAAATGATTTTGTGACCAGGCCTGATTTATGGCTGAAAAACCTGCAAATTATCACAGATAACTGGGAGCGTGATGTCCTGGAGCAGAAGGCATCTTCCATGATCGATAAAGCGGAGCGGTGTCCTCTGTGTGCGGCTCCTACAGTGTGTGTGGCCCCAGTAATGGCGGTGTCCTCTGTGTGCGGCTCCTACAGTGTGTGTGGCCCCAGTAATGGCGGTGTCCTCTGTGTGCGGCTCCTACAGTGTGTGTGGTCCCGGTAATGGCGGTGTCCTCTGTGTGCGGCTCCTACAGTGTGTGTGGCCCCAGTAATGGCGGTGTCCTCTGTGTGCGGCTCCTACAGTGTGTGTGGCCCCAGTAACGGCGGTGTCCTCTGTGTGCGGCTCCTACAGTGTGTGTGGTCCCGGTAATCAGCGGTGTCCTCGGTGTGCGGCTCCTACAGTGTGTGTGGTCCCAGTAATGGCGGTGTCCTCTGTGTGCGGCTCCTACAGTGTGTGTGGCCCCAGTAATGGCGGTGTCCTCTGTGTGCGGCTCCTACAGTGTGTGTGGCCCCAGTAATGGCGGTGTCCTCTGTGTGCGGCTCCTACAGTGTGTGTGGCCCCGGTAATCAGCAGTGTCCTCGGTGTGCGGCTCCTACAGTGTGTGTGGCCCCAGTAATGGCGGTGTCCTCTGTGTGCGGCTCCTACAGTGTGTGTGGCCCCAGTAATGGCGGTGTCCTCTGTGTGCGGCTCCTACAGTGTGTGTGGCCCCGGTAATCAGCAGTGTCCTCGGTGTGCGGCTCCTACAGTGTGTGTGGTCCCAGTAATGGCGGTGTCCTCTGTGTGCGGCTCCTACAGTGTGTGTGGCCCCAGTAATGGCGGTGTCCTCTGTGTGCGGCTCCTACAGTGTGTGTGGCCCCGGTAACGGCGGTGTCCTCTGTGTGCGGCTCCTACAGTGTGTGTGGCCCCGGTAACGGCGGTGTCCTCTGTGTGCGGCTCCTACAGTGTGTGTGGCCCCGGTAATCAGCGGTGTCCTCTGTGCGGCTCCTACAGTGTGTGTGGCCCCAGTAATGGCGGTGTCCTCTGTGTGCGGCTCCTACAGTGTGTGTGGCCCCAGTAATGGCGGTGTCCTCTGTGTGCGGCTCCTACAGTGTGTGTGGCCCCGGTAACGGCGGTGTCCTCTGTGTGCGGCTCCTACAGTGTGTGTGGCCCCGGTAACGGCGGTGTCCTCTGTGTGCGGCTCCTACAGTGTGTGTGGCCCCAGTAACGGCGGTGTCCTCTGTGTGTGGCCCCGGTAATCAGCGGTGTCCTCTGTGTGCGGCTCCTACAGTATGTGTGGCCCCGGTAACGGCGGTGTCCTCTGTGTGCGGCTCCTACAGTGTATGTGGCCCCGGTAACGGCGGTGTCCTCTGTGTGCGGCTCCTACAGTGTGTGTGGCCCCGGTAACGGCGGTGTCCTCTGTGTGCGGCTCCTACAGTGTGTGTGGCCCCGGTAACGGCGGTGTCCTCTGTGTGTGGCCCCGGTAATCAGCGGTGTCCTCTGTGTGCGGCTCCTACAGTGTGTGTGTGGCCCCAGTAATGGCGGTGTCCTCTGTGTGCGGCTCCTACAGTGTGTGGCCCCGGGAATCAGCAGTGTCCTCAGTGTGTGGCCCCGGTAACAGCGGTGTCCTCAGTGTGCGGCCCTGGTAACGGCGGTGTCCTCAGTGTGCGGCTCCTACAGTGTGTGTGGCCCCAGTAATGGCGGTGTCCTCTGTGTGCGGCTCCTACAGTGTGTGTGGCCCCGGTAACGGCGGTGTCCTCAGTGTGTGGCCCCGGTAACGGCGGTGTCCTCGGTGTGCGGCCCCGGTAATGGCGGTGTCCTCGGTGTGCGGCCCCGGTAATGGCGGTGTCCTCGGTGTGCGGCCCCGGTAACGGCGGTGTCCTCGGTGTGCGGCCCCAGTAATGGCGGTGTCCTCGGTGTGTGGCCCCGGGAATCAGCGGTGTCCTCGGTGTGCGGCCCCGGTAACGGCGGTGTCCTCGGTGTGCGGCCCCGGTAACGGCGGTGTCCTCGGTGTGCGGCCCCGGTAACGGCGGTGTCCTCGGTGTGTGGCCCCGGTAACGGCGGTGTCCTCAGTGTGTGGCCCCGGTAACGGCGGTGTCCTCAGTGTGTGGCCCCGGTAACGGCGGTGTCCTCAGTGTGTGGCCCCGGTAACGGCGGTGTCCTCAGTGTGTGGCCCCGGTAACGGCGGTGTCCTCAGTGTGTGGCCCCGGTAATGGCGGTGTCCTCGGTGTGTGGCCTCGGTAATGGCGGTGTCCTCGGTGTGTGGCCTCGGTAATGGCGGTGTCCTCGGTGTGCGGCCCCAGTAACGGCGGTGTCCTCGGTGTGTGGCCCCGGGAATCAGCGGTGTCCTCGGTGTGCGGCCCCGGTAACGGCGGTGTCCTCTGTGTGCGGCCCCGGTAACGGCGGTGTCCTCGGTGTGCGGCCCCGGGAATCAGCAGTGTCCTCGGTGTGTGGCCCCGGTAACGGCGGTGTCCTCGGTGTGTGGCCCCGGGAATCAGCGGTGTCCTCGGTGTGCGGCCCCGGTAACGGCGGTGTCCTCTGTGTGCGGCCCCGGTAACGGCGGTGTCCTCGGTGTGCGGCCCCGGGAATCAGCAGTGTCCTCGGTGTGCGGCCCCGGTAACGGTGGTGTCCTCGGTGTGTGGCCCCGGTAACGGTGGTGTCCTCGGTGTGTGGCCCCGGGAATCAGCGGTGTCCTCGGTGTGCGGCCCCGGTAATGGCGGTGTCGCCTCCTCGTCCGGGCAGTGACTGGAGAGAGTCTGGACCAGCGATAAGTCTCTGACTATGAGACTGATCATTATCACATTTGTCTCTTTTTTCTGTATGTTTTTTGCGCGGTTTCCTTTTATGCTTTACTAGATGGCAGCCCGATTCTAAAGAATCGGGAGTCTAGAATCCATATATACTTTATTTATTCAAATGTAAGAATAATACAATTAATAAATAATAGTAAGAAAGATCAAAAAATGGCTGCACTCACCAGCTCTTGACAATTCTTGACAGTACGGCACATTTCTGATTGGTCGCTCGCGGCAGGCGGCAACCAATCAGAAAAGTGCCGTGCACCACGAAGGCATATATCTTTGTCCACCCTGAGCGGGTGTAGGACGCTGGTGACGTCACTTATCTCCGGACATTATCTCCGGACAAAGCCACGGAAGTTGGCACAAATTGCCGGAAGTAGTATTCTAGGCAATTATATATTAGATTTTAATGTTATCAGTGTTTACCTTTGAACGTTTATATTGTATTGTCCTGTCACCAGCCATGTGTACGATTATCGGCCGAAAGCCTCTCTGGAACCAATAATCACCCCATGTAAAGGTATCTTTATAAGTTAAAGATTCAGAATACTATGACTTTTATCATATCCTGAACAGTCAAGTTTTTTATGAACCGTTAAGGTTTTCTGGTTGAAGTAAAAAAAACTCTGAGTGTTTACAGTTTGAAACCATAAAATGTTGAAAAATTATGTCATTCTTGAGTATATCACTCAATGGTGCTCATAAACGTGTCAAATTTGATCTATAATATACTTTAATATACGTTACTTTAATCTTTAATATACTTAAGAACAGGGCCCCAGACATCACACAGGGGGTCTGAAACACCGCACAGTGGTCCAAAATATCGCTGTGCTCTGCCTGGGGCCCCATATGCTGCCTGGGGCCCCTGTGCTCTGCCTGGGACCACTGTGCTCTGCCTGGGGCCCCATATGCTGCCTGGGGCCCCTGTGCTCTGCCTGGGGCCCCATATGCTGCCTGGGGCCCCTGTGCTCTGCCTGGGGCCCCTGTGCTCTGCCTGGGGCCACTGTGCTCTGCCTGGGTGTAGGACACTGGTGACGTCACTTATCTCCGGACATTAGCTCCGGACATTAGCTCCGGACATTATCTCCGGACATTAGCTCCGGACATTATCTCCGGACATTAGCTCCGGACAAAGCCACGGAAGTTGGCACAAATTGCAGGAAGTAGTATTCTAGGCAATTATATATTAGATGGGCATTTCCTGAAGGAAATACATGGTGCTTGAACAGCGCTACCAGCTTTACAGCAGCACTTTTCACACACGGGACTGGGGGGCGCGCTTACTTTTGCACCCGGGGCCGGGGGCGCGATTACTTTTGCACCCGGGGGCGCACTTACTTTTGCACCCGGAGGCGCACTTACTTTTGCACCCGGGGGCGCACTTACTTTTGCACCCGGGGGCGCACTTACTTTTGCACCCGGGGGCGCACTTACTTTTGCACCCGGGGGCGCACTTACTTTTGCACCCGGGGGCGCACTTACTTTTGCACCCGGGGGCGCACTTACTTTTGGGGCCGCACTTACTTTTGGTGGGCGGGGCTCCTCGGCCTCCGATTTGGTTGGTGGGGCGCCTCGTCCTCCGATTTGGTGGGTGGGGACCCTCGGCCTCCGATTTGGTGGGCGGGGACCGGCCTCCGATTTGGTGGGCGGGGACCCTCGGCCTCCGATTTGGTGGGCGGGGACCCTCGACCTCCGATTTGGTGGGCGGGGACCCTCGGCCTCCGCTTTGGTGGGCGGGGCCCCTCGGCCTCCGATTTGGTGGGCGGGGTCCCTCTGCCTCCGATTTGGTGGGCGGGGACCCTCGGCCTCCGCTTTGGTTGGCGGGGCCCCACGGCCTCCGATTTGGTGGGCGGGGTCCCTCTGCCTCCGCTTTGGTGGGCGGGGCCGCTCGGCCTTCGATTTGGTGGGCGGGGCTCCTCGGCCTCCGATTTGGTTGGTGGGGCCCCTCGGCCTCCGATTTGGTGGGCGGGGCCCCTTATCCTCCGATTTGGTGGGCGGGGACCCTCGGCCTCCGATTTGGTGGGTGGGGCCCCTCGGCCTCCGATTTGGTGGGCGGGGCCCCTCGGCCTCCGATTTGGTTGGCGGGGCCCCTCGGCCTCCGATTTGGTGGGCAGGGACCCTCGGCCTCCGATTTGGTGGGCGGGGCCCCTCGGCCTCCGATTTGGTTGGTGGGGCCCCTCGGCCTCCGATTTGGTGGGCGGGGACCCTCGGCCTCCGATTTGGTGGGCGGGGACCCTCGGCCTCCAATTTGGTGGGCGGGGACCCTCGGCCTCCGATTTGGTGGGCGGGGACCCTCGGCCTCCGATTTGGTGGGTGGGGACCCTCGGCCTCCGATTTGGTGGGCGGGGCCCCTCGGCCTCCGATGTGGTGGGCGGGGCCCCTCGGCCTCCGCTTTGGTGGGCGGGGCCGGGCCCCTCGGCCTTCGCTTTGGTGGGTGGGGCCGCTCGGCCTTCGATTTGGTGAGCGGGGCTCCTCGGCCTCCGATTTGGTTGGCAGGGCCCCTCGGCCTCCGATTTGGTTGGCGGGGCCCCTCGACCTCCGATTTGGTGGGCGGGGACTCTCGGCCTCCGATTTGGTGGGCGGGGACCCTCGGCCTCCGATTTGGTGGGCGGGGACCCTCGGCCTCCGATTTGGTGGGCAGGGACCCTCGGCCTCCGATTTGGTGGTCGGGGAGCCTCGGCCTCCGCTTTGGTGGGCGGGGCCCCTCGGCCTCCGATTTGGTGGGCGGGGTCCCTCTGCCTCCGATTTGGTGTGCGGGGACCCTCGGCCTCCGCTTTGGTGGGCGGGGCCCCTCGGCCTTCGATTTGGTGGGCGGGGCTCCTCGGCCTCCGATTTGGTTGGCGGGGCCCCTCGGCCTCCGATTTGGTTGGCGGGGCCCCTCGGCCTCCGATTTGGTTGGCGGGGCCCCTTGGCCTCCGATTTGGTTGGCGGGGCCCCTCGGCCTCCGATTTGGTGTGCGGGGACCCTCGGCCTCCGCTTTGGTGGGCGGGGTCCCTCTGCCTCCGATTTGGTGTGCGGGGACCCTCGGCCTCCGCTTTGGTGGGCGGGGACCCTCGGCCTCCGCTTTGGTGGGCGGGGCCGGGCCCCTCGGCCTCCGCTTTGGTGGGCGGGGCCGCTCGGCCTTCGATTTGGTGGGCGGGGCTCCTCGGCCTCCGATTTGGTTGGCGGGGCCCCTCGGCCTCCGATTTGGTTGGCGGGGCCCCTCGGCCTCTGATTTGGTGGGCGGGGACCCTCGGCCTCTGATTTGGTGGGCGGGGACCCTCGGCCTCCGATTTGGTGGGCGGGGACCCTCGGCCTCCGATTTGGTGGGCAGGGACCCTCGGCCTCCGATTTGGTGGTCGGGGACCCTCGGCCTCCGCTTTGGTGGGCGGGGCCCCTCGGCCTCCGATTTGGTGGGCGGGGTCCCTCTGCCTCCGATTTGGTGTGCGGGGACCCTCGGCCTCCGCTTTGGTGGGCGGGGCCCCTCGGCCTTCGATTTGGTGGGCGGGGCCCCTCGGCCTCCGATTTGGTGGGTGTGGACCCTCGGGCTCCGATTTGGTGGGCGGGGACCCTCGGCCTCCGATTTGGTGGGCGGGGACCCTCGGCCTCCAATTTGGTGGGCGGGGACCCTCGGCCTCCGATTTGGTGGGCGGGGTCCCTCTGCCTCCGATTTGGTGTGCGGGGACCCTCGGCCTCCGCTTTGGTGGGCGGGGCCCCTCGGCCTTCGATTTGGTGGGCGGGGCCCCTCGGCCTCCGATTTGGTTGGTGTGGACCCTCGGCCTCCGATTTGGTGGGCGGGGACCCTCGGCCTCCGATTTGGTGGGCGGGGACCCTCGGCCTCCAATTTGGTGGGCGGGGACCCTCGGCCTCCGATTTGGTGGGCGGGGCCCATCGGCCTCCGATGTGGTGGGCGGGGCCCCTCGGCCTCCGATTTGGTGGGCGGGGCCCCTCGGCCTTCGATTTGTTGGGCGGGGCTCCTCGGCCTTCGATTTGGTGGGCGGGGACCCCTGGCCTCCGATTTGGTGGGCGGGGCCCCTCGGCCTTCGATTTGGTGGGCGGGGCTCCTCGGCCTTCGATTTGGTTGGCGGGGCCCCTCGGCCTCCGATTTGGTTGGCGGGGCCCCTTATCCTCCGATTTGGTTTGCGGGGACTCTCGGCCTCCGATTTGGTGGGCGAGGACCCTCGGCCTCCGATTTGGTGGGCGGGGCCCCTCGGCCTCCGATTTGGTTGGCGGGGCCCCTCGGCCTCCGATTTGGTGGGCGGGGACCCTCGGCCTCCGATTTGGTGGGCGGGGACCCTCGCCCTCCGATGTGGTGGTTGGGGCCCCTCGGCCTCCGCTTTGGTGGGCGGGGCCCCTCGGCCTTCGATTTGGTGGGCGGGCCCCTCGGCCTCCGATTTGGTTGGTGTGGACCCTCGGCCTCCGATTTGGTGGGCGGGGACCCTCGGCCTCCGATTTGGTGGGCGGGGACCCTCGGCCTCCAATTTGGTGGGCGGTGACCCTCGGCCTCCGATTTGGTGGGCGGGGCCCCTCGGCCTCCGATTTGGTGGGCGGGGCCCCTCGGCCTCCGATTTGGTTGGCGGGGCCCCTCGGCCTCCGATTTGGTGGGCGGGGACCCTCGGCCTCCGATTTGGTGGGAGGGGACCCTCGGCCTCCGATTTGGTAGGCGGGGACCCTCGGCCTCCGATTTGGTGGGCGGGGACCCTCGGCCTCCGATTTGGTGGGCGGGGACCCTCGGCCTCCAATTTGGTGGGCGGGGACCCTCGGCCTCCGATTTGGTGGGCGGGGCCCATCGGCCTCCGATGTGGTGGGCGGGGCCCCTCGGCCTCCGATTTGGTGGGCGGGGACCCCCGGTCTCCGATTTGGTGGGCGGGGCCCCTCGGCCTTCGATTTGTTGGGCGGGGCTCCTCGGCCTTCGATTTGGTTGGCGGGGCCCCTCGGCCTCCGATTTGGTTGGCGGGGCCCCTTATCCTCCGATTTGGTTTGCGGGGACTCTCGGCCTCCGATTTGGTGGGCGGGGACTCTCGGCCTCCGATTTGGTGGGCGGGGACCCTCGGCCTCCGATTTGGTGGGCGGGGACCCTCGGCCTCCGATTTGGTGGGCGGGGACCCTCGGCCTCCGATTTGGTGGGCGGGGACCCTCGGCCTCCGATTTGGTCGGCGGGGCCCCTCGCCCTCCGATGTGGTGGTCGGGGCCCCTCGGCCTCCGCTTTGGTGGGCGGGGCCGGGCCCCTCGGCCTCCGCTTTGGTGGGCGGGGCCGCTCGGCCTTCGATTTGGTGGGCGGGGCTCCTCGGCCTCCGATTTGGTTGGCGGGGCCCCTCGGCCTCCGATTTGGTGTGTGCTCTGCCTGGGGCCACTGTGCTCTGCCTGGGGCCCCATATGCTGCCTGGGGCCCCTGTGCTCTGCCTGGGGCCCCATATGCTGCCTGGGGCCCCTGTGCTCTGCCTGGGGCCCCTGTGCTCTGCCTGGGGCCCCATGTTCTGCCTGGGGCCCCTGTGCTCTGCCTGGGGCCACTGTGCTCTGCCTGGGTGTGTCGGGGTCGTAAACGACAATATAAATCCTCATTCACCAGTCATTCCAAATTAAACTATAAGCATGTGGTACCGGGTAAGAATGAGTCAGACAGGTAGCTGGTTCAATCTTAGTGCATGCTCGTGGATCCACACACGTGTGTGTAACCGTCACAGCAACTGAACTTTATTCTAAAATACACAATACTATATTGAGTGTTAGGGGAAGGCGTGCATTAGGCGGGGTTTAAGCTAGCATTCAGTCTTTCTGATTTGTTCTAACATCTTCTGGTGGACCCTCCTTTTCTTCACATTCCTTCAGTTTCGTTTCTAAAGAAATGAATCTTCATCCCTCCAGACACTAACCTGAAACGAAACTGAACACTGGCGGCCATCTTTAAATACAATTACATTTGCTTTAGCAGGGGAAAACTTATTGTTTCACAGTATATGATATATAAGTACAAAGGTATATAAGAAAGTATATTTTCACCTTGACAATCCCCCCTAAACACTACGTTTTTCCCTTAAAGAAAGATCCTTCGAGACTGTCCATGTGATGGGAAAAGGGGAGGTGGATTTCTTCATCCAGACACCTCAGAAACTCTCCCCTAGCGAGAGGCCTCCAGGCAGCTGAACCCTTCACTAACCTCACATGGAGTTCTCCCACTGTCCCTAAACTAGATCTCTTAGCATCATCTGAGAATGGGGGGTTTTGTCTACTCTCTTGAGAGGAATATACTTCGGGATCTCCCCTTGGATCAGTACCATTGTACTCTGGTGGGTCTACTTCTTGATTGAGGACGGTGCCAGTCGGAGTTGCTTTGGCAATAACCTTTTTGTACAAGGGAATAACACAACAGAGGATTATTGATCCAACTATAAGGAGGGCAATTAGTACTAAACAAACTTATTGAAGGAATCCCTTGATCCCACCTAACCAACTGGAGAAGAAAGATGTGTCTGCTCCAGCATACATGACACGTCGTCTTATTGTCCTAATTTGTTCAACTTCTTTAGAAACCTTCAGGTCTTTCGGATCTACATTTCGCCATTCAGGTCTGGCTGTCTATATTTCGTCTCGTATGTCTTTGGTCATACCGTCAATGAATGTATTCACCAATACTCTAACATCAAGTGGGTTTATGGGACTGTACTCCATATCTTCCCATTTCAGCTGTAACCGTCCAAAGTATAGCTCTACACTCTCTCCTTTGTCACATCTGTAGAAAATCTTAATTTGCGTCCTAGCACGTCACCTGTTTTTGTGCTCACTAACTACCTAGGCCTGCCTAGGTGTACTTATACGTCCATCATATGGTCATTATTTGTCTGTAGAATGAGAAAGGTTGGTTCTCAGGGTCAGCCAATTGCTTTTGCGTAGCTAGCTAGTCAGAGGGCCTCCAGGGATAATACTCCTGTATCTGTCTTACCCTACCTGATGTGGTTGGTTCTCTGGTGGTGGGGGCGACATGACATGCTGGTCTACAGCTCCTTCCCAAAAGGATTACTGTCAGCCTACTCCTAAAAGTTAATGTCCCCACTATCCACCAACCACAATCCTGTGTCAGCTTCTTATATCACTGCATGTGATCTTGTCTGGACAGGATTCAGTGTAATTCTCTTAGGTCGGGTTGCAGCACGGGTCATACAAGTGTTAGGGCCCAAATCCTCAACTATACCCTAAAAGGCATCACAGCTATAATTGACAAATCTTTGTTCACTGTAATATATGTAATTGATCCATTCAACATTTTTATTAATCTGCACCTGTGGGATTATAGAAGCAAAGCCGGCATAAATCTGGTTCTGGGCTTTAAAACTGGTCAGACACCCCCCTTGGCACCCCAATGGCATCAATATATACTAGTGGATCTTCTTCATAACTCAGGTGCAGCTGATCGAGACTTCTCCTCTTTCTGGTAGGTTCATCAGGTACCTCTGGATTCCAAGGTAAAATCTTGAACTGCATAGCTAGTTTAACAAGGGTGCATTGACCTATCCAGGCATTAGGCAACCTAGGACGGAGCTTACCATCTCCACATAACCAATAAATGTCATACATACATTGTGTATGTTTGATTAGCAAATCAGTATCTAGAGAACTGTTCTCCTCGCAGAAACCTGTCTCGAAGATCCCTACTAGTGTACCTGTGCTGTCGTGGGAATTACAGCAGGTGTAATTGTCAGCTAATACGGTTACTTCTCCTGGGACCTTTAGTTTAGGTTCCTTATGAATTAGTGGGACGTAATCTGGGCAATCAGTGGACTTCAAACCTTTCAACAGATTCATGACACAGGCAGTGGTGTTGTCATCAGGGAAAAGCAATGCATGTGTGTATAGGTGTGTATTCGCAGCAGCACAAGCAATACATCCTACAGAGATATTCTGGACTCTTACATTGTATCTCACCCATTCTAACCATAGGTTTTTCCTTGGGGCTGTTTGTGTTTCTATGGAGAAAACCTTTCGCTAACTGAGACCTGGAATGGGGATCACTTCATTAACTACATTTTGCAAACGCTCACCTGGGCCTGTTTTAGCTGTACTGGTAACAGGGGCCTTGGTTGGTCTGAAACTAATATCCTGGAGCTGTATATGGCCTAAATTCTCATGATATCCACTACTAAATACATAATTATAATGCCTTCCCAGTACAAACGTCTGCAGATCAGCAGATTGGGGTTTTTCAAGATTCAGGAGGAGGGGGTGACAGCTTCTACCCCATTTACAGCCCCTAAGTGGTTGCAGAAGGGCTGTTAGATGCATTCTCTCACGAAGACTCCTACCCGTCCCATCCTTGGGAACATGGCTTCACTAGGTTTATATCCCCAATCATCTCCCGTATTCCAGGCAGCATCTGCCCAATAATAACAGTTATTGTTATCATTTCTGGTAACATATATATATAAAACTGGATGATCCCCTCTACCACCCGTTCAGTCTCAGGACACTTGACTACATCACAGAAATCAAATTGCCAGATATTTACCGGGGCTGTCAGGTTTACCCAGAGAATAGTGGGACCAGAATTCTTATTTACATTAGGGGCCGAAGAGGTAGGGGCGAGGATGGCCCTCAGTTCCAGGATCAAAAACAACAGTCTCTTTTACAGTGTGAGGCATGGATCCAGGTGCTCTTTCCTTCGAGTTTTACTGCAGTGGGGGTGACCAGGATCACCGTGTGGGGTCCTTCAAATCTCGTCTGGAGACAATCTCTGCGCACAAACTTTTTCACATACACCAGGTCTCCTGGCACAAAGGGATGGTGTCCAGGAACCTTGTCTGGGTCTGGAAGAGAACTGAAGACAGTTAAATGCACTTTGGCAAGGTGTCCATGTAAGGCCTGCACATAGCTAGTCAAGTCCTGGTACTTGAGCTGCAACTGTTGTGGAAAGAAACATTCAAGATTGGGGCTCCTGCCAAACAGAATCTCATACGGTGACTGTCCTGTCTTCCTGTTTGGGGTATATCTTACTGAAAACAAAGCCAGAGGAAAGCATTCTGTCCATGGTTTACCAATCTCTGTCATTGCCTTCTGGATTTTAAGCTTAAGAGTTCCATTTAGTCTCTCCACTCTTCCACTACTCTGCGGATGGAGTATGCAATGCTTGACTTACCCCCAGTGCTGCCATTACCTCTGACATGATCTCTCCAGTAAAATGGGAACTCCGATCGCTTTCAATGACTTCAGGAACTCCATACCTGCATATGATCTCAGCCATCAGTTTCTTCGCCGTTGTCTTAGCCGTAGCTTTGGCAACTGGGTAGGCTTCTGGCCAACCTGAAAATAAATCAATGCAGACCAACACATACTCATACGTCCCTACCCTGGGTAACTGAATATAATCAATCTGCAGTCTCTGGAATTGGTAAAGGGGCCGGGGAGTGTGTTTGGATGGAGTTTTCACTGTCCTACTCTGATTATGTGTGGCACATATCATGCAGCTCTGTACCTGCCTTTCTGCGCAGGTGGAAAACCCCGGGGGCAATCCATTGTCTCTGTAGGGTGTCACACATGGCCGTCTTCGAGTGGTGCACATTCCCGTGCAGAACCTGTGCCATCATTGGGTACAGTACCTGTGGTAGGCAGACCTCTTCACCCCTCCCCCATAGTCCAGTGACGGTATCAGAGCAAGCCCCTATCCTTTGCCACCTATCTTTCTCCTCCTTACTTGCCTGTTCTTGTAACCGGGCTAAGATGTCTTTCAACACAAATGGAGATGGTGGGGTGTCTAGGTGATGTACTTGAGAGGCTACAGGAGTGCTTGCTGCTTTCTTGGCAGCCTGGTCTGCCAGTGCGTTACCCTTTTGTCCGTCCATCAGTGCCTTTGGTATGTGCCTTTACCTTTATGATGCCTGCTTGGGTGGGAAGCTGTAGTGCATTCATAAGTTGCTGGACTGCCTCAGCACGTTTAATGGGGTGGCCATTTGCTGTCAGGAAAGCCCTGGCTCTCCAGATAGGCCCATAACCGTGTGCAATGCCAAAAGCATACCTGGAATCAGTGTAGATATTTACAGTCTTACCTTCTGCTAGTTTGCTCTGCTTCTTGTGCAGACATATGAGCTGGCATTGACTCTGCCTTGATTACCTCATGTTCTGAGACCACAGCATATCTGGTACAGAAGCGTCCTTGGTCATCTTGGTGACGGGATCCATCTACAAAAAGCTCAAAATCAGCATTAGAATGGGCACACTAGAGACCAGCCGTTTCCTGAGACATCAATTCTAGACAATCATGGGGTTTGGAAACCTAATCTTGTTCCTCTGGATCCATTCTAGAAAGAAAAAGTGTCCTTGCTCATGTCACCTACTCCTCCCCCCTTTGGATCCAGGGGAACTAGGAGAAGAGTAACGGGGTTCAGGACAGTGCACCTTTTCAAAATCACATTAGTAGGCATGAGAATAGCACACTGAAGTCGCAGCTGTCTAGCCATGGACATGTAGCTAGGTTGTACTTGATCAAGGATACTATATACATCGTGTGAGGTGGCCATAGTCTCTCCTGGTTGCAAGGGGCCATAAGTGGCAAGGCAGGCCTGACACTCTTGGGCTATGACTGGCCCCCCTTTGGCATAACTGTCCACGTCAATTGTCATCCCTGATAAGTGAATGCAAACAGAACTGGCAATCTGGGTATAATGGAAAGCTGAAGAAGACATTGTCAAGATCGATAACTATGAACCAAGCGGCATCCTGAGATATCTGGGACAAAAGAGTATGTGGCTTAGGCACCACCGGAGTTTCTGGAACAGTAACTGCATTAAATGCCTGTAGATCTTGTACCAGCCGGTACGCAGGGGGTTGGCCGGGTGGGGTCTTTTTCTTAACGGGAAACAAGGGTGTGTTACATGGGGAAACACAGGGTATCAGGGCACCATTATCGAATAACATTTGTATTTGCCCCTTGAGACACTGCTCCTGATCATATTTCAAAGGGTATTGATGGACTTTAGAAAAAGGGGCACCAGGTTTGAGAAACACTTTTACTGGTTCTACAGGCATTATTGGGGGAGAATCTGGGTCTATCAGGACCATCATAACCGTAGGAAGGGCAAGTAGGATACACATCTCTTTATATTCATCTGCATAGGAGTTATATAACGCAAGGACCCTCTGACCATCTTGGAATTATATCCTGGAGCAGAACTGTAATAATAAATCTGCCCCCAGTAAATTTACCGAACATATAGAAGAGATTACGAACTGAGCAGTAACTTCAGGGAAAGGTCCCACAGGGATAGGTTTTATAAGAGTATATTTATTGGGTCTGTCATCTACTCTAATTAAAACAAGCTCTTGATCTGAGAATTTGCATGGTGGGGCTGGGGAGAGAGATTCCCAGACAGGGTTAAAAGGGATATTTTAGCATGAGACTGGATTTGTGTAAGGTGGGGAGGGCTGGAGCTGATAAGGAGCGCTGCTGTCCATGCAGCTGTGAAAGGGGGGCTGTATTTGGAGCGGGGAATTGCTGTCAGCGTTTAGCAAGGGAAAGGTGGGGGCTACAACTCCGGGTCTTCTTGCTTCACAATTGTAACAGACCTCTCTACACTGAGAATTAGTAACTCCACATACATCACAGATCCACGCAGCCGGATCATAGAGTGAAGGCGCACTAAGTTTTGGCAACCCAGTATATATATTGGTGCTTTGGGATTGAGGGGCACAGAGCTTACGGTCAGGAGAAGAGGCTTGATTTCCTGGGGAGGGACCTTATCATCAAGCAGGGAGACCCCCTGTTAATCTTCAATTTGCTATATATATGCAGGTAAATCTTTTACCAATCTGTCAATTACTTACAAGTTTTCCTCTAAGACTAAGCACAGGTCTATTTCACTTTCAACTTTCCAGATTATAATATTTCTTTGTGCTTCAAAACAATATTGTCACTTTAAGCAAAACCCAAATCTACCAGTGCGTAATCTACAGCAAATAAACACAGGGAGACTCAAAAGTGCAGCTACGCGCGCGTCCCCCCTCCTCACCAGAAACAGGAGATAAGGAAGTCACTGCATTCCTCAGCGCACAAGGGAGAATACAAAAGCCCAGATGTATGCCCCCCTTACTCCAGCACGTAGCGCAGATAAGGAGAAAAGAGAAGCTCGCAGCGGTCTGCTCCGCCCCTCCCATCTAGTACACAGCACTGATACAAAGCTCCGTATCTTCTACAAAGTAACAAATTACAGCAGTTTTCAGACTTAATTTCTACAAAACGTTCCTATGATCCTCCGTGGTCTGGGCGGAGCCCCAAGGACGGCCCGTACGCACACACACGGCAGGTTTTCACCCAGGTTGGATTCTGCACAACACAAACAGGACACACCTACGCTTCTGGAAATCTCTTTCCGCCGCCATTACAGGGCGGTGGCTGGGACTGCATTTTCATCATCAGTGGCACGGCAGCCATTTTACAATCTGTAAGATCACAGTTCAAAGGCATTTTATAACCAAACACGGGCTCTGTATTGTCTGATCCTGACTCTCCATCAACCTATTTTCATCCTTTGTTCTTTAAGCCTCGCGCAACTCACAGATAAGCTTCTTGACTGCCTCTTGCCCTCCCGTGACCATTGTCTTGACTTCCACGGCATCCTCATCTAACTTGTGGGGCACTGACTTCTTCTCCTTTAAGATACGCAGCTTGGCTCACAGAATACTACGTCCTGCTATAGCTCAGGATCGCTGGCAGCGATATCAACGCTGGTGTTCTACAATACGGAATCTCGCTCAACGTATTAGAAAAAAGAAGAGCCTCGCGCTCAATATTTTCTGTCCCTAACCTGAACACCAGCGATTAACAGACTATCCTGCCATGATATTCTAAACAGTCGGGAGGCGGTCTCCTAGTGAGAGCCCTCCACAAAAATTCTGGTGGTCCCGTACGGAGCGTCTTAATTACCTGTTTCTGGTGATCCCGTTCCGGGACGTTTAATTACCTATTTCTGGTGGCTCCATACGGGGCGTCTTAATTACCTATTTGTACTCAAAATTCTGGTGGTCCCCCACTTGGGACGTCTTAATTACCGGTTAGTACAATATCACAGAGGCTGCGTCTCCTATCCCTTCCTCTAAGATGCCCCACAATCTACAACTCGCTCAATCTTTCACTTCACTTCACTACTAGACAACAGTCACGGGTAAGGTGGTTGAACGGAGTACAATGACCGGTGGAGGAGGCGTGGTGTACAGAGGACGCACAGGATGTGACGTCTCTCAGTTGCTGGTTCAGAGCGTGGCACAGGATCGCATTCGATCTCACCACTCGACCGGTCACCTCCCAGACCCAAAGAGACCACAGACAAACCAATAACGGCTGAAACACTAGCAAGTGTGACATATACAATGTACATGATGGCCACTTACCGTGTACGGAGGGTGATCAGTCCTCGAGGTCAGCCACTACGGGTATCATCCACAGACATCCAGGCATGGGTCCAGAGGGTCTCGGATCGCTGGCCACGCCCCCCGTTGGGCTGCCAAATTGTCGGGGTCGTAAACGACAATATAAATCCTCATTCACCAGTCATTCCAAATTAAACTATAAGCATGTGGTACCGGGTAAGAATGAGTCAGACAGGTAGCTGGTTCAATCTTAGTGCATGCTCGTGGATCCACACATGTGTGTAACCGTCACAGCAACTGAACTTTATTCTAAAATACACAATACTATATTGAGTGTTAGGGGAAGGCGTGCATTAGGCGGGGTTTAAGCTAGCATTCAGTCTTTCTGATTTGTTCTAACATCTTCTGGTGGATCCTCCTTTTCTTCACATTCCTTCAGTTTCGTTTCTAAAGAAATGAATCTTCATCCCTCCAGACACTAACCTGAAACGAAACTGAACACTGGCGGCCATCTTTAAATACAATTACATTTGCTTTAGCAGGGGAAAACTTATTGTTTCACAGTATATGATATATAAAAGTACAAAGGTATATAAGAAAGTATATTTTCACCTTGACAGGTGTAGGACACTGGTGACGTCACTTATCTCCGGACATTAGCTACGGACATTAGCTCCGGACATTAGCTACGGACATTAGCTTCGGACAAAGCCACGGAAGTTGGCACAAATTGCAGGAAGTAGTATTCTAGGCAATTATATATTAGATATTCTCCTATATTTTTGGTTTCCGCTGGATTTTTTTTATGTTCGTCATTGTGGTCGCAATTTGGACTTTATGTTTTTTGGTTGATTCATTAATTGCAACTTTTTTTAAAAAATGACTAAATTGATTGCACATTGTACTCTAATCCACTTATTGCAAATTGTCACATCTTACTGAACCTGCGACGTGTTGATGGCTTTATAGCTGCTTTTATTGTGGGGGTGCAGAGTGTTTGCTGCAGAGGAGGCCCCGAGCTGCTGCCACTTTTGACCCTTCTGTTTCTTTTTCCCAGGTTAACTTCAGGGCCATTTTTATTACATGTCGTTTGGCTGAAACATTTTTTGACAGTATTTTTTTTGCACGCAATGCATGAGACCGGTGAGATCGGGGCGCTGCGACCGCGCACAGCTGCTTCCTATAGGCGCATGCAGGAAGAGCACGGCGGTGTCTCCATCTGTGGTTGTCTGGCGCCATCTAGTGGACAGAGGTCACACTTCACTTTTCAAAGTTCTTTTATTTGCAAAATTATTTACAATAGATAAATATACAATGTAACAATTTACAGCCACATCCTTGATACAGTAATGTATCCTTTACACTACTCCTTTAGTATGGAATATCTGATAATCCAGCACCCTTAATATTCTGTTATTCTGAATTAAAGGGATTTTTATGCTTATCTATTGGCTTGTAACTGTGTTCCCCAATCTGCGGTTCTCCAACTGTTGTAAAAAGGCAACTCCCCTCATATCCTGGCAGACCTGGTCATCTGATAATCGTGCACTGATAAGGGCTTTAACAACTCCCATTGTGCCCCGATGGCCTGCGTCATCTGATAATCCAGGATCCATATGGATTTGTTAATGCCGGAGAACTGGGATTGTCCTAGTTATCTTGTCTCCAATATATAGCATTACCGCAGGTGTAAAACTACAACTCTCATCGTCCTAGCATCTGATTTGTGCAGAGTCACTATATAGTAAATTACTTCTGATCAATGGGACCAGATTCTGGACCATCAGATGACTGTCGAAAGCCATGTACATTTTCTGGATTATTGGATGGCAAATTTCAAGTGTCTCATGCCTTTATCACATATATAATATATTCTAGCAGGGTGCCCATCACTGGCCTTTACTTTCAGGTGCGGGATACATTGTACTATTCTATGCCACACATGGGTATGTACTGGTGACGGACACAGGTGCCTGGTTCTGTATCTGTGCTCATGGCGTCTCAGGCCCTTATCACATATAGAATATATCCTAGCAAGGTGCCCATCACTGGCCTGTTGTATCAGGTGCAGCATGGTGCTGGATACATTGTAACATTCTATGCCACACATGGGTATGTACTGGTGACGGACACAGGTGCCTGGTTCTGTATCTGTGCTCATGGCGTCTCAGGCCCTTATCACATATATAATATATTCTCGCAGGGTGCCCATCACTGGCCTGTTGTATCGGGTGCAGGATGGTGCTTGCTGGATACATTGTAACATTCTATGCCATAGATACGTATGTACTGGTGACGGACACAGGTGCCTGGTTCTGTATCTGTGCTCATGGCGTCTCATGCCCTTATCACAAATATAATATATTTTAGCTGGGTGCCCATCACTGGCCTGTTGTATCGGGTGCAGGATGGTGCTTGCTGGATACATTGTAACATTCTATGCCATAGATACGTATGTACTGGTGACGGACACAGGTGCCTGGTTCTGTATCTGTGCTCATGGCGTCTCAGGCCCTTATCACATATATAACATATCCTAGCAGGGTGCCCATCACTGGCTGTTGTATCAGGTGCAGCATGGTGCTGGATACATTGTAACATTCTATGCCACACATGGGTATGTACTGGTGATGGAGGCAGATGTCTGGTTCTGTATCTGTGCTCATGGCGTCTCAGGCCCTTATCACATATATAATATATTTTAGCTGGGTGCCCATCACTGGCCTGTTGTATCGGGTGCAGGATGGTGCTTGCTGGATACATTGTAACATTCTATGCCATACATACGTATGTACTGGTGACGGACACAGGTGCCTGCTTCTGTATCTGTGCTCATCGTGTCTCTTGCCCGCGATCACAGGTAGATACATTAATTTGGCCATTACAATTGACCTTACAGACGGCCGCAGTGAGCGCGGCTCCGAACCTAACAAGCCATGTACTGTACAAGGTGCACGTGACGTTTCTTCTTTGAGATTCTGTGCATCATCTTCATTCTATGGCAGTGATTCGTCCACTGGGTGTGATCTCTAAAGAAACAAAAAAAACAAAGAATGATTAGCAAAATCTCTCCTTACATAGCAAAAGGTGTGACATGACAAATCCATCGGGGTTATCAATGTGTAAAGTGGCTGAAAAGGTTGTGGCTCCTTATTCTACCTCCATCGCTTTCCGTATTCTGCAGTTTTGTGCTTGCTCTGGGGTTGCCATAGTAGCAGCAGCTGACTGTTCTGTGCAGGGTCATGTGACCTTTACATCACAATTGTGTTGTTAAAAGTAAGGTCACATGACAGGAAGTCCTGCAGAATCAAGATTGGAGGAACCGCGGCAATCCCAGAGCAAGCGGAATAACATCGCTGCAGCGAAGAGATCAGCAGAAAGCGAGAGAATCGAGCCCAGGTCTTACGCCTTGTAGTATGTGCAGGCGATGACCAGTATTTAGGGCAGTGATCACACCGGGTGTAAATCAGCCCCCGCCACCATTGTCATCTGCAGTAAATCCTGAATATTCTTCTATATAAAGATGGAGCTATAGAGAGAGCGGCGTTTCACCTTTCCTCCTGCAGGAGACGCTGTCATCACGACCTGTCACAAGCGCAGCCTTCCTGGTGGAAAACGGGGGCCTTCTTGTCCCGGGTCAGCACCAGATTCACCTGGAAGAGCGAAACGCGTCAGTGAATGTGGAGTAAGGGGCTCGTCTGATAATAACGGAACTGAATCTGCAGCAATTTGTGCGGCGGGAAGTGAATGCGGACCTGACAGACAGCGCGAGATCTGCGCCGGTGACGGAAATCAGCAAGAAAATAAAAAACATGCTGCAAAATGTCAAATCTGCAGAACGTTGTGCGGAGACGACGAGCGCTCGGACTGGTGGAGGTGAAAGGTGCAGATTCATACATTCAGGAACTCTGTGCTCCGCGGGTGTCAGTGACTGAGAGGATGGGTTGGTTATATAATGCAGTGTTCCCCAAGTCCGGTCCTCAAGAGCCACCAACAGGTCATGTTTAGAGGATCTCCTTAGTATTGCACAGGTGATAATTGCATCACCTGGACAGGCAAGCATTCAATGACCTGTGCAATACTAAGGAAATCCTCAAAACATGACCTGTTGGTGGGGAACACTGATATAATGCAACGCTACTTTCACAGCGGAGGGTTTGTTACAGTGTATCAGTGAAGACGATAATCTGCAGCGGCTCCCATCCCAACACCATATATATGATGGACCCCCGCGATTGCCAGACTAGCCGTGGCCTGGAGCCGGCACATGAGCCGCGAGGGGCCGACATTTACTGCAGATCTCACCTCACTGGAGATGGAGAGACGCAGCATCTGGAAGAACAAGTCCTCACTGTCTGTGCGCAAATCGTTCATGGACTGGATGACGTCTCCATGATGAAACACGCAGCCGATGAGCGCGGGACCCTTCCACTTCGACACCCTGCGGATGAGCATTACACGGGGTCAGACTCCGGGGGCGCCGCAGCACAGCTATAAGTATGACATGGCGGGTGATAGTAACGGCCACACGTCCCAAGAATCCACTTCAGCTTTCTCCTGCAGGCCTGTGGCCCCCAGTGCTGGATATCCGGACCCATTGCCCCTGGTGTGTAACTTCCAGTCCCTCCGGACCCCCACCCCAGTGTATAACATCTGTCCCTCCGGACCCCCACCCTGGTGCACAACATCTGTCCCTCCGGACCCCCACCCTGGTGCACAACATCTGTCCCTCCGGACCCCCACCTCAGTGTATGACATGCGGCCCCCCGGTGTATAACATTACTTTCCGTGGACCCCCACCCCAGTGCACAACATCTGTCCCTCCGGACCCCCACCCCAGTGTATAACATGCGGCCCCCCGGTGTATAACATTACTTTCCCATGGACCCCCACCTCAGTGTATGACATGCGGCCCCCCCGGTGTATAACATTACTTTCCCGTGGACCCCCACCTCAGTGTATAATATGTGGCCCCCCGGTGTATAACATTACTTCCCCGTGGACCCCCACCTCAGTGTATAACATGCCGCCCCCCGGTGTATAACATTACTTCCCCGTGGACCCCCACCCCAGTGTATAACATGCGGCCCCCCCGGTGTATAACATTACATTCCGTGGACCCCCACCTCAGTGTATAACATGCGGCCCCCCCGTGTATAACATTACTTTCCGTGGACCCCCACCTCAGTGTATAACATGCGGCCCCGCGGTGTATAACATTACTTTCCCATGGACCCCCACCTCAGTGTATGACATGCGGCCCCCCGGTGTATAACATTACTTTCCGTGGACCCCCACCTCAGTGTATGACATGCGGCCCCCCGGTGTATAACATTACTTTCCGTGGACCCCCACCTCAGTGTATGACATGCGGCCCCCCGGTGTATAACATTACTTTCCGTGGACCCCCACCTCAGTGTATGACATGCGGCCCCCCGGTGTATAACATTACTTTCCGTGGACCCCCACCTCAGTGTATGACATGCGGCCCCCCGGTGTATAACATTACTTTCCGTGGACCCCCACCTCAGTGTATGACATGCGGCCCCCCGGTGTATAACATTACTTTCCGTGGACCCCCACCTCAGTGTATGACATGCGGCCCCCCGGTGTATAACATTACTTTCCGTGGACCCCCACCTCAGTGTATGACATGCGGCCCCCCGGTGTATAACATTACTTTCCGTGGACCCCCACCTCAGTGTATGACATGCGGCCCCCCGGTGTATAACATTACTTTCCGTGGACCCCCACCTCAGTGTATGACATGCGGCCCCCCGGTGTATAACATTACTTTCCGTGGACCCCCACCTCAGTGTATGACATGCGGCCCCCCGGTGTATAACATTACTTTCCGTGGACCCCCACCTCAGTGTATGACATGCGGCCCCCCGGTGTATAACATTACTTTCCGTGGACCCCCACCTCAGTGTATGACATGCGGCCCCCCGGTGTATAACATTACTTTCCGTGGACCCCCACCTCAGTGTATGACATGCGGCCCCCCGGTGTATAACATTACTTTCCGTGGACCCCCACCTCAGTGTATGACATGCGGCCCCCCGGTGTATAACATTACTTTCCGTGGACCCCCACCTCAGTTGTTCTCCGATCTCCTCCAGTCCCAGGTATTTCTGCAGATGATCTGTCGGCACTGAGACGCGGATCGACACCTGGTCGCGGTCACTTTGCGACTCGCTGAGAAAATAAAAGCAGAAAGAAGGAGACGACATTACCCCCAGTAAGACGCCAGGATCTCCCCCCGACCCGGACACTCTGCACACCGGGAGAACACCACGACGGCATTGCACTGGCTTTACAGCAGCTGCCTGACTCTGAGCAGATGGCTCAATACTCTGAACTGTAGGGGAGCGGAGTGACGCCTGTACTAATGCGAGCTCCGGAGACCCCCGCTCCTACCCGCGGACCCCTGTAGCAGTATGCCATTGGTACAGCGCGGAGGGTGTAGTCCGACGTACTTACTACATCATTCTCAGAATCTGAGCTTTCTTCAGGCGGCTTCCCTGGTTGGTGTACCTGCCTATCGGAGGAAGATTGGGGGTCCGCGGCGGCTTCTGCGGCGAATTAATGGCCCTCACACTGGAAAGAGCAAAATGGATTCATCAGTGGCACATAGAGATCAGTGGCGTCATCACCAGAGATCGGCGGCAAAATCACAAGAGATCGGGGGCGACACCAGAGATCAGCGGCGACATCATCACAGATCAGCGATGACATCTTCATTCTCAGTATCTGAGCTTTCTTCAGGCGGCTTCCCTGGGTGTTGTACCTGCTTATTGGAGGAAGATTGGGGGTCCGCGGCGGCTTCTGCGGTGAATTAATGGCCCTCACGCTGAAAATAGCAAAATAGGATTCATCAGTGGCACATAGAGATCAGCGGCGTCATCACCAGAGATCAGCGGCGTCATCACCAGAGATCAGTGGCGCCATCACTGAGACACCGCTTATCTGTAGGGATGAGGCCGGTCAGTACCGCGAGTCGCTTCTTACATGGACTGCATGTCCTCGTACACGTCATTCCCGCTGCTGCTGCTGTCGTCTGATTCGCTCGTTTCCTCTTGTTCGGCTGCGGAGTCCTGAGATCCGGACGTATCCTACAGAGAAGAACAGACGTGAGCGCTTGTGCGGAGCGACAGTCTGCGGGATGTATCCTAGTGAGGACCACCGCTGCCTCTGTGCCCCCCGACAGTCTGCACTCCGCGCTGTGTGACCTCTGACCTGCGGGTGTATCCTAGTGAGGACCACCGCTGCCTCTGTGCCCCCCGACAGTCTGCACTCCGCGCTGTGTGACCTCTGACCTGCGGGTGTATACTAGTGAGGACCACCGCAGCCTCTGTGACCCCCGACAGTCTGCACTCCGCACTGTGTGACCTCTGACCTGCGGGTGTATCCTAGTGAGGACCACCGCTGCCTCTGTGACCCCCTACAGTCTGCACTCTGCGCTGTGTGACCTCTGACCTGTGGGTGTATCCTAGTGAGGACCACCGCTGCCTCTGTGACCCCCCGACAGTCTGCACTCCGTGCTGTGTGACCTCTGACCTGCGGGTGTATACTATTGAGGACCACCGCTGCCTCTGTGCCCCCCCCCCCCCGGCAGTCATTTCTGACAGATGTATGGGAATATCCCTTTAAGTGGGGCCTATAAAGGGCCCGGGGTGATTTCTGGACGTATTTACCAGGATTACGGGTCGGGGAACGTCATACACAGACTCGGTGTCAGACTCAGACTCGGGCTCAGGCTCAGGCTCGCTGACATATGCGCGGTCTGTCAGGTCATCACTGGACCTGTTGTCCTCCGCATCGGACTGTGAACAGAATATGGAACAGCTGAGTGAAGAGATAAGTAACATTATAGGGAAACTCTACCTGTAAGATCAGACATGCATCTTCTTAGCAGGTCAGTTTATCTGATACACAGCTCCAAATCCTCTGCAGGACACAGTTCTGGCAGAAGCCACTAGGGGGAGCTGAGGGGCTGACTGTCATCTTATGTATACTGACTATACGTAACGTGTGCAATGTGAGCGGGAGCTAATAGGTGCTCACCATGCAGGGTGCACAAACTATTGCATTAACCCATTTTCCATAATTTTTAAAATGTAAAAGATGAAAAAAAAAAATTATATATATCTATATATATTTTTTTCCTGTCTAAAATACAAAGGAAATGTGTCATCTTTAACTTCAGGCGCTTTAGATAATTTAATCTTCAACGTGCCTAACTGTTTAAAAATAACAGTAATTTTAACCAGGGGTGTCCAAACTTTTACATGCCACTGTAGCTCTGTATACAGGGAGCTCCCCCTAGTGGTGACTGCAGACAGGATCTTCTCATGTATCTCTGTATACAGGGAGCTCCCCCTAGTGGTGGCTGCAGACAGGATCTTATCATGTATCTCTGTATACAGGGAGCTCCCCCTAGTGGTGGCTGCAGACAGGATCTTATCATGTATCTCTGTATACAGGGAGCTCCCCCTAGTGGTGACTGCAGACAGGATCTTATCATGTATCTCTGTATACAGGGAGCTCCCCCTAGTGGTGACTGCAGACAGGATCTTATCATGTATCTCTGTATACAGGGAGCTCCCCCTAGTGGTGACTGCAGACAGGATCTTATCATGTATCTCTGTATACAGGGAGCTCCCCCTAGTGGTGACTGCAGACAGGATCTTATCATGTATCTCTGTATACAGGGAGCTCCCCCTAGTGGTGACTGCAGACAGGATCTTACCATGTATCTCTGTATACAGGGAGCTCCCCCTAGTGGTGACTGCAGACAGGATCTTATCATGTATCTCTGTATACAGGGAGCTCCCCCTAGTGGTGGCTGCAGACGGGATCTTATCATGTATCTCTGTATACAGGGAGCTCCCTCTAGTGATGGCTGCAGACGGGATCTTATCATGTATCTCTGTATACAGAGAGCTCCCCCTAGTGGTGGCTGCAGACGGGATCTTATCATGTATCTCTGTATACAGGGAGCTCCCCCTAGTGGTGGCTGCAGGTGGGATCTTATCATGTATCTCTGTATACAGGGAGCTCCCCCTAGTGGTGACTGCAGACAGGATCTTATCATGTATCTCTGTATACAGGGAGCTCCCCCTAGTGGTGGCTGCAGACAGGATGTTATCATGTATCTCTGTATACAGGGAGCTCCCCCTAGTGGTGGCTGCAGACAGGATCTTATCATGTATCTCTGTATACAGGGAGCTCCCCCTAGTGGTGGCTGCAGACAGGATCTTATCATGTATCTCTGTATACAGGGAGCTCCCCCTATTGGTGGCTGCAGACAGGATCTTATCATGTATCTCTGTATACAGGGAGCTCCCCCTAGTGGTGTCTGCAGACAGGATCTTATCATGTATCTCTGTATACAGGGAGCTCCCCCTAGTGGTGGCTGCAGACAGGATCTTATCATGTATCTCTGTATACAGGGAGCTCCCCCTAGTGGTGACTGCAGACAGGATCTTATCATGTATCTCTGTATACAGGGAGCTCCCCCTAGTGGTGACTGCAGACAGGATCTTATCCTGTATCTCTGTATACAGGGAGCTCCCCCTAGTGGTGACTGCAGACAGAATCTTATCATGTATCTCTGTATACAGGGACCTCCCCCTAGTGGTGGCTGCAGACGGGATCTTATCATGTATCTCTGTATACAGGGAGCTCCCCCTAGTGGTGACTGCAGACGGGATCTTATCATGTATCTCTGTATACAGGGAGCTCCCCCTAGTGGTGGCTGCAGAGAGGATCTTATCATGTATCTCTGTATACAGGGAGCTCCCCCTAGTGGTGGCTGCAGACAGGATCTTATCATGTATCTCTGTATACAGGGAGCTCCCCCTAGTGGTGGCTGCAGACAGGATCTTATCATGTATCTCTGTATACAGGGAGCTCACCCTAGTGGTGGCTGCAGACAGGATCTTATGTATCTCTGTATACAGGGAGCTCCCCCTAGTGGTGACTGCAGACAGGATCTTCTCATGTATCTCTGTATACAGGGAGCTCCCCCTAGTGGTGACTGCAGACAGGATCTTATCATGTATCTCTGTATACAGGGAGCACCCCCTAGTGGTGACTGCAGACAGGATCTTATCATGTATCTCTGTATACAGGGAGCTCCCCCTAGTGGTGGCTGCAGACAGGATCTTATCATGTATCTCTGTATACAGGGAGCTCCCCCTAGTGGTGGCTGCAGACAGGATATTATCATGTATCTCTGTATACAGGGAGCTCCCCCTAGTGGTGGCTGCAGAAAGGATCTTATCATGTACCTCTGTATACAGGGAGCTCCCCCTAGTGGTGGCTGCAGACAGGATCTTATCATGTATCTCTGTATACAGGGAGCTCCCCCTAGTGGTGGCTGCAGACAGGATCTTATCATGTATCTCTGTATACAGGGAGCTCCCCCTAGTGGTGACTGCAGACAGGATCTTATCATGTATCTCTGTATACAGGGAGCTCCCCCTAGTGGTGACTGCAGACAGGATCTTATCATGTATCTCTGTATACAGGGAGCTCCCCCTAGTGGTGGCTGCAGAAAGGATCTTATCATGTACCTCTGTATACAGGGAGCTCCCCCTAGTGGTGGCTGCAGACAGGATCTTATCATGTATCTCTGTATACAGGGAGCTCCCCCTAGTGGTGGCTGCAGACAGGATCTTATCATGTATCTCTGTATACAGGGAGCTCCCCCTAGTGGTGGCTGCAGACAGGATCTTATCATGTATCTCTGTATACAGGGAGCTCCCCCTAGTGGTGACTGCAGACAGGATCTTATCATGTATCTCTGTATACAGGGAGCTCCCCCTAGTGGTGACTGCAGACAGGATCTTATCATGTATCTCTGTACACAGGGAGCTCCCCCTAGTGGTGGCTGCAGACAGGATCTTATCATGTATCTCTGTATACAGGGAGCTCCCCCTAGTGGTGTCTGCAGACAGGATCTTATCATGTATCTCTGTATACAGGGAGCTCCCCCTAGTGGTGACTGCAGACAGGATCTTATCATGTATCTCTGTATACAGGGAGCTCCCCCTAGTGGTGGCTGCAGACAGGATCTTATCATGTATCTCTGTATACAGGGAGCTCCCCCTAGTGGTGACTGCAGACAGGATCTTATCATGTATCTCTGTATACAGGGAGCTCCCCCTAGTGGTGACTGCAGACAGGATCTTATCCTGTATCTCTGTATACAGGGAGCTCCCCCTAGTGGTGACTGCAGACAGAATCTTATCATGTATCTCTGTATACAGGGACCTCCCCCTAGTGGTGGCTGCAGACGGGATCTTATCATGTATCTCTGTATACAGGGAGCTCCCCCTAGTGGTGACTGCAGACGGGATCTTATCATGTATCTCTGTATACAGGGAGCTCCCCCTAGTGGTGGCTGCAGAGAGGATCTTATCATGTATCTCTGTATACAGGGAGCTCCCCCTAGTGGTGGCTGCAGACAGGATCTTATCATGTATCTCTGTATACAGGGAGCTCCCCCTAGTGGTGGCTGCAGACAGGATCTTATCATGTATCTCTGTATACAGGGAGCTCACCCTAGTGGTGGCTGCAGACAGGATCTTATGTATCTCTGTATACAGGGAGCTCCCCCTAGTGGTGACTGCAGACAGGATCTTCTCATGTATCTCTGTATACAGGGAGCTCCCCCTAGTGGTGACTGCAGACAGGATCTTATCATGTATCTCTGTATACAGGGAGCACCCCCTAGTGGTGACTGCAGACAGGATCTTATCATGTATCTCTGTATACAGGGAGCTCCCCCTAGTGGTGGCTGCAGACAGGATCTTATCATGTATCTCTGTATACAGGGAGCTCCCCCTAGTGGTGGCTGCAGACAGGATATTATCATGTATCTCTGTATACAGGGAGCTCCCCCTAGTGGTGGCTGCAGAAAGGATCTTATCATGTACCTCTGTATACAGGGAGCTCCCCCTAGTGGTGGCTGCAGACAGGATCTTATCATGTATCTCTGTATACAGGGAGCTCCCCCTAGTGGTGGCTGCAGACAGGATCTTATCATGTATCTCTGTATACAGGGAGCTCCCCCTAGTGGTGACTGCAGACAGGATCTTATCATGTATCTCTGTATACAGGGAGCTCCCCCTAGTGGTGACTGCAGACAGGATCTTATCATGTATCTCTGTATACAGGGAGCTCCCCCTAGTGGTGGCTGCAGAAAGGATCTTATCATGTACCTCTGTATACAGGGAGCTCCCCCTAGTGGTGGCTGCAGACAGGATCTTATCATGTATCTCTGTATACAGGGAGCTCCCCCTAGTGGTGGCTGCAGACAGGATCTTATCATGTATCTCTGTATACAGGGAGCTCCCCCTAGTGGTGGCTGCAGACAGGATCTTATCATGTATCTCTGTATACAGGGAGCTCCCCCTAGTGGTGACTGCAGACAGGATCTTATCATGTATCTCTGTATACAGGGAGCTCCCCCTAGTGGTGACTGCAGACAGGATCTTATCATGTATCTCTGTACACAGGGAGCTCCCCCTAGTGGTGGCTGCAGACAGGATCTTATCATGTATCTCTGTATACAGGGAGCTCCCCCTAGTGGTGTCTGCAGACAGGATCTTATCATGTATCTCTGTATACAGGGAGCTCCCCCTAGTGGTGGCTGCAGACAGGATCTTATCATGTATCTCTGTATACAGGGAGCTCCCCTAGTGGTGACTGCAGACAGGATCTTATCATGTATCTCTGTATACAGGGAGCTCCCCCTAGTGGTGACTGCAGACAGGATCTTATCATGTATCTCTGTATACAGGGAGCTCCCCCTAGTGGTGGCTGCAGACAGGATCTTATCATGTATCTCTGTATACAGGGAGCTCCCCCTAGTGGTGTCTGCAGACAGGATCTTATCATGTATCTCTGTATACAGGGAGCTCCCCCTAGTGGTGGCTGCAGACAGGATCTTATCATGTATCTCTGTATACAGAGAGCTCCCTCTAGTGGTCGCTGTGAATCAGATGGAGCAATGACTCGTATAAGGAAACTAATTAGCAGAAACCTTTGTTTTGAGTTTAGGGGATTTATTTTGGGTGTAATTTTTACCTGTAGAGGCGCTGCGGATGAATGTCTTCTTTCTTTATGGTGAGGGTTGGCCTTTTCTGTTGGAATATGGCAGGAAATTGACAATGTGTGGCCGTCCTGCTTCTTGCAGGCTAGGACCTGGATAAACACAGGACACAATTATTGCTGCGTTTTACGACTTCAGTTGTTGATTAGAATTCTTGCACCAATCTCATTAGAAGCTCAGGCTGCTGTTCTCCCTTCCCCCATGCTTTACACTGCAGCTGAGCCTGTTCAGAAGTAAGTCAGTGCGTTGTGAGCTGATGTTCTGCCCTTTGCTCTCACCTCTTCTCTAGAAATTGTGTTTCTTGACTTTCTGTCCTTGCTGGGGGTTTTCATGGTTCTCCTTGAGGTCTCTGAGTCTGTGAGGGATCTCTGCCTGCTTGATTCCTGCACACAAACATCCCGGAGATTATAAATGGCGCCATCCTCCCTCCCACAGTGACGGCTGTCCATAAGTCATAATAAGCGTTAATGTCAGGATTACTGGGAGGGCAGAAAGGGGCAAGTGATTGTGGGCTCCGCCGTCCCATCATCAGGGACTATGTGACCTCGATGCATCAGGTACGGTTGTTCAATAAGTCCGGTATAGGGGTATTATTTATTCACTGTATGGCGGTATTACTTGTATGGGGTTTGTGATGCTGTTATTATTTTTGCAGGGTCTGATGATGATAATACGACTACATTGTACAAAAGTATCATCATCAGACCCTGCAAAAATAATAACAGCATCACAAAACCACATACAAGTAATACCGCCATACAGTGAATAAATAATACCACTACAAAATAAAACTACCACTGTTCAATAAATTGCAGCATACAGCCATCATAAGCCGCCTGAAGAAAATCACTGCCCCGTGAGCAATAATATCACCATAGAGTAAAGAATGAATACTGCCATCACATGTACTCATAATGGCACCATACACTCTGCTATCAATACGATTACATTGTACAAACGTAATAGCAGAGTGTATGGTGCCATTATTTGTACATGTGATGGCGGTATTCATTCTTTACTCTATGGTGATATTATTGCTCACGGGGCAGTGATTTTCTTCAGGCGGCTTATGGCGGTTGTATGATGCAATTTAATATACAGTGGTCGTTTTATTTTATAGCGGTATTGTTTTTGCACTGTATGGCAGTATTATTTGTATGTGGCTTTGTGATGCTGTTATTAATTTTTGAAGTGTCTGATGATGATACTTTTGTACAGTGCAGTTGTATGAATAACAGACTGTATGGTGGTATTATTTGTATGCAGTTTATCCTGTTCGTTCATTGATATATTATTTTTCATGACTATACTTTGTTTGCCCAATTTTTTGTATTATTTGTGCACTATATGGCGGGAACATTCAGCCACTTTATAGCAGTATTAGTTGTTAACGACTGTATATGGGGTAATATTCAGTTTCTTTATTGCAGCATTATGTCTGCACTCTATGGCGATATCATTTATTTACTGTATGATTTCATTGGTTCATGGTGTTTGTGATATTATTTGTGCACCTTACAATGATATTATTTGTGCACTGTATGGTGGTAATAGTCGTTATTCGGCAGTATTTCCTGCTCTCTGTGTGGTGGGATTATTTCTCTGGTATTCGTTGTATACTTTGGAGCATGATTATTTTATTATTTTTGCACTGTGCGGTGGTATTTTCTGCTATACTGTGTACCGGCTTCTGGTTGCCGTCTCTTACCGCGTCTAACGCCGGCCCGGTGTGCAGCCGATCTTCGGGATAGGAGAACGGTCTCATCACTTCTTTATCCTGTAATAAATGGAGCAGGAATCGTCAGTACATGAGCGGCTCGGGCTTCGGTGATCAGCGGCAGCCTGAGATTTGCGCTGCAGATCCGTCTCTTATGATCAGTTTATATCTTATTCTAGATGCATCAGAGCAATAAGTAATGAAGCCGCTCGGCAAACAGTTCTCTCCTAAGAAATCTCTTCCCGTTTTGTGTATGCAGCTCCTCTGCAGAGCTCTTCATGTCTGTGATAACAGACCCCGTGTAGTCAGATGCTTGTCATGCTCGCGCCCAGACTGGTTGGCGCGGGCATGCGGGGGTGTGGCCCCACTGGACCACAGACCAAACCTCCCTGGAAGGGGCGTAACTAAGTAGCTTCCTAGGTGTTCGCTGGAGCCTCTGATGGTGAGGTCAGACTTGTGCAATAGGAAGCTACCAGGTACCACTCCAGGGTGGAGTCTGGTTGTGGCTGCTGATCCCACCAGGGAACGGAACATAGACAAGCAAGCGGGCACGGCTGGCACATAGGCAGGCAGATGGGTACAACAGGAACACTGTCAGGCAGGCGGGCACGGCTGGCTCTCTGGTAGGCAGGCGGGCACGGCTGGCTCTCTGGAAAGGTAGGCGGGCACGGCTGGCTCTCTGGCAGGACTGGTGGACAGGACTGGTACACTGGAAGAACCGGTAGGGACCGGTCTGCAGGCAGGTATGTAGAACGGGTAAGAACCTGTTCAGACACGAGGACCTAGGAATAAGTAGATAAAGACCGCAAGAGCGGATGCAGAGCGAAAGCACAGGAGCTAGAGCCAAGAACAGAAATGCAGGAGGCGGAGCCAAAAGCTGGAGGCGGAGCCAAGTGCAACACCGAAGGAGGCGGAGCCAAGAGCTGGAGGCGGAGCCAAGTGAAGACAGGCAGGAGGCGGAGCCAAGAGCTGGAGGCGGAGCCAAGTGCAGACAGGCAGGAGGCGGAGCCAAGTGCAGGGGAGGTAGAACCGCAAGGAGCGGAGCCAGGTAGAACCGC
Organism: Ranitomeya variabilis; assembly: GCF_051348905.1. NCBI lineage: Eukaryota > Metazoa > Chordata > Amphibia > Anura > Dendrobatidae > Ranitomeya > Ranitomeya variabilis. The sequence goes on from NC_135235.1 coordinate 12,279,213, forward strand.
AAGGAGCGGAGCCAGGTAGAACCGCAAGGAGCGGAGCCAGGTAGAACCGCAAGGAGCGGAGCCAGGTAGAACCGCAAGGAGCGGAGCCAGGTAGAACCGCAAGGAGCGGAGCCAGGTAGAACCGCAAGGAGCGGAGCCAGGTAGAACCGCAAGGAGCGGAGCCAGGTAGAACCGCAAGGAGCGGAGCCAGGTAGAACCGCAAGGAGCGGAGCCAGGTAGAACCGCAAGGAGCGGAGCCAGGTAGAACCGCAAGGAGCGGAGCTAGGTAGAACCGCAAGGAGCGGAGCCAGGTAGAACCGCAAGGAGCGGAGCCAGGTAGAACCGCAAGGAGCGGAGCTAGGTAGAACCGCAAGGAGCGGAGAGGTGCTGCGGGGGGGGTCTCTGCAGCAAAGCTGAGCAGAGCCACAAAGAATGTGGAGAGAAGCTGCAGCAAGGGATAACTGCAACAGCAGAAGATAAGCTGAGTAGAAAGGAGCAGAAACGCAGAAGTGAGGAGCAGAGGTAAAGTCACAAAGGTTCAGAGCAGGCAGAGCTGCAAGAGTGCGGAGTGTAAGCAGACTGAGAATACAAGGAAAGACAACAGGGAAGGAAGCCAAAGACTAGGAGACCGAGGTAAGACTAAGTGCAGACAAGGCAATGGAACAAGACACAAGGACAAAGACACTGGGACCAGGATATTCTGCCTCCTGGTGGGCGGACAACAAGACCTAGGAAATAACACAGAGAATCCTCCAGAGAGGGAGTAATATAGAGCAAGGCCAGGCAAACTCAGAAGCAAGACACTAACTGAGCTAACACATTGCACAGGCCCAGACCACTGGGTGGAGCTGCACTATATACTGGAGGCCTCTTGGTAATTGGTCAGGAACAGATTGGACAGATGCACCTGATTCCTATAAGAACCAGAGAGTTCAGGCGCCGCCCCTCTATACACAGAACTATGAAGCATGCAGAGAGCAGAGACACAGAACATGGAGCTGGCAAGAAACAGAAACCACATCATGACCTGGAGCAGTGGGTAAGATAGTGTGAGAGATGTGAGGCCATGCCGTGATGCCAGCAGAGTTGTTACAATGCTGTGTCTACACACAGGGACATCCTGCACATTATCCCCGCCACTAGGGGGCGCCTCACCTGCATGTACTGCTGCTCCTGTGGGAACTCCAGCAGGTTAGCACAAGGATTGGTGGGTTCTCCGATCTTAAAAGAAAATATGTAAAGTTACACAAATGGAGAGGTCTTAGGAGAGGTCATAGAGGCCGAGGACAAAGAGGCTGCAGACCTAGAGGTCATATAGGCCGAGGACAAAGAGGCTGCAGACCTAGAGGTCATAGAGGCCGAGGACAAAGAGGCTGCAGACCTAGAGGTCATAGAGGCTGCGGACCAAGAGGTCATAGAGGCCGAGGACAAAGAGGCTGCGGACCTAGAGGTTATAGATTCCGAGGACAAAGAGGCTGCAGACCTAGAGGTCATAGAGGCCGAGGGCAAAGAGGCTGCGGACCTAGAGGTCATAGATTCCGAGGACAAAGAGGCTGCAGACCTAGAGGTCATAGAGGCCGAGGGCAAAGAGGCTGCGGACCTAGAGGTCATAGAGGCTGCGGACCTAGAGGTCATAAATGCCGAGGACAAAGAGGCTGCAGACCTAGATGCCGAGGACAAAGAGGCTGCAGACCTAGAGGTCATAGAGGCCAATGACAAAGCAGCTGCGGACCTAGAGGTCATAGAGGCCAAGGACAAAGAGGCTGTGGACCTAGAGGTCATAGAGGCCGAGGACAAAGAGGCTGCGGACCTAGAGGTCATAGAGGCCAAGGACAAAGAGGCTGTGGACCTAGAGGTCATAGAGGCCGAGGGCAAAGAGGCTGCGGACCTAGAGGTCATAGATTCCGAGGACAAAGAGGCTGCAGACCTAGAGGTCATAGAGGCCGAGGGCAAAAGGCTGCGGACCTAGAGGTCATAGAGGCTGCGGACCTAGAGGTCATAAAGGCCGAGGACAAAGAGGCTGCAGACCTAGATGCCGAGGACAAAGAGGCTGCAGACCTAGAGGTCATAGAGGCCAATGACAAAGAAGCTGCGGACCTAGAGGTCATAGAGGCCAAGGACAAAGAGGCTGTGGACCTAGAGGTCATAGAGGCCGAGGACAAAGAGGCTGCGGACCTAGAGGTCATAGAGGCCGAGGACAAAGAGGCTGCGGACCTAGAGGTCATAGAGGCCGAGGACAAAGAGGCTGCGGACCTAGAGGTCATAGAGGCCGAGGACAAAGAGGCTGCGGACCTAGAGGTCATAAAGGCCGAGGACAAAGAGGCTGCGGACCAAGAGGTCATAGAGGCCGAGGACAAAGAGGCTGTGGACCTAGAGGTCATAGAGGCCGAGGACAAAGAGGCTGCGGACCTAGAGGTCATAGAGGCCGAGGACAAAGAGGCTGCGGACCAAGAGGTCATAGAGGCCGAGGACAAAGAGGCTGTGGACCTAGAGGTCATAGAGGCCGAGGACAAAGAGGCTGCGGACCAAGAGGTCATAGAGGCCGAGGACAAAGAGGCTGCAGAACTAGGGGCCAAGGACAAAGTGGCGCTGCCGTCTCTTACCGCGTCTAACGCCGGCCCGGTGTGCAGCCGATCTTCGGGATAGGAGCACAATCTCGTTGCTTCTTTTTGCTGTAATAAATGGAGCAGGAATCGTCAGTACATGAGCGGCTCGGGCTTCGGTGATCGGCGGCAGCCTGAGATTTGCGCTGCAGATCCGTCTCTTATGATCATTTTATATCTTATTGCTCCGATGCATCTAGAATAAGTAATGAAGCCGCTCGGCAAACAGTTCTCCTAAGAAATCTCTTCCCGTTTTGTGTATGCAGCTCCTCTGCAGAGCTCTTCATGTCTGTGATAACAGACCCCGTGTAGTCAGATGCTGGAGTCACGAGCCACGACTCAAGATGAGACAGAACACATAACAGGTAGATACAGTATGACTACAGGGGTGATTTGTAGTCTGTTACCACGGAGACAGATAGGGCTGTATAGGAGCTGCGTACACAAATCAAATGTTGCTTTACTTTGATTTTATTCTGGAGCAATAAGCAATCGGGGACTTTTACACCCCGGTGTGATACGACAGATCTAATGTCCGGGGCCCTGGAGACGTCTTCCTAGAGAAGATTATGCAGAAATCCAGGATTGTGTGTACAGAGTCCACCGGGATAATCCACGTCTAACAGTGACATAAGAGGGGAACGGCCACCATGGCGGTGTCTACACACAGGGACATCCGGCACATTATCCCGCCACTAGGTGGCGCCTCACCTGCTCCTGCATGTACTGCTGCTCCTGTACGAACTCCAGCAGCTTTGTACAAGGATTGGTGGGTTCTCCGATCTTAAAAGAAAAATATGTAAAGTTACACAAATGGGGACAGAGAGGTCTCAGGAGAGGTCATAGAGGCCGCGGACAAAGAGGTCAGAGAGGCCGAGGACAAAGAGGCTGAGGACCTAGATGCCGAGGACAAAGAGGCTATGGACCTAAAGGTCATAGAGGCCAAGGACAAAGAGGCTGCAGGCCTAGAGGTCATAGAGGCCGAGGACAAAGAGGCTGCAGACCTAGAGGTCATAGAGGCCGCGGACAAAGAGGTCAGAGAGGCCGAGGACAAAGAGGCTGAGGACCTAGATGCCGAGGACAAAGAGGTCATAGAGGCCGAGGACAAAGAGGTCATAGAGGCCGAGGACAAAGAGTCTGAGGACCTAGATGCCGAGGACAAAGAGGCTATGGACCTAAAGGTCATAGAGGCCAAGGACAAAGAGGCTGCAGGCCTAGAGGTCATAGAGGCCGAGGACAAAGAGGCTGCGGACCTAGAGGTCATAGAGGCCAAGGACAAAGAGGCTGCGGGCCTAGAGTTCATAGAGGCCGAAGACAGAGGCTGCGGACCTAGAGGTCATAGAGGCCGAAGACAGAGGCTGCGGACCTAGAGGTCATAGAGGCCAAGGACAAAGAGGCTGCGGGCCTAGAGTTCATAGAGGCCGAAGACAGAGGCTGCGGACCTAGAGGTCATAGAGGCCGAAGACAGAGGCTGCGGACCTAGAGGTCATAGAGGCCAAGGACAAAGAGGCTGCGGGCCTAGAGTTCATAGAGGCCGAAGACAGAGGCTGCGGACCTAGAGGTCATAGAGGCCGAGGAAAAAGAGGCTGCAGATCTAGAGGTCATAGAGGCCGAGGACAAAGTGGCTGCAGACCTAGAGGACCTAGAGGCCGAGGATAAAGGGGTCACAGAGGGGGGACACATAAGGGTCACCGTAGGGGGCACTTACGGTAACTTTGTGGTGGACTTTCTCCCAGGCGTCTGTTATATATTTCTGCCATTCAGCGATGTTTTCTCTGTGTAAGAAACAAGGGACACAAGGTAAGACGCGGACCCCGGGGTGAGACCACCTCCCACGTCACCGCCGGCCGGTACCAGGTTACACCGAGGCGATAGCAGTAATTACTGTATAACGAGACGTTCTCACACTTTCTAATACACTTTCAGTCTCAGTCTCTGTGAAGACCTGCTGCTCACAGCTGAGGGTTCGTTACAAATGTATCTGGTCCAGGCAGTTGGCATGGCAGACGGATACATTGTAACAAACTATGACAACAGGAGAGAGAATTGTGCTGCTGCTGGGTTTAGTTTATACGGAGTGGATGCAACAGGACCAAACCCTCAGCTGCGTGAGAAGAGAAAGACTACAAGATAATACAGGGTTAAGGAACCACTAACCCCACAGTCTGTGGACAAGTTTCTGCCATGTGTGAATGGTGACCCCTCAGCAGTGACCCCCACTATGGCCCCCTGTGTGATTAGCTGTGGGGGGAGCAGCACCATGTCCCCCATTATGGCCCCCTGTGTGATCAGCTGTGGGGGGAGCAGCACCATGTCCCCCATTATGGCCCCCTGTGTGATCAGCTGTGGGGGGAGCGGCGCCATGTCCCCCACTATGGCCCCCTGTGTGATCAGCTGTGGGGGGAGCGGCGCCATGTCCCCCACTATGGCCCCCTGTGTGATCAGCTGTGGGGGGAGCAGCACCATGTCCCCCATTATGGCCCCCTGTGTGATCAGCTGTGGGGGGAGCGGCGCCATGTCCCCCATTATGGCCCCCTGTGTGATCAGCTGTGGGGGGAGCGGCGCCATATCCCCCACTATGGCCCCCTGTGCGATCAGCTGTGGGGGGAGCGGCGCCATGTCCCCCATTATGGCCCCCTGTGTGATCATCTGTGGGGGGAGCGGCGCCATGTCCCCCACTATGACCCCCTGTGTGATCAGCTGTGGGGGGAGCGGTGTCATGTCCCCCATTATGGCCCCCTGTGTGATCAGCTGTGGGGGGAGCGGCACCATGTCCCCCACTATGGCCCCCTGTGTGATCAGCTGTGGGGGGAGCGGCACCATGTCCCCCACTATGGCCCCCTGTGTGATCAGCTGTGGGGGGAGTGGCGCCATGTCCCCCACTATGGCCCCCTGTGTGATCAGCTGTGGGGGGAGCGGTGCCATGTCCCCCACTATGGCCCCCTGTGTGATCAGCTGTGGGTGGAGCGGTGTCATGTCCCCCATTATGGCCCCCTGTGTGATCAGCTGTGGGGGGAGCGGCACCATGTCCCCCATTATGGCCCCCTGTGTGATCAGCTGTGGGGGGAGCGGCACCATGTCCCCCACTATGGCCCCCTGTGTGATCAGCTGTGGGGGGAGCGGCGCCATGTCCCCCACTATGGCCCCCTGTGTGATCAGCTGTGGGGGGAGCGGCGCCATGTCCCCCATTATGGCCCCCTGTGTGATCATCTGTGGGGGGAGCGGCGCCATGTCCCCCACTATGACCCCCTGTGTGATCAGCTGTGGGGGGAGCGGTGTCATGTCCCCCATTATGGCCCCCTGTGTGATCAGCTGTGGGGGGAGCGGCACCATGTCCCCCACTATGGCCCCCTGTGTGATCAGCTGTGGGGGGAGTGGCGCCATGTCCCCCACTATGGCCCCCTGTGTGATCAGCTGTGGGGGGAGCGGTGCCATGTCCCCCACTATGGCCCCCTGTGTGATCAGCTGTGGGTGGAGCGGTGTCATGTCCCCCATTATGGCCCCCTGTGTGATCAGCTGTGGGGGGAGCGGCACCATGTCCCCCATTATGGCCCCCTGTGTGATCAGCTGTGGGGGGAGCGGCACCATGTCCCCCACTATGGCCCCCTGTGTGATCAGCTGTGGGGGGAGCGGCGCCATGTCCCCCACTATGGCCCCCTGTGTGATCAGCTGTGGGGGGAGCGGGGCCATGTCCCCCCCCCATTATGGCCCCCTGTGTGATCAGCTGTGGGGGGAGCGGGGCCATGTCCCCCCCCCATTATGGCCCCCTGTGTGATCAGCTGTGGGGGGAGCGGCACCATGTCCCCCATTATGGCCCCCTGTGTGATCAGCTGTGGGGGGAGCGGCGTCATGTCCCCCACTATGGCCCCCTGTGTGATCAGCTGTGGGGGGAGCGGCACCATGTCCCCCACTATGGCCCCCTGTGTGATCAGCTGTGGGGGGAGCGGGGCCATGTCCCCCCCCATTATGGCCCCCTGTGTGATCAGCTGTGGGGGGGAGCGGCGCCATGTCCCCCATTATGGCCCCCTGTGTGATCAGCTGTGGGGGGAGCGGCATCATGTCCCCCACTATGGCCCCCTGTGTGATCAGCTGTGGGGGGAGCGGCACCATGTCCCCCACTATGGCCCCCTGTGTGATCAGCTGTGGGGGGAGCGGTGTCATGTCCCCCACTATGGCCCCCTGTGTGATCAGCTGTGGGGGGAGCGGTGTCATGTCCCCCACTATGCCCCCCTGTGTGATCAGCTGTGGGGGGAGCGGTGCCAAGTCCCCCACTATGCCCCCCTGTGTGATCAGCTGTGGGGGGGAGCGGCACCATGTCCCCCACTATGGCCCCCTGTGTGATCAGCTGTGGGGGGAGCGGCGCCATGTCCCCCACTATGGCCCCCTGTGTGATCAGCTGTGGGGGGAGCGGTGTCATGTCCCCCACTATGGCCCCCTGTGTGATCAGCTGTGGGGGGAGCGGTGTCATGTCCCCCACTATGCCCCCCTGTGTGATCAGCTGTGGGGGGAGCGGTGCCAAGTCCCCCACTATGCCCCCCTGTGTGATCAGCTGTGGGGGGGAGCGGCACCATGTCCCCCACTATGGCCCCCTGTGTGATCAGCTGTGGGGGGAGCGGCGCCATGTCCCCCACTATGGCCCCCTGTGTGATCAGCTGTGGGGGGAGCGGGGCCATGTCCCCCCCCATTATGGCCCCCTGTGTGATCAGCTGTGGGGGGAGCGGGGCCATGTCCCCCCCCCATTATGGCCCCCTGTGTGATCAGCTGTGGGGGGAGCGGCACCATGTCCCCCATTATGGCCCCCTGTGTGATCAGCTGTGGGGGGAGCGGCGTCATGTCCCCCACTATGGCCCCCTGTGTGATCAGCTGTGGGGGGAGCGGCACCATGTCCCCCACTATGGCCCCCTGTGTGATCAGCTGTGGGGGGAGCGGGGCCATGTCCCCCCCCCATTATGGCCCCCTGTGTGATCAGCTGTGGGGGGGAGCGGCGCCATGTCCCCCATTATGGCCCCCTGTGTGATCAGCTGTGGGGGGAGCGGCGTCATGTCCCCCACTATGGCCCCCTGTGTGATCAGCTGTGGGGGGAGCGGCACCATGTCCCCCACTATGGCCCCCTGTGTGATCAGCTGTGGGGGGAGCGGTGTCATGTCCCCCACTATGGCCCCCTGTGTGATCAGCTGTGGGGGGAGCGGTGTCATGTCCCCCACTATGCCCCCCTGTGTGATCAGCTGTGGGGGGAGCGGTGCCAAGTCCCCCACTATGCCCCCCTGTGTGATCAGCTGTGGGGGGGAGCGGCACCATGTCCCCCACTATGGCCCCCTGTGTGATCAGCTGTGGGGGAAGCGGCGTCATGTCCCCCACTATGGCCCCCTGTGTGATCAGCTGTGGGGGGAGCAGTGTCATGTCCCCCATTATGGCCCCTTATGTGATCAGCTGTGGGGGGGAGCGGCACCATGTCCCCCACTATGCCCCCCTGTGTGATCAGCTGTGGGGGGAGCGGTGCCATGTCCCCCACTATGGCCCCCTGTGTGATCAGCTGTGGGGGGGAGCGGTGTCATGTCCCCCACTATGGCCCCCTGTGTGATCAGCTGTGGGGGGAGCGGCACTATGTCCCCCACTATGGCCCCCTGTGTGATTAGCTGTGGGGGGAGCGGCACTATGTCCCCCACTATGGCCCTCTGTGTGATCAGCTGTGGGGGGAGCGGCACCATGTCCCCCACTATGACCCTCTGTGTGATCAGCTGTGGGGGGAGCAGCACCATGTCCCCCACTATGGCCCCCTGTGTGATCAGCTGTGGGGGGAGCGGCACTATGTCCCCCACTATGGCCCCCTGTGTGATCAGCTGTGGGGGGATCGGCACCATGTCCCCCACTATGGCCCTCTGTGTGATCAGCTGTGGGGGGAGCGGCACCATGTCCCCCACTATGGCCCCCTGTGTGATCAGCTGTGGGGGGATCGGCACTATGTCCCCCACTATGGCCCCCTGTGTGATCAGCTGTGGGGGGAGCGGCACTATGTCCCCCACTATGGCCCCCTGTGTGATCAGCTGTGGGGGGAGCGGTGCCATGTCCCCCATTATGGCCCCCCGTGTGATCAGCTGTAGGGGGAGCGGGGCCATGTCCCCCCCCCCATTATGGCCCCCTGTGTGATCAGCTGTGGCCCCCCCGGACTCACATGCTGTCGTCCACCAGGTAGTAGTCGCGTCCCTCCGTCCTGATGCACAGGATGTTGTCGGCCGAGTTGTTGAAGAGTCGAGTGATCGGGAGGATTTTCTCCTTCAGGTTCTTTCCCAATTCTATGGATTTTATACTGGAAAAGATCAAAGTTTCGATATTTCTGTATATTTCTATCCCATGCAGATGGCGGCGCTCCCCCTCTGGCAACGCCGCGGTACCAGCCAGAGCTGCCATTCCAGATGCTGGGAGAGCTGGGTGACTGCGGTGATGAAAACGATACATTGTCACCCAACTTTCCCAGAAACAGATAAAGGGGAATATAGGGGCTGACATCATCCCTCTGTGGTAATAAGGGATTATTGGGGGTCACACAGGACCGGAGGGGGCAGGTATGCTCTTTTAGGTGCGGTACCCCTCGGGATGTGTATAAGATTTTCTCGGAGTTTTCCTCTAACGTCACACGAGGTTCTTCCTCCGCTAAACAGAAGGGGAGCGAGTTCTTTTCTTGCTGAATCCCCCCAATCTCAGATGTGATTCCTGGGGGAATCTGCTGCGGGGGCTCGTCTCCTCTCCACTATACAGGAGATGCAGCGTTACAATGTGTCAGCGTTTCCAGGGTGAGGAGCCCTGTGTAGTGGGGTACAGACCCTGGGGGCCCCCTCTATAACGCCCTATTAATATGGGTGTCTGCAGAATACACCTGTCCGGACCCTCCTTGCGGACCCCGGGGATGAGATGCCGGACCACCGCCATGTGACACTCACTTGCTGATAAGAATGTCGCCCTTCCAGTGCTCGGTGACGCCGTCGTACCCATAGTAGCGCAGGACGAAGGAGCCCTGACTCGTCTGGCACAGCTTCAATAATCGCGCTTTCCAGGAGCCCTGAAATACGAAGCCTCAGATCAGCGAGAATCCCGGACCCTGCGGGCCGCTAACGCGACCGCACCTCGTCCCGCTAACGCGACCGCACCTCGTCCCGCTAACGCGACCGCACCTCGTCCCGCTAACGCGACCGCACCTCGTCCCGCTAACGCGACCGCACCTCGTCCCGCTAACGCGACCGCACCTCGTCCCGCTAACGCGACCGCACCTCGTCCCGCTAACTCGACCGCACCTCGTCCCGCTAACGCGACCGCACCTCGTTCCGCTAACGCGACCGCACCTCGTCCCGCTAACGCGACCGCACCTTGTCCCGCTAACGCGACCGCACCTCGTCCCGCTAACGCGACCGCATCTCGTCCCGCTAACGCGACCGCACCTCGTCCCGCTAACGCGACCGCACCTCGTCCCGCTAACGCGACCGCACCTCGTCCCGCTAACAGCTGCATGGTTTGATACAGGACCCCCCCATGGTAGCTGTACCAGACCCCAACATATGAGGAGGACATTACCTTCTTGTTAAACACGTAGGATGGGGGAGACTTGATGAGACATCCTTGTTTAATGATCTGATCATCTGCAAAGAAATCACAATGAAGATTGAGCAAAGCTACATAGTATCCACCTACAGGAAGGGGGGCTGTGCCACAGCTACATCTGTACACAGGGATGATGGGAGTGACACATATCAAGTCTGAGATCAGCTGCGACATCACCTATTGACTTCTGTGGGAGTGTACTGAGCATGCTCTGTGACCTGTGCAGATATGAGGGGAGGGGGTGAGCTGTGACATCACCTATTGACTTCTATGGGAGTGTAGTGGGCATGCTCTGTGACCTGTGCAGATATGAGGGGAGGGGGTGAGCTGTGACATCACCTATTGACTTCTATGGGAGTGTAGTGGGCATGCTCTGTGACCTGTGCAGATATGAGGGGAGGGGGTGAGCTGTGACATCACCTATTGACTTCTATGGGAGTGTAGTGAGCATGCTCAGTGACCTGTGCAGATATGAGGGGAGGGGGTGAGCTGTGACATCACCTATTGACTTCTGTGGGAGTGTACAGGGCATGCTCTGTGACCTGTGCAGATATGAGGGGAGGGGGTGAGCTGTGACATCACCTATTGACTTCTATGGGAGTGTAGTGGGCATGCTCTGTGACCTGTGCAGATATGAGGGGAGGGGGTGAGCTGTGACATCACCTAATGACTTCTATGGGACTGTACTGGGCATGCTCTGTGACCTGTACAGATATGAGGGGAGGGGGTGAGCTGTGACATCACCTAATGACTTCTATGGGAGTGTAGTGGGCATGCTCTGTGACCTGTGCAGATATGAGGGGAGGGGGCGAGCTGTGACATCATTGCTGACTGTGGATCCCGTGTTATCTGTACACAGGTGCCATGTAATCCTGTCTGTGATGATAATGAGATAACTGCGGAGACGTGGTTCATATTTACAGAACAGGATCTGTGACTCATTAGACTTTAGGATTTTATGTAAATAATTCTAAGTAGTGACGTAGAAAATAAAAGAAATCTGCAACATTCTGATAAACAGTAAATCATTTTGAGTCACTTTCCCTGTGAGGTCGCGGCCAGAAATAAGTTCTCGGTCTGTAGGAATGTGCGGAGCGACACTGAGGGCAAAAGTTTCCACTCAAACTGGTAAAACTTGTAGAACTGTGACCCCGTCACACAGTAATAGAGGCGCCGCCCCCCAACCTTCCTAGAAATGTCGGTGACACCGGACCGCCAGTCTCCTATACAGGACCCCATACTGGATATAGGGCATTGTGGGGTCCGGCTCCTCTTACCTGTGATGGAGATTCTCCTCCTGGGGATCATCGTGGACCAGGTCCCTCCGGCTGTGAAGAGAAAATGCCGTCAGTTATGGGATTCAGAAATCAGGGGCAGAGCTATAAGTGGTGACACCTGGGGGTGCAGCAATAGGGGGTGCAGATATAGCGGTGACACCTGGGGGTGCAGCAATAGGGGGTGCAGAGGTAGTGGTGACACCTGGGGGTGCAGCAATAGGGGGTGCAGATATAGCGGTGACACCTGGGGGTGCAGCAATAGGGGGTGCAGAGGTAGTGGTGACACCTGGGGGTGCAGCAATAGGGGGTGCAGAGGTAGTGGTGACACCTGGGGGTGCAGCAATAGGGGGTGCAGAGGTAGCGGTGACACCTAGGGGTGCAGAGGTAGTAGTGACACCTAGGGGTGCAGCAATAGGGGGTGCAGAGGTAGCGGTGACACCTAGGGGTGCAGCAATAGGGGGTGCAGAGGTAGTGGTGACACCTGGGGGTGCAGCAATAGGGGGTGCAGAGGTAGTGGTGACACCTGGGGGTGCAGCAATAGGGGGTGCAGAGGTAGTGGTGACACCTGGGGGTGCAGCAATAGGGGGTGCAGAGGTAGTGGTGACACCTGGGGGTGCAGAGGTAGTAGTGACACCTGGGGGTGCAGCAATAGGGGGTGCAGAGGTAGCGGTGACACCTAGGGGTGCAGAGGTAGTAGTGACACCTAGGGGTGCAGCAATAGGGGGTGCAGATATAGCGGTGACACCTAGGGGTGCAGCAATAGGGGGTGCAGATATAGCGGTGACACCTAGGGGTGCAGAGGTAGTAGTGACACCTAGGGGTGCAGCGATAGGGGGTGCAGATATAGCGGTGACACCTAGGGGTGCAGCAATAGGGGGTGCAGATATAGCGGTGACACCTAGGGGTGCAGAGGTAGTAGTGACACCTGGGGTTGCAGCAATAGGGGGTGCAGATATAGCGGTGACACCTAGGGGTGCCGCTATAGTGGGTGCAGAGGTAGCGGTGACACCCAGGGGTGCAGAGGTAGTGGGTGCAGAGGTAGCGGTGACACCCGGGGGTGCAGAGGTAGTAGTGTCACCTGGGGGTGCAGCAATAGGGGGTGCAGATATAGCGGTGACACCTAGGGGTGCCGCTATAGTGGGTGCAGAGGTAGCGGTGACACCCAGGGGTGCAGAGGTAGCGGTGACATCTATGGGTGCAGCAGTAGTGGGTGCAGAGGTAGCGGTGACTTTGACTTGAGAAGAGGAAATGATATGAACCAGTTTCAAGCTTAAACTCTGTGAACTTCACGCTCGGCCGATCAGGGTCCAACCAGTAAAGTGAGTCTTTCTCACTGGTGTAAACCAAACTACAGCACTGAGTTCCTCGAGCACTACAACCTCCATCCTGCTTCCAGGAACTTTGTGTCTTATGTAACTCGTCCACACAGGAAACCTCGCTGAGTCCTAGTGACTGATCTATGACACAATGATCCGAGCACAGAAATACCGAGAGAAGAAGAGAAAGAAAAGCCAAATAATAAGAATACAGAACTAGTGACCAAGAAATATTATAATAGTAAAAAGTTCTAAGTAATAAAAATAATATTGTCATAATGATAAAAATGGAGTGAAAATAGAAAATGTGAAATGAAATAAAATTATAATAAATAACAAATGAAAAAAACCCAATAATTCTCTATTTGCCTAAGATAGAAAACGACTGTTTCTTCCAGCCGATGTCAGCGCTGTGTCCAGACCCCTCACTGTACGGTGATCGGTGCGGATAGAGAACGTTCCGTCATCCACTTAGTAACAGTCAGAAGTGGTCGGTCGGTGTAATGTGGCGGCCGCCTTACATTATCCGATCTTACATTATCACACGCTGGAGACAGAATTCTCATAGGGAATTGCTATATATGCAGTTGCCTAGAACCGGACGTCTACATTGGTTCACACTTTGCCGCCATCAAACATCAGATTGAGAGACATGATTGAAAACAAAATCTACTAAAAAATAAAACCCCAAAGTCGAGGTCAATCAACTTCAAGTGTTAAAACTTCTTGTCCCCTAATGATAATTAAAGGGACGCATCACTTCTGTTCTTACCTCCTCTAGATTATGAGGAAGCTCCTCTGCACAGTTCTGCCCCCCCCACACTAATGCCTCCCCCCTGCACAGTAATGTCCCCCCTGCACAGTAATGTCCCCCCCGCACAGTAATGTCTCCCCCCCGCACAGTAATGCCTCCCCGCCGCACAGTAATGTCTCCCCCCCGCACAGTAATGCCTCCCCCCCGCACAGTAATGCCTCCCCCCCGCACAGTAATGCCTCCCCGCCGCACACTAATGCCTCCCCCTGCACACTAATGCCTCCCCCCGCACACTAATGCCTCCCCCCCGCACACTAATGCCTCCCCCCGCACACTAATGCCTTCCCCCCGCACACTAATGCCTTCCCCCCCGCACACTAATGCCTTCCCCCCCCACACTAATGCCTCCCCCCTGCACAGTAATGTCCCCCCGCACAGTAATGTCCCCCCTGCACAGTAATGTCCCCCCCGCACAGTAATGTCTATCCCCCGCACAGTAATGCCTCCCCGCCGCACAGTAATGCCTCCCCCCCGCACAGTAATGCCTCCCCCCCGCACAGTAATGCCTTCCCCCCGCACACTAATGCCTTCCCCCCGCACACTAATGCCTTCCCCCCCGCACACTAATGCCTTCCCCCCGCACACTAATGCCTCCCCGCAGCACAGTAATGTCCCCCCCACACACACACACACAGAAAAATATTTAGAATTGAGAGTCCTCAGTGGTTGATACCTTTTAATGGCTAACTGAAAAGATGGTAACAAATTGCAGCTTTCATCAGGCATAGACTAATAGAAATTCTGGAAAAAAAAAATACATATTTATGCACACTACCCCCTTTGATCAGGGGGTTGGACCAGATGACCCAGGAGGTCCCTTTGAACTCTTCCATTCTAGGATTCTATGAACACAGCACAGAACTGTTATCATGGGAGAGTGATGAACAGTTGTGTCCATAAATATTGGAACAGTTCCTAGATAAGGAGTGTGAATGTTTTATTGTCCTCTGATTGGGGTCTGGTTCTGTTGTGATGACCCCAAAGGTCTGAAGTGCAAATTCCTTAATTGATATAAAAAGACATAAATCCATGCGACACATTCATTCCTGCACTGAGTGTGTCAAAGATCGTCATCAGTTTATATTCCCAGACTCTTCTGTCTCTCTTAGATTTGAAGTTACCTTTTTACACAAGTAATTTCATGTCCATAATGTTATGATCAGACATACAAAAATGTTTGGCCACAGGTAGATCCATTCTTTTTTCTCTTATTGTGTGGCGATGAGAGTTCATCCTTGTTCTCAGTTTCTGCCCTGTCTCCCCCACATACAGACCCCCAGTTGGACATTTAGTACAAATAATTAGGTACACCACATTAGAAGTGACGCAGCTGAAAGTACCTGGGATCTTGTAGTCCTGATGTGAGTTGTGATCTTTATCTTGTCCGTGGTCATTATAAGTGGACAGGTTTTACATTTTTTCT
The DNA here is from genome assembly GCF_051348905.1 of Ranitomeya variabilis. Classification (NCBI taxonomy): domain Eukaryota; kingdom Metazoa; phylum Chordata; class Amphibia; order Anura; family Dendrobatidae; genus Ranitomeya; species Ranitomeya variabilis. The sequence goes on from NC_135235.1 coordinate 12,294,218, forward strand.
GGTTGCAGGGAAAGGTTTCTGCAGCTGTTGGAGAGGACAGGGAGCTTCTGACAATGATGCTTCTTAGATTTGGGGGCTGCCTAAAACACAGTAGTGGGGGGTCTGGAGGATTGTAGTCTGGCATCTTTTTGTAGTAAAGGCTGTAATTTCCGTGCAGCTCCCCTTAGCACCTCCAGATTTGGATTGTAGGTAACTACTAGAGGCACCCGGTTATTTTCTTCTTTAGCTTTGTAATGTAGCAGGTGATTCCTTGATATTCTGGTGGCTCTGGTGATCTGGTTTTCAATTGTTCTTGGATGGTAGCCCTGATTCAGAAAGGTCTTTCTGAGGCGACCAAGGTGTTCATCCCTGTCCATTGGGTTGGAACATATACGATTGTATCTGATGGCTTGGCTGTAGACAATAGAGTTTTTTATGTGCTTTGGATGGAAACTGTCCCATTTAAAGTATGTTGGACGGTCGATTGGCTTCTGATACAGGGATCAGGGGCGCCGCTATCATGGGGCAAGTTGAGCCCTTTGCTTCAGGCGGAAGTCACTGAAAGACAGGGGGCGGCAGAGCGGCGGTCAGAACACCTGGTGCCGACTCTCCATAATCCCTGACATTTGCTGTCACTAGTGCGGTGCACGCGCCCCTGCTCACAACCCACAGTCTGCAATATCAGCCGGTCATCCCCACACCCGCAGAGCAGCACACCACATATTGGCTGCTCTGTGCTAACAGGACCTGTGATGAGGTCACAGGAGGGGAGGAGTCAGAGGTCACATGATCGGGACCTCCATGGATTGCAGGACTCTGCTGTGCTGGATGGTAAGTGTGTGTATGAGGTGTATGGAGCGGAGCTGAATGTGTATGAGGTGTATGGAGCGGAGCTGAATGTGTATGAGGTGTATGGAGCGGAGCTGTGTGTGTATTAGGTGTATGGAGGGGAGCCGTGTGTGTATGAGGTGTATGGAGGGGAGCCGTGTGTGTATGAGGTGTATGGAGGGGAGCCGTGAGTGTATGAGGTGTATGGAGGGGAGCCGTGTGTGTATGAGGTGTATGGAGGGGAGCCGTGTGTGTATGAGGTGTATGGAGCGGAGCTGTGTGAGTATGAGGTGTACGGAGCGGAGCTGAGTGTGTATGAGGTGTATGGAGCGGAGCTGTGTGAGTATGAGGTGTACGGAGCGGAGCTGAGTGTGTATGAGGTGTATGGAGCGGAGCTGTGAGTGTATGAGGTGTATGGAGGGGAGCCATGTGTGTATGAGGTGTATGGAGCGGAGCTGTGTGAGTATGAGGTGTATGGAGCGGAGCTGAATGTGTATGAGGTGTATGGAGCGGAGCTGTGTGTGTATGAGGTGTATGGAGGGGAGCTGTGTGAGTATGAGGTGTATGGAGCGGAGCTGTGTGTGTATGAGGTGTATGGAGCGGAGCTGTGTGAGTATGAGGTGTACGGAGCGGAGCTGAGTGTGTATGAGGTGTATGGAGCGGAGCTGTGTGAGTATGAGGTGTACGGAGCGGAGCTGAGTGTGTATGAGGTGTATGGAGCGGAGCTGTGAGTGTATGAGGTGTATGGAGGGGAGCCATGTGTGTATGAGGTGTATGGAGCGGAGCTGTGTGAGTATGAGGTGTATGGAGCGGAGCTGAATGTGTATGAGGTGTATGGAGCGGAGCTGTGTGTGTATGAGGTGTATGGAGGGGAGCCGTGTGTGTATGAGGTGTATGGAGGGGAGCCGTGTGTGTATGAGGTGTATGGAGGGGAGCCGTGTGTGTATGAGGTGTATGGAGCGGAGCTGTGTGAGTATGAGGTGTACGGAGCGGAGCTGAGTGTGTATGAGGTGTATGGAGCGGAGCTGTGTGTGTATGAGGTGTATGGAGGGGAGCCTTGTGTGTATGAGGTGTATGGAGCAGAGCCCGGTGTGTGCGAGGTGTATGGAGCATCATGCGTGGCCATTATACAGTATGGAGCATCATGTGTGGCCATTATACAGTATGAAGCACTGTGTGGCCATTATACAGTATGGAGCATCATGTGTGGCCATTATACAGTATGGAGCATCATGTGTGGCCATTATACAGTATGGAGCACTGTGTGGCCATTATACAGTATGGAGCACTGTGTGGCCATTATACAGTATGGAGCACTGTGTGGCCATTATACAGTATGGCGCATCATGTGTGGCCATTATACAGTATGGAGCATCATGTGTGGCCATTATACAGTATGAAGCATCATGTGTGGCCATTATACAGTATGGAGCATCATGTGTGGCCATTATACAGTATGGAGCATCATGTGTGGCCATTATACAGTATGGAGCACTGTGTGACCATTATACAGTATGAGCACTGTGTGGCCATTATACAGTATGGAGCACTGTGTGGCCATTATACAGTATGGAGCACTGTGTGGCCATTATACAGTATGGAGCACTGTGTGGCCATTATACAGTATGGAGCATCATGTGCGGTCATTATACAGTATGGAGCATCATGTGTGGCCATTATACAGTATGGAGCACTGTGTGGCCATTATACAGTATGGAGCACTGTGTGGCCATTATACAGTATGGAGCATCATGTGCGGTCATTATACAGTATGGAGCATCATGTGTGGCCATTATACAGTATGGAGCATCATGTGGGACTCATTATACAGTATGGAGCATCATGTTCAGTCATTATACAGTATGGAGCATCATGTGGGGCCATTATACAGTATGGAGCATCACGTGTGGCCATTATACAGTATTGAGCATCATGTGGGACTCATACTGTATGGAGCAATATATGGGGCTCATTATACTGTATGGAGCACTGTGGTGCCCAGAATACTGTATGGAGGACTATACTGTCTGATTTATGACCTATTGTAGAATGTACAATAGTTATCACTCATGTAATGTATGGGGGGACTATATATAAGGTGGGAGCCCTATAGGGGGGCTGTACTGTATATGTGTTTGGGGGGGGGGCACCGTTTTGAAGTTTGCTCAGGCAGCAGTGTGGCTAGGTTCACCCCTGACAGGGATGTCTCTGTTTCATTGTTCTGCAGCTTAATGATGGTGTCCAAAAAGTTAATTTCAGTGCAGGAGTAGTTGAGTGTCAAGTTGATGGTGGGATGAAATTGATTAAACTGTTCATGGAACGTCTAGAGCTGTGGCTCAGACTCCGTCCAGATGATTAAAATAGGGTTATCAACTGGCTAACATGGTACAAAGATATATACCCCCTGCACAGGGCATTGTGGCCGCACTGGAGCGTACCATATGCCACTATGGGGAAGCAGCCGGCTGCACTGTCATCTACTGTACAGACCATCCCAATGCCTGGAGCTGCCACAGACGCACTTAGCAGTGGCTGTTGGTGGAGGTTCACACTTGGAGTTTTTTTTACCAGCAGCAAAACCTGATCTCTTGGCAGGAAAGAAGCAAGTTTTCCTTGTTTTTTGTTTTTTTTCCTGCGTTTTTTATGTATTTTTTTGCTGTGGTTCGGGCATGCTAGATTTGTCTTTTGTGCATGCTGATAAAGTTTAGTATTGAAAAAAAAAAAAGTCCTATCCGAAAGATTGAGGTTTTACAAAAAATAAAACAAACAAAAAAAAACAATGTGTGAGTAGGGGATTTCTGAAAACTCATGGGCTTTGTTGGTCCTGTAAAATGCAGCTGAAAATTAGCATAAAAAACGCAGCAAAAACGCCCAGTGTGAACGTCGCCTTACCCAGAGAAAGAGATCAGAACCCTCATCATCCTCTGCTGTGGTCGGTCTGGGGAAGGTTAGTCTCCGACTCCCTGATCATTATGACAATGCCTTGTGGACAGGCTCTTCCTCGATCACCCGCTGTTAGCAGACCCCCCACCCCACATTGTCGGGTACTTACAGGTGCTGCAGGTGAGCTGCGTCCAGGTGAGCTGCGTCCAGGTGGGCTGCGTCCAGGTGAGCTATGTCCAGGTGCTGCAGGTGGGCTGCGTCCAGGTGAGCTGCGTACAGGTGCTGCAGGTGAGCTACGTACAGGTGGGCTGCGTACAGGTGCTGCAGGTGAGCTACGTACAGGTGGGCTGCGTACAGGTGCTGCAGGTGAGCTACGTACAGGTGGGCTGCGTACAGGTGCTGCAGGTGAGCTACGTACAGGTGAGCTACGTACAGGTGCTGCAGGTGAGCTGCGTACTGGTGCTGCAGGTGGGCTGCGTACAGGTGAGCTACGTACAGGTGGGCTGCGTACAGGTGCTGCAGGTGAGCTACGTACAGGTGGGCTGCATACAGGTGCTGCAGGTGAGCTACGTACAGGTGCTGCAGGTGGGCTGCGTACAGGTGAGCTACGTACAGGTGGGCTGCGTCCAGGTGCTACAGGTGAGCTGCGTACTGGTGCGCTACGTACAGGTGCTGCAGGTGAGCTGTATCCAGGTGAGCTGTATCCAGGTGTCGGCGCTCTCTCTGCAGCCTCGGCCTCGCTGCCTCCTATTTGTAAGAGCTCAGAGGCTGAAATCTGATCTGCCAGGAATTTTCCTCCTCCAGAACCTCGCAGGGTCCAGGGGATTTTTCTCTTTTTTGAGCCTGAGCCCCCTGTAGAGAGGGAAAATCCAAAATCTCCGCTTGCTGTGAGAGGACACCTTGAGCCTTTGGGAGGGATTTGGGCATCCGCCACTTCCTGGAGATCAGATACGTTTGACCGTATGTCGTGTACAAGGAAACGAGACAAGTGAAAAACAACGGCGGAGACCGAAAATACTAAACACAATAGGGAAAACTTAATACGAAGTGTTGAAAACTGTTACATTGTATCTGGAGAGCTTTGAAAGTTATTCATCTTATGGGGTCCATGTCCGGCCGCCATGGTGTAAGGTGGAGACACATGCCGAGCGAGTTGCCACAAATCATGGAGAAATCTCTTCTAATATACTGAAATTGTTACATTTCCGATGATCACATTGTATAAACGTAGAAATATTTACATATAGATATTTCATGGTTTTATAGCCGCTAGGGGGCGCTGTACGCAGTGTGTGATACTTCACAAGGTCTGGTATGTTTGGTGTCTGCTCTGAATGTCGATGCGCGGTTGTTTAATAATAGCACAGAAACATCAATCGTATAGATACAAACACTTTAGGAACGTTGGCTGAATATTCAACGCCAGCTTCTTAAAGGGTTATCCCCATCACCCCATCAGCAAGTTCTCACCCATCCATCTCTGTGGCATATGGAAATATTGTAACAGAAGAAATTAAAGCCAGACATCAGGACATTGCTGATAAAACAAGGATAAGAGGAAGAGAATAGGAACCATCCCTTTAATTGTCTGTTCCTCCGACTTGGCCTATGAGTAGTTTTTATAGTTCGCTTATCTGTTGCGATATCTCCACACTGAATGATGTTACATGTAGATACACAAGCATTCAGAATTACATTCCTCCCCCAATTGTAAATGTGGTTGTACGTGCTGTTGTGACCTGCTGCCCCTCTGGGTGTTGTAACCTGCTGCCCCTCTGGGTCTTGTGACCTGCTGCTGCTCTGGGTCTTGTGACCTGCTGCCCCTCTGGGTGTTATAACTTGCTGTATTTCTGTCTGTTATAACCTGCTGCCCCTCTTGCCGTTATAACCTGCTGCCCTTCTGAATGTTATAACCTGCTGCCTCTCTGGCTGTTATAACCTGCTGCCCCTCTGGCTGTTATGATCTGTTGCCCCTCTGGCTGTTGTGACCTGCTGCCCCTCTGGCTGTTATGACCTGCTGCCCCTATGGCTATTATAACCTGCTGCCCCTTTGGCTGTTATGATCTGCTGCCCCTCTGGCTGTTATGACCTGCTGCCCCTCTGGCTTTTATAATCGGCTGCCCCTCTGGCTGTTATGATCTGTTGCGCCTCTGGCTGTTATGATCTGTTGCCCCTCTGGCTGTTAGGATCTGCTTCCCCTCTGGCTGTTATGACCAGATGCCCCTCTGGCTGTTATTATCTGTTGCCCCTCTGGCTGTTATGATCTGTTGCCCCTCTGGCTGTTATGATCTGTTGCCCCTCTGGCTGTTATGATCTGTTGCCCCTCTGGCTGTTATGATCTGTTGCCCCTCTGGCTGTTATGACCGGCTGCCCCTCTGGCTGTTATGACCGGCTGCCCCTCTGGCTGTTATGATCTGTTGCCCCTCTGGCTGTTATGATCTGTTGCCCCTCTGGCTGTTATGATCTGTTGCCCCTCTGGCTGTTATGACCGGCTGGCCCTCTGGCTGTTATGACCGGCTGGCCCTCTGGCTGTTATGACCGGCTGGCCCTCTGGCTGTTATGACTGGCTGGCCCACTGGCTGTTATGATCGGCTGCCCCTCTGGCTGTTATGACCGGCTGCCCCTCTGGCTGTTATGACCGGCTGCCCCTCTGGCTGTTATGACCGGCTGCCCCTCTGGCTGTTATGACCGGCTGCCCCTCTGGCTGTTATGATCTGTTGCCCCTCTGGCTGTTATGACCGGCTGCCCCTCTGGCTGTTATGACCGGCTGCTCCTCTGGCTGTTATGACCGGTTGCCCCTTTGGCTTTTATGAGCGGCTGCCCCTCTGGCTGTTATGATGTGCTGCCCCTCTGGCTGTTATGACCGGTTGCCCCTCTGGCTGTTATGACCGGCTGCCCCTCTGGCTGTTATGACCGGCTGCCCCTCTGGCTGTTATGACCGGCTGCCCCTCTGGCTGTTATGACCGGCTGCCCCTCTGGCTGTTATGACCGGCTGCCCCTCTGGCTGTTATGACCGGCTGCCCCTCTGGCTGTTATGACCGGTTGCCCCTCTGGCTGTTATGATGTGCTGCCCCTCTGGCTGTTATGATGTGCTGCCCCTCTGGCTGTTATGACCGGTTGCCCCTCTGGCTTTTATGAGCGGCTGCCCCTCTGGCTGTTATGACCGGCTGCCCCTCTGGCTGTTATGACCGGCTGCCCCTCTGGCTGTTATGACCGGCTGCCCCTCTGGCTGTTATGACCGGCTGCCCCTCTGGCTGTTATGACCGGTTGCCCCTCTGGCTTTTATGAGCGGCTGCCCCTCTGGCTGTTATGATGTGCTGCCCCTCTGGCTGTTATGACCGGTTGCCCCTCTGGCTTTTATGAGCGGCTGCCCCTCTGGCTGTTATGATCCGGTCACAATACAGGGGGTATTCAGTTACAGTTCAGTGGTGCTAATGTCATGTTATACAGGAATAATTAATTACCTGTATGCTGGTAATAGATACGGTAGAGCGTCATTATCCACACGGTATTATTCACTTACGTCGGGGCGGTGGTCCTTCTGTCCAGTCATGGAGCAATGATGGTGATATTCACTCACAGTATAGGGCTCTTATCTAAGAAGAAAACAGCCGCACTCGATCAATGATACACCACAGCAGGATGAAATAATGGTGGTAATACGGGTACGCTTCAACGCTTCCAGGGTCTCTGTCAAACCTCACTGGAAAGTAGCTAGGCTAGTGTGATCATCTTAGGGGTAAAACCCCCTTAAGGGCTCAGCATGGGGGAAGAATGGCGAGTCCTGCGCCCTGTGGTGTTATAGGACCCCATTCTTCCCCCGTACTAAGCCCTTAAGGGGGTTTTACCCCTAAGATGATCACACTAGCCTAGCTACTTTCCAGTGAGGTTTGACAGAGACCCTGGAAGCGTTGAAACGTAACCGTATTACCACCATTATTTCATCCTGCTGCGGTGATTTCTGCACATGTAATAAACACAAAATAAATGTGCAAAGTTTATCATTGATTGAGTGATTTTGGGTTCTCCCAAGTTCTGCCAGCACCTCTTATTTGATCAGTACGGAGACCAAAGAGAAAAAGAGCGCAAGTAAAAGTGCACCCACAGCACATTCCATAAATGAGAAGGCTTTAATTAGACAGAATGCCAGAAGGACCATTACACATTGAATTACACATAGAAAAACAATTAAAACCATACAAAAAAAGACATACAAAACGAATGATGAGCAGGAGTATTCCTATAAGCATATCCTCATGTAATACGTATCCTCCATAGTAAACTTAACACAGGATAATAATTATAAAATGAATGGACCTACAGGAGGACTCCTGCATCTCCTGCTTATAGAAATATAATATTCTCAGTAAGTGGCAAAGCCACAACATTTCTTAGTAAATCACTTTTTTATTAACAGATCACAGAATGGCATTAGAGAATATTGAATCAGTTGTTAAAAGACAAGGAGAACGTTTCCAAACTACACAAGATGAACATCCCTAGTCCTCATCAAGGTCACTTCACAAACCAGTAACACGTCTGGTCCTAGTTACCCCCTGCAGTGTCACCGTGCCCGCTCTGCATATAGCCGCTTCGTCAGGGGAAGTCACCACAATCATGGTCAAGCCCCTATAAATAATAATAATAATCTTTATTTTTATATAGCGCTAGTGCAGCGCCCCAGAGTCCTGGTCGTTGCAGTAATGTCGCTCCACCGCTAAGGGGAGCTATGGTACGTCTGATTGTACTAAAGGAGATCACCTGACCAGGTATCACAGTCACACACTACACTTCACACTCCGGCCACCAGGGGGGGTGGTTCTATGTATTAGGCCACTCCTCACACTCTGGTAAAACTGGGGGCTGGATAGGAAGTTAGGGAGAAAGCAGCCCGGGAGAGTTCGGGAGAGGACCTGTCAGGGGTGGGATCCTGACAGCGGCCTAGCGAAAAGGACAGATCGTTACGGAGCCGTGCTTGAGTGATATAGCGGCAGGCTTCTTAGAAAGGTTTATTGTGGAGAAGTGAGAAGCGAGATCACAGTACAAAGGAGAATAGAACCAGTAGGATTCGTGCCTTAAGATCGTGGCAACATCCTTCTGAGGCGCATAGCTGGTGGCCGGGGCACCGAGGAAGTAACAGACTCTACGCATTACTTCGAATTACGGCAGGACAATTAACTTAAGGTTGGTTGTCTGACCCTTTTACACCTAACGAAGACACGGAGGCAATTGTGGTTGAGGGGCGTCTCTAGGGTCCCAGAATAACTGCAGGCCTACCCCGTCATATGGGTGCGTCCTATCCATATCATCTGGGGGACGGAGAGAGAACATTAGAAACAGACATAACAGTTGTGAGGACTATCCCGTGGTGCTTAGCAGGGAGGTACTACAACACCCAGGCGCTAGTAGGTAGGCACTGATTTCCACCTGCAAAGGGAACTCTGGATGTGCCTTCGGACCGACCGGTCTCAGCCAGCCCTGTTAGCAGTGCTCTGGATTGTGGATGCCGAAGCCTTCAGTAAAGAGGTAAAGAGACTGCAACCCTGTGTCCTCGTTATTCACCGCGACTTGCACCACGCACCACCATCACACCTTTCATTAGACGCCCCTTAGCAGGGTCACGGACCGCGTCAGGCCACCGTGACAACCCCAGGACCGAGACAGAGAGGCCCGGTATCGAGTACCCTGCGGCCCTGCATCTGGGGGCCGCTCCAACTTGGCGTCACGAACAGGATCTACTTAAGCCTGAAGAATCAGGTCATGTGTGCCTTGGGACTGTGTCTGAATTGTGCTTGAACCGTGATTTATTGCAAAGACTGTGTATAGTCGCTTGCCGCCAAAAGTGCCTGCCAAAATCCGCCATAGCTTCGTGGGCGGAGTCGACCGAAAAGAGCGCGGAGCGAAGAGACGCGGTGAGGTGCCGACCCCGGAAGAGGAACCCCCGACTTCCACCGGGTTAGCAGAGGGGAGGAGCGGCCATGTCTGATTCGGGAGAGGCGGCGGCCGCAGCTGCAGGGGCACCTCCAGGCCCCGCAGTAGACGTAGCTGCGGGCCTTGTATCACCGCCGGATGCCGCAGAGCTTGCCGCCCCCATCAGCCCGCTGGATGCCGCCGTGGCTACGGCAGCCATCATGCCCTTCTCCATGCCGTACCTACCTGGAGCAGTCTGGCTCCCGCGATACTCTGGAGAATCACATACATTAACTGACTTTAAAGAAGGGATCTGCAGCCTGCTCGAGTTTTATCCCTTGACGGAGCCTCAGAAAGTTCAAATGATAACCGGCCAACTCTTTGGAGCGGCACTGAGGGAAGTGAAGTCCTGGCCCACCGCGGACAAGAGGACTGCACAGCAGGTCTTTGCAAAGCTTAAAGCCACCTTTGACACCCGCACCGCTACGGAAATTAAATTGACGTTCTATGGGTGCAAGCAGAGGCCGCAGGATAGCTTACGGGACTATGCTCTTAATCTCCAGGAGGCGCTGCGGGCCATTAAGCAGAGTGACCCAAACAGCATGCAAGATGACGATAAACTCCTGAAAGAGCGGTTCATCAAGGGGCTCCTGTGCAGTCACCAAAGGGCCCAGCTACACTTCCTGGCCATGCAGAATCCAGACCTGACTTTTGCGCAATTCAAAGATAAAGCCATACAGGCGCTGCCGGAGCGACAGCCCAGCCGTGTCGTACTTCCCAGGCGCCAAGCCCTCACGTACCACCAGGAGGTGGCGCCAGAAGCCCCAATTGCCGCCGAGGCCGATGCCCAGATCCTGGAAGATGATTCCCCTGCAGGACTGCGCCTCCAGATGCAGGAGCTGACCAGGAGCGTTGCTGCCCTAGCCCGGACCGTCCAATCCCTGCAGGAGGCCCCCAAGGAAAAGATCCAGCTGGCTTCCAGACCGGAGGATGTCCCCTGGCAGCGACAGAGGAGGGTTCCGTCGACCAGAGGTAGAGATGACGATCGTTTTCATCGGGACGGACGACTTATCTGCCGCCGCTGCCACCAGGTGGGCCACCTTGCAAGGTACTGTGATTTAAACGAGCAACCCCTGGGGCAAAGGGCCAACCCCCAGGAGTAGGACGGTCAGGCCCGCAAAATTGGAGAGCCAAATACATCGGAGGGCGGCCAGTTCTTCCTGTTGTGATCGACGGTATCCCCATGAACGCTTTGCTGGATACCGGTTCCCAGGTGACGACTATGCCTTACATCCTTTATAGACGTTATTGGGAGGACACCGACATTACTCGTGGCCCCGATGATGATTTCACCATCATAGCCAGTAATGGTCAGCCATTGCCACAAGTGGGGTATAAAGAGGTCACCATAAAAGTGGGGCGGGTAGTATTGGAGGCCCAAGGGATTGTAATTGTTGAAATTGACCGCCGTGAATGTAATCCCATGATGACCATCGGTACTAATGTTATAGAAAATTGTCTTGCAGAAGTTATTGTCTTGTTACAGCAGGTAGCAGAAACCGCTGGCCACAGTGAACAACGCGCCCTGCAAAAAGAAATCAGGGCTCTGATGCAGAGACAGCAGGTGGAGCTGACTGGTGGTGAGATTGGCCGTGTCACAGTGAGTGATTCAAACCCCATTGCGATACCCCCCAGGAGTGAAATGTTAATATGGTGTCGGGCAGCCATAGGCCTCGGGTAAAGACGTCCGCAAGGGGAGCGTGCCCGTACGTGTCCTTAACTGTGGGGAGGAAGAAGTCCACCTAACCAAATATGCCACACTTGCCAAACTGTTTACTGTTAATAATAGTGTGATACAGGCACCCGGACCCTTGGTCCCGTCCAATCCGGCGGAGAACAACGGTTCTGCAGGGCAACTGAAAGATTGGTGTCGGGAATTACACGTGGGCACTGACTCTACCCCACCTCACCAGAAACAGGGGACCTACATGGTGGTTCCTGAGTATGAGCGGGTATTCAGCAAGCACCCCCTAGATTTTGGGCAGGAAAAAGGGATTCAACATCATATCCCCACAGGAGATCATCGACCCATAAAAGAGAGATACCGTCCTGTACCCCCAGCTCATTATCAGTGTTTCGAGAGATGAAGGAGGCTGGGGTATTGAGGGACAGTTGTAGCCCCTGGGCAGCTCCGTTAGTCCTCGTTAGGAAGAAAGATGGCACAATGAGGATGTGTGTTGATTATAGGCAGCTAAATCGCATTACACACAAGGACGCATACCCACTGCCCAGGATAGAGGAGTCTCTGGCTGATTTAAAATCTGCTAACTACTTCTCTACCTTGGATCTCTCCAGTGGGTACTGGCAGGTTCCCGTGGCAGAGGCAGACAAGGAGAAGATGGCCTTCACTACGCCGATGGGTCTCTGCGAATTCAACTACATGCCCTTCGGATTGTGCAATGCCCCGGGAACGTTCCAGAGGATGATGGAGTGCTGTCTGGGACACAAGAACTTTGAAACCGTGCTGCTATACCTGGACGATGTCATTGTCTTCTCCAAGACCTATGAAGACCATCTGAAGCACCTGGCCGAGGTGTTTGAAGCCCTGTCCAACTTTGGCTTAAAGGGAAACCGTCCAAATGCCATCTGCTAAAACCCAAAGTGCAATACCTGGGCCATGTGGCGAGTGCTGAAGGAGTGGCCCCAGACCCCGACAAGGTTACAGTGATCAAAGACTGGATGAAGCCCAACAACCTCTATGAAGTCCGGCAGTTCCTCGGGTTGGTAGGCTACTACAGGAGATTTATCAAGGATTTCACAAAGAAAGCCACGCCCTTACAAGACCTGTTGGTGGGCCAGTCCAAGAAGACCAAGTGTAAGAGTACTCCATTTGACTGGAACGATGGACTGGAGGGATCCTTCTCTTGTTTAAAGTCGGTGCTGACGGGAGAAGAGGTACTGGCCTACCCCGAATATGACCAACCGTTTGTATTGTATACGGACGCCAGCAACGTGGGGTTGGGAGCCGTGCTGTCCCAGGTCCAGAAAGGCAAGGAAAGAGTAATCGCTTACGCCAGTAGGAAGCTTCGCCCCACTGAAAGGAACTCTGACAACTATAGTTCCTTTAAGCTGGAGTTCCTTGCCGTTGTCTGGGCCGTGACGGAGAGGTTCAAACACTACCTGGCCTCAGCAAAATTCACCGTCTTCACGGATAATAATCCGCTAACGCATTTGGACACAGCGAAACTCGATGCCTTGGAGCAGCGATGGATGGCCCGGTTGTCCATCAAGTACCGGGCGGGGCACAAGAATGCGAATGCCGATGCGTTGTCCCGAATGCCCCACTTGCCCGAAACGGAGGAAGATCCAGAAGCATTTGAAGAGGTAGAGCTGCCCGCTTTCCACCGCCCCAAGGCCAACCAGTGCTCCCATCAGGTGAAGAACAGGCGCCAGAATAAGCAGGGCACCCCGTTGAATCCCCTGCCCCATCACGGGTGGGCTGAGAACCAGGATGGTGACACTGTGGTCCGTCGGGTGAAAGAGCTCCTGACGCAGGCAGGTTTGCATCCCGGCCCGGATGATCCACCAGAGGCATTACAATTGTGGAAGGAGAGGGGCAGACTGTTTATTCACGATGGTAAGCTGTGCCGGAGGAGCATTGACCCACGCACTCATGAATTGGTATGGCAGATCGTGGTCCCAAGACAAGATGTGCCAATGGTCCTGGGAGCGTACCACGATGGGGCGGGACACTTCGGGTGGAGGAAGCTGGAGAGGCTGCTCCGAGGGAAGTTCTACTGGATTGGTATGAAGAAAGCCATCAAGAAGTGGCGCCGAGAGTGTGGCCCATGTAGCCTACGCCGGAAAGGATCGCGACAGCCAGCAGGCTCCCTTGCAGCCCATTATCACCAAACGACCGCTCGAACTGGTCGCGCTGGATCACGTGAAACTAACACCCAGCCAGTCAGGCTATATCTACGCTCTCACCATCGTGGACCACTACTCCAGATTCCTGGTAGTCGTTCCGGTCAAAGACCTAACGGCTAGAAAGGCTGCCAAAACCTTCCAGCAGTACTTCTGTCGGCCCCATGGGTATCCGGAGAAGGTACTGACCGATCAGGGGCCAGCATTTGAAGCGGAAGTGTTTCAGGAGTTCTGCAATCTGTACGGCTGTAAGAAGATCAGAACCACGCCATACCATCCACAAACCAACGGAATGTGTGAGAAGATGAACCAGGTGGTGATCGACTTGCTGAAGACCTTACCTGTGGAGGAACGGAACTTGTGGCCCACAAAGTTGCTGGACTTAGTGGATATGTATAAGCACATCCCGGTGAACTCTACCAACTGCACTCCAGCCTACCTGATGCGAGGAAGGTCTAGCAAGTTACCTGTGGATCTGGACATGGGGGTCCTGACCCCCGAAGATATCTCGCCAGATGCGGACTGGGATACAGAGAGGCAGCAAAGGTACCGCAAGGTACAAGAGTGTGTGGAAAGAAGTCTCGCCCCAAGCCTGACAAAAACAAGAAAGGGATTACAACCAGCATGCTCCTGCGACTCCCTTGTCACCCGGGGAGCAGGTACTCAAACGGAAGCGGAGACTACACAGGCTCGATGATCAATGGGAAGCGGAACCATATACCATCCTGCCATCTGATTTTGACAATACAAAGGTCTGTCTCATCAGTATAGATGGAGGGGAAACCTCAACGGCAATATCCAGAGACCACCTTAAGATATGCCCTGATAAGCTAAGAGATGGGGAAACCGACCCCGGGACGTCTCCGCCCATGGAAGAGGAGAAGATGATACACACTGTTCTTGGCGATTTTCCCCAGTCTTGGACTCAAATAAACCAGGCCATTGTGGTACCTGTCCTAACGTTTCGTCAACTGACACCACCAGAACTAAATGTGGAGCCAGGTCACCCGGACCCGCAACCACAGCGAACCCCACCGGAGGATGCCATGCCAACCGTTGAACCGGCAAATCATCCCTCTGCTATCGGTGAATCTGCCATGCCCACCGGTGGTGAAAGCGGCCTTGAGAGCTCCAGCCTGCCAGTGCTACCCAGACTCACTAGAAGTGTAGCTAGAAGACAGTGCACTACACCAGCGGTAGCAGGTATAGCGGGCCCTGTTAGGTCAATAGCAACCCCTGCGCTGCGGAGGTCTACACGCAGCACCAGGAATCAAACTCCACTTCGCTACAAAACCTGGAGATACTAATGATAGCTGTTATTTGGTTGAAAGTGTTTGTGTAAATATTTCTGTTACAAGTTTAAAACAATGGACAATGGAGTAATGGACGGTGAGTTGCTCCAAAACTTTCAAAAGGGATCCCTTTGTTTACCCGGGATCCCTGCTGTTTTAAGTTGCACCCACTGAACTGGGAGTCATGAACTGTGCATGACCGAAACTTTCGCAACGTTCAAGTGTTCTCACCTCCCATAAAGGGAAGCACTGTTATATTTACTTGTTCATAGTGTTTAATTGTTTATGGTATTTCAAAATTTTATGTGTTTTCTGCTAACCTGTATTGTCGTTCTTATTTTCCCAGTCTGGGAGTACTGGATTTAACCGGCAGGGAGTGCAGCGCCCCAGAGTCCTGGTCGTTGCAGTAATGTCGCTCTGCCACTAAGGGGAGTGATGTTACGTCTGATTGCACTAAAGGAGTTCACCTGACCAGGTATCACTCACACTACACTTCACACTCCGGCCACCAGGGGGGGTGGTTCTATGTATTAGGCCACTCCTCACAATCTGGTAAAACTGGGGGTTGGACAGGAAGTTAGGGAGAAAGCAGCCCGGGAGAGTTCGGGAGAGGACCTGTCAGGGGTGGGATCCTGACAGAGGCCTAGCAAAAAGGACAGATCGTTACGGAGCCGTGCTTGAGTGATATAGCGGCAGGCTTCTTAGAAAGGACACGAAGCAAGGTTTATTGTGGAGAAGTGAGAAGCAAGATCACAGTACAAAGGAGATAGAACCAGTAGGAGTCGTGCCTTAAGATCGTGGCAACATCCTACTGAGGCGCATAGCTGGTGGCCGGGGCACCGAGGAAGTAACAGACTCTACGCATTACTTCGAACTACGGCAGGACAATTAACTTCAGGTTGGTTGTCTCACCCTTTTACACCTAACAAAGAAATGGAGGCAATTGTGGGAGAGGGGCGTCTCTAGGGTCCCAGAATAACTCCAGGCCTACCCCATCATACGGGTGCGTCCTATCCATACCATCTGGGGGACGGAGATAGAACATCAGAAACAGACACAACAGTTGTGAGGACTATCCCGGGGTGCTCAGCAGGGAGGTACTACAACACACAGGCGCTAGTAGGTAGGCTAATGATTTCCACCTGCAAAGGGAACTCTGGATGTGCCTTCGGACCGGCCGGTCTCAGCCAGCCCTCTTAGCAGTGCTCTGGATTGTGGATGCCGAAGCCTTCAGTAAAGAGGTAAAGAGACTGCAACCCTGTGTCCTCGTTATTCACCGCGACTTGCACCACGCACCACCATCACACCTTTCATTAGACGCCCCTTAGCAGGGTCACGGACCGGGTCAGGCCACCGTGACAACCCCAGGACCGAGACAGAGAGGCCCGGTATCGAGTACCCCGCGGCCCTGCGTCTGGGGGCGTCCACTAACATATTCTGCAGCGCTTTACCGTTTGCACACATTACTATCGCTGTCCTCGCTGGGGCTCACAATCTAGAATCAGTATGTCTTTGGTGCACCAGTAAGTGCACTTAGGTACCACCCAGTAAATGCCGACACCTGTGAGTGGCGTTCACTGAGTGTATAAAATCCGGGACAATCTGATGATGCGCACCGTGCATGCACAGTTGGTATTCGTGCGTTCCACACGGCAGTACATGACATTCCTGCGTTCCATTTACCGGACGTAGTGCATTTTAATGCAGTCAGGTGACGCGAGGACTACACTGCGCATGCGCTAATGAAATCTATGCGTGTCATGCATACGGAACCCACGGAATTGTGTTCCATCCCTCAGTTAAGGTCAACTATTATTCTGTAGAAGAAGTACCAGCGATCAGTATAAGTAATTAGTCTGAGCCCAGAAAAATGATAGCCACAAAGAGTATATTTATACCAATGGACCTTTTGTCATGCTTTATAAAATACCCCAAAATACAAAAACAATTATAATAAAGGTTAAACACAAGTATATTGACAAAAGACCAATCATACAAATTTAACACTGGCCAAACGAGACCAATGCTCAATCAGTACTCCACAGAAAATTGCGAACCACCATCATCTAAAAAGATAATGTGTCTAATGATATATGCCCCCCACCCCGAAAACCAGCTAATCCATGTGACGCCCTCGATCTCCTGTAATAAAAGTAAAATAATAAACTAACAATATACCCTACCTGTCCGTTGTTCTGTCTCACGCCATAATCCATATCTGGAGTATATACAGTTTTCAACCAGGACGGTGCCAAGATGCAACCACCCCGGCTGTAAACCACTGGTGAATGAGGATGTGCTGCCAGCACAGCTTCAGTGACTAGCGGTGCCATCACTGAAGCTGCGCTCCTTCACAGCCTGACCTGTGCTGAACTCAGGAGCGTGGGAAAATGAACTGGCATTTTCTCATGCTTCAGAGTTTAGCACAGGTCAGGCTCTGAGGGAGCGCAGCTTCAGTGATGGCACCGCTAGTCACTGAAGCTGTGCTGGCAGCACATCCTCATTCACCAGTGGTTTACAGCCGGGGTGGTTGCATCTTGGCACCGTCCTGGTTGAAAACTGTATATACCCCAGATATGGATTACGGCGTGGGACACGACTATGGACAGGTATGGTATATTGTTGGTTTCTTATTTAACTTTTATTACAGGAGATCGAGGGCGTCACATGGATTAGCTGGATTAGGCTAGTTTCACATTTGCGTTTAAAAACGCAGCGTTTAAAATGCAAACGCAGGTGGTGAAAAAAAGGCATTTAATGTTAAATATAGGAAAAAAAACGCATGCGTTTTTTTGCACTAAAACGCAGCGGCAAAAAACGCAAATGTGAAACCAGCCTAATTCAGATGGCAAACTGTTTTTAGTGCTTTATTTCATTAAAAACTTTATTGGCTGTGTTTTTATTTAACCTATAACAACTATAGGATTAGTAATGGAGGTGTCTTATTGACCTCTCCATTACTAAGCCGGGCTTGATGTCACCCTTCAATACAAAGGTGACATCAACCCCACTATTACCCCACATGCGACCGCTACAGGGAAAGTGGGAAGAGTGAAGCTAAGTGCCAGAATTGACACATCTTAGAGATGCGCCTTTTCTGGGGCAGCTGAAAGCTGATGTTTTTAGACTGGGGGGGGGGGCAATATCAACCCGCAGCTATCTGCATACACTTTGCTGGTTATTAACTATGGGGGAGCCCAAAGTCATTTTCTCGGGGGGGTCCCCCATTTTAATAGCCAGCAAAGGCTAAGTATACAGTTGTGAGCTGATATTAATAGCCTGGGAAGCTACATGGGTATTACCCCCTTCCCAGGCTATAAGCATCTGCCCCCCGTTGCTGGCTTTCCCTCTACTGGTTTTGAAAATTGTGCAGGAGCCCACACCATTATTTCCGTAAAATAATCTTTTATTGATTAAATACATGTCCAGTAATTTGCACACACACTGCACTAATTGTATTTGTCACTGACATCTATATATCTACCTATTCTATATGTATTTACTGTATGTAATTATCTTTTCTATCCTGTCGGCTCCTGCAGTGATTTTACAGAAGCCGGGAGATGAATTACCGTCTTTTATTCTATCTTTAAGCTCAATATAAATACATATATATGTGTGTGTGTTACTGACATGTATGTATGTATGTATGTATGTATATATATATGTAGAAGCGCAAGCACAGCACGAAACGGCCGTCGTCTATCCCTGCTCACAACAGCTCTGTTCCTCACTCTCCCGGCCATGATTTTTAAAATGAAGATTTCACAACAAAGAGTTGGAAGTTTTAGATCGGTGAGTGCCTTCTTCTTTTCTTCATAAATAGAAGCACATATATATATATATATATATATACATACACTGCTCAAGAAAATAAAGAGAACACTCAAATACCACATCCTAGATATCACTGAATGAAATATTCCAGTTGCAAATCTTTATTCATTACATAGTGAAATGTGTTGAGAAGACTAAAACATAAAAATGATCAGTGTAAATCAAAATTAATATCCCATGGAGGTCTGGATTTGAGATGATGCTCAAAAACAAAGTGGAAAATCAAATTACAGGCTGATCTAACTTCAGTGAAAATGCCTCAAAACAATAGAATGATGCTCAGTAGTGTGTGTGACCTCCACGTGCCTGTATGACCTCCCTACAACACCTGGGCATAGTCCTGATGAGGCGGTAGATGGTCTCCTGAGGGATCTCCTCCCAGACCTGGACTAAAGCATCCGTCAACTCCTGGACAGTCTATGGTGCAACGTGACGTTGGTGGATGGTGCGAGACATGATATCCCAGATGTGCTCAATCGGATTCAGGTCTGGGGAACGGGCGGCCAGTCCATAGCTTCAATGTCTTCATCTTGTAGGAACTGCTGACACACTCCAGCCACATGAGGTCTGGCATTGTCCTGCATTAGGAGGAACCCAGGGCCAACCGCACCAGCATATGGTCTCACAAGGGGTCTGAGGATCTCATCTCGGTACCTAATGGCAGCCAGGCTACCTCTGGCGAGCACATGGAGGGCTGTGCGGCCCTCCAAAGAAATGCCACCCCACACCATTACCGATCCACTGCCAAACCGGTCATGCTGAAGGATGTTGCAGGCAGCGGAACGCTCTCCATGGTGTCTACAGACTCTGTCACGTCTGTCACATGTGCTCAGTGTGAACCTGCTTTCTTCTTGGCAAATGCCAAGCATCCTGCATGGAGTTGGGCTGTGAGCACAACCCCCATCTGTGGACATCGGGCACTCAGGCCATCCTCATGGAGTCGGTTTCTAACAGTTTGTGCAGACATGCACATTTGTCGCCTGCTGGAGGTCATTTTGCATGGCTCTAGAAGTGCTCCTCCTGTTCCTCCATGCACAAAGGCTGAGGTAGCGGTTCTGCTGCTGGGCTGTTGCCCTCCTACGGCCCCCTCCAGGTCTCCTGGTGTACTGGCCTCTCCTGGTAGTGCCTCCAGCCTCTGGACACTACGCTGACAGACACAGCAAACCTTCTTGTCACAGCTCGCATTGATGTGCCATCCTGGATGAGCTGCACTACCTGAGCCACTTGTGTGGGTTGTAGAGTCCGTCTCATGCTACCACGAGTGTGAAAGCACAACCAACAAAAAGTGACCAAAACATCAGCCAGAAAGCATTGGTACTGAGATGTGGTCTGTGGTCCCCACCTGCAGAACCACTCCTTTATTGAGGGGGTCTTGATAATTGCCAATAATTTCCATCTGTCGTCTATTCCATTTGCACAACAGCATGTGATATTGATTGTCAATCAGTGTTGCTTCCTAAGTGGACAGTTTGATTTCACAGAAGTTTGATTTACTTGGAGTTATATTCTGTTGTTTAAGTGTTCTCTTTTATTTTTTTGAGCAGTGTATATATTTTCTATGTGTATATTTCTAACCTGTCAGTGTGATTTTACTGTACACCGCACATGAGTTACCGGCTTTTCAAAGGACTCCACTGCATAAAAAACGGACAGCACTTGCATGGTGTGAGTGCTGTGAGTTTTTTTCTCGCATCCATTGACTTGCATTGGTGAGTCTTGTCCGAGATACGCAACAAATCGCAGCATGTTGTGATTTTTTTCTCAGTCCGATTTCAGCTGAGAAAAAAATTCTCAGATGAGATGTCACCCATTGAATGACATTGGTCCGAGTGCAATCTGATTTTTTTATCGGATTGCATTTGTCCATTTTTCTTGCAAATGGGTTTCAGCTCTAAGTCAGGCTCTTCAGTGACGACCTTCATCTCTTCCAAAGAAATAAAGAAACAAGTCAAATGTTCAGTATCTAAGTCAGCGAACAGCGCTGAAAATAAGACAAAGAAATAACGTCTGTTATTTCTTCCCGGACACCCAGCTCTGAATGAATGCGTGCAGAAGGAATGGCCAAAGTCTGATCGGAGAATTGACCGAGGTGCCAGGTTTATTGCACTCTATAGGAAACACCAGGAGGAGGCGGCAGATTGGGAGTCTCCACCAAAAATGGACCTTGATGTAGCTCATTTATCGGAGAAGTCCTTTTTTCTTTCGGATGACGGATCCGTGGTGAAAAATCTTTCCATGGATCATAAAGAAGATTCCTTCTGGAAAAGAGACTATTCTGCAGCTGCCTTTATTTCTAAGATTGCTCCATGGACGGTTCCCATGGCTAGAGATCTCAGAATCTGGTCAGTTATCTCCAGATAATCAGGAGACAAAGTCCAGGGAAGGGATACCAGGAAACCGACCCCTTCTCAAGTCAGAAGATTTTTTGTGTCCCTCATCCTTAGATGTTTTGAAATTTACCTAGAAAAACCATGGCCACCTCTAATGGGCCAAGAAGGGCTCTATGGAGGAAAGATTGGACTGAGGGAATTCCCTCTAAAAATCATTTTTGCAGTCTCCCCTTTCAGACTTCAAGTCTCTTTGGTTCTTAGTTAAAGAGGAAATGTTAAAACCTCTTAGCGAGGCTAAAGGGATCTCCGTCCCACAGGATAAGAAGCCTTTTTCTAGATCCTTTCATATCTCATTTCTAAATTCTTCAAGGTTTACGGGAAGAAGACAACTCGTCTCCAGGAAAAAAAATCTCCTTTAAAGGGAGGCGCTCTAACCAGTAAACCAACAAGTCATGATGCCAAACCATATTGCCACTTGTGAGAGGAAGAGTGTCAAAAGTTTCTGTGGTCCGGTCCACCACCTCATCAGATGCTTGGACTATCTCAATGATAATGAGCGGCTACTCTCTAGAGCTGAAACAGTCTCCTGCAGACAGACTTCTTCTAAATACGAGGGAAAACCGGATAGTTTACCAGCTCATTCACAAATTCATGTTCAAAGTGGCCGTGGAGCCGGTTCTGCTTCATCCACAGCCCGAGGGAGGCTATTCCAGACTGTTCACTCTTCTGCAGCCCGGGGGGAACTGGCCTTTCATCCACCTCACCTATCTGAACCAGTTCCTACAGAAGAAGAAATCCAAGATGGAGACGCTCTGCAGTTCTCGTTCTACAACAAAATGATTTTACAGCTACTATAGACCTTTGCGATGCCTGTCTCCACATCCCTGTCCTTCCGGCCCTCAGGAAGTATCTCAGAGTGGCAATTCATATGGATTCCAAGGGCTTACATCTATAATTTACATGCCTACCATTCGGCATGTCGGTTGCCCCTCGCATCTTCACCAAGGTTGCTGGGGTCCTTACAGCTGCTCTCAGGCTCCAGGGCATCGATATTATCCCTTATCTCGACGACTGGCTCTCCAAAGCCGCCTCAGAGGAGGCTCTCCAGCTTCATCTTCCAGTAACATTGCAAGTTCTTTGTGGACACATTTCTCATAAACAAGGGAAAATCCCAACTCTCTCCAAGCAGTGAGCAGAAATTTCTAGGTTTCATAATCGGCTCCCAGATTATGGTACCAAGGTTATCGGAAGACAGAATTTACAAGCTCTTGGCGGGGGTCGAGCTTCTGACTCCCAAAATAAGTATCAGTTAGGACGGCCAGGAAAGTCCTAGGTGCTGTGATTTCCTCTCTGGAAGCAGCACCATAGGTCTGAGTCCACGGCAGGTCTCTCCAGCTCAGCATCTTGTCGGTCTAAGACAAGAGATGTTATTCTCTGAGCAAGCGGTTTTCCATTCCATGCACTACTGTACAGGATATGGGGCGGTGGATGTCTCCAGGTCACCCCAAAAAGGGCAAGTCTCTAGTGTCTCAGCCACTTATACACTACGGAAAGTATTCAGACCCCTTTACATTTTTCCCTCTTTGTTTTATTGCAGCCATTTGCTAAATTCAATAAAGTTCTTTTTTTCTCATTAATGTACACTCTGCACCCCATCTTGACTAAAAAAAACAGAAATGTAGAAATTTTTGCAAATTTATTAAAAAAGGAAAACTGAAATCTCACATGGTCATAAGTCTTCAGCCCCTTTGCTCAGACACTCATATTTAAGTCCTATGCTATCCATTTCCTTGTGATCCTCCTTGAGATGGTTCTACTCCTTCATTGGCGTCGTTTTGTGTAATTAAACTGATAGGACTTGATTCGGAAAGGCGCACACCTGTCTATATAAGACCTCACAGCTCACAGTGCATGTCAGACCAAATGAGAATCATGAGGTCAAAGGAACTGGCCAAGGAGCTCAGAGACAGAATTGTGGCAAGGCACAGATCTGGCCAAGGTTACAACAGAATTTCTGCAGTACTCAAGGTCCCTAAGAGCACAGTGGCCTCCATAATCCTTAAATGGAAGAAGTTTGGGACCACCAGAAGTCTTCCTAGACCTGGCCGTCCAGCCAAACTGAGCAATTGTGGGAGAAGAACCTTGGTGAGAGAGGTAAAGAAGAACCTCAAGATCACTGTGGCTGATACGAAGATAGACCTTTTTGGTGATAAGTCTAAGTGGTATGTGTGGAGAAAACCAGGCACTGCTCATCACCTGCCCAATACAATCCCCACAGTGAAACATGGTGGTGGCAGCATCATGGTATGGGTGTGTTTTTCAGCTGCAGGGATAGAGCCCTGACCTAAACCCAATGGAGCATCTCTGGAGAGACCTGAAAATGGCGTTCACCAACGTTCACCATCCAACCTGACGGAACTGGAGAGGATCTGCAAGGAAGAATGGCCGAGGATCCCCAAATCCAGGGGTGAAAAACTTGTTCCATCATTCCCAAGAAGACTCATGGCTGCACTAGCTCAAAAGGGGCTTCTATCAATACTGAGCAAAGGGGCTGAAGACTTATGACCATGGGAGATTTCAGGTTTTCTTTTTAAATAAATTTGCAAAAATTTCTACATTTCTCATCATTCATTGTTGCCTCATGTGAGGTTATTATTCATCGCACCATGAGGCGATGGAGGGAGGGTGACTGTAACCTGCACATGTAGATGTTCCCGCACACATCGCAGAGCTCGGAGGCTGGGGATGTTCTGCTTTGTATTTAGATGTGTTCATCTTTTTGGTTTGTTACATTGTTACTGGTGACACCGGGACAGAAGCCGCGACCTCTCGTCACCTTCTTTTCATCCTTCATTTAACTTAGATTAATTACATATTTATATTTGTCCAGGAATTGAATAAGACATTTTCCAGAAATTCAGGGGTGACACAGAGGAACACTGCAGAACACAAGGAGGCACTTGATGAGGGGTCATATACATAAGAGGATCCCGAGACGTTTACATACTGCCTGGAGAGACTCTTGATCTGGGGCCGGTTGTGAAACCTTCTCTCTATATACATTGCAGCTCTTTCAAAATCCTAAAAGAAAGAGAAAAACAAAGATTTTTATCAAATATCTCAGTTAACCACTTACACCTAATGGAATGTTTGCAACAGCAGCACAGAGTATTTCAGAAGACTGACCAGTGCTGCAGTCCCCTGGTGTCCCGTGGTTTGGTGTTCTGGTCCCTGGTGTCCTGTGGTTTGGTGCTCTGTCCCTGGTGTCACGTGGTTTAGTGCTCCAGCCCCTTGTGTCCTCCCGTAGTTTTGTGCTCCAGTTCTTGGTGTCTGGTGAGTTTCCTGTTTGGGTTCCTGGGGTCCCGTGGTTTGGTGTTCTAGTACCTGGTGTCCCGTGGTTTGGTGTTCTAGTCCCTGGTGTCCTGTGGTTTGGTGCTCCGGCCCCTTATGTCCCGTGGTTTGGTGTTCTGGTCCCTGGTGTCCTGTGGTTTGGTGCTCTGTCCCTGGTGTCACGTGGTTTAGTGCTCCAGCCCCTTGTGTCCTCCCGTAGTTTTGTGCTCCAGTTCTTGGTGTCTGGTGAGTTTCCTGTTTGGGTTCCTGGGGTCCCGTGGTTTGGTGTTCTAGTCCCTGGTGTCCTGTGGTTTGGTGTTCTAGTCCCTGGTGTCCTGTGGTTTGGTGTTCTAGTCCCTGGTGTCCCGTGGTTTGGGTTTCCTGTCATCTCTGGTGTCCCGTGGTTTGGAATTCTAGTCCCTGGTGTCCCGTGGTTTGGTGTTCTAGTCCCTGGGGTCCCGTGGTTTGGTGTTCTAGTCCCTGGTGTCCCGTGGTTTGGGTTTCCCGTCATCTCTGGTGTCCCGTGGTTTGGAATTCTAGTCCCTGGTGTCCCGTGGTTTGGTGTTCTAGTCCCTGGTGTCCCGTGGTTTGGTGTTCTAGTCCCTGGTGTCCCGTGGTTTGGTATTCTAGTCTCTGGTGTCCCGTGGTTTGGTATTCTAGTCCCTGGTGTCCTGTGGTTTGGTCTTTGTCTATTCCCTGATGTCCGGTGACTTATTGTCCCCATTTCTAGTTATTACATAGAGTGTACTTTGGGAGCGGCTTGGTTTTTGGTTTCCAGGTCCCTGGTGTAAATTCCTTTCTGTCCAGTGGTTTAACCTCTCATGTGATCACTGATTTATTATCCAAGCGTTGGTGTCCAGAGTCTACAGCAGCACAGAGTATTTCAGGAGATGAAGGTCTTGATCCTGGTGGAAGGTAACAGACAAAAAATTGCACAATGGAAGGAGCAGGATCAATTTCGGCACAGAGTGTTTCAGGAAAGGTATGAGCTTCTCATAATCTGAGCATGGTGGAAGGAGTAGAGCCCGCAGCAGCACAGAGTGTTTCAGGAGATAAAGGTGTTCCTGTGGGAGGTTACTGACACAATGACAGAAAGCAGTTTTGCTAGCAGCACAGAGTATTTCAGGAGAGAGGTGACTCGGGTGGGATTTGGCAGTGACTTGTGCAGTTCCTGGAGTTTCCTGTGCGTGACAATTCTTGTTTTGTTTTTTTGCTGCCGTGCAGTCACTGAACCGTGATCCAGGTAACGGGGTAAATCTGTAACGTCGCTTCTGTCGAGAAAGTTTCCAGGGTGACCCCAAATGTTCCTGCCCCTAATCTGGATGTGATCAGTGGATTCATACAAAGTATCTACATGAAGCCGAATTCTGTGCGAGGAGAATGTCGACAAACCAACCTGTCAATCAAATGGTTGGTGACACGATGGATCCCCCGACCCCCTCCAGTGCCCCATCCTCCATTTAAATCATCCTGTTTTCTTATTTCACAATGTATCATTTAGTGGTCATAGCTGTAGTTCTGCCCCATGCCCCATCAGCCACCACCAGGACCCATCTGCCATCACCAGGCTCCATCCGCCACCCCCAGGCCACCATCAGCCACCACCAAGCCCCATCGGCCACCACCAGGCCCCATCAGCCACCACCAGGCCCCATCAGCCACCACCAGGCCCCATCGGCCACCACCGGGCCCCATCAGCCACCTCCGGGCCCCATCAGCCACCACCAGGCCCCATCTGCCATCACCAGGCTCCATCCGCCACCCCCAGGCCACCATCAGCCACCCCCAGGCTCCATCAGCCACCCCCAGGCCCCATTGGCCACCACCCGGCTCCATCGGCCATCCCCAGGCCCCATCAGCCACCACCAGGCCCCATCAGCCACCTCCGGACCCCATCAGCCACCACCAGGCCATGTCAGCCACCACCAGGCCCCATCTGCCTTCACCAGGCTCCATCCGCCACCCCCAGGCCACCATCAGCCACCCACAGGCTACATCGGCCACCCCCAGGCCCCATCGGCCACCACCAGGCTCCATCCGCCATCCCCAGGCCACCATCAGCCACCATCAAAATATATACATGTAAACATAGATAAAGAATCAAATAAAATTAAAACCGAGTAATAAAATACTGCATAGATAAACAGAAAAAAAATAATAAAAAGTCAAAATAAAAACACATGTCTGAAGGGCAATATAGAAACACAAGGCAAAATGAATGCAGAAAATACAGAAAGAAAATGGGATGAAAATTAAAACGGCGCCATCTTGGAGGAGGAATTTTTTTTTCTTCTCCAGTAAGATGGCGCGGCCAGCGCATGCGCAGTAGCAGCCATCAGATCACGGCTAGACACCGGTAGCAGCTGCTGCGCAGGAGCGGCGGGCGCCATTATGCGATTTTGCTGCAGTGCAGGGGCCACGGCCGGAAACTGCCTGCGGAAACTTTTTTTTTTTTTATTCTGTATGTGCTGGTATTCATTATGCAAACTAGGGGGCGGGGCAGTGAGTGATCAGCGGCCTGTCAGCAGTCTGCTTTATGCATATATAATGAGCACCACATACCCCACCCCAGTCTACAGCCCCGCCATAGGGCACGGAAATCTCATTAACTGCAAACTGAAAATAAATATTAAGAAACAACCACAAGACGGATTTCATCAACCCAGGTATCATTTTATTCAGTATAACGGCGCCGAGCTGACACTGTGTGTAGGTTACCGAGCACAATCCTGCTGACAGGTTCCCTTTAATCACCTTGACCAAATTCGATGCCTAGGACTTTGGCATGTTCTTGGGGTTCGGGGAGGGTGTCCGGAAGATCAAACCCAGGATCCCCGCCTCCCAGCCAGAGACTCTCACACTTGTCCTGGTTGACCTTGGACCCGGATGCCTCCGAGTAGCTCTCCACCTCTGACATCACCACCATCGCCTCCTCTTGCGAAGAAACAAAGACAGTGACATCGTCCGCGTAGGCCACTACCCTCAGGATAGCCTCCGGCGCCAACCCGCCCATCCTCACCCCTGCTAATGGTCCACAATCGACCCTTCTCAGGAAGGGATCAATCGCAAACGCGTAAAGCAAAGGGCTAAGAGGGCAGCCCTGGCGGACACCAGATCCCACCCCGAAAGGTTGTCCAATCCACCCGTTTACCAGAGGGAAAGTCTTAGCCCCTGCGTACAAGGTCTTAAGCCAGTCCACGAACCCTCCAGGCAGACCATACCTCAAAAGAGTGGAGCAGAGGTACTCGTGGTCAACCCGATCAAAGGCTTTTGCCTGATCCAGTGTCAGCAAGAACCACTTCCAAAGGCCCGCCCTGCCCCACTCCATGGCCTCTCGGACACCCAGAACAGCACTGAAAGTGTTACGGCCAGGAACGCAACAGTGCTGGGCCTCCAAAAGGAGCCGCGGTGCAAACTTCACCAGCCTGTTGAAGAGTATCTTAGCCAAAACCTTCCTGTCCACATTGAGAAGTGATATGGGACGCCAATTCTCAATGCGTGACGGATCCTTACCCTTTGACAAAATGATCAGAGCCGACCTCCTTAATGATCTCGGCAGAGTGCCCGAGGAGAGACACTCATTAAACACCTGAGTCAAGAGGGGGACCAAGGAGTCCCTAAAGGTCCTAAAGAACTCGGATGGTAAGCCATCCGGACCTGGCGATTTTTTGGGCCGGAGCCCATCGATTGCCAGTCTCACTTCCCCTTCTTTGATCACTTCTGCCAAACCGTCCAGCGAGAGGTCAGCCCCTGGCTCAGGAACAGCTTCAGCCAGGAAAGCCGACATCCTGTCACGATCCAGTTCCCCTCCTTCCCAAGGGGTGCGAGTAGTATGAACTGACGACCTCCAAGATCCCTGATCTGGACCTTCTCAGGGATCCCGTACTGTCCATCAGCCCCGTCACTATCTTACTATTCACTGACATCTTGCAGCTTCTGTAAGGGTCGGGCGACTAGTACTTCCCGTAGTCCCTCTCAAAAACCAAAGATGCGTGCCTATTGTACCGACACCTCTTTAGCAAGGATTTCACACTGGAGATTGCCTCGCGGCTACCCCCAGTCGAGACAAGATGCTCGAGTTTCCGCCTCAGGCTCTGATACAGGCGATCCCGGTTCAGGCTTCTGAGGTTGGAGAGTTGCCGGAAGAATCTCGCCACCCGATGTTTGAACATCTCCCACCACTCAGACTTAGTGTTACTTAGGCCCAGCAGCGGTACCTGGCTCTGAAGAAATTCCTCGAAGGACCGTCTTACAGCTTCTTCCTCAAAGAGTGACGAATTCAGCTTCCAATAACCTCTTCCCATCCGAGGAGTCTCTGCAACGCTCAGAGAAAACATAATCAAACAGTGATCGGAGAATTCCACCTCCACAACCGACAACGGAGAGGAGACGGCATCCTCCTTCAAATAAAACCTGTCTAACCTAGACCTGCACTGACTACCTCTAAAGAAGGTGAACCCCGCGTGGCCTGTGTTGTGCCGGATGTGGACATCCACCAGGCATGCCTCACTTACTATCCTATTTAGCGCGACGCAACTGTAAGCCAGCCGGTCTCCGGAACCTCCTCTATCACAGGGTCTCGTGACGTTGAAATCCCCTCCAAAGACCACCTGCCGACTCGAAAATAAGAAAGGTTTGATCTTCATGAAGAGACACTTGCGGTCCCACTTGGACTGGGGACCGTAGATGTTAATGAGCCGAAGCTCCTGTCCCCCCATGGAGACATCTAGGATCAAGCATCTCCCCATTTCTAACTCGATCAATTGTCTGCATTCAAGCGCTGCGGTCTTAAAAAGGACCACCACCCCGCTATACGGCTCGGCCGCAAGAGACCAGTAGGAGGGCCCGTGCCTCCACTCCCGCCTTGCTTTATGCATGGTTGATAGGTCGGTCAACCTGGTCTCCTGCAAAAGCAAAATGTCGGCGTCAAGTTGGCCGAGAAAATGAAAGGCCGTGTACCTTGCCGCTTCTGACTTTATGCTGGCAACATTAATGGTTGCCAGCGTCAACAGGGTGGGTGCCGCCATCATGATTGATTGAATTAGATAGCCTTTTTCTTCCCACCCCCAACAGTTTCACCCTCTTCCTCTGACAATGATGAGTTTTTAGTGCGCTGAAGACAAACAGACTCATCCATTCTCTCCTTACATACACTCTGCTGTTGTGATTTTGCTTTTTGCTCCCTCTAGTGGTCATTAGTGATTTGACTCTGGAGCGTCTGTCTTTTCTTATTTCCTCACCTGGGCCGTTAGTTCAGGGGCGTTGCTATTTAAGCTCCGTGGACCTTCAGTTCAATGCCTGGCATCGTTGAAATCAGAGCTAATCTGTTGTGCTCTTGTCCTTTGATCCTGGTTCCTGTATTTCAAGCTAAGTCTGCTTCTTTGCTTTTTGCTTTGGTTTTGTTTTGTATTTTTGTCCAGCTTGTTCCAATCTGTATCCTGACCTTTGCTGGAAGCTCTAGGGGGCTGGTGTTCTCCCCCCGGACCGTTAGACGGTTCGGGGGTTCTTGAATCTCCAGCGTGGATTTTTATAGGGTTTTTGTTGACCAGATAAGTTATCTTGCTTTATTCTGCTATTAGTAAGCTGGCCTCTCTTTGCTGAACCTGGTTCATTTCTGTGTTTGTCATTTCCTCTTACCTCACCGTTATTATTTGTGGGGGGCTTGTATCTTGCTTTGGGGTCCCTTTCTCTGGAGGCAAGAGAGGTCTTTGTTTTCTTCTCCTAGGGGTAGTTAGATTCTCCGGCTGGCGCGAGTCATCTAGCGATCACCGTAGGCATGATCCCCGGCTACTTCTAGTGTTGGCGTTAGGAGTAGCTATTTGGTCAACCCAGTTACCACAGCTCTATGAGCTGGATTTTTGTATCTCGCAGACTTACACGTTCCTCTGAGACCCTGTCCACTGGGGTCATATCAGTATGCCAGGCCGGTATTAAATGTTTAATGCATTGCAGAAGTGGGATTATAAGAAAGAAAATTTTGAGTTTTTTTTTCCCTCTATTTTTTTTTTTTTTCTTTTCCCCTTTACCTCAGAGTGGCTTAAGCTTGCTGCAGACATGAATGTCCAGACCTTGATTACAAGTGTGGACCAGCTTGCCTCTCGTGTGCAGGGTATACAAGATTATGTTACCAGAAATCCTAGGTCTGAACCCAAGATTCCGATTCCTGAACTGTTTTCAGGAGACCGATTTAAGTTTAGGAATTTCAGGAATAATTGTAAATTGTTTTTGTCCCTGAAACCTTGTTCGTCTGGAGACTCTGCTCAACAAGTAAAAATTGTTATTTCATTCTTACGGGGTGACCCTCAAGATTGGGCTTTTTCGTTGGCGCCAGGAGATCCGGCATTGGCCGATATTGATGCGTTTTTTCTGGCGCTCGGTTTACTTTATGAGGAACCAAATCTTGAGATTCAGGCAGAGAAAGTCTTGCTGGCTATGTCTCAGGGCCAGGACGAGGCTGAGGTGTATTGCTAAAAATTTCAGAAATGGTCCGTGCTGACACATTGGAACGAGTGTGCACTGGCCGCTAATTTTAGAAATGGCCTTTCTGAGGCCATTAAGAATGTTATGGTGGGTTTTCCCATTCCCACAGGTCTGAATGATACCATGTCCCTGGCTATTCAAATTGACCGGCGGTTGCGGGAGCGCAAAACCGCAAATTCCCTCATGTTGTTGTCTGAACAGACACCTGATGTGATGCAATGTGATAGAAAAACCGCAAATTCCCTCATGGTGTTGTCTGAACAGACACCTAATTCGGTGCAATGTGATAGAAAAACCGCAAATTCCCTCATGGTGTTGTCTGAACAGACACCTGATTTAATGCAATGTGATAGAATCCTGACTAGAAATGAGAGGAAAATTCATAGACGCCGGAATGGCTTGTGCTACTACTGTGGTGATTCTACACATGTTATCTCAGCATGCTCTAAACGTATATCTAAGGTTGTTAGTCCTGTCACCGTTGGTAATTTGCATCCTAAGTTTATTCTGTCTGTAACTTTGATTTGCTCACTGTCATCTTATCCTGTCATGGCGTTTGTAGATTCAGGTGCTGCCCTGAGTCTCATGGATCTCTCATTTGCTAAGCGCTGTGGTTTTATTCTTGAACCATTAGAAAATCCTATCCCTCTTAGGGGTATTGATGCTACGCCATTGGCAGAAAATGAGCCGCAGTATTGGACACAGGTTACCATGTGCATGACTCCTGAACACCGCGAGGTGATACGTTTCCTGGTTTTACATAAAATGCATGATTTGGTTGTTTTGGGGCTGCCATGGTTACAGACCCATAATCCAGTCCTTGACTGGAAGGCTATGTCAGTGTCTAGTTGGGGCTGTCTTGGTATTCATGAGGATTCCCTGCCTGTGTCTATTGCTTCTTCTACGCCTTCGGAAGTTCCGGAGTATTTGTCTGATTATCAGGATGTCTTTAGCGAGTCCAGGTCCAGTGCATTGCCTCCTCATAGGGAATGTGACTGTGCAATAGATTTGATTCCAGGCAGTAAGTTTCCTAAGGGGAGACTGTTTAATCTGTCTGTACCTGAACATACCGCTATGCGTTCATATATCAAGGAGTCTCTGGAGAAAGGACACATCCGTCCGTCTTCTTCCCCTCTTGGTGCGGGATTCTTTTTTGTGGCTAAAAAGGACGGATCTTTGAGGCCTTGTATTGACTATCGGCTTTTAAATAAGATCACTGTCAAATTTCAGTATCCTTTGCCGCTGTTGTCTGACTTGTTTGCCCGGATTAAGGGTGCCAAGTGGTTCACCAAGATAGACCTTCGTGGTGCGTTCAACCTTGTGCGCATTAAGCAAGGGGATGAATGGAAAACCGCATTCAATACGCCCAAAGGTCATTTTGAGTACTTGGTGATGCCTTTTGGGCTCTCTAATGCCCCTTCAGTTTTTCAGTTCTTTATGCATGACATTTTCCGGAACTATCTGGATAAATTTTTGATCGTTTATCTGGATGATATTCTGGTTTTTTCTGATAATTGGGACTCGCATGTGGAGCAGGTCAGGATGGTCTTTAAAATTTTGCGTGAAAATTCTTTGTTTGTCAAGGGCTCAAAGTGTCTCTTTGGTGTACAGAAGGTTCCCTTTTTGGGGTTCATTTTTTCCCCTTCTGCTGTGGAGATGGACCCAGTCAAGGTCCGAGCTATTCTTGATTGGACTCAGCCCTCGTCAGTTAAGAGTCTTCAGAAGTTCTTGGGTTTCGCTAACTTCTACCGTCGTTTTATCGCTAACTTTTCTAGCATTGTGAAACCTTTGACGGATATGACCAAGAAGGGCTCCGATGTAGCTAACTGGGCTCCTGCTGCCGTGGAGGCTTTCCAGGAGTTGAAACGTCGG
This sequence comes from Ranitomeya variabilis, assembly GCF_051348905.1. Taxonomy (NCBI): domain Eukaryota; kingdom Metazoa; phylum Chordata; class Amphibia; order Anura; family Dendrobatidae; genus Ranitomeya; species Ranitomeya variabilis. Next base: position 12,326,883 of record NC_135235.1, read on the forward strand.
TTTACTTCGGCGCCTGTTTTGTGCCAGCCTGATGTCTCGCTTCCCTTTCAAGTTGAGGTGGATGCTTCAGAGATTGGAGCAGGGGCCGTTTTGTCACAGAGAGGCCCTGGTTGCTCTGTTATGAGACCTTGCGCCTTTTTCTCTAGGAAGTTTTCGCCTGCGGAGCGAAATTATGATGTGGGCAATCGGGAGTTGTTGGCCATGAAATGGGCATTTGAGGAGTGGCGTCATTGGCTCGAGGGTGCTAAGCATCGTGTGGTGGTCTTGACTGATCACAAAAATCTGATGTATCTCGAGTCTGCTAAACGCCTGAATCCCAGACAGGCCCGCTGGTCATTGTTTTTCTCCCGTTTTGACTTTGTTGTCTCGTATTTACCAGGTTCAAAGAATGTGAAGGCCGATGCTCTTTCTAGGAGCTTTGTGCCTGATGCTCCTGGAGTCGCTGAACCTGTTGGTATTCTTAAGGATGGTATTATCTTGTCAGCTATTTCTCCAGATCTGCGACGTGTGTTGCAGGGATTTCAGACTGATAGGCCTGATTCTTGTCCACCTGACAGACTGTTTGTGCCTGATAAGTGGACCAGCAGAGTCATTTCCGAGGTTCATTCCTCGGTGTTGGCAGGTCACCCAGGAATTTTTGGCACCAGAGATCTGGTGGCCAGATCCTTTTGGTGGCCTTCCTTGTCTAGGGATGTGCGGTCATTTGTACAGTCCTGTGGGACTTGTGCTCGAGCTAAGCCTTGCTGTTCTCGTGCCAGCGGGTTGCTCTTGCCCTTGCCTGTCCCTAAGAGACCTTGGACACATATCTCCATGGATTTCATTTCTGATCTTCCGGTGTCTCAAGGCATGTCTGTTATCTGGGTTATATGTGATCGCTTCTCCAAGATGGTCCATTTGGTTCCTTTGCCTAAGCTGCCTTCCTCTTCCGATCTGGTTCCTGTGTTTTTCCAGAACGTGGTTCGTTTGCACGGCATCCCTGAGAATATTGTGTCAGACAGAGGATCCCAGTTTGTTTCCAGGTTCTGGCGATCCTTTTGTAGTAGGATGGGCATTGACTTGTCGTTTTCGTCTGCTTTCCATCCTCAGACTAATGGACAGACGGAGCGAACTAATCAGACTTTGGAGGCTTATTTGAGGTGTTTTGTCTCTGCTGATCAGGACGATTGGGTGACCTTCTTGCCGTTAGCTGAGTTTGCCCTTAATAATCGGGCTAGTTCTGCCACCTTGGTTTCGCCGTTTTTCTGCAACTCTGGTTTCCACCCTCGTTTTTCTTCGGGTCATGTGGAACCTTCTGACTGCCCTGGGGTGGATTCTGTGGTGGATAGGTTGCAGCGGATCTGGAATCTTGTGGTGGACAACTTGAAGTTGTCACAGGAAAGGGCTCAGCGCTTTGCCAACCGCCGCCGCGGTGTGGGTCCCCGACTACGTGTTGGGGATTTGGTGTGGCTTTCTTCCCGCTTCGTTCCTATGAAGGTTTCCTCTCCCAAATTTAAACCTCGTTTTATTGGTCCTTACAGGATATTGGAAATTCTTAATCCTGTATCCTTTCGCCTGGATCTTCCTGTGTCGTTTGCTATCCACAACGTGTTTCATAGGTCCTTGTTGCGGCGGTACGTTGTGCCTGTGGTTCCTTCTGCTGAGCCTCCTGCTCCGGTGTTGGTTGAGGGCGAGTTGGAGTACGTGGTGGAGAAGATCTTGGATTCTCGTCTCTCCAGGCGGAGGCTTCAGTACCTGGTCAAGTGGAAGGGCTATGGTCAGGAAGATAATTCCTGGGTGGTCGCCTCTGATGTTCATGCGGCCGATTTAGTTCGTGCCTTTCACGCCGCTCATCCTGATCGCCCTGGTGGTCGTGGTGAGGGTTCGGTGACCCCTCACTAAGGGGGGGGGTACTGTTGTGATTTTGCTTTTTGCTCCCTCTAGTGGTCATTAGTGATTTGACTCTGGAGCGTCTGTCTTTTCTTATTTCCTCACCTGGGCCGTTAGTTCAGGGGCGTTGCTATTTAAGCTCCGTGGACCTTCAGTTCAATGCCTGGCATCGTTGAAATCAGAGCTAATCTGTTGTGCTCTTGTCCTTTGATCCTGGTTCCTGTATTTCAAGCTAAGTCTGCTTCTTTGCTTTTTGCTTTGGTTTTGTTTTGTATTTTTGTCCAGCTTGTTCCAATCTGTATCCTGACCTTTGCTGGAAGCTCTAGGGGGCTGGTGTTCTCCCCCCGGACCGTTAGACGGTTCGGGGGTTCTTGAATCTCCAGCGTGGATTTTTATAGGGTTTTTGTTGACCAGATAAGTTATCTTGCTTTATTCTGCTATTAGTAAGCTGGCCTCTCTTTGCTGAACCTGGTTCATTTCTGTGTTTGTCATTTCCTCTTACCTCACCGTTATTATTTGTGGGGGGCTTCTATCCAGCTTTGGGGTCCCCTTCTCTGGAGGCAAGAAAGGTCTTTGTTTTCTTCTCCTAGGGGTAGTTAGATTCTCCGGCTGGCGCGAGTCATCTAGCGATCACCGTAGGCATGATCCCCGGCTACTTCTAGTGTTGGCGTTAGGAGTAGCTATTTGGTCAACCCAGTTACCACAGCCCTATGAGCTGGATTTTTGTATCTCGCAGACTTACACGTTCCTCTGAGACCCTGTCCACTGGGGTCATAACACTCTGCCCCTTGTCTGGTGGTCCCGAGTTAGTCCCCCCCCCCCCAGAAGGCTTTGTATTTGCCCCCTGAGAAGACCCAGCGACCTCCTGAGCCCCAACAACGTTGTCCGCAACCTCCGCCCCGGGTCCCCATCGCCCCCCTCTGGAGGGGAGTCCTGGAGGGCCCGGAACCGGTTAGAGAGATCCACCAGAGGGGGGGCGGCTGGACCTTCCAATGGCACCTGGATCAGGGCTACGGAGTCAGAGGGGTCGCACTCCAAGGAGGAGGCTCGAGGCCCGGACCCCCTCTTATCCTTAGTTGTTTTCCTGTTACCCTTTTTCTTTTGCTGTGACCACTCCCCCTCTCTCTCATCCAGACTGTCACCGGATGAAGGTTCCTGGGCAGACATGGCGTCCTTTTGCTCCTCCCTTTCAAGTCTCTTGACTTCCTCGCTCAATTCGCCGTCTTTAGGATCCTCAGCTGCAAGTGAAGCACCCGGGTCAGAGTTTAGGGTCATTACTCCCTGCCCCCTTTTCCCATGGCGCTGCTCCTGCCGCCTGATATTGGATGGCGGCAGCCTGCTCCTCACCGGTTCCCTGCCTCCTCCGCCTCTGCTGGTCCCTTCACCGGCGAGATTAGTCCCGGCTTTCGCCTGTCCCGCACTCGCCGCTTTCAGGACCGCATTGGCAAAGGAACGTGGACAGCGACTGAACGGGTGACCGAGGTCACCACACAGGTTACACCTAATCCTGCCACAGGTAGCAGCGAGATGGCCGAGGTCCCCACACAGTGCGCATTTCTGGGTGGTACACTGCGCACTGAAGTGTGTGGGGCTGCCGCACCTGTGACAGACCTAAGGCTGCCCCCGGTAGAAAATCAAGATCCTGTCCCTCCCCAAAAATGTTGAGGAAGGGATATGGGTAACGGTGTTTCCTGAAACCTTCAATTTCACCATGAAGGTCCAGGCTCCTGACCAGATACCATGCTCATCGAGGGTCTTCTCGGGAATATCGACGATGTCGCCGTATCGTCCAACCCAGGTGGAGATGTCGACACAGGAAAGTGACTCGTTACTGGTCAAAACGGTCACCTTCCTGACCGAGTTCTGGCGGGATATTGCTACAGCGAGGAAACCCCGCCATTCGGGGCGACCCCGAGCCAGCTCATGGCGAGACCAGAAAAGCTCAAGGCCCTCCGGTCTCACGAAGCTGACATCGAAGTAGGAGGTCCCATAGGGATGGATCAAGGCAAAGATGTCATATGCCGCAAAGCCCATCCCCAGCAGTCACCTCCCCCTGTCATGGCTGATAACAGGGAGCAGTAGAATCCCCCGTGCAGCTCGTTGGTCCAGTATTATTAGTGGGATTTCTTGCTGATGGAGGAGGCTCATTCCCGTCTCACTGATAGGTTCTTCTCTGCTGACGATTGCAGGTTACAACAGCCGTTTCTACATCTGACATGTGACGTCATCGGGTAGCTGTTTATAGCTCTGACATATGACATTTTCGTGCCTTTGGGCCGGTGATGTGTCTTGTCTGCGGGCCTAACCCACACGCGGCAGCGAACTCTCCCGTTTCATTTTACATCTGCTCCAGATTTAATCCTGTGACTAATAGACGCGACCTACAGACGACAATCAGTGACGACACAGCCATCATCCGAGCTCTTGTGTTATTAACCATCACTGGCCATGTTGGCTCCTTCCTCTAAAGCCCGGTGATAATGCTGGAGGTCAGAAATGTGGACCCTGTGGGCCCTAGTGATGAAATCACACCGAGCCGTGACCTAAAACCTGTAACATGTCTGCATGTTGTACGCCAACCCCATAATTATACCGCCATACTGAGCATATGAGGCTTCAGGGCATAAGTAATGGCGCACAATATACAAACAATACAGTTATGCAACATCCACATAATACCGTCATACAATGCCGAACTCTTACAGCATCTAAATACCATCTTACGGTGACCAAAAAAGATTCATGCAATATTTACATAACACTGCAATACAGTGCCCAGATACAGTGCAATAGCTACAGAATACTGCCAGACAGTGCGATAGCCACATAATGCTGCCATACAGTGCCCAGATACAGTGCAAAAGCCAAGTAAGGCTACTTTCATACTAGTCCGTCGCAAACCGTCGGCCCGACGGATAGTGTGTTAATTAAGCACAACGGGGGCAGCGGAGGCAGTTTCAACGCATCTGCTGCCCCATTGTAAGGTCCGGGGAGGAGGGGGCGGAGTTCCGGCTGCGCATGAGCGGTCGGAAATGGCGGACACGACGCACAAAAAAAGTAACTTTGCAGGATGCGTTTTTTCTACATAATGACGCATTCCGACCTGCGCCGAACGACGCAAGTGTGAAAGTAGCCTAATACTGCCAGTCATTTCCCAGATACAGTGCTATAGCCACATAATGCTGCCAGTGCCCAAATGATGCATGTTGTGCGCCTCTTAACGAATCTGATGCATCTTAATAGCGCCGTGCGTCTCCAGACAATGATAGACCCATCTTCGCTCTCCGCTCTTGTCTGGATCATCCTGGCCGGACTCTTCTCCGGGGCTACTGGCAGGGAGAGGGTTAAAGAGGAAGCCTCTTCTTGTTCTGTAACTCCTGTGTCATTTCCTCTGTGATACATTGTATCTGCTCCATTATATAATAACTATTATATCAGAGCCCGCCTGCTGCCCCCTCGCCGTCTCTTCTCACAAGTGATTGGACCATGCGGATTAGTGGGGTCTTCTAGACCCGGAGATGATGAGATCTCTGTATAGACCGGTCACTGTCACCTCCGGATATTTGCTCAGCGATCGTAGCAGCCAGTTTGCAGAGAAATCATGATCCGACCTTACGTGTTTGAAAATGGGAAACACATCAAGAATTTATTTCTGATGACTTTATTTCATCAAAAAATTAAAATCTGAATACAAGATAGAAAGGTGCAAAGCAGCAGCTTCCATCGTATGCAACGACGCTCTGTCAAAGCTTTCGAGAAGCATTTTCCCATGGGATGGAATAGTTTGGTGACTTCTCGGATCTTCGTAGGAATCTCGCTAAGTTCCCCCATTTTACAAGCCGCAGCATCTGCCATGAAAGGAGTCAAAACCATTGGCTATTACAGGGAATGGCCACAATGTCCGGGCTCCGCACTCGGCCCATGTGGGGCGCAGAGACAAAGACATTTGGAAATGTAAACAAAGAATGTTGCGCCAATTGTGGCTTTGTGCGCGCCGCGTCTGTTCAGAGCAGAAATCCCACATTTTGAACATGTGTTGAGATGTGAAGAAGAATTTGGAGAGTTTGTGTGCACAAGGCCATCAACTCTTTCTAGAAAACATGTTTCCTGGAACTAAAAATAATGTTGTTCTTCGTGTTATGAAAGATCAGAGAAAAACAAACAATAAAAATGAATCTCTAGATAACATCCCAAGGAAACCGTCAGCAAGCAGCGCGGACTTTACTCTTTCACAACATTAAGATTTTATTATGTATTTTAGCTTCACATAAAGCAAGTGATAAATCTCGTCCAGGGAGGAGCCGCAGCGCATATGAAAAATCCATTATCAGGGGGGTCTCATAAGAAAAGCGAGAGCGGTGAGCAGAGAGCGACACTTTACAGAGTGACCACAAATAAGCCGGGATTCCACAAAACATTTATTTACAAGGCATCAAGGTCTGATCACCGGACAATATGGACACACGGAGCGATCTGTATACACACACCCGGTATTTAGACAGATACAGATGTATCAGGGTGAAGTGTGAGCAGGTCCTCACTGCTCTGACCGTGATGGACACGAACATTGAATCTATGAGGCCGTACTGGGAATATAGTGAGCCGGAGGAACACCTGGGAGTGTGGGGGATAACTCAGCTGTACAGAGCTGGAGCTGGAGATAGGTCTTGGGGGAGGAGGGGTCAGAGGTGGGTTCAGGGGCAACAGTATAAAAGGGGTAGCATTTTTTAATTGAGGTAGCCATTGTAGGTACCCCTTACAGTGGTAAGAAGCTACCACCCACCCTTTCTTGTTTGGTTCTGAGGTTTCATGGGGGTGTGGGTTGTATTTATCTCAAGTTCTGTGGAGTGTTGGTGATGAAGGTGATTTAAAGTGTTTTTATGTATTAATAATATGAACAATATGTCTGTCATGGCAATAGGGGGAGTCCTTGAAGTTTGTGAATGGCGGATTGGAGAGGGGGGATTTCAAGAGGTCCTGGACCCCTTCCTAGGTGAATTCAAGTGGATGGGTGTTGAAATAAACCTGTGGAAGGGATTAATGGGGATCCATGGTTAATGGTGCTGGTGGATATTGGCCAGGTTGGTTGATAGGAGCCTCTAGAGGTAAGTCTCGACCTGGCGCCAGGGTGGGATTATTAAACCTGCAGCTTATAGTTTTTTGGGGCTTTGAGGACCACCCTTCTGGGAGGTTGTTTAACTTGTATTGTAATAAAAGGCTGCTGTGGCCAATGAATCCAGTGTAAGTGAGGAGATTATTGGGGCTTTTATTATAAAGAGGTTGGGAGGTTAATAATATTGAAGCTCACATTGACCGTCGGTCAATGATATCCATTAAGGCCCTATAGAATGGGCGACTTATCAAAGTGAGGTGCCGAAATCGGCCAATTCATGAGAGCCACCGGCCTCGTGCAGAAATCCTGGCACCTCCAGCCTCGGCTGCTGTCAGTCAGGTTATTAATGGCGTCTGAGAAAGGTAGGACCACAAGCGATGGTCCCACACCCGGCTACTATCCACAGTGCAGCCCCTCTGTGCCCAGGACTATGGGGTACGTCACAGCCCCTACACCTTCTGGAGGTCTCCCCCAGGGCCGAGGCTCCACAGCGGCACTGGGACCATGAAAATTACAGTAAAGTTATAAGTTACTGCAACATCAATGTTCCCTTTGGGAAAAAAACTGAGAGACGAAGCAGCAGCTTCACTGAGGTTGTGTCGCAGCCATTGCCCCATTCTCCAGAGCTGCACTCACTGTTCTGCTGTCAGTCTGCTGCTGTCTGACCCCAACTTGCAGGAAGCAAGAACCTTAATATATAACAAGGAGGACGGTGGAGGCACGGAGCCCTCTGAGGCCAGGTCACTAGCAACTGATCAACCGGCATTAACTCTACAGAGAACTGCTGACAATCCCCTGGTTACTTTCTGTCACTCGTCTGGTGGATGATACAATGTAACCTTCGGCATCGGACACATTAAAGCAGCACTGCTCCTCCTCCTCCCGGCAAAGCTTTATCCTCTTAATATATTGCAGTCATCATATCATACAGCACTGTGCTCCTACAATCGCTCACATTGATGGGAGGACGAGGATGAGGATGAGGACGAGGAGGAGGAGGATAAGGGCTTCTTTAAGTGACGCAGAGCGAGGACTTTCCAGCACCGGTGAATAAATGTCAAGTCATTCAGACTTCAGAGCTGGGATTTTTTTTTTTTTGCACAGTCGGAGACTATGAAGAGGCCAGAGGGGAATCTGAGGTCTTCATACAGTCAGTCTGCGCCTCATTCAGCAGATCCATCAAGGGAGCTATGAGGCCTGAGGTGACACAAGAGCTTCACATTCTGCAGCACGATACTGTCACCAGGAGGCGGCCATTTATTTACAGCAAGCAGAGATCTTATAATGAAGAGGAGGACTTGCCCCATAAAGTCTGCGTCAGTGCAGCGTAATAATGATAACCTTAGATTACTATCTATGAGCCTGCAGACAGTCCCCGATGGCCCCACGGCAGATGGTCCATGAAACGTATGAAGAAGGGCCCGGGGAGTGGGGTGCAGACCCGCAGTTCATCAATGTCCACTTTTTACTTGTCACCTCTCAATGCCTTCAAATTGTTGTCCCCTCGTGGCAACTTTTAACCAAAGGAAATGTGTTAAAAAAACAAAATCCGCCATATTTTCCCTCCCCGGGTCCGATGCGGCCTCTCTGCTGCTGCCCGGTGTCTATTGATCGGCTGCAGCCAATCACTGAGCTCAGAACATGCTCTGAAATAATAGTGGGCGCGAGTGGCTGAGCTCAGTGATTGGTTGCAGCCGATCAATAGACATCGGGCAGCAGCAGAGAGGATGCGCTGGACCACAGGAGGGTAGGGAAAGCTGTTTGCTAGGTTTTCTTTTTTTTACACATAATTGAGAATATGGGAAAAGTTTGGAGAGGGAATAATCCCTTTAATAAAACAGAATTCCATTAGTCTGAAACTTGTTATCTCAATGTTCTGCTAATCCAGGATGTACTAACATTACTCCAGGAATTTATATGATCATCTGCAGACTTTAATTTATAGTCTACGTCATTAACCTATCAGGCTTGCTAAAATAATGATGTGAAAAAGAGATACATTGTGTTCTAGCTGGTGCAGGGTCCTAAGGGGCAGAGCAAGAAGCAAGAGTGAATCCGGCGGTATGCTCCACCCCTGAGGTGCTGCACAAGGCAGGACAAAGCACATTTACCTTGGCCTGGACCAGGAGGGATTCTGACATTTACCCCTTTCTTGTCCTAGACCAGGAGGGATTCTGACATTTACCCCTTTCTTGTCCTAGACCAGGAGGGATTCTGACATTTACCCCTTTCTTGTCCTAGACCAGGAGAGATTCTGACATTTACCCCTTTCTTGTCCTAGACCAGGATGGATTCTGACATTTACCCCTTTCTCGCCCTGGACCAAGAGGGATTCTGACATTACCCCTTTCTTGGCCTAGACCTGGAGGGATTCTGACATTTACCCCTTTCTTGGCCTAGACCCGGAGGGATTCTGACATTTACCCCTTTCTTGCCCTGGACCAGGAGGGATTCTGACATTTACCCCTTTCTCGCCCTGGACCAAGAGGGATTCTGACATTTTCCCCTTTCTTGTCCTAGACCAGGAGGGATTCTGACATTTTCCCCTTTCTTGTCCTAGACCAGGAGGGATTCTGACATTTACCCCTTTCTTTCCCTGGACCAAGAAGGTGTTAGAATCTATTTTGTTTTTGACCATCCGCCATTTTCTTGTGGTTTTCTGGCTGCTGGTCTTTTTTCCCTGTTGCTGGGTTGTCTTAGGTCAGGTGATTGTATCACCCTTTATTACCCAGCACCTGCCTCCCAGTCCTTGCTGGACAACAGTGTTGATCCTCTAGAGTTCTGGCTAGGTGCTTTGATAGCTTTCTGTGTTTGATATTGTGCAGTTCTGGGGTCTCTGGTTCTTCTATCTTTAGTTTCTGTTTCCAGTTGGTTTCTGCATCCGTCCCTGTGTTTTCTATTAGAAGGTGACCTGTTTTTATATCCAGTCCTTATATCTTTCAGGGACCTCCTTCCCCTTATCTATAGGTCTTCGCTGAGATTAACCTAGGATCGTTGGTGGGTCTATTCGCAAGGAATGGGTCGCCCGCTCCATTGTAGGTTATTAGCCTATTTTCAGTGCAGGTTCAGTTTCCATTCTATCCTAGTCCTCTGTTGCAGTACCGTAACAGTTTGTCCAGCCACACATATAAAAAAAAAAATTATCTCCCGGATTCCTTCAATATGTGCAGCGTCCAAGAACTTGCTCAACGCTTGCAAGGGTTAACTTTGGAAGTAGCCGACCTGCAACAGCACGTGAGTAATTACTCTGGAGCACGCTTTGAAGAGCCTAAGGTAGGATTACCTGAGTTTTTTTTCTGGTAAACGGCAGGAATTTTTTACATTTAAAAATGCAGGTTTACTATATTTTTGTCTTAGACCCAGATCCTCAGAGAGTGAATTACAGCGTGTGGGGATTATTATGTCTTTATTGCGAAATGAACCTCAAATCCGGGCATTTTAATTACATCCGGATGATCCTTGTTTGACATCAGTAGAAGCATTTTTTTCTGCTATGGGGTTGTTATATGATGATCCTGATCGGGTCACATCAGCTGAGGCAGAGCTCAGACGGCTTAAACAGGGTTCTAGTGATGCTAAGAGGTATTGCACACTGTTCAGACGATGGTCCGCAGAGGTCAGGTGGAATGACCCAGCGCTCAAGCATCAGTTTTTAGCAGGTTTGAGTGAAAGAGTTAAAGATTTGCTCATTGCATATCCTGCACCTGATACTTTGGAAACTGCTATGCAGTTAGCTGTCCATGTGGATAGAAGACTGAGAGGCAGACAGAAAGAAGAGAAGGCTCCTACAATGCTGGGCCCAGCTCTTCAGGATAGCCTCGTCGACTGCGGGGAACCGATGCAACTTGGGGCGATGTCCTCTGGTTCCCAGGAGAGGGAGAAGGTTTTCTGAAGGGCTATGCTTGTATTGTGGTAAGGCTGACCATTTTATTAAGCAATGTGAGGTTTGCATGAGGAAAGAAAGAAAAAAGGTCAGTAGGAGTAACACTCCAGTTCGTATTATGTTTTTACGGTCTGCAGGAGTTTTTTTTTCTGGTAATACCACATATCATGGTCATTCCATTGATTTTCAGGTAATGGTGGATTGTGGTTCTGCACTTAATTTGATTGATCAACAATTCCTAGACAAATATAAGTTTGATTCTGAACCATTGTCCTCTCCTATTCCTGTTGTGGCTATTGATAACACTCCTCTGGAACATGGGTGTATTTCTCGAAAGGTTTCCGGGTTCCCACTTATTGTGAATATGGAACATCAGGAGTGTATAGACTTGTTTGTTCTTGCTAAATTACCTTGCCCAGTCATCCTGGGTTTATCCTGGTTAAAAATGCACAATCCTTTGTTGGACTGGTCGTCTAGTGCTATAAGGCCCTGGGGTCAGGAGTGTTATGGTAATTGTTGTAATGTTCACATTGCTGCTGTTGTGAAGAAGGAGCTACCTGAAGCCATTCACGATTTCTGGAGGGTATTTTCAGAGGTTGAGTCGCAAGCTCTACCACCCCATAGAGATTACGACGGCGCTAGGCCGTATCTGGATTTTCGGGAGATTAATAAGATCACTGTGCGCAATCCTTAGCCGTTGCCGCCGATTACGGATTTGTTTAACCAACTAACCGGAGCGAAGTGGTTCTCTAAGACTGACCTTCGTGGGGCATATAATTTGCTGCAGGTGAAGGAGGGCGATGAATGGAAGACAGCCTTTAATACCCCGGAAGGTCATTTTTAGTGTCTGGTGATGCCTTTTGGCCTTACTAATGCGCCTGCGTTTTTTCAAAATTTCATTAATGACATTCTGAGGTCATTGATTGGTAGGAGTGTTATTGTTTATTTGGATGATATTTTGATCTGTTCACCTGATATTGTGCAGTTCTGGGGTCTCTGGTTCTGCTATCTATAGTTTCTGTTTCCAGTTGGTTTCTGCAGCCTTCTCTGTATTTTCTGTTAGAAGGTGACCTGTTTTTATATCCAGTCCTTAGATCTTTCAGAGACCTCCTCCCCTATCTATAGGTCTTCGCTGAGATTAACCTAGAATTGTCGGTGGGTCTAGTCGCAAGGAATGAGTCGCCCGCTCCATCGTAGGGTATCAGTCTAGTCTCAGTGCATAGTCAGTTTTCCCCCTTCTGTCCTAGTTCTGTGCTGCAGTTCTGTAACAAAGGGATTCTGACATTTTCCCCCTTCTGTCCTGTAACAAAGGGATTCTGACATTTACCCCTTTCTTGCCGTGGACCAAGAGGGATTCTGACATTTACCCCTTTCTTGCCCTAGACCAGGAGGGATTCTGACATTTACCCCTTTCTTGCCCTGGACCAGGAGGGATTCTGACATTTACCCCTTTCTTGCCGTGGACCAAGAGGGATTCTGACATTTACCCCTTTCTTGCCCTAGACCAGGAGGGATTCTGACATTTACCCCTTTCTTGCCCTGGACCAGGAGGGATTCTGACATTTACCCCTTTCTTGCCCTAGACCAGGAGGGATTCTGACATTTACCCCTTTCTCGTCCTGGACCAGGAGGGATTCTGATATTTACCCCTTTCTTGCCGTGGACCAGGAGGGATCCTGACGTTTGCTGATCTAGGTCTTATAACTCAGATATGATGTAGACGCTTTTTCTCGTTTACCCGGAAACGCAGCCGGTTTATTTTCTCCCCTTGAGTGCTGTTGTATTTGGAGCTGCGCCAGTCTCATCCTGCTGCAACAAGGAAGCAAAACAGAAATAATTCTCTGCAAACAATTTACCTGTACAGGTGAGTGACAAAGAAGTAACCACAACCTGAGAGGCACGAGCCGCCTCCTGCCGTCACCCACTGACCCCAAACAGCCGAGCACACCGATTACCCTCGGGTGTAGGGAGCAGACCCTTGTCCCCATGTAGAATATTATATCAGCACCCTCAGCGGTGTAACGGTGGGCTGCATGGCACCACAGGGCAGCATAGGCTTTATTTCTTAACCAGTCTCAACAAGACCTACGGATTAATTTATAATGAGCTGAAACGTCATCATGAATATAATGCCTGAGTAAACACTAACACTCCCTGGATCGGGGGCAACGGGTCAGCAGTGAGTCACCTTGGCACAACATTGTCATCATTACTCCTCCAGTGTAGGCAGCACCTATAGATCATGAATAAAATGCAAGAATACCAGTAAAGACTGACAGCAAACGAGGAGGAGCGGGAAGGAAAGTCATTGATAATTATGCACATTAATGCGCCTTTCAGGATGTGCAGAAATCTGGGTGACCAGAAGCTGCTAACTGGCAACGAAAAACAGTCTAAAGCAAGCAGACTCCAAAACAGTATAAGTCACCCACCTAATGTCTAATCACGTCACAGAACACGGGGCTGAAACCTCAGGTCAACGAAAACTAATGTCAAATAATCCCGAACCATATCCAAGAGATCATTCCCTTCACATGTAAAACAAGACAAAGCTTCCATAAAGATAGAACAAGAACTAGAGAGGAGAGAGGAGAGCTGGAGAGAAGAACAATAATATCCCAGAATATAAAGGTTACATTGTATCATTATCCTCTAGTTACCAAGGGCTATCAGATGTGCAGGCAGCATTATAGTAGTGATATTCCTGTACATAGGGGGCAGTATTATAGTAGTTATATTCTTGTATATAGGGGCAGTATTATAGTAGTTATATTCTTGTACATAGGGGCAGTATTATAGTAGTTATATTCTTGTACATAGGGGCAGTATTATAGTAGTTATATTCTTGTACATAGGAGCAGTATTATAGTAGTTATATTCTTGTACATAGGAGCAGTATTATAGTAGTTATATTCTTGTACATAGGGGCAGTATTATAGTAGTTATATTCTTGTACATAGGAGCAGTATTATAGTAGTTATATTCTTGTACATAGGGGCAGTATTATAGTAGTTATATTCTTGTACATAGGGGCAGTATTATAGTAGTTATATTCTTGTACATAGGAGCAGTATTATAGTAGTTATATTCTTGTACATAGGGACAGTATTATAGTAGTTATATTCCTGTACATAGGGGGCAGTATTATAGTAGTTATATTCTTGTACATAGGGGCAGTATTATAGTAGTTATATTCTTGTACATAGGAGCAGTATTATAGTAGTTATATTCTTGTACATAGAGGGCAGTATTATAGTAGTTATATTCTTGTACATAGGAGCAATATTATAGTAGTTATATTCTTGTACATAGGGGCAGTATTATAGTAGTTATATTCTTGTACACAGGGGACAGTATTATAGTAGTTATATTCTTGTACATAGGAGCAATATTATAGTAGTTATATTCTTGTACATAGGGGCAGTATTATAGTAGTTATATTCCTGTACATAGGAGCAGTATTATAGTAGTTATATTCTTGTACATAGGGGCAGTATTATAGTAGTTATATTCTTGTACATAGGGGGCAGTATTATAGTAGTTATATTCTTGTATATAGGGGCAGTATTATAGTAGCTATATTCTTGTACATAGGGGCAGTATTATAGTAGTTATATTCTTGTACATAGGGGCAGTATTATAGTAGTTATATTCTTGTACATAGGGGCAGTATTATAGTAGTTATATTCTTGTATATAGGGGCAGTATTATAGTAGTTATATTCTTGTACATAGGAGCAGTATTATAGTAGTTATATTCTTGTACATAGGGGCAGTATTATAGTAGTTATATTCTTGTACATAGGAGCAGTATTATAGTAGTTATATTCTTGTACATAGGGGCAGTATTATAGTAGTTATATTCTTGTACATAGGAGCAGTATTATAGTAGTTATATTCTTGTACATAGAGGGCAGTATTATAGTAGTTATATTCTTGTACATAGGAGCAATATTATAGTAGTTATATTCTTGTACATAGGGGCATTATTATAGTAGTTATATTCTTGTACATAGGGAGCAGTATTATAGTAGTTATATTCTTGTACATAGGAGCAGTATTGTAGTTATATTCTTGTACATAAGAGCAGTATTATAGTAGATATATTCATGTACATAGGGGGCAGTATTATAGTAGTTATATTCTTGTACATAGGGGCAGTATTATAGTAGTTATATTCTTGTACATAGGGGCAGTATTATAGTAGTTATATTCTTGTACATAGGAGCAGTATTATAGTAGTTATATTCTTGTACATAGGGGGCAGTATTATAGTAGTTATATTCATGTACATAGGGGCAGTATTATAGTAGTTATATTCTTGTACATAGGAGCAGTATTATAGTAGTTATATTCTTGTACATAGGAGCAGTATTATAGTAGTTATATTCTTGTACATAGGGGCAGTATTATAGTAGTTATATTCTTGTACATAGGAGCAGTATTATAGTAGTTATATTCCTGTACATAGGGGCAGTATTATAGTAGTTATATTCTTGTACATAGGAGCAGTATTATAGTAGTTATATTCTTGTACATAGGAGCAGTATTATAGTAGTTATATTCTTGTACATAGCAGGCAGTATTATAGTAGTTATATTCTTGTACATAGGGGCAGTATTATAGTAGTTATATTCTTGTACATAGCAGGCAGTATTATAGTAGTTATATTCTTGTACATAGAGGCAGTATTATAGTAGTTATATTCTTGTACATAGCAGGCAGTATTATAGTAGTTATATTCTTGTACATAGGAGCAGTATTATAGTAGTTATATTCTTGTACATAGGGGCAGTATTATAGTAGTTATATTCTTGTACATAGGGGCAGTATTATAGTAGTTATATTCTTGTACATAGGGGCAGTATTATAGTAGTTATATTCTTGTACATAGGAGCAGTATTATAGTAGTTATATTCTTGTACATAGGAGCAGTATTATAGTAGTTATATGCTTGTACATAGGAGCAGTATTATAGTAGTTATATTCTTGTACATAGGAGCAGTATTATAGTAGTTATATTCTTGTACATAGGGGCAGTATTATAGTAGTTATATTCTTGTACATAGGGGCAGTATTATAGTAGTTATATTCTTGTACATAGGGAGCAGTATTATAGTAGTTATATTCTTGTACATAGGGGCAGTATTATAGTAGTTATATTCTTGTACATAGGGGCAGTATTATAGTAATTATATTCTTGTACATAGGAGCAGTATTACAGTAGTTATATTCTTGTACATAGGAGCAGTATTATAGTAGTTATATTCTTGTACATAGGAGGTATGTTCATCCACCCAGCTCTCCTGCTGTCTATGAAGTGCACATAGTACATCACCCAGCTTTGCACACAGACTTTCCTCTGCTCCTAGCATTCTCATGGTATGCCTTTCAGCTAACCCCAGCTTACCCTGTGATATTTATGACCTTGTTTACTTAGTCTTGATTGTATGCATCTGGTCGACCCTTAATTCTCTGACCAAGATGAGCAGAGACCACTCCTCTCTGCTCCACACCTGAACGCACTTAGTTTTCCATATATTGCATAGCTAAAGTCTGCATGACTTCAGTCTGCAGTGTGATTCCTAGAAGTGTCTCCTAAAAGTGTGGATTACATTAGAATTAAAACCTGAATTGAACCTGAAGGGAACTGAAGGTAACTGGCCAGTCACTGTAAACAATGTTTCTGTTTATTTTCACTCTCACCCCTATAATCCGTCACTTTCTGCTACCTCCCCTAATCCCCACACCAAGTAAGGAACTGTTCATCTCCTCTTCAATCCTCCCCATCCATCTCACCTCCTCCTCAGAACTGTTCCTTAACATACAATCCTCTGTCTCCAAGCACAGACAGCCACCTCATGCCCTCTCCTGCTCCGACCTGCTAACACTTTCTGTGCTCCTTCTCACTGCTGGTGATATCTCTCCAAATCCTGGTCCTCCTCACCACATTCCCACAGTCATTTCTACCTCCCATCCACGCTCCATCACAAACTTCCGTAACCTCTCTAACCTTATACCCATTCACCCAGCCACCGCTTCCCCTGTCCCACTAACAGGAGCTCTGTGGAACGCTCGCTCTGTCTGCAACAAGCTTTCCTACATCCATGATCTTTTTGTTACTAACAAACTTTCCTTCCTCGCCATCACCGAAACCTGGCTCACCCCTTCTGACACAGCCTCTCCTGCTGCACTCTCTTACGGTGGCTTCCACCTTTCTCACACACCCCGCCCCAGCAGCAAGCATGGCGGAGGATTTGGTTTTCTTCTGTCAGATAACTGCTCCTTCACCCCAATCCCACTGCCACCCTCTGTTACCCTCCCTTCCTTTGAGGTGCACTCTGTGCGCATCTACTCCCCCTCCAACTGGCTGCCATTTACCGCCCCCCAGGGCCAGCCACCACCTTCTTTGACCACTTCACCACCTGGCTACTTCATTTCCTTTCTGCGGACATCCCCACTATCATCATGGGCGACTTCAACATCCCCATTGACACTTCCCTCTCAGCTGCCACTAAACTTCTATCTCTCTCTTCCTCCTTCGGCCTCACTCAATGGTCTTCTGCAGCCACTCACAAAGATGGTCACACACTGGATCTCATCTTCACCCGCCTCTGCTCCCTATCTAAACTCTCTAACTCGCCTCTTCCTCTTTCTGACCACAATCTACTCACATTCTCTTTCCTCTCCACTCCATGTCTACAATCCCCACCCCACAAACTTTCACACCCTTGCAGAAATCTTAAACACCTTGACCTACATTCATTCTCTGAATCCCTCCTCCCTCTCACAGATATAAGTTCCTTACACAATGTGGATGACGCTGCCGCTCTATATAACACCACAATAGCTGTAGCTTTGGAATCTGCTGCCCCACTTAAACATACCAAAGCTTGCAAAATCAACAGACAACCCTGGCACACCAGCCTGACCAAAGAACTGAGGCGAGCTTCCAGGGCTGCTGAGCGCAGATGGAAAAGATCCCACTCCAACGAGCACTTCATCGCATTCAAACAGTTCCTCACTACTTTCAAGACCGCACTCGCCACAGCTAAACAAACCTACTTCTCATCTCTCATATCCTCCCTGTCTCACAACCCTAAACAGTTACTCAACACCTTCAACTCTCTCCTCCGTCCCCCAGCACCTCCTCCCTCCCCACTTATCTCCGCTGAAGATTTTGCCTCATTTTTCAAGCAGAAGATTGATAGCATCAGAGACAGTTTTGGTCAACAACCCCCAGAGCCCTTCCTCCCGACTTCCCAGCCCTCCACCTTCAAATCCAACTTCTCCACCATTACAGAAGATCAACTCGCCACTCTACTCTCAAGATCACAACTCACCACCTGTGCACTTGACCCGATCCATCCCACCTCATCCCAAACCTCACCACAGTCTTCATCCCAACCCTAACCCATCTCTTCAACCTATCACTAACAACTGGTGTTTTCCCCTCAAGCTTTAAACATGCCTCAATCACACCTATCCTCAAAAAGCCGTCTCTTGACCCATCCTCTGTATCTAGCTATCGCCCTATATCACTTCTCCCTTATGCCTCAAAACTACTGGAACAACACGTCTACCTTGAACTGTCCTCCCATCTCTCTTGCTCCCTCTTTGACGGCTTACAATCTGGCTTCCGGTCACACCATTCCACTGAAACTGCCCTAACTAAGGTCACCAACGACCTCTTAACCGCCAAGAGCAAGCGACACTACTCTGCCCTCCTCCTCCTCGACCTGTCGGCTGCCTTTGACACAGTGGACCATTCCTTATTATTACAGACCCTCTCATCCCTTGGCATCACAGACTTGGCCCTATCCTGGATCTCCTCATACCTAACAGACCGGACATTCAGCGTCTCCCACTCACACACCACCTCCTCACCTCGCCCCCTATCTGTCGGAGTCCCGCAAGGTTCAGTCCTTGGGCCCCTGCTCTTCTCCATTTAGGCTAGGTTCACATTGCGTTAGGGCAATCTGTTTAGCGCTAGCGGATTGCGCTAACGCAATATTTTTGTAGGGGCCGCGTTTAGGGGTCGCGCTAACGTCCCCGCTCTCGCAGATCCCCGATCTGCGAGAGCGGGGAACGGACCTCGGGCGCGCCGCGGACGCTGCAAGCAGCGTCTGAGGCGCGCTACAAAAAAAGGCACATCGCTAGCGCGAGCCGAAAAAGGCACGCGCTAGCGATGCGCTCCAGGCGAAATTTACATTGCTGTCAATGGGTGCGCTAACGGACCCGTTGCACGGCGTTAATTGCGACATTTTCGCCGTGCAACGCTGTCCGTTAGCGATCACCCACTAACGCAATGTGAACCTAGCCTTACACTTTTGGCCTGCGACAGCTCATAGAATCTCATGGCTCTCACTATCACCTCTATGCTGATGACACACAGATCTACATCTCTGGACCAGATATCACCTCCCTACTAACCAGAATCCCTCAATGTCTGTCCACTATTTCATCCTTCTTCTCCGCTAGATTTCTGAAACTTAACATCGACAAAACAGAATTCATCATCTTTCCCCCATCTCACGTGACCCCCCCAACAAACCTATCCATTACAGTAAATGGCTGCCCACTCTCCCCAGTCCCACAAGCTCGCTGCCTCGGGGTAATCCTTGACGCTGATCTCTCCTTCAAACCACATATCCAAGCCCTTTCCACTTCCTGCCGACTTCAACTCAAAAATATTTCACGAATCCGTTCATTCCTCAACCAAGAATCTGCAAAAACCCTAGTCCATGCCCTCATCATCTCTCACCTTGACTACTGCAACCTCCTGCTCTGTGGCCTCCCCTCTAACACTCTCGCACCCCTCCAATCTATTCTAAACTCTGCTGCCCGACTAATCCACCTGTCCCCCCGCTATTCTCCGGCCTCTCCCCTCGGTCAATCCCTTCACTGGCTCCCCATTGCCCAGAGACTCCAGTACAAAACCCTAACCATGACGTACAAAGCCATCCACAACCTGTCTCCTCCTTACATCTGTGACCTCATCTCCCGGTACTTACCTACACGCAACCTCCGATCCTCACAAGATCTCCTTCTCTATTCCCCTCTTATCTCCTCTTCCCACAATCGCATACAAGATTTCTCTCGCGTATCACCCCTACTCTGGAACCCTCTACCGCAACATATCAGACTCTCGCCTACCATCGAAACCTTCAAAAAGAACCTGAAGACCCACCTCTTCCGACAAGCCTACAACCTACAGTAACCACCGATCGACCAAACCGCTGCATGACCAGCTCTATCCTCACCTACTGTATTCTCACCCATCCCTTGTAGATTGTGAGCCCTCGCGGGCAGGGTCCTCACTCCTCCTGTACTAGCTGTGACTTGTATTGTTCAAGATTATTGTACTTGTTTTTATTATGTATACCCCTCCTTACATGTAAAGCGCCATGGAATAAATGGCGCTATAACAATAAATAATAATAATAGGAGCAGTATTATAGTAGTTATATTCCTGTACATAGGGGCAGTATTATAGTAGTTATATTCTTGTATATAGGAGCAGTATTATAGTAGTTATATTCTTGTACATAGGAGCAGTATTATAGTAGTTATATTCTTGTACATAGGAGCAGTATTATAGTAGTTATATTCTTGTACATAGGGGCAGTATTATAGTAGTTATATTCCTGTACATAGGGGCAGTATTATAGCAGTTATATTCTTGTACATACGTAGTAGTATTATAGTAGTTATATTCTTGTACATAGGGGCAGTATTATAGTAGTTATATTCTTGTACATAGGAGCAGTATTATAGTAGTTATATTCTTGTACATAGGGGCAGTATTATAGTAGTTATATTCTTGTACATAGGAGCAGTATTACAGTAGTTATATTCCTGTACATAGGGGCAGTATTACAGTAGTTATATTCCTGTACATAGGGGCAGTATTATAGCAGTTATATTCTTGTACATACGTAGTAGTATTATAGTAGTTATATTATTGTACATAGGGGCAGTATTATAGTAGTTATATTCTTGTACATAGGGGCAGTATTATAGTAGTTATATTCTTGTACATAGGAGCAGTATTATAGTAGTTATATTCTTGTACATAGGGGCAGTATTATAGTAATTATTCTTGTACATAGGAGCAGTATTATAGTAGTTATATTCTTGTACATAGGAGCAGTATTATAGTAGTTATATTCTTGTACATAGGAGCAGTATTATAGTAGTTACATTCTTGTACATGGGGGGCAGTATTATAGTAGTTATATTCTTGTACATAGGAGCAGTATTATAGTAGTTATATTCTTGTACATAGGAGCAGTATTATAGTAGTTATATTCTTGTACATAGGAGCAGTATTATAGTAGTTATATTCTTGTACATAGAGGCAGTATTATAGTAGTTATATTCTTGTACATAGGAGCAGTATTATAGTAGTTATATTCTTGTACATAGGAGCAGTATTATAGTAGTTATATTCTTGTACATACGTAGTAGTATTATAGTAGTTATATTCTTGTACATAGGAGCAGTATTATAGTAGTTATATTCTTGTACATAGGAGCAGTATTATAGTAGTTATATTCTTGTACGTAGGAGCAGTATTATAGTAGTTATATTCTTGTACATAGGGGCAGTATTATAGTAGTTATATTCTTGTACATAGGAGCAGTATTATAGTAGTTATATTCTTGTACATAGAAGCAGTATTATAGTAGTTATATTCTTGTACATAGGAGCAGTATTATAGTAGTTATATTCTTGTACATAGGGGCAGTATTATAGGAGTTATATTCTTGTACATAGGGGCAGTATTATAGTAGTTATATTCTTGTACATAGGGGCAGTATTATAGTAGTTATATTCTTGTACATAGGAGCAGTATTATAGTAGTTATATTCTTGTACATAGGAGCAGTATTATAGTAGTTATATTCTTGTACATAGGAGCAGTATTATAGTAGTTATATTCTTGTACATAGGGGCAGTATTATAGTAGTTATATTCTTGTACATAGGAGCAGTATTATAGTAGTTATATTCTTGTACATAGGAGCAGTATTATAGTAGTTATATTCTTGTAGATAGGAGCAGTATTATAGTAGTTATATTCTTGTACATAGGGGCAGTATTATAGTAGTTATATTCTTGTACATAGGGGCAGTATTATAGTAGTTATATTCTTGTACATAGGAGCAGTATTATAGTAGTTATATTCTTGTACATAGGAGCAGTATTATAGTAGTTATATTCTTGTACATAGGGCAGTATTATAGCAGTTATATTCTTGTACATAGGAGCAGTATTATAGTAGTTATATTCTTGTACATAGGAGGCAGTATTATAGTAGTTATATTCTTGTACATAGGGGCAGTATTATAGTAGTTATATTCTTGTACATAGGGGCAGTATTATAGTAGTTATATTCTTATACATAGGAGCAGTATTATAGTAGTTATATTCTTGTACATAGGAGCAGTATTATAGTAGTTATATTCTTGTACATAGGGCAGTATTATAGCAGTTATATTCTTGTACATAGGAGCAGTATTATAGTAGTTATATTCTTGTACATAGAGCAGTATTATAGTCTCTTCAGTCTCTTCCTCCCGCACTTATTTCTCATACTTTGTGTATTATTCATAGCGCCCAATGCGGTTCACAGGATATTGAGAATATAAAATATTTGCTTTATAAAAAGAAAAACATTAGGAAGAAGATAAAAGTTTTTATTAAAACCTATTTTATAAAACTTTTCCAGCATGGATTTTCCGCTTTCATGCTGCATTCTCCTGACCAGTGACTGATTCTCGTCGTTTGTGGATAGTTCATTGTAATTCCATATATTGAATCTTCTTGGACTTTTGCAGGCAGTGGGCGGAGTTTGTGACAGAAGGGGGAGGGGCTATTAACGAATCCGTTAACACATTTCGGGTGGAGATGTGGCCGCCCCGGGATGAAGGATACTGACTGTCGGGACGGTCACAGAGGTGCCACAAATATTCCGCTCGCGGGATGAGGAGCAGGGATTTTATGAGCACATTTCCCTTTTCCAGAAAATGCAGGTTCCTGAGTCGTCCTCTCCTGTCTGGTCCTATCACATTACATGTGTTTCTGAGAAAGCTTGGGACAAGCAGTATCACCATGAGTAACTGGCCAGTTGGCGGCATTGTGTTCGCCGGGTCCAGGTGGCCATTCAGGACTGGAAGAAAGCGGAGTGAGAAGCCCTGTAGCATCTGTACTGGCAGCTTCTAGTGCTCACCCAGCTTTCCCAGGAACGGATGGGTAATGGGCTACTGGGAATTGTGCCTATAAGGCCAGTATCTGGTCAGTATTTTACATCAGTGTCACGATAATACAGTATGAATATGCCATGTTTTGAGTATATACCTAAAAGGTCCATGGCTTTTCAGACACACGCTGTGGGCTTTTCCGACCCCCCCCCCCCCCTTCACTCTGCCTAGAAAGCTCTGCTTCTCTCTTAGCCTGCAGAGGCAACTCCCTCCCCCCTGCTATATGGCTGTAATGTGAGCCCAGTGTGCTAACAGTGGGATCGCTGAGGAATTTATATGGCTCTGTGCTGGGAAAGCCAGTCCCTGTGTAAACCCCTCATTCTCCCTCCCGCCTGATACCAGCTATAACTGGTACAGCCTGTTCCAAAATGCATGGGACTATATTGTTCTTTTATGTATACTGGCACCGATCCGGGCTACAGATATAAGGATTATATATTCCAGATGTCCATTGAGAGATCTACAGCTCACTGAAATCGCTAGGAGCTAAACCCAACGAGTTGCAAGGAGCGGATTGCTCCGTAAGCGGGTCATGTATCTACGCCTTGTTTATACTTAAAACATTCCCCCCGACGTAGTGCACATCCTGATCATTGTGTCGTTCTCATACGAGGTTCATACAGCGAGCTAGTTATAAAAATGGTTTGTCATAACTCTAAGAAAGGGGAGGATTCAGCCTCTGAGTGAGGTCATCACTGGGGGAGTGCCTTGGATTTAGGCTGGGAGATAAGTGAGACAGCAGTCTTCCCTCATCTTTTGTCCTGGGTCTTGCTGCGAGACAGGTGTGTAATGCATCTAGATGTGTGCCCCTCCTCCACAGCGCACGGTCAGCCATGAGATGATATGAACGAAATGTAAGTGTTTTTTCAACTTTAATCCCATTTTATGTGTAATTGTACTGTACATATGACTTGTCTACTTTTATAATACCTTTTTATACTTCTGCTAACACTGCCTACCTTTTTTGGAGTAAAATACAGAAAAATTACTAGCTTTGTCTCTCCTTGCTCTATAACGTACTGTCACGCCCTCTGAAGTGAATTACGCCACTAATCTGGGTTGGCTTGTACCCGTTATTAATTAAGAAATCGGAGCTGGTGGCAGCGGATTTGTCCTGTGAGTTTGGGAGGCTTTGTAGTGACGGACGGCGTTGATAATTATTGTGCCCGCCTGAGTGAGAGTAGTTATATCGCCCTCGCTGCAGCGTGCCCATTAGCCAGTACAAAGTAAGGCAGCCTTTCTGGCAACTAATTATCCTAGGTGCAGTACCTGGTGTGACCTGAGGGTAAGGGGGCGCCAGAGAGCTGCAAGTTCCAAACGAACTGGGAAGTGGGATATAAATAAATCCCCTTCAGAAAGGACCAGGGGCAACCAAACAACCCCGGTTCATGACAAATTGGTGTGAGTGGTGGGGAAGCTGAGGGTATCCTCCCTGTGAACAGTAACAATCAGTGTTTGTAGCAAAAAATCAGGAGAGGAACAGTCAGTCAAAGGAAAAGTCTAATAGAAACTCGTCACCACTTCTGTATTATCACCTACTGCTGGTTTTGGCTACAAATACTGAATTCCTGACCAAATCCTGACCTGTGTGAACGTGGCCTAAGGCTACTTTCTCACATCAGGTTTTCGCTGTCAGGCTCAATCTGGCTAATTTTCAAAAAACCGGATCAGGTGAATGTTGCCGCCGGATCAGGTTTTTTTCCCATAGGCTTGTATTAGTGCCGGATGAGATTGAGTTTCGTCCGGTTTTCGCCGGATCCAGCAAAGCTGCCGTTTTCAGTTTCTTGAAAAAAACGTCCATAGTAAAGTTTTTTGTCTCCGGCGAAAAAGCCTGAAGCCCCGGATCCAGCGCTTCTGGCTGTTTGGTAGAATGGAAGCCTATGGGAGCCGGAAGGTGCCGGATCCAGAAAATGCCGGATTCTGCCGCCGGATTCCAGTTTTTTAAACTGAGCATGCTCCACATTTTTTTTTTTATCCAATTATCTAGATTTGGTAGCTGGATCCGTTGAAAAAACGGATCCGTCGCATCAGTTTTTCACAATCTGCGCCGGATCCGTTTTTTTCCAACATTCGCCGGATTGTGCCTGATGTAAAAATTCTGACCGTGTGAACGTGGCCTAAGGCTGGGACCTGCCCTGTAATCCGCACGGTGGAGTCCACAGAACCCAGATAAGACGGACACGATCACATGACACAGACATAAGGAAATGCTGAGATTCCTGGAGGAATTCACCTTGTGGCCCAGTTTTCTGCTTTGACCGTTGCCCGGAGGCTCCCTGAATATATGTGGCCCCCGAGGGCCTGACCATCCTCTAGAAGTACAGTTCCTTGGTGAGCATGGACACCACGCACGGGATCTGCTTCTTCTCGCTGAAGCGCGGGTCATCGGACCAGGACTCGAAGTTGGTCGCCACCAGGTAGTTGACTCTGGTGAGAATCTGCATGATCTCCAGCTGCTTCCCGTGCTCGTTCAGAACGCTGCAGAGGGCCTGGACGAACCAAGACCCCCGGCCCGGATTCCTCCAGGAGTAGTAACCTGCAGAGACATGGAGATCAGAGGGTCTATAGAGCTGATGTCTGCTGCTTGCTGTCAGTGAATGAGGATACACCGCCATCCTGTCCACAGCCGCTCCTGCTCTCAGATACAATGCTATCACCAATCTGTCTGCTGCTGAGTTACAATGTATCAGTCTGGTGTCTACACTGGATACAATGTATTCACTGCTGAGAGCAGGAGCCAATAAGGACAGGATTACAGTTCTGAATGGAAACAGGACTGTCCTCATTCACTGACAGCAAGCAGAGACAAAGTACTTCATAAGGCCGGTTTCACACGTCAGTGATTCCGGTACGTGAGGTGACAGTTTCCTCACGTACCGGAGCCACTGACACACGTACTCCCATTAAAATCAATGCATCTGTGCAGATGTCATTGATTTTTTGCGGACCGTGTCTCCGTGTGCCAAACACGGAGACATGTCAGTGTTCGTGGGAGCGCACGTATTACACGGACCCATTAAAGTCAATGGGTCCGTGTAAAACACGGACCGCACACGGACGTTCTCCGTCTGGGGTCCGTGTGCGTGCAGGAGACAGCGCTACAGTAAGCGCTGTCCCCCCCACATGGTGCTGAAGCCGCGATTCATATCTTCTCTGCAGCAGCGTTTGCTGCAGAGAAGATATGAATAATAGTGTTTAAAATAAAGATCTATGTGTCCACCCATAGGGGTGGAGCCACATATTCATGACTGTAATCGGCGGCCCCACGTGACCGCATACAGTGGAAGCCGCGGCCAGACCAGGAAGCAGCGACAGCCAACGAGGGAAGCGGGTGAGTATTTTCCGAATTGCGGGGGGGGACGCACAGGGGGTGGGGGGGCAGCGGACACATAGATCTTTATTTTAAACACTATTATTCATATCTTCTATGCAGCAAACGCTGCTGCACAGAAGATATGAATCGCGGCTTCAGCACGATGCAGGCTCCGTGTGGTGGCACACGTGTGCCGCACGTATGGCCTATGTGAGCTCACGGGCACACGGACACGGATAACTCCGGTACCGATTTTTTCCGGTACCGGAATTATCTGGACGTGTGGGACAGCCCTAAGGCTGTAAAGTCTTCCATGTTTACTGTGATTGAAGGGGCTGTTCATGAAAAATGTACATACTGATAATACGTGTATTAGCAGAGCAGCACAGAAGCTAAGCCAGACCCCTTCCCTGTCCATACATCGGCTGTGACAGAACGTCTGGCTGACTGCAGAGATCAAAGGCTGAATAATAGAGAGAAGGGGGCTGGCTGACTGCTATCAATGGCCAATGTGCAGAAACAGAAGGGGGCTGGCTGACTGCTCATATCAACGGCTGATGTACAGAAAGATAAGGGGTCTGGCTGACTGCTATCAATGGCCAATGTGCAGAAACAGAAGGGGGCTGGCTGACTGCTCATATCAACGGCTGATGTACAGAAAGATAAGGGGTCTGGCTGACTGCTCATATCAACTGCCAATGTATATAAAGAGAAGGGGACTTGCTGACATGAATGGAAAATGTGCAGAAAGATGAGGGGGCAGGCTGACTGCTGATATCAATGGCCGATGTATAAAGAGAGAAGGGAGCTGGCTGACTGCTATCAATGGCCAATGTGCAGATAGAGAACGGGGCTGGCTGACTGCTATCAATGGCCGATGTACAGAAAGAAGGGGACTGGCTGACTGCTGAGATCAATGGGTGATGTATAGAGAGAAGGGGGCTGGCTGACTGCTGAGATCAATGGGCGATGTATAGAGAGAAGGGGGCTGGCTGACTGCTGAGATCAATGGCTGAGGTATAGAAAGACAAGGGGGCTGATTTTGCTGGTCAAATAAGCAGTCAGTCAGCCCCATCACTTTAAACATCAGCTATTGATATGATCAGCCAGGCCCCCCTGTATACATCGGCTGGGACAAAAGGGGGGGCTGCCTGACTGCATATTTCTATTGCTCTATATTGGGCTATTGATATAAGTAGTCAGCACCTCAGTTTTATACATCGGTTGGGACAGAGACGGGGGCTGATTGTTTAGTCGAAAGAAGGAAGGGCCCTACAGCAAAAATAAAATAGAGGCTGTGAGTCCTGGGTCTGTGAGTTTTGGGGCTGCGAGTCCTGTGTCTGTGAGTCCTGTGTCTGTGAGTCCTGGGGCTGTGAGTCCTGGGGCTGTGAGTCCTGGGGCTGTGAGTCCTGGGGCTGTGAGTCCTGGGGCTGTGAGTCCTGGGTCTGCTGCTGCCTCCCTGGTTTGGTGCCACCGTGGCCCCTGCGGAGCGACCCCTATACTGTAGATATGGGTGATGTGGCCCTGCCCACGGTCCAGCTCGGTGGCGTCTCTGCCCCTCTCCGCTCATCAGTACCTGGCACAGTTGAGTAGGCAAAGAGGAAATCGGCCTCCACCGGGATCTTGTATCTGGGATTGGCGTCGGTCTCCAGCGAGTCGTTGGCCGGTCCCGAGTCGGTCTGAATCCCATCATCGAACTCTGAGCCCCGGCAGGCCTGGAACGTTACAGGAACCATTAGACTCCCACCGATGGTAATGGAAGACGCTGCTGGGTTTGGCGTCAGGAGATGACTCGGTAAATGGGCAGGAAACCACCGGGGAGCAGAGAGACGGGGCCTGGATATAGGAGACCCATCATACGTGAACGTGACCGAGGGGCCAGGACTTGTGTCATGTAGTCAGGTTCAGGGGCCCCAAAATCTCCCAACAAACCCCCCCAACTAATGTGAAAAGTCTTCTTATATGAGCCAGAGAGCTTTTGGGCCCCTCTAGGCTCCAGGGTCCCCTATAGCTACATGACACATCTATACAGGGTGCAGAGGCCACAGTCCCCCCGGCCCCGGTCCTTGAGGGGCCTAGAGACCCATCTGCCTCCACATTGTTTCCAGACTGATACATTGTAACAAACTATCTGCAGGATTGAGATGGATCCGTTCAGCTCCAATCTGAACAGGAATGTAACAAACCCTCAGCTGTGAGAAGTTTCCATTCACTGCAGCAAGCAGTGATTCTGAAAATAGTGAGGAATAGAGATCTCACAGCTGCAAGAAAGTGTTGAAGGTTTTCATTATTTTATTCCCCTTAAAAAGGAACAGATCCGCGCCGGACATCTGAGCCACATCGGGGTCTCTACTCTAGTTGCCCCCAGAGCTGCACTCTCTCCGCTCACAGCTCCTGCTGGTTCAGAGTCTGCACAGAACAAGTCTTCATTCCTCGCAGTAGCCTGTGGCTTTCAGTCATAGAGGCGGCCGCTGCGGCTGTAGTCACTCCTCAGTACACCGTGGCCGGCCACCCTGGGACTTTGACAGCTCACACTGCACAAATGCCCTGCACAGCCGGCTGTCAATCAAAGTGCCGGGAGCGGTTCTATTCGCCGGCCTCTTTGCACTGATCGGTGACTGGAGACCCGCCGGCCGCCTCTAGGACTGAAAGCCGGAGCTATGGGAGGAATAAACACGACTTTTCCCTGATAACGGCCTCTCACCACTGTGACGTCCGTTACCTGCAGATTAACCCTATACATGCAGGATCATCGCACACAACAGTTTCCCTTTAACTTTCTTTCTGCAGAAGTGATGCTGCCCCCGGCACGGTGTCTCGCCAGGTGCTGCCTGTGCCAGCCGGATGACACCCGCTGCCACGGCCGACATCACAGAAAGTCCCCACAACATTACCTAATGCTCCTCTTATTATCAGATGGGCCGGGAGCCAATCAGATCTCTCCATGCAGGGAGGGGCCAATGGGAGATTTTAGGGCCACAAGTCGCCCTACTCCTGAAGTACATGCAGCTGCATCCCAGCCACTCGGGATCATGTTCCCTCTCCTGCCCTTCCATGGGGAGTGGGTGCAGGGCTGCGGGCACACGGCACTGAGGCCCCATTGTTCCAGGTCCCAAAAACCGGGAATTCTGGTCCTGATGCCAAAAAATGACTCATCCACAAGTGAAAGTTCTCTGACATCCAAAAAATGTTGGGGATTTTATTAGTGAATTGGCGCCAGAATTGTGGTGAAAAAAAACAAACACAAACTTTAGTGCAGTCATTCCTATGTACTGAGGGGTGGGGGTCCCTTTACATCAGGAGCGGTCTGTGTGCCAGGGGTGCGCACCGCTCACTCCGCTCTGTTTGCCTGCAGGACCTCTGCTTGCTGTCTGGGAACAGTCTTAGCTACATTTAAAGACTGAAAACCATTTGTGACCTAATATCTCTCACAGCTGTGGGTTTGTTACAATGTAACCAGTGCTGAGAATCCTTAATGACCATGGATTGCGCCTCACTCGGTGGAACAAGCCCCAGAAAAGCAGAAAAAATGCTGGACAGCCCCATAAAAGAGGGTCCGGATGACATGGGTGGCAGATGGGTCTGTATACAGCTGTACGCTTGTGGTGGGGGGGATGCAACTATACACTGAGCAGGGGCTTAGAGCCGTACACCAGGGAGGTGCGGGGGGATGGAGCCGTATACCAGGAAGCTGCGGGGGGGATGGAGCCGTACACCAGGGAGGTGCGGGGGGGATGGAGGATCATGGAGCCGTACACCAGGGAGGTGCGGGGGGGATGGAGCCGTACACCAGGGAGGTGCGGGGGGGGGGGGGAATGGAGCCGTACACCAGGGAGCTGCAGGGGGGATGGAGCTGTATTCTGTACACCGTGCGGCTGCATGTATTTCTATGCTCCGGTCCCGAGTGCCAGCGGCAGTGCCCGGTATGGATGCGCCCGTTTCTCGCACTGCACACATGTGACCCCGGCCTCACGCTCACAGTTTGGAGCTTTCCATTATACCTGGATGAAGAACAGTTTCGGCTTCCCCACCAGACTTTGGCACTTGTCTCCCCGGAATAGGGAGGTGAGAGATTTTATAGCCATGGCTCCGTCGATGCCGTAGATCTGACCTTCTTCTCCATGACTCAGGAGGACGCAGGCGAAACAAGAGCTGTCGCTGTGATTCTGCTGCGCCACTGCCGGGAGAAGGAAACCGCCATTACTCTACATTCAGGGCTTGTGTGCGGGCGACATCCGCTACCCGGGATCCTGCCCAAGCTGCAGACGAGCCTAGGAGAACAACGCTGCAGCCGATCGTCACACATTCACTGAAATTCCCTGACGCCATATACTATATGCCGGGATATAAAAGTCTACACACCCCGTGAGCTGGACATTACTCTTGTATTACACCCCTGAGTAATGCCAGGAATCTGTCACATAAACGATCACCAGGAAGAATCATGTCAGACCCCCACGTTCCCCCTGCACCAGCCCCCATCAGCGGTGACTTTGCCCATTTTTCATCTACCTTCCTCTGATGACCAGTGGTAACTGGTGACGGCAATCAGGAGGAACTCCGGCCAAATGTCCAGCGACACATTCTCAGCGTGCGGTGTTAGTGCAGTGGTTAGCAGTGTCGGGGATGAGGCTCCGGTCACTCACTGTTCTGCAGCAATCTCTCCATATCTTCGCAGCTTCTGTCGTTATAAACCGTTGTATCAAATCCAAGGCTCCGGAAACAACGAAGGAGATCGCCGGCGTCTTTATCCGTCCCATTCCGGATACACATCCCTGAAAGTAATCAAAGAAAGTTGCAATCCTCCTATCCGTCACCAGAGATCAGCGGTGACATCACTGAGAATGCCTCCTATCCATCACCAGAGATCAGCGGTGACATCACTGAGAATGTCTCCTATCCATCACCAGAGATCAGCGGTGACATCACTGAGAATGTCTCCTATCCATCACCAGAGATCAGCGGTGACATCACTGAGAATGTCTCCTATCCATCACCAGAGATCAGAGGTGACATCACTGAGAATGCCTCCTATCCATCACCAGAGATCAGCGGTGACATCACTGAGAATGCCTCCTATCCATCACCAGAGATCAGCGGTGACATCACTGAGAATGTCTCCTATCCATCACCAGAGATCAGCGGTGACATCACTGAGAATGCCTCCTATCCATCACCAGAGATCAGCGGTGACATCACTGAGAATGTCTCCTATCCATCACCAGAGATCAGAGGTGACATCACTGAGAATGCCTCCTATCCATCACCAGAGATCAGAGGTGACATCACTGAGAATGTCTCCTATCCATCACCAGAGATCAGCGGTGACATCACTGAGAATGCCTCCTATCCATCACCAGAGATCAGCGGTGACATCACTGAGAATGTCTCCTATCCATCACCAGAGATCAGCGGTGACATCACTGAGAATGCCTCCTATCCATCACCAGAGATCAGAGGTGACATCACTGAGAATGCCTCCTATCCATCACCAGAGATCAGCGGTGACATCACTGAGAATGTCTCCTATCCATCACCAGAGATCAGCGGTGACATCACTGAGAATGCCTCCTATCCATCACCAGAGATCAGCGGTGACATCACTGAGAATGTCTCCTATCCATCACCAGAGATCAGAGGTGACATCACTGAGAATGCCTCCTATCCATCACCAGAGATCAGAGGTGACATCACTGAGAATGCCTCCTATCCATCACCAGAGATCAGCGGTGACATCACTGAGAATGTCTCCTATCCATCACCAGAGATCAGCGGTGACATCACTGAGAATGCCTCCTATCCATCACCAGAGATCAGCGGTGACATCACTGAGAATGTCTCCTATCCGTCACCAGAGATCAGCGGTGACATCAATGAGAATGCCTCCTATCCATCACTAGAGATCAGCGGTGACATCACTGAGAATGTCTCCTATCCATCACTAGAGATCAGCGGTGACATCACTGAGAATGTCTCCTATCCATCACCAGAGATCAGAGGTGACATCACTGAGAATGCCTCCTATCCATCACCAGAGATCAGCGGTGACATCACTGAGAATGCCTCCTATCCATCACCAGAGATCAGCGGTGACATCACTGAGAATGTCTCCTATCCATCACTAGAGATCAGCGGTGACATCACTGAGAATGCCTCCTATCCATCACCAGAGATCAGCGGTGACATCACTGAGAATGCCTCCTATCCATCACTAGAGATCAGCGGTGACATCACTGAGAATGCCTCCTATCCATCACCAGAGATCAGCGGTGACATCACTGAGAATGTCTCCTATCCATCACCAGAGATCAGCGGTGACATCACTGAGTGTCTCCTATCCATCACCAGAGATCAGCGGTGACATCACTGAGAATGTCTCCTATCCATCACCAGAGATCAGAGGTGACATCACTGAGAATGTCTCCTATCCATCACCAGAGATCAGCGGTGACATCACTGAGAATGCCTCCTATCCATCACCAGAGATCAGAGGTGACATCACTGAGAATGTCTCCTATCCATCACCAGAGATCAGAGGTGACATCACTGAGAATGCCTCCTATCCATCACCAGAGATCAGCGGTGACATCACTGAGAATGTCTCCTATCCATCACCAGAGATCAGCGGTGACATCACTGAGAATGTCTCCTATCCATCACCAGAGATCAGAGGTGACATCACTGAGAATGTCTCCTATCCATCACCAGAGATCAGAGGTGACATCACTGAGAATGCCTCCTATCCATCACCAGAGATCAGCGGTGACATCACTGAGAATGTCTCCTATCCATCACCAGAGATCAGCGGTGACATCACTGAGAATGCCTCCTATCCATCACCAGAGATCAGAGGTGACATCACTGAGAATGTCTCCTATCCATCACCAGAGATCAGCGGTGACATCACTGAGAATGTCTCCTATCCATCACTAGAGATCAGCGGTGACATCACTGAGAATGCCTCCTATCCATCACCAGAGATCAGCGGTGACATCACTGAGAATGCCTCCTATCCATCACCAGAGATCAGCGGTGACATCACTGAGAATGTCTCCTATCCGTCACCAGAGATCAGCGGTGACATCAATGAGAATGCCTCCTATCCATCACTAGAGATCAGCGGTGACATCACTGAGAATGTCTCCTATCCATCACTAGAGATCAGCGGTGACATCACTGAGAATGCCTCCTATCACCAGAGATCAGCGGTGACATCACTGAGAATGCCTCCTATCCATCACCAGAGATCAGCGGTGACATCACTGAGAATGTCTCCTATCCATCACCAGAGATCAGAGGTGACATCACTGAGAATGCCTCCTATCCATCACCAGAGATCAGCGGTGACATCACTGAGAATGCCTCCTATCCATCACCAGAGATCAGCGGTGACATCACTGAGAATGCCTCCTATCCATCACCAGAGATCAGCGGTGACATCACTGAGAATGTCTCCTATCCATCACCAGAGATCAGCGGTGACATCACTGAGAATGCCTCCTATCCATCACCAGAGATCAGCGGTGACATCAATGAGAATGCCTCCTATCCATCACTAGAGATCAGCGGTGACATCACTGAGAATGTCTCCTATCCATCACTAGAGATCAGCGGTGACATCACTGAGAATGCCTCCTATCACCAGAGATCAGCGGTGACATCACTGAGAATGCCTCCTATCCATTACCAGAGATCAGCGGTGACATCACTGAGAATGTCTCCTATCCATCACCAGAGATCAGAGGTGACATCACTGAGAATGCCTCCTATCCATCACCAGAGATCAGCGGTGACATCACTGAGAATGTCTCCTATCCATCACCAGAGATCAGCGGTGACATCACTGAGAATGTCTCCTATCCATCACCAGAGATCAGCGGTGACATCACTGAGAATGTCTCCTATCCATCACTAGAGATCAGCGGTGACATCACTGAGAATGCCTCCTATCCATCACCAGAGATCAGCGGTGACATCACTGAGAATGCCTCCTATCCATCACCAGAGATCAGCGGTGACATCACTGAGAATGTCTCCTATCCGTCACCAGAGATCAGCGGTGACATCAATGAGAATGCCTCCTATCCATCACTAGAGATCAGCGGTGACATCACTGAGAATGTCTCCTATCCATCACCAGAGATCAGCGGTGACATCACTGAGAATGTCTCCTATCCATCACCAGAGATCAGAGGTGACATCACTGAGAATGTCTCCTATCCATCACCAGAGATCAGCGGTGACATCACTGAGAATGCCTCCTATCCATCACCAGAGATCAGCGGTGACATCACTGAGAATGCCTCCTATCCATTACCAGAGATCAGCGGTGACATCACTGAGAATGCCTCCTATCCATCACCAGAGATCAGAGGTGACATCACTGAGAATGTCTCCTATCCATCACCAGAGATCAGCGGTGACATCACTGAGAATGCCTCCTATCCATCACCAGAGATCAGCGGTGACATCACTGAGAATGTCTCCTATCCATCACCAGAGATCAGAGGTGACATCACTGAGAATGTCTCCTATCCATCACCAGAGATCAGCGGTGACATCACTGAGAATGCCTCCTATCCATCACCAGAGATCAGAGGTGACATCACTGAGAATGCCTCCTATCCATCACCAGAGATCAGAGGTGACATCACTGAGAATGTCTCCTATCCATCACCAGAGATCAGCGGTGACATCACTGAGAATGCCTCCTATCCTTCACCAGAGATCAGAGGTGACATCACTGAGAATGTCTCCTATCCATCACCAGAGATCAGCGGTGACATCACTGAGAATGTCTCCTATCCATCACCAGAGATCAGCGGTGACATCACTGAGAATGTCTCCTATCCATCACTAGAGATCAGCGGTGACATCACTGAGAATGCCTCCTATCCATCACCAGAGATCAGCGGTGACATCACTGAGAATGCCTCCTATCCATCACCAGAGATCAGCGGTGACATCACTGAGAATGTCTCCTATCCATCACATAGACTGTAGACTTTTATCACCTGTTTTCTCCTGGAAGTTCTTGTTGTTAATGATGACACATTTGCCGACTTTCCCATAATTCATTCTGTACTGAAAATCAGGGGTGAGGATCCGCGTGATCGGTGCCGACGGCTTCTCTGATGTCTCTTGGTCATTTTTCTTCTTTCTATCAGAAGATACAAATCAGATTGTGATATAAAACATTGTATAAATCAGCGGCAAATAGAACTGATACCGGACACAATGTCTACAGAGATCACAACCCACATCACTGCCAAATAATGTCCCATAAGTGCGTCGTCCATAGAGTACCCATAACACTGCGTCATCCACAGATCTTCCATAACAGTGCGTCATCCACAGATCCCCCATAAGTGTGTCATCTACAGATCCCTCAGAACAGTGTCATCTAGAAATCCCCCATAACAGTGCGTCATCCACAGATCCCCCATAACAGTGCGTCATCCACAGATCCCCCATAACAGTACGTTCCCCACAGATCCCCCATAACAGTGCGTCATCGACAGATCCCCATAACAGTGTCATCTACAGATCCCCCATAACAGTGTCATCTACAGATCCTCCATAACAGTGCGTCATCCACAGATCCCCCATAACTGTGCCTCACCAACAGATCCCCACAACAGTGCATCATCCACAGATCCCCCATAATAGTGCGTCATCCACAGATCCCCCATAACAGTGCGTCCTACACAGATCCCCCATAACAGTGCGTCATCCACAGATCCCCCATAACAGTGCATCATCCACAGATCCCCCATAACAGTGCATCATCCACAGATCCCCCATAACAGTGCGTCCTCCACAGATGCACCATAACAGCACATCATCCACAGATCCTCCATAACAGTGCGTCATCCACAGATCCCCCATAACAGTGCGTCATCCACAGATCCCCCATAACAGTGCATCATCCACAGATCCTGCATAGCAGTGCGTCATCCTCAGATCCTCCATAACAGTGCGTCCTCCACAGATCCCCATAACAGTGCGTCATCCACAGATCTCCCATAACAGTGCGTCATCCACAGATCCCCATAACAGTGTGTCATCCACAGATCCCCCATAACAGTGCGTCATCCACAGATCCCCATAACAGTGAGTCATCCACAGATCCCCCATAACAGTGCATCATCCACAGATCCTGCATAGCAGTGCGTCATCCTCAGATCCTCCATAACAGTGCGTCATCCACAGATCCCCCATAACAGTGCGTCATCCACAGATCTCCCATAACAGTGCGTCATCCACAGATCCCCATAACAGTGTGTCATCCACAGATCCCCCATAACAGTGCGTCATCCACAGATCCCCATAACAGTGAGTCATCCACAGATCCCCCATAACAGTGCATCATCCACAGATCCCCCATAATAGTGCATCATCCACAGATCCCCCATAACAGTGCATAATCCTCAGATCCCCCAGAACAGTGCATCCTCCACAGGTGTTACATAGGACTGCAGGTGACGCCTAGTACATTATCTGTACTCAGTTATCACTGTTATTAGTGGTGTTACATAGGACTGCAGGTGACATCTACTGCATTATCTGTAGTAGGAGAGTTATCGCTGTGTTACATGGGACTGCGGGTGACATGTGGGACACTATCTGTATATAATCTAGTTCGCAGG
Organism: Ranitomeya variabilis; assembly: GCF_051348905.1. NCBI lineage: Eukaryota > Metazoa > Chordata > Amphibia > Anura > Dendrobatidae > Ranitomeya > Ranitomeya variabilis. Next base: position 12,363,970 of record NC_135235.1, read on the forward strand.
TGGAAAGAACTTTGTTCACCAGTTTTGCTACTGTAGGAAAATAAATCTGTAGAATCAGGTTTTTCAAGACTTTCACGTAATCTTCACAAAAGAAAGCCGATATCTCTCCAGGACTGTGAGATGTGTGTCAGCTCACCAGGGCGGTATAATTAATCATTTTTATTTCTATAGCGCCAACATATTCCGCAGCGCTTTACAACTTATAGAGGGGACTTGTACAGACAATAGACATTACAGCATAACAGAAATCACAGTTCAAAACAGATACCAGGAGGAATGAGGGCCCTGCTGCTCGCAAGCTACAAACTATGAGGAAAAGGGGAGACACGAGAGGTGGATGGTAACAATTGCTTTAGTTATTGGGACCAGCCATAGTGTAAGGCTCGGGTGTTCATGTAAAGCTGCATGAACCAGTTATCAGCCTAAGTATGTAGCAGTACAGACACAGAGTGCTATTAACTGCATAAAGTGTATGAGAACATGATGCGAGGAACCTCATTATGTTTTTTTGTGTTTTTTTTTTTTTTTTAATAGGCCACACAGGGATGGTTAGGTTAATGCGTTGAGGCGGTAGGCCAGTCTGAACAAATGAGTTTTTAGGGCACGCTTAAAACTGTGGGGATTGGGGATTAATCGTATTAACCTAGGTAGTGCATTCCAAAGAGTCGGCGCAGCACGTGTAAAGTCTTGGAGACGGGAGTGGGAGGTTCTGATTATTGAGGATGCTAACCTGAGGTCATTAGCGGAGCGGAGGGCACGGGTAGGGTGGTAGACTGACACCAGAGAGGAGATGTAGGGTGGTGCTGAGCCGTGGAGAGCTTTGTGTATGAGGGTGGTTCTTTTGTACTGGATTCTGGAATGGATGGGTAGCCAGTGTAATGACTGGCACAGGGTAGAGGCATCGGTGTAACGGTTGGTGAGGAATATGATCCTGGCAGCAGCATTCAGGACAGATTGGAGCGGGGAGAGTTTGGTAAGAGGGGGGCTGATTAGTAGAGAGTTACAATAGTGCAGACGAGAATGAATAAGAGAAACAGTAAGAGTTTTTGCAGAGTCGAAAGAAATGTTTTTGAGATGCAGATAAGAAGAGCGAGCCAGTGATCGGATGTGGGGGGTGAATGAAAGCTCGGAACCAAGGATGACCCCAAGGCAGCGGGCATGTTGCTTTGGAGTAATGGTGGAACCGCACACGGAGATGGCAATGTCAGGCAAAGGTAGGTTAGTAGAGGGAGAGAACACGAGGAGTTCAGTTTTTGACAGGTTCAGTTTCAGATAGAGGGAGGACATGATGTTAGAGACAGCGGTAAGACAATCACTGGTGTTTTCTATAAAGGTCGGAGTGAAAGCAGGAGAAGAGGTGTATAATTGGGTGTCGTCAGTATAGAGATGGTACTGGAAACCAAATCTACTGATTGTTTATCCAATAGGGGCAGTATACAAAGAGAAGAGGAGGGGGCCTAGGACTGATCCTTGAGGAACCCCAACAGTAAGGGGAAGGGGAGAGGAGGAGGAACCAGCAAAACATACAGTGAAGGATCGGTCAGAGAGATAGAAGGAGAACCAGGAGAGAACGGTGTCCTTGATGCCGATGGAGCGGAGCATAGTGAGGAGGAGCTGATGATCCACAGTGTCGAATGCTGCGGAAAGATCCAAGAGAATTAGCATGGAATAGTGACCATTAGATTTAGCTGTTAGTAGGTCATTAGAGACTTTAGTGAGGGCAGTTTCAGTAGAGTGTAAAGAGCAGAAGACAGATTGAAGAGGGTCGAGAAGAGTTATCTGAGAGATAGCGGGTAAGACGGGAGTGGACCAGGCGTTCGAGGAGTTTGGAGCTGAAGGGAAGGTTAGAGACCGGTCTATAATTAGCGGCACAGTTTTGGTCGAGGGAGGGTTTTTTAAGTAATGGATGTATGATGGCATGCTTAAATGAGGAGGGAAAAATACCGGAAGTGAGAGAAAGGTTGAATATTTTTGTTAGGTGAGAGGTGACAGCCGGGGAAAGGGACTGGAGGAGATGTGACGGAATGGGGTCACTGGTGCAAGTGGTCGGGTGAGAAGATGCAAGAAGCCCAACTACTTCTTCTTCTGTAACTGGCTCAAAGTCAGAGAGTGAACTAGATGCAGTGGGGGAGGGAGGACAGTGCATGGTATGAAGAGATTCTAATTGATTCTAAATGTAATTGTACTCACACCTGAATAATCTTTGCACTTTTCAATAGCTTTGTGTCTTTATAGTTAATGTTGTTAACTGGCCACAAGATGTCGGTGATGTTTGATCATGGTTAAGAGACTGTGATATGTCTGTAAGATATAAAAGGGAGGGTTTTATAAGTGAAAGACAGGAAGTGGGAGCGTGGCTATCTTGGGCAGAGTCTGCAGGAATGAGGAGTGTATGAGGCTGTGCTGGAGAGGGATACAATGACATCCCCTTGTGACAGCACCCTTCTGAGTTAAGAGCAGTGACACTTTGAAGCTGAGCTGAACCGGTACCCGAACCTGTCCAGATGTGAGGTCATTCCTGCTGTAAAAGCTCTTAAAGAACAGAGGGACCTGTGAAGTGAAAGGTGCCGCATTCTGTTGAAGTGTTATAGCACAAGCCTCCTCGTTATTGCTCACTGGCTGGAAGACCTCTGCATCCATCAGCGTCTCCTGAGTGTGTCGTTCAGAGCAGACCCAGCGGTAAGAAACACTAAAAGCCCACTGCGACGCCGCAATAGGTAAACGTACACGCATCACATTATATTTTGGTGCCAAGAGACATTCGGCCGGAACAAAGCTGTTAGTTATATTGACTCTACGGACCACATTTTCCTACTGGAATCAACGCCCAGAAACCCCAAATTTGTCACTACGTTTTTGCGCTGTATAGGTGCTGACACAGCCCGCAGTGACCTCCAGGAAGGACTCGTGTCCTCCTCTGTGTTCTGCTGGAAGAGGAGTCTCTCTGTGGGACATTATAAGGTGACGCAGATTTGTCCATGGCACCTTCACTGGTGTGTGTGTGTGTGTGTGTGTGTGTGTGTGTGTGTGTGTGTGTGTGTGTGTGTGTGTGTGTGTGTGTGTGTGTGTGTGTGTATGTGTATGTGTATGTGTGTGTGACTGATATATATTATAGTTTTTGCTTAATTGCTTAATTTTTGTAATACTCTAGTTCCCTGTGTTTATACGGGGACGGGAAGGGTACGTTTGGTTGGGAAATAGGAATAGAAATATAATATAAATATATACATATATATACATATATACATATATATATACACACACACACAGGGGTTGGACCAAATAATGGAAACACCTAACGTTTTGGCATCATAATCTTCGAACATGTGATAAACATGCAAACCGTGACATATGGGAATGTTTTGTAGTTGATTATTTGTGTTATGTGATATGTGTATGTAAATTAACTGTTTGTTTTGCATAATTGTAAGAACATTGATGAGAACCTGATACCAATGGCAGACCTCTCGGATTTTCAAAGAGACCAAGTTGTTGGTGCTCGTATGGCAGGCGCTAGTGTAAAGGCCCCGTCTCACATAGCGAGATCGCTAGTGTGACACGTACCAGCGACCCGGCCCCTGCTGCGAGATCGCTGGTCGTGTCAGAATGGCCTGGACCTTTTTTTGGTCGTTGAGGTCCCGCTGACATCGCTGAATCGGTGTGTGTGACACCGATCCAGCGATGTCTTCACTGGTAACCAGGGTAAACATCGGGTTACTAAGCGCAGGGCCGCGCTTAGTAACCCGATGTTTACCCTGGTTACCAGCGTAAATGTAAAAAAAAACAAACAGTACATACTCACCATCTGATGTCCGTCAGGTCCCTTGCCGTCTGCTTTCTGCTGTGACTGAGTGCCGCCGTACAGTGAGAGCACAGCAGTGACGTCACCGCTGCGCTCTGCTCTCACTGTACGGCGGCACTCAGTCAGAGCAGGAAGCAGACGGCAAGGGACCTGATGGACATCAGATGGTGAGTATGTACTGTTTGTTTTTTTTGGTAACCAGGGTAAACATCGGGTTACTAAGCGCGGCCCTGCGCTTAGTAACCCGATGTTTACCCTGGTTACCCGGGTGCTGCAGGGGGACTTCGGCATCGTTGAAGACAGTTTCAACGATGCCGAAGTCGTTCCCCTGATCGTTGGTCGCTGGAGAGAGATGTCTGTGTGACAGCTCCCCAGCGACCACACAGCGACCACACAGCGACGCTGCAGCGATCAGCATCGTTGTCTGTATCGCTGCAGCGTCGCTGTGTGAGACGGAGCCTTAACACAAAGTGCCCGAATGCTTGGCGTGTCAAGTGGTACTGTCTCCAAAGTAATGACTGTTTGAAAGAGAGGGAAAAACGTCCGCAGCAAAGCACAGGTCCGGCCGAAAGTCAAAGTTGACTGAGACCGTCGGACTCTAAAGCGAATTGTGAGAGAGGATTGCAAGACCGCGGCTCCGAAAATCACTGCTGAGCTCAATGAACACCTACAGAACCCAGTTTCCACGAGAACTGTTAGTCGGGAGCTGCACAAACCTGGATTCCACGGAAGAGCTGCAATTAGAAAACCGCTGCTCTCAATGACAAATGTTTCCAAGCGTTTAGAGTGGTGTAGAAACCTCCAGAATTGGTCCCTCGAGCAGTGGAAACATGTGATATTCTCAGACGAATCATCGTTTACCCTATTTCCAACCTCCGGCCGAGTGTACGTTTGGAGGCAGCCGAAAGAAGCATTCCATCCAGACTGCCTTCTCCCAACCATAAAACATGGCGGAGGTTCTGTGATGATCTGGGGTGCTACTTCGTGGAGATCCGCTGGGCCAATGATATCCCTTCATGGAAGAATTAACAGCCGAGATTATTTAGGCATTTTGGGCGACCAAGTGCATCCAGTGGTTCATGCACTGTTCCCGGGGGGGAACGCCATCTTTAGGATGATAATGCACCAATTCATACAGCTAGAATCGTTAAAGCATGGCACGAGGAACATTCTAATGAAGTTGAGCATCTCATCTGGCCCCCACAATCCCCAGACCTCAACATTATTGAGCATTTATGGTCGATTTTAGAGATTCAAGTTAGACATTGATTTCCGCCGCCATCGTCGCTCAAAGAACTGGAGGGTGTTTTACCTGCAGAATGGGCTAAAATTCCTTTGGAAACAATTCACACCTTGTATGAATCCAAACCTCGGAGAACTGAGGCTGTAATCGCCGCAGAAGGTGGACCTACACCAGATTAAACTAACTGCTGTTGATGTTTCCATTATTTGGTCCAACCCCTGTATATATATTCTTAAGATTGTGAACCATTGTGCTGACCCGCAGGCGCTCCGTGCTTTGCACTCACTTACGTTTGCTGTCAGGGTGTAATAAGGTAATGGCAGCCGCTTCAGACGAGCTCGCCAGCAGGTAAATAGCAGAAGCAGTTCTCCTGGGTGCCGTCCAGCACAGTGGATATAGCCTTCTGACAAAATGTTTGCTTGATGTGTTTTCTTTGTGCCTTTATCAAAACCGAGTAGGAGAATCTTCGTTCCTAAGTAAAATAGTTACTGACAGTGGACTGTGTAGAAATCTTTTCTTGTCTGTGACTCCGCTGGATCTTGCACAACACCCTCGGTGCAGGATTTACAGGACGGCGCGTCTCATGGTTTATTACCATCCGATTATAGAGGATATCGAACACAGACAGAAGGGACGCCGTCAGCGTGGCGTTGAGCGTCGCGGGTCAGGTGGCAACAGAGGGACCATTAAGAGCAGCAGCTCCAGTACATGACCCCATTATACTGCACCCGTCCTGCTTTAGTACACGGCCGATAATCCTCAGATTCTAGTGATAACGACCCCTTGTTCCCAATTATTGTGCATGGATCCTTCGTTTCCACGGTGGAAAATCTGCATTGTATCACCATAATAGCTGAGATTTTACCAAATTTAAAACAGACCCTACAGAAAAACAAAATCTGCCGCGGAGATCAACCGGTGGTGTGGAGGTGAACCCACAGCATGGCAATTCATGATGCAAATCTTCATTGCAGATTGTAAAAGAAAACGGCGAGAAAATCCTCTGCAGAATTGCAGCCGCTTCAACTGGTGGAAAAAACCTACAGCAAATCCGTCCGGTGTGAATCATCGGTTACAGTCATCGGTGTCCTGTCTCCATCACATGATGTTGGTATTGGCCATTATAACCATCAAGCCCCTTCACCTATAAACAGGGCAGACACCAGAGGTTGGATAATATTGGCCTTTTATTAGAACATTACAAACATTTGTAGCCATCTTTCAAAAATGTGCTCGGATCCTTGAAGCTACAGAATCTGGTGACCCAAAAATTGACCGACCACCCTTACTCCCAGCTGCAACCCACAGTCCCACAGGCTCATGAGCACCAAAACCCAAAGGGTTAATTAACGGAATAACCGCTAACCCGAGACTGAACATTCACATCACCAGACCAGAGAACCAACCTATAGCAGAGGGATCCATGTCCTGATGTATCCCCCATACCAATGTAAAGCCAACGTCAGGGACCCCGATACACCCCACTAACCAGTATGACCCAGGATCGAAAAGCCCCTCAAAGAACACTATAAGCACCTCCATGAAAAATAATATAGTGAGGGCGGGCCTTGCTCTGTGTCCTGGGAGCGGGAAAGTGACAAACCCCTCCCCAAAGTCCCCTTTCTAAATCACCTATCCCCCTAACCCTTCCCATTGACCCCTCGTCCCACCTACTCCAAACCCTGGTCATGTCGGCCTCTGCCCCTGTGCTATCCCAGTGCTCCGGCCAATGTTGGTTCCTACAGAATGACAGCAAGCAGAGGACTGGAGAATAAAGAGGAACTGATACATTTCTCGATCGATACAATGTTTTGTATCAATTTTCATCAAACAAACAAAAAAAACAAACATTTATTGGATTAAACTGAAAACTGAGGATTTTCCCCTTTGACTTTAATAAGAACAGAAGACGCAGTCACACGTTGGACAAAATATTTGGTGCATTTCTGTTTAAATATAAAGAAAAACTAAGTACACCCTCTGAGTTCCATTCTATGGTTTTAGAGGTCAGGATATAACAAAAAACAATTACTGGTAGGTAAATCCAATCGTAGACAAACACATAAGAAATTACGCTGTGTCATTATTCAGTTACCAAAAACTAGAGCAAAACAGTGTGTGAAAAAAAAGTACACCCTCATTGCCTCCATAAGAAATGATCAAAGGCCTTTAATTAATTGTATCCATCAGCAAGTGTGAACAGCTCTATAAGAGCAGAAGTTCTGGACGTTTGCTGGTTTGGAGCATTCAGGAGCGCGTTACCGCAATGCTCAGAAGGAAAGAAATCAGCAATGATTGGTTCCAAACAAACTGGAGCCCATGCTACAGTGTGAAAGATTTCTCACATGTGGAAAACATACAAGTCCACAATTGTCCCAGCAGAGAACATCTCAAGGGATTCATCCCAGACCATGCAATGCCCAAGGAAATTGCAACAAAAATCCCCAAGAGCTACAGCTCAGACTCTAAAGGCCTCAGATAGAAGGTTAAGTGTTTAGATTCATTGTCACAGTACAATTAAAATAGGCTGAACAAATAGAACCTGATTGGAAGGAGAAATCCTGCTCTTTCTAAGAGAGGCTAAACTTCAGAACATTTCTGGGCAATTCCATGATACCAAATGTCCGGCCCAGAGGAGGAGGATTTGGGTGGTTTTAGCCTCCCAGGACTTGGGCACCTCACAGACAATGAGTCTTCCAAGAACACGTCTGTACAACAAAGTAAAGTAGAGGCAAATGTGAGGCCATCTGTCCAAAAACTAAAGCCCAGGGTCATGTGCAGCAAAGCTCCATCAGCATGTCCTGCAGAAGCCACTACTGCGGGTTATCCTGCTGGAGGCGCTGCTCCACCATACTGATTCATGGGGTGTACTTCTGCACTGGATGGGGGTCATTACCTGGGCTCCTCATTAAGCGGCACTCCACTCTGCATCTGATCCTGAGCCGTGTGTCCTGCCTGCTCCCAGGGAAGCCCACCATGCTCCGGCCGGCTATGCACAAAGCTGTGCAGTTGGGTGCTGCACCTGAGTCAGCAGGGTCCTACGCGACCTTTCTATGTGGCCATTGAGCCCCCGCCCCACCCCCATCTCTACCCTGCCGGGTTTATTCAGACCTGACCCCTCAATGCTGAGCAGAGCAAAACTCCGGACCCTCAGCACTGACAGGCGGCACACAAAACACACAATGCAGATTACACGTATGTCTGTGCCCCCCCGCATCACCATGCATGTACAGCCCCCCATCGCATGTACAGCCCCCCATCTGTATACCGCCACCATGAATCATCAGCGCATTATATACCGGGGCCAAGTGGAGGAAGCGAAAATACCGCCACCATTATAACACCGAAACCAGTATAGCACCGAAACCAGTATAACACCGCAACCAGTATAACACCAAAACCAGTATAACACCGAAACCAGTATAGCACTGAAACCAGTATAACACCGCAACCAGTATAACACCAAAACCAGTATAACACCGCAACCAGTATAGCACCGAAACCAGTATAACACCGAAACCAGTATAGCACCGAAACCAGTATAGCACCGCAACCAGTATAACACCGCAACCATTATAACACCGAAACCAGTATAGCACCGAAACCAGTATAACAACGCAACCAGTATAAAACTAAAACCAGTATAACACCGCAACCAGTATAGCACCGCCACCATTATAACACCGAAACCAGTATAGCACCGAAACCAGTATAACAACGCAACCAGTATAAAACTAAAACCAGTATAACACCGCAACCAGTATAACACCGCAACCAGTATAACACCGCAACCAGTATAGCACTGAAACCAGTATAACACCGCAACCAGTATAACACCGCAACCAGTATAACACCGCAACCAGTATAGCACCGAAACCAGTATAACACCGAAACCAGTATAGCACCGAAACCAGTATAACAACGCAACCAGTATAACACCGCAACCAGTATAACACCGCAACCAGTATAACACCGCAACCAGTATAACACCGCAACCAGTATAACACCGCAACCAGTATAACACCAAAACCAGTATAACACCAAAACCAGTATAACTCCGCCACCATGAATCATCAGCGCATTATATACTGGGGCCAAGTGGAGGAAACGAAAATACCGCCACCAGTATAACACCGAAACCAGTATAACACCGCCACCAGTAGCCACCAGTATAATACCGCCACCATGAATCATCAGCGCATTATATACCGGAGCCATGTGTAGGAAGCGAAAATACCGCCACTGGTATAGTACTGACAACACTATAACACCGCCACCAGTATAACACCGAAACCAATATAACACCGAAACCAGTATAACACCAAAACCAGTATAACACCAAAACCAGTATAACACCGCCACCATGAATCATCAGCCCATTATATACTTGGGCCAAGTGTAGGAAGCGAAAATACCGTCAAGAGAGTATCACACAACAGAGTTAGTTAAAGCAGTGGGTGTTCTAATCCTATCCTGTGTGATACTGACTGCTGAGCCGTGTATCTAATCCTATCCTGTGTGATACTGACTGCTGAGCTGAGTATCTAATCCTCTCCTGTGTGATACTGCCTGCTGAGCTGTGTATCTAATCCTCTCCTGTGTGATACTGACTGCTGAGCTGAGTATCTAATCCTCTCCTGTGTGATACTGCCTGCTGAGCCGTGTATCTAATACTATCCTGTGTGATACTGACTGCTGAGCCGTGTATCTAATCCTATCCTGTGTGATACTGACTGCTGAGCCGTGTATCTAATCCTATCCTGTGTGATACTGTCTGCTGAGCCGTGTATCTAATCCTCTCCTATGTGATACTGACTGCTGAGCCGTGTATCTAATCCTCTCCTGTGTGATACTGACTGCTGAGCCGTGTATCTCATCCTCTCCTGTGTGATACTGACTGCTGAGCTGTGTATCTAATCCTCTCCTGTGTGATACTGACTGCTGAGCCGTGTATCTAATCCTATCCTGTGTGATACTGACAGCTGAGCTGTGTATCTAATCCTCTCCTGTGTGATACTGACTGCTGAGCCGTGTATCTAATCCTATCCTGTGTGATACTGACTGCTGAGCCGTGTATCTAATCCTCTCCTGTGTGATACTGACTGCTGAGCTGTGTATCTAATCCTCTCCTGTGTGATACTGACTGCTGAGCCGTGTATCTAATCCTATCCTGTGTGATACTGACTGCTGAGCCGTGTATCTAATCCTATCCTGTGTGATACTGTCTGCTGAGCCGTGTATCTAATCCTCTCCTGTGTGATACTGACTGCTGAGCTGTGTATCTAATCCTCTCCTGTGTGATACTGACTGCTGAGCCGTGTATCTAATCCTCTCCTGTGTGATACTGACTGCTGAGCCGTGTATCTAATCCTATCCTGTGTGATACTGACTGCTGAGCCGTGTATCTAATCCTCTCCTGTGTGATACTGTAATGTCTGCCCCCTGCTGGTCGTTGTCATTTCCAGGTTTCTCTCAGCCGCAGCAGGAAGAAGTGAGAAATCTTCATGGAGAAAGTCCCTGTGCCGGGATCCGGGGCGACGTGGTTACTGTGATACTGACAATGTCGCCGCCGTATACAGGGACGCAGATACAGCTGAAACCAGAGGTTTCCGTCCACTATATATAAAGACACATCTGCAGGTTTTTCTCACTATGTGACATGAAATCAGAATAAACCTTTCCCGGTTTAGGACAATTAGGATTACCATAATTATTAATATTTGCCAAATGCCGGAATAATGAGAGAGAATGTTCTAAGGCATTTTTATTAAATACACTAATATTACTATGCCTGTAAACAATTCTGGACGGCCCATATGATGATGTCATGTGTTTGGAAGCCTCTGAGGGTTTTGGAACATCTGAGTTAATTAGAGTCACACCTGTGGATGTATTTTAATGCACACCTGAAACACTCTGCTTCTTTGTGTAGCATCATGTGAAAGTCTCAAGAAATCAGCCAAGATATCAGCGAGAGAATTGTGGACTTGCACAAGTCTGACTCATCCTTGGATACATACAATTTCAAGATGCCTGTAGGCGCCTCGTTCATCTGTACAAACAATCCCGCTCTCCTCTCCCTATTCCTAGGGCCTATAAGTTTAGATTAATTTTTAGGGGTGCACGCATGCGTGGGGTCGCACGCATTCAGCAAAGCATCAAGATAAACAGCAGTTACTCCATAGAAGTTAGTCAGGGCAGGAGTCAGGTAACCCACACTCTGCTCTCCCTTTTATCCATGTGCTATATTCTTATCCTCCTATGTTCCCTTGCCATCCACCTTCACATTCCCACCCCCCTCCATCACGACTCGTATACATCATTCCCTCTTTCCTTCCCTCTCCCATGTACAGCTCCCATGCACTTCTCACCTTCCTGAAAAACCTCAGTCTCTCTTGCCCAAACACATCACACAAAAAACTTCGTACAATTCCAATAACTTCTTGCTTTTTATCTTCCTACTCCTACTGATTTCAGGGGACATCTCCCCCAACCCTGGCCCACCATCCCCCAACCGCAGCACCTATCCTACCTTGTATCATAACCATACTAACCTTATTAATATTACTTGCACTACCTCATCTCCTTCTTTTAATTGTGCCCTCTGGAATCCATGGTCTGTATGTAACAAGCTTCCTTTCCTGCACAATTACTTTCTGAACAACTCTCTGAATCTGTTGGGCCTCACTGAAACCTGGATCCAGGACTCTGACACTGTCTCCCCTGCTGCCATTTCCCATGGTGGCTTACAATTCTCCCATTCCCCGAGACCCACAAACAGACCTGGTGGTGGGGTCGGCATACTCCTGTCCCCACAATACACTTTCCAGGTCATCCCAACAACTCCATCACTCTCATTCCCTTCTTTTGAGGTCCACACCTTCAGGCTCTTCCGTCCCCTCTCCCTCAGAGTAGCCGTCATATACCGGCCCCCAGGCTCACCCACCCAGTTCCTGGACCATTTTTCTGCCTGGCTGCCGCACTTCATGTCCTCAGAACTACCAACCCTTATCCTCGGAGACTTCAACATCCCCATAAACAACCCCACGTTCACATCTGCGTCCCAGCTTCTATCACTAACCACTTCTCTCGGCCTCTCACAGCTCTCAACCTCTGAAACACACAAGGACGGTAACACCCTGGACCTGGTCTTTGTCCGGCTCTGTTCAATCTCCTACCTAGATAACTCACCGCTTCCCCTCTCTGACCACAACATTCTCTCCTTCACACTCACAATTCCTCTCCCACCCCAGCACCCTCCTACCTACCACACATTCAGAAATCTACATGCAATTAACCCTCATACACTTTCAGACTCCTTACATTCATCACTGTCCCCAGTCTCCTCTTGTTCCTGTCCTGATCTGGCGGTACATCACTACAATGACACTCTTAGAAGCACCCTTGACCAAGTAGCGCCCCTCACCCTCAGAACCTCCAAACACAGAGTGAAACAGCCCTGGCTCACATCGCAAACCCGATTCCTCCAGCGATGCTCCAGGTGTGCTGAACGCTTATGGAGGAAAACTCGCACCCCAGAAGACTTCATACACTTCAAATTTATACTAAGAACCTATAACTCTGCCCTTCACCTCGCCAAACAGTCCTACTTCACCACTCTGATCTCCTCACTATCCAACAACCCCAAGAAACTCTTTGACACCTTTCACTCCCTCCTCAGGCCAAAAGCACAAGACCCTATCACAGACATTTGTGCTGATGAACTGGCCTCCCACTTTATAGAGAAAATAGACAATATCCGTCAGGAAATCCGCTCCCAGACACCAAGTGCAATGACTCCCATTCCTCCCTGCATCTCCCCTGGCTCACTCTCCACATTCGATCCCATCACAGAAGAAGTCTCCAAGCTCCTCTCCTCTTCTCGTCCAACTACATGCACCACCGACCCCATTCCCTCACACCTCCTCCAGTCTCTCTCTCCAGTCGTCACAACTCACCTAACTACAATCTTTAATCTCTCCCTCTCCTCTGGCATTTTCCCCTCCTCCTTCAAACACTCTATCATTACTCCATTACCAAAAAAACCCACCCTTGACCCATCATGCGCAAACAACTACAGACCGGTCTCCAACCTCCCCTTCATCTCTAAACTCTTGGAGCGCCTGGTCTACTCCCACCTTACCCGTTACCTCTCCACTCACTCCCTCCTAGACCCTTCACAGTCCGGTTTCCGCCCCCTACATTCGACAGAAACTGCACTCATCAAGGTGACCAATGACCTTCTGACAGCAAAATGTAACGGTGACCACTCTCTGCTCATTCTTCTCGACCTTTCTGCAGCTTTCGACACTGTTGACCACCCTCTCCTACTCTCTAGGCTCCAGTCTTTAGGCATTAAGGACACTGCTCTCTCCTGGTTCTCCTCCTATCTTTCTGACCGCTCCTTCAGTGCTCTGTTCGTTGGCTCCACTTCATCTCTTCTTCCTCTCACTGTTGGGGTACCTCAGGGCTCAGTCCTTGGCCCCTTCTCTTCTCCCTCTACACGGCCCCAATTGGACAGACCATCAGCAGATTTGGCTTTCAGTACCATCTTTATACTGATGACACAACTATACACGTCATCCCCTGACCTTACCCCCGCTGTACTACAGAACGCCAGTGACTGTCTGTCTGCAGTCTCTAACATCATGTCCGCTCTCTATCTGAAACTCAACCTCTCCAAAACTGAACTTCTTCTGCTCCCACCGTCTACTAACCTCCCTAAATCTGACATTTCCCTCTCCGTGGGTGGCACCATAATAACGCCCCGGCAGTAGGCACGCTGTCTGGTGTTATGTTTGACTCCGATCTCTTCTTCACATCCCATATACAATCTCATGCCGCTTACACCTAAAGAACATCTCTAGAATCCGCCCTTTTCTCACCATGGAAACAACAAAAACCCTCACTGTCGCCCTGATCCACTCCCGCCTGGACTACTGTAACGCTCTATTAATTGGCCTCCCCCTCACTCGACGTTCCCCTCTCCAGTCCATCCTTAATGCAGCAGCCAGGGTCGTCCATCTGGCTAATCGTTACTCGGACGTGTCCGCTCTTCTCCAGTCATTACACTGGCTGCCCATTCATTACAGGATACAATTCAAAGTACTTGTTCTCACCCACAAAGCTCTCCACAGTGCGGCACCCCCTTACATCTCCTCCCTCATTTCTGTCTATCGGCCTAGCCGACTGCTGCACTCTGCAAACGACTTTCAACTAACCCCTGCACTAATCCGTACCTCCCACTCCCGACTCCAAGACTTCTCCCGTGCTGCGCCAATCCTCTGGAATGCTCTACCCCAAGATATTAGGTCCTCCACAACTTGTATAGCTTTAGGCGCTCACTCAAAACACATTTGTTCAGAGCGGCCTATCATGTTCCCTAATAAAAGTCTTAAAGGTGTGTGTGTAGCCCATTTACTATCTCCATCTATCCCCCCACCCCCTGAAGATGGCTGGACCATCATTGTAAATACACCATTGTAAATACACGCCTGCACTTTGTATCTCCCCACCTCATTGTAGATTGTAAGCTCACAAGCAGAGGCGGCTTATTGTGCTTTAATTATTGTATCGTTAACGTTGTTACTTATGACTGTTGTGTTTGAAACTGTTAATCTGTAAAGCGCTGCGGAATATGTTGGCGCTATATAAATAAAGATTATTATTATTATTATTATAGGAAGAAGACACTGATCTGCCATCGACTCGTCACCAGCGCTCTTCCGCCATCTAGTGGCCATGCCGTGCAGTGCACACAGATTTCCATCAGCCGCTGTAGAATTAGTTGTCAATAATGGAGGACGATGGATTGTTCTACAGACAATTGTTTTCTCTCTATAAAGGCAATGGGTCACTTTTTTATTAATACAAAGTATTTATGATTTCATTATTATTATTTTAAATAATGAATTAAAATACCAGTGCCACCGCACACTCTCCTGGCACGCACAGTTCCCATCTGGAGCCGGTTGCCTGCTGCCATGTTTTTAAGGCAAAGCACAACTCCCTGAACTCCACTACATCTCTGCGGCCAGAAGCAATGTTGGCAGCACCGAATACCGACAATACAGGTTTTGGATGGTACGGAGATGGGCTGCAGTGGTGACTAGTCGCAGCTCTGAACACATTTACAGGGGCTACAGCATAATACAGCCCCATATTTGTTCAACTCCTATATGGCAATCTGCTCCGGTGAGCAGCCCCGTTATCCAGTGATAAGGAGATCACAAGCGTATCACAGAAATGGCAACGCACCGAAATTCTGAAACATAACCCCCTCAAACATCCAAAAGAAGAGGGGAAGAGCCACGTCCCTGGCGGGAAGAGCCACGTCCCTGGCAGGAAGAGCCACGTCCCTGGCAGGAAGAGCCACGTCCCCGGCGGAAAGAGCCACGTCCCCGGCGGAAAGAGCCACGTCCCCGGCAGAAAGAGCCACGTCCCCGGCGGAAAGAGCCACGTCCCCGGCGGAAAGAGCCACGTCCCCGGCGGAAAGAGCCACGTCCCCGGCGGAAAGAGCCACGTCCCCGGCAGAAAGAGCCACGTCCCCGGCAGAAAGAGCCACGTCCCCGGCAGAAAGAGCCACGTCCCCGGCAGAAAGAGCCACGTCCCCGGCAGAAAGAGCCACGTCCCCGGCAGAAAGAGCCACGTCCCCGGCAGAAAGAGCCACGTCCCCGGCAGAAAGAGCCACGTCCCCGGCAGAAAGAGCCACGTCCCCGGCAGAAAGAGCCACGTCCCCGGCAGAAAGAGCCACGTCCCCGGCAGAAAGAGCCACGTCCCCGGCAGAAAGAGCCACGTCCCCGGCAGAAAGAGCCACGTCCCCGGCAGAAAGAGCCACGTCCCCGGCAGAAAGAGCCACGTCCCCGGCAGAAAGAGCCACGTCCCCGGCAGAAAGAGCCACGTCCCCGGCAGAAAGAGCCACGTCCCCGGCAGAAAGAGCCACGTCCCCGGCAGAAAGAGCCACGTCCCCGGCAGAAAGAGCCACGTCCCCGGCAGAAAGAGCCACGTCCCCGGCAGAAAGAGCCACGTCCCCGGCAGAAAGAGCCACGTCCCCGGCAGAAAGAGCCACGTCCCCGGCAGAAAGAGCCACGTCCCCGGCAGAAAGAGCCACGTCCCCGGCAGAAAGAGCCACGTCCCCGGCAGAAAGAGCCACGTCCCCGGCAGAAAGAGCCACGTCCCCGGCAGAAAGAGCCACGTCCCCGGCAGAAAGAGCCACGTCCCCGGCAGAAAGAGCCACGTCCCCGGCAGAAAGAGCCACGTCCCCGGCAGAAAGAGCCACGTCCCCGGCAGAAAGAGCCACGTCCCCGGCAGAAAGAGCCACGTCCCCGGCAGAAAGAGCCACGTCCCCGGCAGAAAGAGCCACGTCCCCGGCAGAAAGAGCCACGTCCCCGGCAGAAAGAGCCACGTCCCCGGCAGAAAGAGCCACGTCCCCGGCAGAAAGAGCCACGTCCCCGGCAGAAAGAGCCACGTCCCCGGCAGAAAGAGCCACGTCCCCGGCAGAAAGAGCCACGTCCCCGGCAGAAAGAGCCACGTCCCCGGCAGAAAGAGCCACGTCCCCGGCAGAAAGAGCCACGTCCCCGGCAGAAAGAGCCACGTCCCCGGCAGAAAGAGCCACGTCCCCGGCAGAAAGAGCCACGTCCCCGGCAGAAAGAGCCACGTCCCCGGCAGAAAGAGCCACGTCCCCGGCAGAAAGAGCCACGTCCCCGGCAGAAAGAGCCACGTCCCCGGCAGAAAGAGCCACGTCCCCGGCAGAAAGAGCCACGTCCCCGGCAGAAAGAGCCACGTCCCCGGCAGAAAGAGCCACGTCCCCGGCAGAAAGAGCCACGTCCCCGGCAGAAAGAGCCACGTCCCCGGCAGAAAGAGCCACGTCCCCGGCAGAAAGAGCCACGTCCCCGGCAGAAAGAGCCACGTCCCCGGCAGAAAGAGCCACGTCCCCGGCAGAAAGAGCCACGTCCCCGGCAGAAAGAGCCACGTCCCCGGCAGAAAGAGCCACGTCCCCGGCAGAAAGAGCCACGTCCCCGGCAGAAAGAGCCACGTCCCCGGCAGAAAGAGCCACGTCCCCGGCAGAAAGAGCCACGTCCCCGGCAGAAAGAGCCACGTCCCCGGCAGAAAGAGCCACGTCCCCGGCAGAAAGAGCCACGTCCCCGGCAGAAAGAGCCACGTCCCCGGCAGAAAGAGCCACGTCCCCGGCGGAAAGAGCCACGTCCCCGGCGGAAAGAGCCACGTCCCTGGCGGAAAGAGCCACGTCCCTGGCGGAAAGAGCCACGTCCCTGGTGGAAAGAGCCACGTCCCCGGTGGAAAGAGCCACGTCCCTGGTGGAAAGAGCCACGTCCCCAGTGGGAGCAGCTCCAGCACAACTTTCTGCATAGCACAAGTTGCTTTTCTTGGTAAATGTAAGCAGCAGCTCCCTCTAGTGGCCAACAGTGGGATGTACAAAAAATAAAATGATTCAGATTTTCTGTAATTAAAAAATACATAAAATAGTTGCAAATTACATAATCACATGATTAAGGAACCAGTAATGTTTAAATTGGTATCTTAACTGCAGGCATGATGTTGTAGAGCAGGAGGGGATGATCTGAGTGTTACAGATTTCTGTGAGAAGTTTCAGTATATAATAATAATCTTTATTTTTATGTAGTGCTAACATATTCCGCTTCACTTTACAGTTTGCACACATTATCATCGCTGTCCCTGATGGGGCTCACAATCTACAATCCCTATCATGTCTTTGGAATGTGGGAGGAAACCGGAGAACCCGGAGGAAACCCACGCAAACAAGGGGAGAACATACAAACTCCTTGCAGATGTTGTCCAAGGTGGGATTAGAACCCAGGACTCCAGCGCTGCAAGGCTGCAATGCTAACCACTGAGCCACCGTGCTGCCCATTGAAGTCCCTGATTGTATGCACAAGTCCAGTGGGCGGTCCTATTCAGTGACTGACAGTCTTCCCTGTATGGCGATACATGCAGATAGCTGTCGTCACCGAGTTGGACCATCCACTGGACTCACACACAAACACCAAGGATTTAAAAGAATAAAATACAAGTTATTATGAATATTTTTCAACAAAACTATACATTATTGTGCTCGGCTTCTATTTCTCTGTACTATGCTGTTCACAAATCAGACTACATGTTCAACATGCCAGGTTACTTTTAAAATGCACAGGCCAAGATTTCATCTGATACCAGAAGAACGCTAGGATCCGACGTACACAGGAAAATAAAGCAAAAAGGGAAGTCATGCAGCTGTATAAATCTGTCTGCAGTGAGCTCCCCCTAGTGGTGACTGTATAAATCTATATGTAGTGAGCTCCTTCTAGTGAAGGATGTATAAATCTATATGTAGTGAGCTCCCTCTAGTGGTGACTGTAAAAATCTATATGTAGTGAGCTCCCTCTAGTGGTGACTGTATAAATCTGAATGTAGTGAACTCCTTCTAGTGGTGGCTGTATAAATCTGTATGTAGTGAGCTCACTCTAGTGGTGACTGTATAAATCTGTATGTAGTGAGTTCCCTCTAGTGGTAGCTGTATAAATCTGTATGTAGTGAGCTCCCTCTAGTGGTGGCTGTATAAATCTGTATGTAATGAGCTCCCCCTAGTGGTGACTGTATAAATCTGTATGTAGTGAGCTCACTCTAGTGGTGACTGTATAAATCTGTATGTAGTGAGTTCCCTCTAGTGGTAGCTGTATAAATCTGTATGTAGTGAGCTCCCTCTAGTGGTGGCTGTATAAATCTGTATGTAATGAGCTCCCCCTAGTGGTGGCTGTATAAATCTATATGTAGTGAGCTCCCTCTAGTGGAGGATGTATAAATCTGCATGTAGTGAGCTTCCCCTAGTGGTGGCTGTATAAATCTGTATGTAGTGAGCTCCCCCTAGTGGTGGCTGTATAAATCTGTATGCAGTGAGCTCCCCCTAGTGGTGGCTGTATAATTCTGTATGTAGTGAGCTCCCCCTTGTGGTGGCTGTATAATTCTGTATGTAGTGAGCTCCTCCTAGTGAAGGATGTATAAATCTATATGTAATGAGCTTCCCCTAGTGGTGACTGTAAAAATCTATATGTAGTGAGCTCCCTTAGTGGTGACTATATAAATCTGTATGTAGTGATCTCCCTCTAGTGGTGGCTGTATAAATCTGTATGTAGTGAGCTCCCCCTAGTGGTGGCTGTATAATTCTGTATGTAGTGAGCTCCCTCTAGTGGTGACTGTATAAATCTGTATGTAGTGAGCTCCCCCTACTGGTGGCTGTATAAATCTATATGTAGTGAGCTCCCTCTAGTGGTGGCTGTATAAATCTTTATGTAGTGAGCTCCCCATTGTGGTGACTGTATAAATCTGTATGTAGTGAGCTCCCTCTAGTGGTGGCTGTATATATCTGTATATAACTGTATGTAGTGAGCTCCCCCTAGTGGTGGCTGTATAATTCTGTATGTAGTGAGCTCCCTCTAGTGGTGACTGTATAAATCTGTATGTAGTGAGCTCCCCCTAGTGGTGGCTGTATAAATCTGTATGTAGTGAGCTCCCCCTAGTGGTGGCTGTATAAATCTGTATGTAGTGAGCTCCCCCTAGTGGTGACTGTATAAATCTGTATGTAGTGAGCTCCCTCTAGTGGTGACTGTATAAATCTGTATGTAGTGAGCTCCCCCTAGTGGTGACTGTATAAATCTGTATGTAGTGAGCTCCCCCTAGTGGTGGCTGTATAAATCTCTGTGTAGTGAGCTCCCTCAGAAAAGAAAAAAAAAAATCACTCTTCTGCACGACCCATTGAATTTTTCACAGACAGAGCTGGGATGAAAACTCCAGATGTGTGAGAATCAGGAGTTCCCCGCAGTGGAGATATGAGGCATAAAGTAGGGAACATGGAGGGGGGGGGGCACTTCCTGTTGCTTATTCCACTTAATAGAAAAAAAACAAAAAACAAACACACACTAAGACCTCCCGGTTTTGGCCCCTGCACCCTCCTGTCCTGCCGTTGTCTTTTCTCATCATTCGCTCTCTGATCCGTCTCACCTGGAGAATATTGAGAACTTGTGAGTGCGGTCGGGTCTGGCATCCACATCGTCCTCCGTCTCCTCATTGCCCGAGTCCTCGTCCTTCTGCAGGGTGTCCGGCTGCTCCGCCATCCTGAAGATGACACAGACAAGGTACTGTTAGTGCATCAGGAGGCTCAGGATGAGCAATGCTGCGAGTCCCCTCTTCTCCCTGTTACCAACCTCAGCTGTGAAACGTCCCACTGCACAAGTAGGTGCCGCAGCAGCTGCAGCAAGCAGAGGTCTTAGAGCACCGCTCCAGGGATTGTTTTTATTTCATGGCTGGAGTGGCGCGTTCATTGTCCGGCCTGAGGTCGGATACTCACCTCTCCGCGCTTTCATCTGTTTTTGTCGCTGCTCCAGTCGGTCTCCAGCAATAAGTGACCTGCGGCAGCTAGAAGGTTTCATGGAGCCAGAGGTCACTAATCAATAGGAGTCTATGAGGGCCGAGTTCTGGCCCCTCCGGCCCCATTATGGCCCCGCTCCGGCCCCCCGCCGCCTCTCATAGACTTGCATTGTATCTTCTCACTTCCCGCCAGTCAGGAGCTGCGCTCACAAGATGGCGTCACAGGAGCGGAGCTGCACCAAAACCGGTGGAGACGCCGGAGGGCGAGATTATGGCCGGGGCCGGGGACTTACAGGTAATGCTCCTGTCCAGCGCTGACAACAAACCAAATCCCTGGAGTGGAGCGTTAAAGGGAACCTGTCGCCCATTATTCACCTATAAGCTGCAGCCACCGGCATCAGGGGCTCATCTATAACATTCCGGAATGTAAGCCCCCGATGTGTCCTGAAAGATGAGAAAAAGACGTTAGATTATACTCCCCCAGGGGCGGTCCGGGTCCAGTCCAATGGGCGTCACGGTCCGGGGCTCCTATCTTCTTATGATCACATCCTCTTCTTTGCTGCAGGTGTACTGATCTGTCCTGTTGAGGGCAAAGTACTGCAGTGCGCAGGGAAAGGTCAGAGAGGCCCAGCGCCTCAACAGGACAGATCAGTACGGCTGCGCCGGAGCCGCGACAGGAAGCAGAGGACGCCATCGTGTGAAGAGGGGAGGAGCCGGACAGCGACACCCGCCGGACCGGACCAGGACCGCCCATCGGACCGGACAGCGACACCCATCGGACCGGACCAGGACCGCCCATCGGACCGGACAGCGACACCCATCGGACCGGACCAGGACCGCCCATCGGACCGGACAGCGACACCCATCGGACCGGACCAGGACCGCCCATCGGACCGGACAGCGACACCCATCGGACCGGACCAGGACCGCCCATCGGACCGGACAGCGACACCCATCGGACCGGACCAGGACCGCCCATCGGACCGGACAGCGACACCCATCGGACCGGACCAGGACCGCCCATCGGACCGGACAGCGACACCCATCGGACCGGACCAGGACCGCCCATCGGACCGGACAGCGACACCCATCGGACCGGACCAGGACCGCCCATCGGACCGGACAGCGACACCCATCGGACCGGACCAGGACCGCCCATCGGACCGGACAGCGACACCCATCGGACCGGACAGCGACGCCCATCAGACCGGACCAGGACCGCCCATTGGACCGGACAGCGACGCCCATCAGACCGGACCAGGACCGCCCATCGGACCGGACCAGGACCGCCCATCAGACCGGACAGCGACACCCATCAGACCGGACCCGGACCGCCCCTGGGGGAGTATAATCTAACCTGTTTTTCTTACCTTGCAGGTGACATCGGGGCTTACATTACAGATGTTATACATAAGCCCCTGATGCCGGTGGCCGCAGCTTATAGGCGAAAAATGGGGCGACAGATTCCCTTTAAAGATGTAGAGAAATAAAAAGTCTTGAACATCATCACGTGCCGTATTACAAAGCATGGAAGGAATGAAGGGGAGCGGGTCACCAGGTAAAGGGACAAGAACACTACAGACATTTATTTTATACTATGCTTTATTATTTGTGGAGAGGATGAGCCCCTCTCCTGCTCCACTGTCCTCATATAACCCCTCCCCCCAGAGATGACATCACCTCTGTCCATGACATCACCAGTCCTGCTCCACTGTCCTCATATAACCCCTCCCCTCAGAGATGACATCACCTCTGTCCATGACATCACCAGTCCTGCTCCACTGTCCTCATATAACCCCTCCCCTCAGATATGACATCACTACCTCTGTCCATGACCTCACCAGTCCTGCTCCATCATTCTTCTCATATAACCCCTCCCCCTAGAGATGACATCACTACCTCAATCCATGACATCACCAGTCCTGCTCCACTGTCCTCATATAACCCCTCCCCTCAGATATGACATCACTACCTCTGTCCATGACCTCACCAGTCCTGCTCCATCATTCTTCTCATATAACCCCTCCCCCTAGAGATGACATCACTACCTCAATCCATGACATCACCAGTCCTGCTCCACTGTCCTCGTATAACCCCTCCCCTCAGATATGACATCACTACCTCTATCCATGACATCACCAGTCCTGCTCCACCGTCCTCGTATAACCCCTCCCCTCAGATATGACATCACTACCTCTATCCATGACATCACCAGTCCTGCTCCACTGTCCTCATATAACCCCTCCCCTCAGATATGACATCACTACCTCTGTCCATGACATCACCAGTCCTGCTCCATCATTCTTCTCATATAACCCCTCCCCCAAGAGATGACATCACTACCTCAATCCATGACATCACCAGTCCTTGCCTGTTAGCCCCTTATATTTGCTATTATGTCATCAGTTCTCCACATTCCGCCCCCTCTGTCACTATGACATCACGATCCCAACCGCGGCATGATAACATGATTTGCAAGAGTCGACATCATCACTAGCTTCCTGCAAATCTGACGCACGCGCGGCTCTACTGGGCAGCGTCATTGAATCGGGTGTACGCTTCCTGCTTTCAGAGGTTCCCTATAAGAGCAGCAGATTGTAGGACCCTGATTCCAGCGATGTGTCACTTACTGGGCTGCGTGTTTCAGTTTTGATAAAATCCCTGTTTTCTCTGCAGCAGCTCTAGCAGTGCTCTAATGCTGAGCTCTGTATGACCCCGCCCACACACTGCTGAGCTCTGTATGACCCCGCCCACACACTGCTGAGCTCTGTATGACCCCGCCCACACACTGCTGAGCTCTGTATGACCCCGCCCACACACTGCTGAGCTCTGTATGACCCCGCCCACACACTGCTGAGCTCTGTATGACCCCACCCACACACTGCTGAGCTCTGTATGACCCCGCCCACACACTGCTGAGCTCTGTATGACCCCGCCCACACACTGCTGAGCTCTGTATGACCCCGCCCACACACTGCTGAGCTCTGTATGACCCCGCCCACACACTGCTGAGCTCTGTATGACCCCGCCCACACACTGCTGAGCTCTGTATGACCCCGCCCACACACTGCTGAGCTCTGTATGACCCCGCCCACACACTGCTGAGCTCTGTATGACCCCGCCCACACACTGCTGAGCTCTGTATGACCCCGCCCACACACTGCTGAGCTCTGTATGACCCCGCCCACACACTGCTGAGCTCTGTATGACCCCGCCCACACACTGCTGAGCTCTGTATGACCCCGCCCACACACTGCTGAGCTCTGTATGACCCCGCCCACACACTGCTGAGCTCTGTATGACCCCGCCCACACACTGCTGAGCTCTGTATGACCCCGCCCACACACTGCTGAGCTCTGTATGACCCCGCCCACACACTGCTGAGCTCTGTATGACCCCGCCCACACACTGCTGAGCTCTGTATGACCCCGCCCACACACTGCTGAGCTCTGTATGACCCCGCCCACACACTGCTGAGCTCTGTATGACCCCGCCCACACACTGCTGAGCTCTGTATGACCCCGCCCACACACTGCTGAGCTCTGTATGACCCCGCCCACACACTGCTGAGCTCTGTATGACCCCGCCCACACACTGCTGAGCTCTGTATGACCCCGCCCACACACTGCTGAGCTCTGTATGACCCCGCCCACACACTGCTGAGCTCTGTATGACCCCGCCCACACACTGCTGAGCTCTGTATGACCCCGCCCACACACTGCTGAGCTCTGTATGACCCCGCCCACACACTGCTGAGCTCTGTATGACCCCGCCCACACCACTGATTGACAGCTCTCTTCCCATATACTATCAGGAGTTTGCATGTTCTTGCTGTGGTTTCCTCCCGATTCTCCGGTTTCCTCCCACCCTCTATCATTGTTTGGAGTATGTGAGCCCCAGTGGGGGCAGAGATGATGTCTGTGAAGCTGCGGAATATGATGGAGCGATCTAAGCAAAGCATAATAAATAATCAGTGTTGGGGCAGAATTATACAGAACTCATGAATATGGAGGATACAAGGCAGCAGGTAATGATAATCTACTGCAGCAAGCAGCCAGAAAGTGACATCACTGGAATCAGGGTCTCAGCCCCTACACCATGCTGCTCTCAGATTATACAGCAAAAACTGCTAACAGATTGTCTTTATGGTGAAAACATTGGAATGAAAACTGAGCTGCAGTCACAGAGCGGCCGCTAATCAGCGTGACCGAGCCGTGCGCCACCCGTCCAACCACAGCAGGTACCAGCTGATCGGTGGGGACGCCGGGGGTCCGACCTCCATCGATATGATATTGCTCTTATATCATAGTACTGCACAGCCCAGCAAGAGGAATCTCTAAAATGGGAACTCCAGTGCAGACGCAATGCTTCTCACAGCTGAGGGTTCGATACAGTGTGTCAGTGAGGATACTCAGGTAACCACATGAGCTCTCCGGGCCTCCACTCATCCAGCAGCTGCACAGGTCTCCGGCCTCTGAACCCAAAGAACAATGCGGCAATTTGCTGAAGACAAGCAGAGATATTGAAAATGGCAGAAACTGTAAGAAGCAGGAGCCTGGACAGGAAGGGGTCAACCAGTAACACAAGCAGCTCCCCGGCTCTGCTACATCGGGGCGATACCCTGCGGTCACACATCGGGGCGATACCCTGCGGTCACACATCGGGGCGATACCCTGCGGTCACACATCGGGGCGATACCCTGCGGTCACACATCGGGGCGATACCCTGCGGTCACACATCGGGGCGATACCCTGCGGTCACACATCGGGGCGATACCCTGCGGTCACACATCGGGGCGATACCCTGCGGTCACACATCGGGGCGATACCCTGCGGTCACACATCGGGGCGATACCCTGCGGTCACACATCGGGGCGATACCCTGCGGTCACACATCGGGGCGATACCCTGCGGTCACACATCGGGGCGATACCCTGCGGTCACACATCGGGGCGATACCCTGCGGTCACACATCGGGGCGATACCCTGCGGTCACACATCGGGGCGATACCCTGCGGTCACACATCGGGGCGATACCCTGCGGTCACACATCGGGGCGATACCCTGCGGTCACATATCGGGGCGATACCCTGCGGGCACACATCGGGGCGATACCCTGCGGGCACACATCGGGGCGATACCCTGCGGGCACATCGGGGCGATACCCTGCGGGCACATCGGGGCGATACCCTGCGGTCACACATCGGGGCGATACCCTGCGGTCACACATCGGGGCGATACCCTGCGGTCACATATCGGGGCGATACCCTGCGGTCACATATCGGGGCGATACCCTGCGGGCACATATCGGGGCGATACCCTGCGGTCACACATCGGGGCGATACCCTGCGGTCACACATCGGGGCGATACCCTGCGGTCACACATCGGGGCGATACCCTGCGGTCACACATCGGGGCGATACCCTGCGGTCACACATCGGGGCGATACCCTGCGGTCACACATCGGGGCGATACCCTGCGGTCACATATCGGGGCGATACCCTGCGGTCACATATCGGGGCGATACCCTGCGGGCACATATCGGGGCGATACCCTGCGGTCACACATCGGGGCGATACCCTGCGGTCACACATCGGGGCGATACCCTGCGGGCACATATCGGGGCGATACCCTGCGGTCACACATCGGGGCGATACCCTGCGGTCACACATCGGGGCGATACCCTGCGGGCACATATCGGGGCGATACCCTGCGGTCACACATCGGGGCGATACCCCGCGGTCACACATCGGAGCGATACCCTGCGGGCACACATCGGGGCGATACCCTGCGGGCACACATCGGGGCGATACCCTGCGGGCACACATCGGGGCGATACCCTGCGGGCACACATCGGGGCGATACCCTGCGGGCACACATCGGGGCGATACCCTGCGGGCACATATCGGGGCGATACCCTGCGGTCACATATCGGGGCGATACCCTGCGGGCACACATCGGGGCGATACCCTGCGGGCACATATCGGGGCGATACCCTGCGGGCACACATCGGGGCGATACCCTGCGGGCACATATCGGGGCGATACCCTGCGGGCACACATCGGGGCGATACCCTGCGGTCACATATCGGGGCGATACCCTGCGGTCACATATCGGGGCGATACCCTGCGGTCACATATCGGGGCGATACCCTGCGGTCACATCCTCACTGTTACATTGTTTCTGTTTTTTCTTGAAGTTTCACTTTCCTCATGTGACATAAAAGAGAAACCTCAGAATCGGCATCGGGGTCACCGCACAAGTCATTCACAGACCCCGGAACCGGGCGAGTCCGAGAGGAAAGTCCCAGCAGCATCTGACACCAGGCGAAAACAAAAGATGGAGAACCACAAATCCCAGCACTGTCCTCTCTGCACAAAGGCTTCAGTTCTCACATCCTACACATGAACCAGACAGCTCAGGATGAACAGGGAGTCTGCATGATCTATCCGTGAGGTAAAGTAATAATGCTGCAGTGAAGGGGGCAGGAGGAGACGGTGCAGACCCAGGTATCTAAGTACTACAAGACCCAGCACACCCTGCTATAGGCAGAACCGCCCTGTAGATGGGGGGAACCGGATTACCGGGAGCCGCCGGAAGATAAGACGGATATTCCTGTATTTATACCGAGGCTCGGGCACAGCGGGGGCCATGGGGGGCCAGAATTACCTGATAATACCGGAATCCGTGTCCCCTGAGTGTGAATCCTCAGCACCAAACTTCACAAAGTTTCATTTTGAACTCTCCGCCCCGAGAAGGAAGTGGCAGGTCCTCCTCCTCCTGTCCTCCTCCTCCTCCTCCTCCTCCTCCTGTCCTCATGTCTGTGGCCGCCTCCTCCGCTGTCAGGAGCCCGCCGCCCTCAGCTCTTGTCCTGGAATCCGCACACGACGCCTCCCGCAGGCGGATTCTGCTGACATCTGTGTGAACAGGCGCTAAGGAGCCACAAGGCGCTGGTCACACGGTGCGGCTTCCGGGCGGCTTCTCACCACTGCAGCTCTACAAAGAAGCCAAGAGGCCAAAAGAACTGACTTCTGGCATTGTCCTTCCTGAAGACGCTCCTTATTCTACAGGTTAAAGCAGGGGCTGGCTGGCAAATTTTAGCCTGGGGGGCAACCACACAGCAGTGGCCCATGAGTCGCGGCCCATCCTTAAAAGGGTTGTTGGATCTTAAGTTACATGTCTAAAGTCACTGTGTGTGAATCCCCATATCGTGCGCACTGTGAGGATTCTCTGGTGCCGGCGCCGGGATCAGGTGGTCTTGTGACTGCAAGCATGCGAATATATATATATATATATCACACACACAGTCCTACTATATACAGTGTATACAGTGACAGTCACACACACAACCCCACTGTATAATGACAGGCACAGCCCCACTGTATAATGACAGGCACAGCCCCACTGTATAATGACAGGCACAGCCCCACTGTATAATGACAGGCACAGCCCCACTATATAATGACAGGCACAGCCCCACTGTATAATGACAGGCACAGCCCCACTGTATAATGACACGCACAACCCCACTGTATAATGACAGGCACAGCCCCACTGTATAATGACACGCACAGCCCCACTGTATAATGACAGGCACAGCCCCACTGTATAATGACAGGCACAGCCCCACTGTATAATGACACGCACAACCCCACTGTATAATGACAGGCACAGCCCCACTGTATAATGACACGCACAGCCCCACTGTATAATGACAGGCACAGCCCCACTATATAATGACAGGCACAGCCCCACTGTATAATGACAGGCACAGCCCCACTGTATAATGACAGGCACAGCCCCACTGTATAATGACAGGCACAGCCCCACTGTATAATGACACGCACAACCCCACTGTATAATGACAGGCACAGCCCCACTGTATAATGACACGCACAGCCCCACTGTATAATGACAGGCACAGCCCCACTATATAATGACAGGCACAGCCCCACTGTATAATGACAGGCACAGCCCCACTGTATAATGACAGGCACAGCCCCACTATATAATGACAGGCACAGCCCCACTGTATAATGACACGCACAGCCCCACTATATAATGACAGGCACAGCCCCACTGTATAATGACAAGCACAGCCCCACTGTATAATGACAGGCACAGCCCCACTGTATAATGACAGGCACAGCCCCACTGTATAATGACAGGCACAGCTCCACTATATAATGACAGGCACAGCTCCACTGTATAATGACAGGCACAGCCCCACTGTATAATGACAAGCACAGCCCCACTGTATAATGACAGGCACAGCCCCACTGTATAATGACAGGCACAGCCCCACTGTATAATGACAGGCACAGCTCCACTATATAATGACAGGCACAGCTCCACTGTATAATGACAGGCACAGCCCCACTGTATAATGACAAGCACAGCCCCACTGTATAATGACAGGCACAGCCCCACTGTATAATGACAGGCACAGCCCCACTGTATAATGACAGGCACAGCCCCACTATATAATGACAGGCACAGCCCCACTGTATAATGACAGGCACAGCCCCACTGTATAATGACACGCACAGCCCCACTGTATAATGACAGGCACAGCCCCACTGTATAATGACACGCACAGCCCCACTGTATAATGACAGGCACAGCCCCACTGTATAATGACAGGCACAGCCCCAATGTATAATCTCACGCACACACTGTATAATGACACGCACAGCCCCACTATATAATGACAGGCACAGCCCCACTGTATAATGACAGGCACAGCCCCAATGTATAATGACAGGCACAGCCCCACTGTATAATCTCACGCACAGCTCCACTGTATAATGACAGGCACAGCCCCAATGTATAATGACAGGCACAGCCCCACTGTATAATGACAGGCACAGCCCCAATGTATAATGACAGGCACAGCCCCACTGTATAATGACAGGCACAGCCCCACTGTATAATGACAGGCACAGCCCCAATGTATAATGACAGGCACAGCCCCACTGTATAATGACAGGCACAGCCCCACTGTATAATGACAGGCACAGCCCCACTGTATAATGACAGGCACAGCCCCACTGTATAATGACACACACAGCCCCACTGTATAATGACAGGCACAGCCTCACTGTATAATGACAAGCACAGCCCCACTGTATAATGACAGGCACAGCCCCACTGTATAATGACAGGCACAGCCCCACTGTATAATGACAGGCACAGCTCCACTGTATAATGACAGGCACAGCCCCACTGTATAATGACAGGCACAGCCCCACTGTATAATGACAGGCACAGCCCCACTATATAATGACAGGCACAGCCCCACTGTATAATGACAGGCACAGCCCCACTGTATAATGACAGGCACAGCCTCACTGTATAATGACAGGCACAGCTCCACTGTATAATGACAGGCACAGCCCCACTGTATAATGACAGGCACAGCCCCACTATATAATGACAGGCACAGCCCCACTGTATAATGACAGGCACAGCCCCACTGTATAATGACAGGCACAGCCCCACTATATAATGACAGGCACAGCCCCACTATATAATGACAGGCACAGCCCCACTGTATAATGACAGGCACAGCCTCACTGTATAATCTCACACACAGCCCCACTGTATAATGACAGGCACAGCCCCACTGTATAATGACACGCACAGCCCCACTGTATAATGACAGGCACAGCCCCACTGTATAATGACAGACACAGCCCCACTGTATAATGACAGGCACAGCCCCACTGTATAATCTCACACACAGCCCCACTGTATAATGACAGGCACAGCCCCACTGTATAATGACAGGCACAGCTCCACTGTATAATGACAGGCACAGCCCCACTATATAATGACAGGCACAGCTCCACTGTATAATGACAGGCACAGCCCCACTATATAATGACAGGCACAGCCCCACTGTATAATGACAGGCACAGCCCCAATGTATAATGACAGGCACAGCCCCACTATATAATGACAGGCACAGCCCCACTATATAATGACAGGCACAGCTCCACTGTATAATGACAGGCACAGCCCCACTGTATAATGACAGACACAGCCCCACTGTATAATCAGACACACAGGGCCGGACTGGGACAAACAAAAACCAGCCCTGCCACACAAACCCCACCAGCCCACATACTATAACACTCCCCATCCCGATCAGTGAATTTTGCTATACTTTGTCCTGCCCTTCAACACTCCTCTTAAAGGCGTTATTTGAAGAGCCACATGTGAATGGCGCCGCAGTGCGCATGATCGAACACAGGTCCATGTACATGGTGCTCATTACACCGCAGGCAGGCGCCGGGGACACCCTGGGGATGAGGAGAGCCCAGAGGATGGCAGAGGACTGAGGAGCACAGCGCCCAGTGACCGCTCTGCAGAGGAGTCACAGCAGAGGCGCCATCTCCCTCACAGGGGACCAGCGCTCCTCCTGCCGCCCAGCAGTATCTGCTCCGGAGCCGGGCGCCTCCTCCTCTCCTTGATTAGTGCCCCCGGCGCCTGCGTTGTAAGTTGGAAGGGCAGCGCAAGCTGCGCATTCCCGAAAAAAACCTTACAGAGCAGGCGCTGGGGACGCTAATGAAGGAAGAGGAGGTGGCGCCTGGCACACAGAGTACTGAGGGAGGCATTTGTGTCAGGGGGGAAAAGACATGCCCCCCTGACAAACTACAGGTATGACAGGCAAATTCTAAAAACGATTACTTCAGCGTTGGAAGGGACCAGAACTAAAAGAGCCACCTTCACAGAATGCAGCATTAGAGCTGCACAAGGTGGCTTTTTTAGTTAAAAACGCCAGGGGGGGGGGGGGGGGGGGGGTGACAGGTTCCCTTTAATACAGGTGCTCATTAGGTGGGGGGATGTGGAAACCACAGAAATACGACAAATAGAGGAAAACTAAATGTAAAAAAGCAATCTTTATTAAATGCAAATTACATGCAATTTTAAAAATTCGGACAAAAACATGGAACACAGTGACGAAATAGTGCAGAATACAGAAGGACTGCTGCCTGTGCAAAAACAGGACATGCAGATAAGGAACTGTTAACTGCCAGATCCTTAGACTGCAATCTAAGGATCTGGCAGTTAACAGTTAGCTGTAAGGATCTGGCAGTTAACAGTTAGCTGGCCGCACCAGGTAATATACTTGGGAGCAGCGGTGTCTGCTTAAGGCTGGGGTCACACATGCGAGTTTTACGGACGTAAGAGCGCAGAAACTACGTCCGTAAAACTCGCATAACATACGGCACAATTATTCTCAATGGGGCTGCTCCTATTAGCCGTATATTACGGTTCAGTATTATACGGCTTTCTACGGCCGTACAAAATCGCAGCATGCTGCGTTTGTCAGCGTACTGCGCAAAAAAATCGCCAATGAAAGTCTATGGGGGCGTGAAAAATACGGATTCCACACTGACCAGCAGTGTGACTTGCGAGAAATACGCAGCGGTGTTAGTGAAAAGTCGGTAATTCAATTGCCGGCTTTTAATTTCTCCTGCACAAACCCGACAGGATATGAGACATGGTTTACATACAGTAAACCATCTCATATCCCCATTTTTTTTGCATATTCCACACTACTAATGTTAGTAGTGTGTATGTGCCAAATTTCAGCGCTGTAGCTGCTGAAATAAAGGGTTAAATGGCGGAAAAAATTGGCGTGGGCTCCCGCGCAATTTTCTCCGCCAGAGTGGTAAAGCCAGTGACTGAGGGCAGATATTAATAGCCAGGAGAGGGTCCATGGTTATTGCCCCCCCTGGCTACAAACATCTGCCCCCAGCCACCCCAGAAAAGGCACATCTGGAAGATGCGCCAATTCTGGCACTTGGCCACTCTCTTCCCACTCCCTGTAGCGGTGGGATATGGGGTAATGAAGGGTTAATGCCACCTTGCTATTGTAAGGTGACATTAAGCCAGATTAATAATGGAGAGGCGTCAATTATGTCACCTATCCATTATTAATCCAATTGTAGGAAAGGGTTAAAAAACACACACACATGATTTAAAAGTATTTTAATGAAATAAACACAGCGATTGTTGTAATAATTTATTGTTCTCGCAATCCATCAGGAACACCCTCGCTTGGAAAAAATAATAAACGCACAAGATACATACCCTCAGCTGAACCGTCACGTCCCACGAAGTAATCCATCTGAAGGGGTTAACTAATATTACAGGCAGGAGCCCTGCAAATGCAGCGGTGTGCTCCGTGCTTGTAATTCCCCAGCGAATGAATGAAATGTAGGTCATTGACCTACATTTCCTTCAGTCGCGGTGATGCGCCCCCTGGTGGATGTCCTCATATGACCTGTAGCGTGGGAAAAAGTTCCCAGGCTGCAGTTCATGAGAACATCCAGCAGGGGCGCATCACCGCGACTCAATGTAAGTACAGATCCTGCTTTCCTTTCAGCACCCGGGGATTACAGGCACGAGCGAGCGGTTTATCGCAGCTCTGCCTGTAATATTAGTTAACCCCTTCAGATGGATTACTTCGTGGGACCTGATCTGACAGCAGAAGGTATGTATCTTGTGCGTTTATTATTTTTCCAAGCGAGGGTTTCCTGATGGACTGAGAGTACAATAAATTATTACAACAACCGCTGTGTTTTTTTCATTAAAATACTTTTAAATCATGTGTGTGTGTGTTTTTTAACCCTTTCCTACAATTGGATTAATAATGGATAGGTGTCATAATTGACGCCTCTCCTTTATTAATCTGGCTTAATGTCACCTTCCAATAGCAAGGTGGCATTAACCCCTCATTACCCCATATCCCACCGCTACAGGGAGTGGGAAGAGAGTGGCCAAGTGCCAGAATAGGCGCATCTTCCAGATGTGCCTTTTCTGGGGTGGCTGGGGGCAGATGTTTTTAGCCACGGGGGGGCCAATAACCAAGGACCCTCTCCTGGCTATTAATATCTGCCCTCAGTCACTGGCTTTACCATTCTGGCGAAGAAAATTGCGCGGGAGCCCACGCCAATTTTTTCCGCCATTTAACCCTTTATTTCAGCAGCTACAGCGCTGAAATTTTGCACATACACACTACTAACATTAGTAGTGTGGAATATGCAAAAAAAATGGGGATATGAGATGGTTTACTGTATGTAATCATGTCTCATATCCTGTCGGGTTTGTGCAGGAGAAATGAGAAGCCGGCAATTGAATTACCGGCTTTTAACACATATCGCGCTGAATGAAATCTAAATACAGAATATATATATATGTGTCTCAATGACATATATATATATATATATATATATATATATACTGTATATATGTTTTCCCGAACATTTGAGCACATAAATCCATTAGATGTCGGTTTTACAAGCCTGCGCGAAAATCTCGCAGTACGGATGCCATACGGATTACATACGGAGGATGCCATGCGCAAAATACGCTGACACACCCTGACTACGGATCACTATTTTGGGAACATTTCACCGTATTTCGGCCGTATTACGGCCGTAAAATACGGACCGTATTGTCTTACGCCGAGTGTGACGCCGGCCTAATAGTTATGTGAGGAGTCTTTGCGCTGTAGTTTTTGCGGCTATGGGGTAGTAGCTTTGGGTGTAGTCCGATACATTGGTATCATCTGTGTGACCTCCTGTACTTGTGTCACCCTACACTGTTCTATATATTTGGGCCCATTACATGCACTTGTGTACCGGTCATGACCGTTAGGACAGTATTAGCTATCGCATTATGTGGTTCAGGGTCTGACAAATGAGGCACACATGCACACCAACTATATATATATATATATATATATATATATATATATATATATATATATATATATATATATATAGGAGGTGGTTTGCTACATCCCCTATTTATAACATCATATAGGTACAACTAGGAGCCAGTTCCTTATCTGCATGTCCTGTTTTTGCACAGGCAGCAGTCCTTCTGTATTCTGCACTATTTTGTCACTGTGTTCCATGTTTTTGTCCGAATTTTTAAAATTGCATGTAATTTGCATTTAATAAAGCATACTTTTTTACATTTAGTTTTCCTCTATTTGTCGTATTTCTGTGGTTTCCATATCCCCCCCATATTATGTAGCTACGACTGGGTTGGTCATAAGTCCGGCTAGTATGCAACATCGAGTGTACACATGTCCCTCAATCACGTGATGTTGCCATTTAGTACAATCAGCTTAAAGGTGCTCATTAGGGTGGAATCACAGTAGCATATGGCATCCGATGTGATCTGCCAATGATACCCGGCTCTTGCTCTGCTGTGAGCATGATCCGAGTGTCCGTGCTCCAATGCTCTCGCAGCACAAGTGTGGAGGAGACGGAGAAATTAATTTCTCCATCTTCTCAATGGTCTGACTCGCCGTGTATCAGACTGCAACATCTGCTGAGAAAAAAAAAAACAACGACTGCACACGGACAGCAAGTGAGAAGAGAATCGTACTACTTTTGTGGAAGAAAATGGAACCGATTTTTTTTTTATACTCTATATTAGTCCATATGGCAACATTTCACTTCCATATCAGAGAAATGTGCAGTTATGGATCCGAAACGTTGCCACATGGGCCAATAAGGAGTACGCTACTTTTCTCACAATTAATCAGAGTGATAGATAGACAGATACACACACATACATAATAAGAATAGATACTGAGAATTACACCATTTATGCAGGACAGTAGAAGAATATACAGCTCCACAATATACAGTATATACTTGAGTATAAGTCGACCCAAGTATATGCCGAGGCACCTAATTTGGCCAGAAAAAAACTGGGAAAGCTTATTGAGTCGAGTATAAGCCAGGTATGCATTGTCCCCACATCCCCATCCTTGTATGCATGGCTCCCCTGTCCCTGTATGCATGGCTCCTTATCCCCGTCCTTGTATGCATAGCTCCTCATCCCTGTCCTTGTCTGCATGGTCCCCCCATCCCTGTCCTTGTATGCATGGCTCCTTATCCCCATCCTTGTCTGCATGGCTCCCCCATCCCTGTCCTTGTATGCATTGCTCCTTATCCCAGTCCTTGTATGCATAGCTCCTCATCCCCATTCTTGTCTGCATGGCTCCCCCGTCCCTGTCCGCATGGCTCCTCATCCCCGTCTTTGTATGCATGGCTCCTTATCCCCATCCTTGTCTGCATGGGCTCCTTATCCCCGTCCTTGTATGCATGGCTCCTTATCCCCGTCCTTGTATGCATGGCTCCTCATCCCCGTCTTTGTATGCATGGCTCCTTATCCCCATCCTTGTCTGCATGGGCTCCTTAGCGTCTTATCCCCATCCTTGTATGCATGACTCCTTATCCCCGTCCTTGTATGCATGGGCCTCTTATTCCCATTTTTGTATGCATGGCTCCTTATCCTCTTCCTTGTATGCATGGCTCCTTCCTTGTTCATGTATGCATGGTTCCAATAAAAAAAAAAAAACACATCCTACTTACTTTCCCTGCATGCCCTCGCAGCATCTCGTTTTGGTGCCAGCAGCTCCTGTGGCTGAGTGATCACGTGTCCCCCACTCATTAAGGTAATGAATATTTACCCACGCCTATGGGAGTGGAGAGGGGTGAATACTCATTACCTTAATGAGAGGAAGACACATGATCGCTCGGCCTGAAGAGCTGCTGGCGCCGGAACAAGATGCAGCGAGGGAGCGCAGGGAAGGTAAGTAGATTGTGTGCTAGAAGCCAGCGGCTGTGGCTGTGAACGCTATAAGAGAAATGAATATTCATGGCACTGGAATATTCAGTGACTCGCTGCTCCCCCTCCGTTTTTCTGGGAAAATGACTCGTGTATAAGCCGAGGGGGGTGTTTTCAGGACAAGTAAAATATGCTGAAAAACTCGCTTATACACGAGTTTATACGGTATACTACAATCTATTATATACACAGAGGCATATTATATACCGTGTTAAGGAATATAGAGCGGTGTATATATTATACTAGATGGTGGCCCGATTCTAACGCATCAGGTATTCTAGAATATGCATGTCCACGTAGTATATTGCCCAGCCACGTAGTATATTGCCCAGCCACGTAGTATATTGCCCAGTAACGTAGTATATTGCCCAGTGATGTAGTATATTGCCCAGCCACGTAGTATATTGCCCAGGCATATTGCCCAGCCACGTAGTATATTGCCCAGTGACATAGTATATTGCCCAGCCACGTAGTATATTGCCCAGCGACGTAGTATATTGCCCAGCCACGTAGTATATTGCCCAGTTACGTAGTATACAGCACAGAGCCACGTAGTATACAGCACAGAGCCACGTAGTATATTGCACAGCGATGTAGTATACAGCACAGAGCCACGTAGTATATTGCACAGCCACGTAGTATATTGTCCAGCGACGTAGTATATTGCCCAGTGACGTAGTATATTGCACAGCCACGTAGTATATTGCCCAGCCACGTAGTATACAGCACAGAGCCACGTAGTATACAGCACAGAGCCACGTAGTATACAGCACAGAGCCACGTAGTATACAGCACAGAGCCACGTAGTATATTGCCCAGCCACCTAGTATATTGCCCAGCCACGTAGTATATTGCCCAGCCACATAGTATATTGACCAGTTATGTAGTATATTGCCCAGTGACGTAGTATATTGCACAGCCACGTAGTATATTGCCCAGCCACGTAGTATATGGGCCAGTCACGTAGTATATTGCCCAGCTACGTAGTATATTGCCCAGTGACGTAGTATATTGCCCAGCCACGTAGTCACTTGACCGTGACGTCACGGCAGGTCCTTCTCGCAGACCATCCTTGCCAACGGAACCTGCCGCTTGCATGGAGCGGTCACCGGAGCGTCGCGAGGACCTGGAAAGGCGGCAGAAGGTGAGTATATAATGATTTTTTATTTTTTTAAAATTATTTTTAACATTAGATGTTTTTACTATTGACGCTGCATAGGCTGCGTCAATAGTAAAAACTTGGTCACACAGGGTTATTATCGGCGATAGCGGAGTGAGTTACCCGCGGCATAACGCGGTCCGTTACCGCTGGCATTAACCCTGTGTGCGGTGACTTTGGGGAATATGGAGCGGGCGCCGGGCACTGACTGCAGGGGAGTAGGGAGGGACTAATCGGACTGTGGCCGTCGCTGATTGGTCGCGGCAGCCATGACAGGCAGCTGGCGAGACCAATCAGCGACTTGGATTCCATGACAGACAGAGGCCGCGACCAATGAATATCCGTGACAGACAGACAGAAGGACAGACAGACGGAAGTGACCCTTAGACAATTATATAGTAGATAGTGTAGAGATGTGGCAGCAGTGTATATATAGTGTGAATTCCACACTATATACATAGCGCCATACTATATAAACATCTCTACACTATTCAAACATCACTACACTCTCTCTCTCTATAATATATATATATATATATATATATATATATATATATATATATATATATATTAGACACAGATAGATAGTGCTGCTATACACAGCAGTATCACCTATGCAACGTATATGCAGTAGTCTATACATTATACAGGTGATACTGCATATGTTGGATACACGATATATAGGCTATACTGCTACTGCTGTATATAATGATAGTATCACCTATATATCATGTATACAGCAGTCTATATACATTATATAGGCAATACTGCTACTGATGTGTCTATGTTATATATAGGTGATACTGTTGTGTATATATGTACGTGTGTGTGTGTGTGTGTGTGTATACACATACACACACACACACACACCAGTATCGCCTATATAACGACATATATACACAGCAGTATCACCTATATACACATCAGTAGCGGTATTGCCTATATAATGTGTATAGACTACTAAATATACATTATATAGGTGACACTGATGTATATAATCACTATACTACCTATATAATGTATGTATAGCAGTCTACATCTTATATAGGTAACACTGCTACTGATGTGTATATACGTTATATAGGTGATACTGCTGTGTATACATGTACATATATGTGTACACATACATGCGTGTGTACAGTATACTGTATATACAGTATGTATACACACACACACTGCAGTGTCACCTATATAAGGTATATACGCATCACTAGCAGTGTCACCTATATAAGATATAGACTGCTATACATACATTTCAGTGGTATAGTGATTATATACAGCAGTATCACCTATATAACGTATATATAGCAGCCTATACACATATAGGTGCAACTGCTGTATATACATAAAAAAATCATCTTGGGACTCACCCAGGTCCCTGAGATTGGGGGGGTGGAGGTCAGGAGGATGAAGAGCTGAGGTGGGTCGGATCCTCTCCAGCGTCGGTGGTGAAGAGGATCCCTCATCCCAGGCATTGGTGAGCAGTCTTCTCTGACGCTGGTAAAGGCCGGCCAGCGTCAGACACAGTCAGGTGGAGGCGTCCTATGCGCGCGCCGGCCTTTTCAAATAACACGTGCGCGCGTGGTCTCCTGCTTGCCCGCGCTGACACGGGCAGCAGACGAGCACGCTCAGGAGCTACTCCCGCGGCCGTGCTTCTGCACTAGCGTGGGCCGCCGCGGCACTTGTCAGCGCGGGCAACGCGCGCACACAGGACCTGGCTTAGTTTTAAAGGGCCGGCGCGCTATGTATTAAAATCGCTGCCGGTCCTCCAGCGGCCCTGTGCAGCTGCTCAGGCACCGGCCCGGGGGGCATATGCATTCCTGCCACCCGGCCCAGTCCGCCCCTGGGTTAAAGGGAACCTGTCACCCCCCAAACCGCATATGAGCTGCGGCCACCGGCATCAGGAGCTTCTCTACCGCATTCTGTAATGTAAGCCCCCGATGTATCCAGAAAGATGAGAAAAAGACGTTAGATTATACTCGCCCGGGGGCGGTCCGGTCCAGCGCCTCCCATCTTCATACGCTGACATCCTGGGCACTGCAGTACTTTACCCTCAATAGGACAGATCAGTATGCCTGCGCCGGAGCCGCAGCGTGAAGACCAGAAGAGGACGTCATCGTAAGAAGATGGGAGGCCCCGGACCACGACGCCCATCGGACCGGACCGCATCTGGTTTCTACATCCTCCATGTATCACACATGTATCTGGTTTCTACATCCTCCGTGTATCACACGTGTCTGGTTTCTACATCCTCCATGTATCACACATGTATCTAGATTCTACATCCTCCGTGTATCTACATCCTCCGTGTATCTACATCCTCCGTGTATCGCTCATGTATCTGGTTTCTACATCCTCCGTGTATCACACATGTATCTCATGTATCTGGTTTCTACATCCTCCGTGTATCACACATGTATCTAGATTCTACATCCTCCGTGTATCTACATCCTCCGTGTATCGCTCATGTATCTTGTTTCTACATCCTCCGTGTATCGCTCATGTATCTGGTTTCTACATCCTCCGTGTATCACACATGTATCTCATGTATCTGGTTTCTACATCCTCCGTGTATCACACATGTATCTCATGTATCTGGATTCTACATCCTCCGTGTATCACACATGTATCTAGATTCTACATCCTCCGTGTATCTACATCCTCCGTGTATCGCTCATGTATGTTGTTTCTACATCCTCCGTGTATCGCTCATGTATCTGGTTTCTACATCCTCCGTGTATCACACATGTATCTAGATTCTACATCCTCCGTGTATCACACATGTGTCTGGTTTCTACATCCTCCGTGTATCACACGTGTATCTGGTTTCTACATCCTCCATGTATCTACATCCTCCGTGTATCGCTCATGTATCTTGTTTCTACATCCTCCGTGTATCGCTCATGTATCTGGTTTCTACATCCTCCGTGTATCACACATGTATCTAGATTCTACATCCTCCGTGTATCACACATGTGTCTGGTTTCTACATCCTCCATGTATCACTCATGTATCTCATGTATCTGGTTTCTACATCCTCCGTGTATCACACATGTATCTGGTTTCTACATCCTCCGTGTATCTACATCCTCCGTGTATCGCTCATGTATCTTGTTTCTACATCCTCCGTGTATCACACATGTATCTGGTTTCTACATCCTCCATGTATCACACATGTATCTGGTTTCTACATCCTCCATGTATTGTAGATGTATCTGGTTTCTACATCCTCCATATATCACACATGTATCTGTTTCTACATCCTCCATATATCACACATGTATCTGGTTTCTACATCCTCCGTGTATCACACATGTATCTGTTTCTACATCCTCCATATATCACACATGTATCTGGTTTCTACATCCTCCGTGTATCACACATGTATCTGGTTTCTACATCCTCCATGTATCACACATGTATCTGGTTTCTACATCCTCCATGTATTGTAGATGTATCTGGTTTCTACATCCTCCATGTATCACACATGTATCTGGTTTCTACATCCTCCATGTATTGTAGATGTATCTGGTTTCTACATCCTCCATATATCACACATGTATCTGTTTCTACATCCTCCATATATCACACATGTATCTGGTTTCTACATCCTCCGTGTATCACACATGTATCTGTTTCTACATCCTCCATATATCACACATGTATCTGGTTTCTACATCCTCCATGTATCGCACATGTATCTGGTTATACATCCTCCATGTATCACACATGTATCTGGTTTCTACATCCTCCATATATCACACATGTATCTGGTTTCTACATCCTCCATGTATTGTAGATGTATCTGGTTATACATCCTCCATGTATCGCACATGTATCTGGTTATACATCCTCCATGTATCGCACATGTATCTGGTTATACATCCTCCATGTATCGCACATGTATCTGGTTATACATCCTCCATGTATCGCACATGTATCTGGTTTCTACATCCTCCATATATCACACATGTATCTGGTTTCTACATCCTCCATGTATCACACATGTATCTGGTTTCTACATCCTCCATATATCGCACATGTATCTGGTTATACATCCTCCATGTATCACACATGTATCTGGTTTCTACATCCTCCATGTATCACACATGTATCTGGTTTCTACATCCTCCATGTATCTCACATGTATCTTTTTTCTACATGCTTCATGTATCGCACGTGTATCTGGTTTCTACATCCTCCATGTATCTCACATGTATCTTTTTTCTACATCCTCCATGTATCGTACATGTACCTGGTTTCTACATCCTCCATGTATCACAGTACATAGCAGGCTGCGGAATGAGTTACCCCCATTAAGCTCATTCTTTTCTGTGTTTATTACTCATTTTCTCAACCTTCTTATAAATTGATTTATATCCTTAAACTTTGTGTTCAGAAATCAATTCAGAGGATGGTTCAGGAGAAGAGAGATACAGGTTACACTGACGTCTCCGGTGCTATGTACTGTGATACTTACAGGATGGAGAAGACAAAAGTCTCATATCATTAATGAAACCTGATTACAGAAGACATTTCCACTCCCAAATACATGGATTTAAGTCACGGAAATCCCGTGAATGTGTCCGGATCTCCTCTCTTTCTGGGGGGATCGGTGAAGATCGTTTTTACCATCCAGCCTTGCGGAGATACGGAGATCTGCCTGTCGGGGGTCCCGGAGACAACCTCGGCTATAATGCCCCTCTCCTGGCTCTACAAGTACAGATGCATCTAGGAAAGTGCCAGAATTTTCTCCAAAACGTTGTTTTTTTGGGGTCTCGTGAGATCGTTGCTGAAGTCCTGTTCACATTGATGAGGATGGAATTATTTTTACCATCTTGTAGCAGTGACTGAGCTATAATAATGTTATTACAGACCGGCCCAGTCATTGCACTTGTTTCTGCAGGCTCCGGTGTGACTTCACTCTCCTTTTTAGTGTGAGCCGTCATCACCCACACGTCGCCCCGTCCTCCCCTATAAATGAGACCCCGTCACTTGTGGACATAAATAGCTGCGACGGTCAGCTGTCACTCCGCTGCCTGATCCGACACCTTACAATACAGTCTGCTCCATCTGCGGCATCACCCGGACTTTACAAAGTTTACTGGAAAGTTTTTACTTTGGATTTCACAATGAACGTTGTGCCTTGTGCCCGCTGTGGGTACGGCGTGTACCCGGCCGAGAAGGTCAGCTGCATAGATCAGGTACCGAGCGCCATGACATTGTATGGAAAGAAGTATCAACACGGACAGGAATAATGTCCTACGACTGCTGAGCCGTGTATCTAATCCTATCCTGTGTGATACTGTCTGCTGAGCTGTGTATCTAATCCTATCCTGTGTGATACTGACTGCTGAGCTGTGTATCTAATCCTATCCTGTGTGATACTGTCTGCTGAGCTGTGTATCTAATCCTATCCTGTGTGATACTGACTGCTGAGCTGTGTATCTAATCCTATCCTGTGTGATACTGTCTGCTGAGCTGTGTATATAATCCTATCCTGTGTGATACTGTCTGCTGAGCCGTGTATCTAATCCCTTCCGGTGTGATACTGACTGCTGAGCTGTGTATCTAATCCTCTCCTGTGTGATACTGACTGCTGAGCCGTGTATCTAATCCTATCCTGTGTGATACTGTCTGCTGAGCTGTGTATCTAATCCCATCCTGTGTGATACTGACTGCTGAGCCGTGTATCTAATCCTCTCCTGTGTGATACTGACTGCTGAGCTGTGTATATAATCCTATCCTGTGTGATACTGACTGCTGAGCTGTGTATCTAATCCTCTCCTGTGTGATACTGACTGCTGAGCTGTGTATATAATCCTATCCTGTGTGATACTGTCTGCTGAGCTGTGTATATAATCCTATCCTGTGTGATACTGTCTGCTGAGCCGTGTATCTAATCCTCTCCTGTGTGATACTGACTGCTGAGCTGTGTAT
The DNA here is from genome assembly GCF_051348905.1 of Ranitomeya variabilis. Lineage (NCBI taxonomy): Eukaryota > Metazoa > Chordata > Amphibia > Anura > Dendrobatidae > Ranitomeya > Ranitomeya variabilis. Next base: position 12,407,157 of record NC_135235.1, read on the forward strand.
ATAATCCTCTCCTGTGTGATACTGTCTGCTGAGCCGTGTATCTAATCCTATCCTGTGTGATACTGACTGCTGAGCCGTGTATCTAATCCTATCCTGTATGATACTGACTGCTGAGCTGTGTATCTAATCCTCTCCTGTGTGATACTGACTGCTGAGCCGTGTATCTAATCCTATCCTGTGTGATACTGTCTGCTGAGCCGTGTATCTAATCCTATCCTGTATGATACTGACTGCTGAGCTGTGTATCTAATCCTATCCTGTGTGATACTGTCTGCTGAGCCGTGTATCTAATCCTATCCTGTGTGATACTGACTGCTGAGCTGAGTATCTAATCCTCTCCTGTGTGATTCTGTCTGCTGAGCCGTGTATCTAATCCTATCCTGTGTGATACTGACTGCTGAGCCGTGTATCTAATCCTCTCCTGTGTGATACTGACTGCTGAGCTGTGTATCTAATCCTGTCCTGTGTGATACTGACTGCTGAGCCGTGTATCTAATCCTCTCCTGTGTGATACTGACTGCTGAGCCGTGTATCTAATCCTATCCTGTGTGATACTGTCTGCTGAGCCGTGTATCTAATCCTATCCTGTGTGATACTGACTGCTGAGCTGTGTATCTAATCCTCTCCTGTGTGATACTGTCTGCTGAGCCGTGTATCTAATCCTCTCCTGTGTGATACTGTCTGCTGAGCCGTGTATCTAATCCTCTCCTGTGTGATACTGTCTGCTGAGCCGTGTATCTAATCCTATCCTGTGTGATACTGACTGCTGAGCTGTGTATCTAATCCTCTCCTGTGTGATACTGACTGCTGAGCCGTGTATCTAATCCTATCCTGTGTGATACTGACTGCTGAGCTGTGTATCTAATCCTATCCTGTGTGATACTGACTGCTGAGCCGTGTATCTAATCCTCTCCTGTGTGATACTGTCCGCTGAGCTGTGTATCTAATCCTGTCCTGTGTGATACTGACTGCTGAGCCGTGTATCTAATCCTCTCCTGTGTGATACTGACTGCTGAGCCGTGTATCTAATCCTCTCCTGTGTGATACTGACTGCTGAGCCGTGTATCTAATCCTCTCCTGTGTGATACTGACTGCTGAGCTGTGTATCTAATCCTCTCCTGTGTGATTCTGTCTGCTGAGCCGTGTATCTAATCCTATCCTGTATGATACTGACTGCTGAGCTGAGTATCTAATCCTCTCCTGTGTGATACTGACTGCTGAGCTGTGTATCTAATCCTCTCCTGTGTGACATATTTATTTGATTAGTAATTGTGTATCGCTGTCAGTGTCAGAATGTGAGGCTATGGTCCCACCAGTAACAATGATTTTGGGGGGGGCACTTTTTGCCTCATACACTACTCCCGTTCACAAATCTACCTATACAGTGGGTTGGGGGCCCAGATCTGCACAGGGGTCCACCGAGCCTGATCACTATCCATTGTGCACCGCATGCCTCTATAGCTTATCATTTATACAGCACACAATCTTCGTTTCTGCATCCTATACAGGAGCTTCTCACGAAATTAGAATATCATCAAAACGTGAATTTATTTCAGTTCTTCAATACAAAAAGTGAATCTCCTATATTATATAGTCATTACACACAGAGTGATCTATTTCACGTGTTTATTTCTGTTAATGTTGATGATTATGGCTTACAGCCAATGAAAACCCAAAAGTCATTATCTCAGTAAATTAGAATAATTAACAATAATCACCTGTAAAGGCTCCAAAGTGTTTGTAAAGGTCCCTTAGTCTGTGTCAGTAGCTCCACAATCATGGGGAAGACTGCTGACCTGACAGATGTCCAGAACGTGTCACTGACACACTCCACAAGGAGGGGAAGCTGTAACAAGGTGGCACGGGGTGGTAGTCATGTGTGAGTTCACGAAGCAACAGTCCATGAGCACAGCGGCACCTCATACATGAAAAGATAAAGTCCCTTGTACAGCATGTGCAGCGTGCACCACAGCACACTCACAGGCTCTGTCAGATTCCCCTCAGCTGCTGCCATGTCGGCTGCACATTCATGAGCTCCGCAAATCACTTCAGAGATGAGGTCTTTTAACTTTACTAGGCAGCAGCATATTCATCACATAGGCAGCACAAGTTATACACAGAGACATCTTTCCCTGTAAACCGGACAGACTTTATCTTCTGCATCAGCCTCCGTTTCCTGGCAAGCTCAACTATCTGTGTCCCACCGGTTTCCTTGGACAATCTCTGTCGCACTCGTGCTCCAGGCCCAGCAGCTTCCTGCCGTTTGCCTGGTCCGGCTGTGAGTTATAGGGTAACGGGCTCGCCAACTCAGCTGCCTCCTAATCCCAGCCACTAGCTTTGGATCCTTCCTTGGAACGGTTCTGTATATACTGGTGACCACCTGCACGATTCTCAGCCTGAGGGGGCCCTTACTGCCATCTGCAGACTTATCCCCTATGGCCTGTAATACGCTCCTGCCCTTGGGCAAGCTGCCCGGCATCTGACAGAACCAGGAAGTATCTGTCCTATACCTCCCTGCTCTGTGCTGCTCTGCTGTGTGACTCCTCTCATCTACTTAACCCCTATGCTGCCTATACCTTACTACTCTTACATCTGTCCTATGCTCTCTCTCTACTGTGCCCCCTCTATTCTAATCCCCCTATGGTCCTGCACTACTCACTAATCTATCCCTAAGCTAAAGCACAATACATCACATTACAGTACATGACAAATACATTACTGTGCACCAATAGCAAGACATTAATAAAACATCAGGGTGCCGCTCGTGACACATGTGCCTGGTGTTCAGGAGAAAGGAAGCCCATGAAAAGGTCATTGGTAAAGAAGCCGGCTGTTCACAGAGTGCTGGATCCAAGTATAGAATATAGAGGATCCGACTCCGATGTTACGTAGTAGCGTGTGTCCATAAGTCGTCTGTTTGCTTCCTTCATATAGTCTGATGTGTTCATCATGACTACTGCACCTCCCTTGTCAGCAGGTTTAATGATGATTTCTTTGTTGGTTTTTAAAGACTGTGTGGCCTTTCTCTCCTGGGCACTGATGTTGGACGCTTGTCTCCTGTTAGTGTCTATGATGGTGGATTTTATCACATGTCTGAAGGAGTCTATGTCTCCCGGATCATAACATTATGGACATAAAATTACTTGTATTAAAAGGTAACTTCAAATCTCAAAGAGACAGAAGAATATGGGAATATAAACTGATGACGACCTTTGACACTCAGTGCAGGAATGAATGTGTCACATGGATTTATGTATTTTTATATCAACTAAGGAATTTGGCCCTCAGACCATGTGGGGTCATCACAACAGAACCAGACCCCAATCAGAGGACAATAAAACATTCCTTATCTAAGAACTGGTCCAATACCGTATATACTCGAGTATAAGCCGACCCGTGTATAAGCCGACCCCCTAATTTTGCCACAAAAAACTGGGAAAACTTAATGACTCGATTATAAGCCTAGGGTGGAAAATGCAGCAGCTACCGGTAAATGACAAAAATAAAAATAGATACCAATAAAAGTAAAATTAATTGAGACATCAGTAGGTTAAGTGTTTTGGAATATCCATATTGAATCAGGAGCCCCATATAATGCTCCATACAGTTCATGATGGGCTCCATATAGACACTTGCCCCATATAATGCTCCATAAAATTTATGATGGGCCCCATAAGATGCTCCATATAACAATGTGCCCCATATAATGCTGCTGCTGCTGCTGCAATAAAAAAAAAAAGACATACTCACGTGTCGTCGCTGCTCCTCAGCATCCCGTCTCTCCGCACTGACTGTTCAGGCAGATTGCGGCGCGCACACTAGTGCGTCATTGCGCCCTCTGACCTGCACAGTCACTACAGAGGACGCGGAAGACGGAGCGTCGGTGGAACGGGGAAAGGTGAGTATGAAATACTCACCTGCTCTCAGCGCGGTCCCTGGCAGCTTCTCCCGGACAGATGGTCTCCGGCGCCCGCAGCTTCTTCCTCTGTTCAGCGGTCACTGGTACCGATGATTACAGTAATGAATATGTGGCTCCCCCCTATGGGAGTGGAGTCCATATTAATTACTGTAATTCGTGGTACCAGTGACCGCTGAACAGAGGAAGAAGCTGCGGGCGCCTTAGACCATGGGACATGCAGGGACCGCGTCAGGAGCGCCAGGAGCAGGTGAGTATGTGACCGTCGTCGCTCCCCCTCACCTGCCGACCCACTCCACCAACCATGACTTGAGTATAAGCCGAGAGGGGCACTTTCAGCCCATTTTTTGGGGCTGAAAATCTCGGCTTATACTCGAGTATATACGGTAATTATATATGTACAGCTGGTATAACCTGGGCATCTCCTGTTTATAATTATATATGTACAGCTGGTATAACCTGGGCATCTCCTGTATATAATTATATATGTACAGCTGGTATAACCTGGGCATCTCTTGTTTATAATTATATATGTACAGCCGGTATAACCTGGGCATCTCCTGTATATAATTATATATGTACAGCCGGTATAACCTGGGCATCTCCTGTATATAATTATATATGTACAGCTGGTATAACCTGGGCATCTCCTGTATATAATTATATATGTACAGCTGGTATAACCTGGGCATCTCCTGTATATAATTATATATGTACAGCTGGTATAACCTGGGTATCTCCTGTATATAATTATATATGTACAGCTGGTATAACCTGGGCATCTCCTGTTTATAATTATATATGTACAGCCGGTATAACCTGGGCATCTCCTGTATATAATTATATATGTACAGCTGGTATAACCTGGGCATCTCCTGTATATAATTATATATGTACAGCTGGTATAACCTGGGTATCTCCTGTATATAATTATATATGTACAGCTGGTATAACCTGGGCATCTCCTGTTTATAATTATATATGTACAGCTGGTATAACCTGGGCATCTCCTGTATATAATTATATATGTACAGCTGGTATAACCTGGGCATCTCCTGTATATAATTATATATGTACAGCTGGTATAACCTGGGCATCTCCTGTATATAATTATATATGTACAGCTGGTTATAACCTGGGCATCTCCTGTATATAATTATATATGTACAGCTGGTATAACCTGGGCATCTCCTGTATATAATTATATATGTACAGCTGGTATAACCTGGGCATCTGTTGTGTATAATGATATATGTACAGCTGGTATAACCTGGGCATCTCCTGTATATAATTATATATGTACAGCTGGTATAACCTGGCCATCGCCTGTATATAATTATATATGTACAGCTGGTATAACCTGGGCATCTCCTGTATATAATTATATATGTACAGCTGGTATAACCTGGGCATCTGTTGTGTATAATGATATATGTACAGCTGGTTATAACCTGGGCATCTCCTGTATATAATTATATATGTACAGCTGGTTATAACCTGGGCATCTCCTGTATATAATTATATATGTACAGCTGGTATAACCTGGGCATCTCCTGTATATAATTATATATGTACAGCTGGTATAACCTGGGCATCTGTTGTGTATAATGATATATGTACAGCTGGTATAACCTGGGTAACTTTGCTTCCAGTGTTGGTCTTTGCACTTTGATTTTGGTTCCGGTTTCTTCTTAGAAAGTCTTCTCGTTTCTCTAATTTTATCTGGAGGGTTTGGCGGTCATCACATCTTGTCCTGATCTCATGTTACCGCACTGAGCGCTGCTCTGGAGGGTTTGCATCCTGCAATGTGCTTCTACTATCCAGTGTTGGTGGCGATATTGAGCCTCTGTGTGATTGGTCAGTGTGGCTCTATGCAGATCTGACATTTATCGCCCATGATGGTCCTGGCGCCATGTTTATGATCCTCCAAGACCCTTACATGAGATTGTAGTGGCGGAAAGGTCGGGGGGTTCCCACATATTTCTCATATATTCCTGTCTGCTCCTTTCAGACCTGGCACAAGGCGTGCTTCCACTGTGAAGTCTGCAAAATGATCCTCACCGTCAACAATTTTGTCAGTTTCCAGAAGAAGCCGTTCTGCCAGGCGTAAGTTTTTTGGGGGCAATTACTTTCACTATTTAGTCCATGAGCCGGGCCAGATATCGGTACCACCCGGAGTGACTAATTTTCTTTGGTATTTTTAGGTAGATGCATGTCTGTAGTTTATTTTTTGATATGATAGCCCTTACATATACGTAGCTTATTAACCCCTTCAGCCCTAGGCCTATTTGTACCCAAGTGCCTAAGCCAATCTGACCTGTGCCACTTCATGGGCTAATAACTTTGGAACGCTTTCACCTATCCAAGCCATTCTGAGATTGTTTTCTCGTGACATATTGTACTTCACGTCAGTGCTAAATGGGAGTCAATATATTTTACCTTTCTATATAAAAAAATGCTAAATATTCGGAAATTTTGGAAAAATCGGCAATTTTTTAACTTTGAAATTCTCTGCTTTTTACAAAAATACTGATACCCCCCATAATAGTTATTAATTTACACTCCCCACATGTTTACTTCATATTGGCATCATTTTGAAAATGAAACCTTATTGTTTTACGACGTAATAGGGCTTATAGTTTTATGCGCAATTTTTCACATTTACAGCAAAACCCACTTTTCAAAGGACCAAGTCACTTCTGAAGTCACTTTAAGGGGCTTACATAACAGAAACCACCCATAAATTACCCCATTTTGCAAACTACACCCCTCAAGCTGTTCAAAACTCATTTTTAAAAACTGTTAACCCTTTAGGTGTTCCACAGGAATTTTAGCAGAATGAAGGCGAAATTTCAAAATTTCATTTTTTTTCCAGATATTACATTGTAATCCAATTTTACCTGCAACCTAGCAAGGGTTAACGGCAAACCCAAACTTGGTTACCCTAATTCTGCAGTTTATAGAAACACCCCACATGTACTCGTAAACTAAAGTATGGGCACACAGCACAGCTCAACACGGAAGGAGCGCTATGTGGTTTTTGGGTGGCGGATTCACTGGAAGAAATCTAGGGGGCCATGTCACATTTGAAGGCTGCCTGAGGTACCCCCACAGTGGAAACCCCAAAAAGTGACCCTATTTTGGAAACTACACCCCCAAGGAATCTTTTAGGGGGTATAGTGACCACTTTGACCCAACCAGTGTTTCACAGTAGTTGGAAACACTTGGTTGAGAAAATGGAAAAAGTGCATTTTTTACATGAAGGTGTCATTTTAGGCTCATTTTTTTATTTTTAAGAGGTGTACCAGCAACAAATGCACCCCACTATTTGTTCACCAATCTCTCCCGAACACAACAACACCCGATATGTTGTCGTACACTGCAGTATTGGGGAACGGCAGGCCTCGGAAGGGAAGGAGCGCCAAATGACTTTTGGAGTGCAAATTTTACTGGAAGAAATCTAGGGGGCTATGTCACATTTGAAGACACCCTGAGGTGCCCCAACACACGCACACACACTGACACATACACGTTCTGTGCTGAACAGGACTCTCCGGTCTTCTCTGCAGAGCTCCTATCTCCCTCTGTAGAGGCTGACACCTCCCAGGCAGAGCAGTGAGACTACACAAGCTGGTCTATGAAGCACTTATGAGGCTTGCTTGGAAAAACTTCCTTCCATGGCTAGAAGAAAACCATGCAAGGGACCTTCACCATCTGGATGAAACACTGAAGAACATCACAAACTTTCGCATCAGTGTGTCGCAGGGATCCTTCGAAAAGCTCTTGGATAATGAATCTTGCACACTTACCCTGAAGCTCTTTCAAGTTTATCTTGAGACCCTCAGAAATGAACAACTCTCAGCATTCTGGATGTCATACTTGGACATGGTCGAGACCATGCTGGCCCTGGTTCGAGCTTCAAGAGAAGGCAACTGGATGCTTCACCTAGGAGCAATCCGACAGATGATACCATGGTGTTTTGCCTATGACAAGGTCAACTATGCCCGATACCTAACCTATTACTATGCCACAATGTCTCGGCTGCCCATAGAACACCCAGAGGTCCATGAATACTTCATGCAAGGTGGCTTTTCGGTCCAGATCGGTAGCAAGAATCCTTTTGGACGAATTCCTGTGGACCAGACCATTGAAGAGACAATCAACAAAGACACCCAGACACCAGGGGGCACAAAAGGCTTCAGCCTCAAAGTTGGAGCTGTTTCCAGGTTCTACCTGACATCAGAGTACCGCAGTATGTACTTGAGGCAGCTGAGGGCCCTGGTAGGCCAACAATATACTGACTTCAGCCATTCAGACCTACAGGTGTCTAGGATTAGAAGAGATGAAGCCGATGTCCAATCTTTCGTTCAACTGCTGGAGACAGGTTGGGTGAACCCCTTCAACAAAGAGCATAATGGTGAACTTATCAGTTTGTCAACAGCGACTGTAGCACCACCAGATGTAGCCAAAGACCTTCAAGGGGCATACAGTATAGGAGAGGATGCATATCAAACATTCAAGGATGAGCGTTTGGGTACCGATAAGCCAACTACATTGTTTCATGACAAGATGACGAAGAACAAACTTAAAACGTTCTCTAACATCCAAATGAAGACACGCAGACAAGGTCTTGGCAAGGAGGTAATTTTGAAGGCTGACAGAAACCTATTTGGCCAGATGATACTTGTAGCTGAGAACAGAAAGCTACAAATGAGTGATGTCTTGACTCATCCCCTGGGTCCATTGCCATGGGCACTTGCCAATGGTGATGGGTCTATCCGCAAGACCAACAAGGCTGCCCTCGCAAGGGAGTTGGAGAGGAATGCTCGTCCTGCAGAAGTGATCCCCGAGCCCTCTGCAACCATCATTGATGGGATGAGCCTGGTTCAGAAACTGAAGGGAAACAATGCAACATTTGGCCAGCTAGCAGGCACAGCAATGAGTCGCGCTATCCATGAGGGTGCTAAGAGCAAGCGCATTGATATTGTCTTTGACGTCTACAAGGAGACATCCATCAAAGATACAGAAAGAGTCAACAGATATGAAGGCACAGGGATCCATTTCAAGAACATTCAACATGGGCACAACATCCAGCAGTGGAAAAAGCTTCTAAGTAGTTCCTCCAACAAGGCAAGTCTCATAAAGTTTCTGGTAGAAGAATGGAAGGCGAAACACCACAGGGAGAAGCTTGAGGAGAAGGAGCTGTATGTCACATGTGAGCAGCTCTGCTTTAAGATCACCAAAGAACAGTGGGAAGAGGCTGCTGACCTTAAGTCAAATCAAGAAGAAGCAGACAAACGCCTCCTTCTCCATGCTCTTCATGCAGCAGAATCTGGTTACAAGTCGGTCATCATCACTTCGGAGGATACTGATGTCATGGTCCTGTGTCTGGGCATGTGCCACAAAATCCCATCCCACCTGTTCCAGAAATGCGGTACACAGAACCGGACAAGATTCCTGGATATCACCACTCTGAGCCGAACATTGGGAGGCAGCGTATGTGATTCATTGATTGGTATGCATGCATTTACAGGCTGTGACACCGTCAGTGCATTCGCTGGCCGTGGGAAGATGACGACACTCAAGCAGTTGAAGATGAACAAGACATACCAGGATGCCTTTCAGGAAGTTGGTCGTTCATGGGAAGTGTCTACCGAACTTTTTGAGAAGTTACAGGAAATCACCTGCCACATGTACCTGCCAACTACCCAAACAACTGAGGTAAACAGGCTCCGTTATCAGCTGTTCTGTGCCAGACGTGGAGTGGTAGAGTCAAGTCAACTCCCTCCTTGCCAGGACTGCCTTTTCATGCATGCACTGCGTGCAAACTACCAGGCTGCGATCTGGAGGAGAAGTCTGCAGAGCCAGCCATGGGTTGCAAACCCAACAGACTGCGGTTGGATGATAGATAACGACGGAAAGCTTGTTGTCAAGTGGATGCAAGGGGCACCAGCACCAGAAGCTATTATACAGCTACTGTCCTAACCTAAAGGGTTAACAGTTTTTAAAAATGAGTTTTGAACAGCTTGAGGGGTGTAGTTTGCAAAATGGGGTAATTTATGGGTGGTTTCTGTTATGTAAGCCCCTTAAAGTGACTTCAGAAGTGACTTGGTCCTTTGAAAAGTGGGTTTTGCTGTAAATGTGAAAAATTGCGCATAAAACTATAAGCCCTATTACGTCGTAAAACAATAAGGTTTCATTTTCAAAATGATGCCAATATGAAGTAAACATGTGGGGAGTGTAAATTAATAACTATTATGGGGGGTATCAGTATTTTTGTAAAAAGCAGAGAATTTCAAAGTTAAAAAATTGCCGATTTTTCCAAAATTTCCGAATATTTAGCATTTTTTTATATAGAAAGGTAAAATATATTGACTCCCATTTAGCACTGACGTGAAGTACAATATGTCACGAGAAAACAATCTCAGAATGGCTTGGATAGGTGAAAGCGTTCCAAAGTTATTAGCCCATGAAGTGGCACAGGTCAGATTGGCTTAGGCACTTGGGTACAAATAGGCCTAGGGCTGAAGGGGTTAATAAGCTACGTATATGTAAGGGCTATCATATCAAAAAATAAACTACAGACATGCATCTACCTAAAAATACCAAAGAGAATTAGTCACTCCGCTTGGTACCGATATCGTCAAATTTGGTTCTTGGCTCATGGACTAATTGATGTGCAGTCAACCATCTGAACATTGCCCTTAAAGGGAATCTGTCACCCCAAAATTCGCCTATAAGCTAAGGCCACCGGCATCACGGGCTTATCTATATCATTCTTGAATGTAAGCCCCCCCCCGACGTATCCTGAAAGATAAGAAAAACAAGTTATATTATACTCACCCAGGGGCGGCCCTGGTCCGATGGGCGGCCCGGGTCCAGCACCTCCCATCTTCATACGATGTCGTCCTCTTCTTTGCTTCTGTCGCTGTGTTTGCTTTATCTGTCCTGTTGAGGGCAGAGCAAACTACTGCAGTGCGCAGGGAAAGGTCAGAGAGGCCCAGCACCTCAGCAGAGCAAATCAGTACTCCTGTGCAGGAGCCGCGACAGGAAGCAAAGAAGAGGACGTCATCGTATGAAGATGGGAGGCCCCGGACCAGACAGCCCATCGGACCAGGACCGCCCCTGGGTGAGTATAATATAACTCGTTTTTCTTATCTTGCAGGTTACGCCGGGGGCTTACATTACAGAATGCTGGAGTTAAGCCCCTGATGGCCGGTGGCCTTAACTTATAGGCAAATTTTGGGGTGACAGATTCCCTTTAAAATGGTGTTGTCCTACCAATCAGAAGACAGAAGAGGGCGGCATTGGGCTAATTTGTATTAAAGGAGAGACAAAACTACAGCCACCACTAGGGGGAGCTCCCTGTATACAGAGATACATGATAAGATCCTGTCTGCAGCCACCACTAGGGGGAGCTCCCTGTATACAGAGATACATGATAAGATCCTGTCTGCAGTCACCACTGGGGGGAGCTCGCTGTATACAGAGATACATGATAAGATCCTGTCTGCAGCCACCACTAGGGGGAGCTCCCTGTATGCAGAGATACATGATAAGATCCTGTCTGCAGCCACCACTAGGGGGAGCTCCCTGTATACAGAGATACATGATAAGATCCTGTCTGCAGCCACCACTAGGGGGAGCTCCCTGTATACAGAGATACATGATAAGATCCTGTCTGCAGTCACCACTAGGGGGAGCTCACTGTATACAGAGATACATGATAAGATCCTGTCTGCAGCCACCACTAGGGGGAGCTCCCTGTATACAGAGATACATGATAAGATCCTGTCTGCAGTCACCACTAGGGTGAGCTAGCTCACTGTATACAGAGATACATGATAAGATCCTGTCTGCAGCCACCACTAGGGGGAGCTCCCTGTATACAGAGATACATGATAAGATTCTGTCTGCAGCCACCACTAGGGTGAGCTCACTGTATACAGAGATACATGATAAGATCCTGTCTGCAGCCACCACTAGGGGGAGCTCCCTGTATACAGAGATACATGAAAAGATCCTGTCTGCAGCCACCACTAGGGGGAGCTCCCTGTATACAGAGATACATGATAAGATCCTGTCTGCAGTCACCACTAGGGGGAGCTCCCTGTATACAGAGATACATGATAAGATCCAGTCTGCAGTCACCACTAGGGTGAGCTAGCTCACTGTATACAGAGATACATGATAAGATCCTGTCTGCAGCCACCACTAGGGGGAGCTCCCTGTATACAGAGATACATGATAAGATCTTGTCTGCAGTCACCACTAGGGGGAGCTCCCTGTATACAGAGATACATGAAAAGATCCTGTCTGCAGCCACCACTAGGGGGAGCTCCCTGTATACAGAGATACATGATAAGATCCTGTCTGCAGTCACCACTAGGGGGAGCTCCCTGTATACAGAGAAACAAGATAAGATCCTGTCTGCAGCCACCACTAGGGGGAGCTCCCTGTATACAGAGATACATGATAAGATCCTGTCTGCAGTCACCACTAGGGGGAGCTCCCTGTATACAGAGATACATGAAAAGATCCTGTCTGCAGCCACCACTAGGGGGAGCTCCCTGTATACAGAGATACATGATAAGATCCTGTCTGCAGTCACCACTAGGGGGAGCTCCCTGTATACAGAGAAACAAGATAAGATCCTGTCTGCAGCCACCACTAGGGGGAGCTCCCTGTATACAGAGATACATGATAAGATCCTGACTGCAGTCACCACTGGGGGGAGGTCCCTGTATACAGAGATACATGATAAGATTCTGTCTGCAGCCACCACTAGGGGGAGCTCCCTGTATACAGAGATACATGATAAGATTCTGTCTGCAGCCACCACTAGGGGGAGCTCCCTGTATACAGAGGTACATGATAAGATCCTGTCTGCAGCCACCACTAGGGGGAGCTCCATGTATACAGAGATACATGATAAGATCCAGTCTGCAGCCACCACTAGGAGGAGCTCCCTGTATACAGAGATACATGATAAGATCCTGTCTGCAGCCACTAGGGGGAGCTCCCTGTATACAGAGATACATGATAAGATCCAGTCTGCAGCCACCACTAGGAGGAGCTCCCTGTATACAGAGATACATGATAAGATCCTGTCTGCAGCCACCACTAGGGGGAGCTCCCTGTATACAGAGATATATGATAAGAGTCTGTCTGCAGCCACTAGGGGGAGCTCCCTGTATACAGAGATACATGATAAGATCCTGTCTGCAGCCACCACTAGGCGGAGCTCCCTGTATACAGAGATACTGTTATGGACCTGGTGGTTAGGAGCACCCGGAATGACCTGATGAGTAAACTAGTAATCGGAACAAGCTCTGGGAAAGTGGGAACTCTGCTGACCGCAAACCCTACTCCTATCACACACACTAGAAATAGCCGTGGAGCGTACCTAACTCTCCCTAGACGCCTCTTCACAGCCTAAGAGCTAACTACCCCTAAAGATAGAAATAGAAGCCTAACCTTGCCTCAGAGAAATTCCCCAAAGGTAAAGGCAACCCCCCCACATATATTGACTGTGAGTTAAGAGGAAAGTCACAAACACAGGAATGAAACAGGTTATAGCAAAGGAGGACAGACTACGCTAAATAGTCAGAGGAGAGAAAAGGAAACTATGCGGTCAGCACAAAAAACTACAAAAAACCACGCAGAGTATGCAAAAAGACCCCCACACCGACTCACGGTGTGGAGGTGAAACACTGCACCCCCAGAGCTTCCAGCTAGCAAGGAAATATCATGATAGCAAGCTGGACTAGAATTTAGCAGTACTAAGAAATATATTCAGGCAGCAGTAACAACAAATGAACTAGCAGGGACTTAGCTTCTGCTGGAGTAGACAGGTCCTCAGAGAAGTCCAAGAGAGATCTGAACCAATACTGAAACATTGACAGCTGGCATGAAGTAACGATCTGAGTAGAGTTAAATAGGAAAGCAAGCATAACAATAAATGAGGGCAGCTGAGAAAGCAAACCTCAGAGACCAGCAGTTCCGCTCAAAGCCACCAGAGAGAGTCCAAGAGCAGAACTAACCAAAGTACCATTCATGACCACAGGAGGGAGTCCGAGAAATGGAATTCACAACAGTACCCCCCCCCCCTTGAGGAGGGGTCACCGAACCCTCACCAGGGCCCCCAGGCCGATCAGGACGAGCCAAATGAAAGGCACGAACTAAATCGGCAGCATGGACATCTGAGGCAACAACCCAGGAATTATCCTCCTGACCATAGCCCTTCCACTTAACCAGGTACTGGAGCTTCCGTCTCGAAATACGAGAATCCAAAATTTTTTCCACCACATACTCCAACTCCCCCTCAACCAACACCGGAGCAGGAGGATCAACGGAGGGAACCATAGGCTCCACATACCTCCGCAACAACGACCTATGGAACACATTATGGATGGCAAAGGAAGCTGGAAGGACCAAACGAAATGACGCAGGGTTGAGAATTTCAGAAATCTTATAAGGACCAATGAAACGAGGCTTAAACTTAGGAGAAGAAACCTTCATAGGAACATAATGAGAAGATAACCAAACCAAATCCCCGACACGAAGTCAAGGACCAACACAACGACGGCGGTTAGCGAAACGTTGAGCCTTCTCCTGGGACAACGTCAGATTGTCCACTACGTGAGTCCAAATTTGCTGCAATCTGTCCACCACAGAATCCACACCAGGACAGTCAGAAGGCTCAACCTGCCCTGAAGAAAAACGAGGATGAAAACCAGAATTGCAAAAAAAAAGGCAAAACCAAAGTAGCCGAACTAGCCCGATTATTAAGGGCGAACTCAGCCAATGGCAAAAAGGTCACCCAATCATCCTGATCAGCAGAAACAAAGCATCTCAGATAGGCCTCCAAAGTCTGGTTGGTTCGTTCGGTTTGGCCATTTGTCTGAGGATGGAAAGCCGAAGAAAAAGACAAATCAATGCCCATCTTAGCACAAAAGGACCGCCAAAACCTAGAGACAAACTGGGACCCTCTGTCCGACACAATGTTCTCCGGAATGCCATGCAAACGAACGACATGCTGAAAGAATAATGGCACCAAATCAGAGGAGGAAGGTAATTTAGGCAAGGGTACCAAATGGACCATCTTAGAAAAGCGATCACAAACCACCCAGATGACAGACATGCTTTGAGAGACAGGAAGATCTGAAATAAAATCCATGGAAACATGCGTCCAAGGCCTTTTCGGGACCGGCAAGGGCAAAAGCAACCCACTGGCACGAGAACAGCAGGGCTTGGCCCGAGCACAAGTCCCACAAGACTGCACAAAAGAACGCACATCCCGTGACAAGGAAGGCCACCAAAAGGACCTAGCCACCAAATCCCTGGTACCAAATATCCCAGGATGACCAGCCAACACCGAGCAATGAACCTCAGAAATAACTCTGCTAGTCCATCTATCAGGGACAAACAGTTTCTCCGCTGGACAACGGTCAGGTCTATCAGCCTGAAACTCCTGCAGCACCCGCCGCAAATCAGGGGAGATGGCAGACAGAATTACCCCCTCTTTGAGAACACCAGCCGGCTCAGAGACTCCCGGAGAATCAGGCACAAAACTCCTAGAAAGGGCATCAGCCTTCACATTCTTAGAACCCGGAAGGTATGAAACCACAAAATCGAAACGGGAGAAAAACAGTGGCCATCCAGCCTGTCTAGGATTCAACCACTTGGCAGACTCGAGATAAGTCAAATTCTTGTGATCCGTCAAGACCACCACGCGGTGCTTGGCTCCCTCAAGCCAATGTCGCCACTCCTCGAATGCCCACTTCATAGCCAGCAGCTCCCGATTGCCAACATCATAATTACGCTCAGCAGGCGAAAATTTTCTAGAAAAGAAGGCACATGGCTGCATCACAGAGCCATCAGAACTTCTTTGAGACAAAACAGCCCCTGCTCCAATCTCAGAAGCATCAACCTCAACCTGAAAAGGGAGCGAAACATCTGGCTGACGCAACACAGGGGCCGAAGAAAAATGACGTTTCAGTTCCTGAAAAGCCTCCACGGCCGCAGAGGACCAATTCACCACATCAGCACCTTTCTTTGTCAAATCAGTCAAAGGTTTAACCACACTAGAAAAATTAGCGATGAAGCGACGGTAAAAATTAGCAAAGCCCAGGAATTTCTGAAGACTCTTCACAGATGTAGGTTGAGTCCAATCATAAATGGCCTGAACTTTAACAGGATCCATCTCGATAGTAGAAGGGGAAAAAATGAAGCCCAAAAAGGAAACCTTCTGAACTCTGAAGAGACATTTAGACCCCTTCAAAAACAAGGAATTAGCATGAAGGACCTGGAATACCATTCTGACCTGTTTCACATGAGACTCCCAATCATCCGAAAAGACCAAAATATCATCCAAATATACAATCATGAATCTATCCAGATACTTTCGGAAGATGTCATGCATAAAGGACTGAAACACAGATGGAGCGTTAGAAAGCCCGAATGGCATCACCAGGTACTCAAAATGGCCCTCGGGCGTATTAAATGCTGTTTTCCATTCATCGCCCTGTTTAATACGCACAAGGTTATACGCCCCTCGAAGATCTATCTTGGTGAACCAACTGGCACCCTTAATCCGAGCAAACAAATCAGACAGCAGAGGCAAAGGGTACTGAAATTTGACCGTGATTTTATTGAGAAGGCGGTAGTCTATACAGGGTCTCAGAGAACCATCCTTCTTGGCCACAAAAAAGAACCCTGCTCCCAACGGTGATGAAGACGGGCGAATATGCCCTTTCTCCAAGGACTCCTTTATATAACTCCGCATAGCGGTGTGTTCTGGCACAGATAAATTGAAAAGTCGGCCCTTAGGAAACTTACTACCAGGGATCAAATTTATAGCACAATCACAATCCCTATGAGGGGGTAGAATACTGGATTTGGGCTCATCAAATACATCCCGGTAATCTGACAGAAACTCAGGGACATCAGAAGGAATGGATGAAGAAATTGACATCATCGGAACATCGCCATGTACCCCTTGACAACCCCAACTAGACACAGACATTGATTTCCAATCCAATACTGGATTATGAACCTGTAGCCATGGCAAACCCAACACGACCACATCATGCAAATTATGCAACACCAAAAAGCGAATATCTTCCTGATGTGCAGGAGCCATGCACATGGTCAACTGAGTCCAGTACTGAGGTTTATTCCTGGCCAAAGGCGTAGCATCAATTCCCCTTAATGGAATAGGATACTGCAAAGGCTCCAGGAAAAAACCACAGCACCTGGCAAACTCCAAGTCCATCAAATTCAGGGCAGCGCCCGAATCCACAAATGCCATAACAGAGTAGGATGACAAAGAGCAAATCAAAGTAACAGACAAAAGAAATTTAGGCTGTACAGTAGCAATGGTGACAGACCTAGCGAACCGCTTAGTGCGCTTAGGACAATCAGAGATAGCATGAGTGGGGTCACCACAGTAAAAACACAGCCTATTCTGACGTCTGTGTTCTTGCCGTTCAGTTCTGGTCAAAGTTCTATCACATTGCATAAGCTCAGGCCTCTGCTCAGAGGACACCGCCAAATGGTGCACAACTTTGCGCTCGCGCAAACGCCGATCAATTTGAATGGCCAAGGACATTGATTCATTCAGACCAGCAGGCGTGGGGAAGCCCACCATAACATCCTTAAGGGCCTCAGAGAGACCCTTTCTAAAAATTGCTGCCAGGGCACACTCATTCCATTGAGTAAGCACAGACCACTTTCTAAACTTCTGACAATATACCTCCGCTTCATCCTGACCCTGACACAAAGGCAGCAAGATTTTCTCTGCCTGATCCACTGAATTCGGTTCGTCATAAAGCAATCCAAGCGCCAGAAAAAACGCATCTACATTAAGCAATGCAGGATCTCCCGGCGCAAGGGAGAATGCCCAGTCTTGAGGGTCGCCACGTAACAAAGAAATAATAATTTTTACTTGCTGAATGGGGTCACCAGAGGAGCGGGGTTTCAGAGCAAGAAACAGTCTGCAATTATTTTTGAAATTCAGAAACTTAGATCTATCCCCAGAAAACAAATCAGGAATTGGAATTCTAGGCTCTAACATCGGATTCTGAACTACATAATCTTGAATGCTTTGGACCCTTGCAGCGAGTTGATCCACACAAGAGGACAGACCTTGAATATCCATATCTACACCTGAGTCCTGAACCACCCAGAGATTAAGGGGAAAAGAGAGACAAAACACACTGCAAAGAAAAAAAAATGGGTTCAGAACTTCTCTTATCCCTCTTTTGAGATGCATTAACACTTTGTGGGCCAGCTGTACTGTTATGGACCTGGTGGTTAGGAGCACCCGGAATGACCTGATGAGTAAACTAGTAATCGGAACAAGCTCTGGGAAAGTGGGAACTCTGCTGACCGCAAACCCTACTCCTATCACACACACTAGAAATAGCCGTGGAGCGTACCTAACTCTCCCTAGACGCCTCTTCACAGCCTAAGAGCTAACTACCCCTAAAGATAGAAATAGAAGCCTAACCTTGCCTCAGAGACATTCCCCAAAGGTAAAGGCAGCCCCCCACATATATTGACTGTGAGATAAGAGGAAAGTCACAAACACAGGAATGAAACAGGTTATAGCAAAGGAGGCCAGACTACACTAAATAGTCAGAGGAGACAAAAGGAAACTATGCGGTCAGCACAAAAAACTACAAAAAACCACGCAGAGTATGCAAAAAGACCCCCACACCGACTCACGGTGTGGAGGTGCAACACTGCACCCCCAGAGCTTCCAGCTAGCAAGGAAATATCATGATAGCAAGCTGGACTAGAATTTAGCAGTACTAAGAAATATATTCAGGCAGCAGTAACAACAAATGAACTAGCAGGGACTTAGCTTCTGCTGGAGTAGACAGGTCCTCAGAGAAGTCCAAGAGAGATCTATTCTGAACCAATACTGAAACATTGACAGCTGGCATGAAGTAACGATCTGAGTAGAGTTAAATAGGAAAGCAAGCATAACAATAAACGAGGGCAGCTGAGAAAGCAAACCTCAGAGACCAGCAGTTCCGCTCAAAGCCACCAGAGAGAGTCCAAGAGCAGAACTAACCAAAGTACCATTCATGACCACAGGAGGGAGTCCGAGAAATGGAATTCAGAACAGATACATAAGATCCTGTCTGCAGCCACCACTAGGGGGAGATCCCTGTATACAGAGATACATGATAAGATCCTGTCTACAGTCACCACTAGGGGGAGCCCCCTGTATACAGAGATACATGATAAGATTCTGTCTGCACTCACCGCTAGGGGGAGCTCCCTGTATACAGAGAGACATGATAAGATCCTGTCTGCAGCCACCACTAGGGGGAGCTCCCTGTATACAGAGATACATGATAAGATCCTGTCTGCAGCCACCACTAGGGGGAGCTCCCTGTATACAGAGATACATAAGATCCTGTCTGCAGCCACCACTAGGGGGAGCTCCCTGTATACAGAGAGACGTGATAAGATCCTGTCTGCAGCCTCCACTAGGGGGAGCTCCCTGTATACAGAGATACATGATAAGATTCTGTCTGCAGTCACCACTAGGGGGAGCTCCCTGTACACAGAGATACATGATAAGATCCTGTCTGCAGCCACCACTAGGGGGAGCTCCCTGTATACAGAGATACATGATAAGATTTTGTCTGCGGCCACCACTAGGGGGAGCTCCCTGTATACAGAGATGCATGATAAGATTCTGTCTGCGGCCACCACTAGGGGGAGCTCCCTGTATACAGAGATACATGATAAGATTCTGTCTGCGGCCACCACTAGGGGGAGCCCCTGTATACAGAGATACATGATAAGATTCTGTCTGCAGTCACCACTAGGGGGAGCTCCCTGTATACAGAGAGACATGATAAGATCCTGTCTGCAGCCACCACTAGGGGGAGCTCCCTGTATACAGAGATACATAAGATCCTGTCTGCAGCCACCATTAGGGGGAGCTCCCTGTATACAGAGAGACGTGATAAGATCCTGTCTGCAGCCACCACTAGGGGGAGCTCCCTGTATACAGAGATACATGATAAGATCCTGTCTGCAGCCACCACTAGGGGGAGCTCCCTGTATACAGAGATACATGATAAGATTCTGTCTGCAGTCACCACTAGGGGGAGCTCCCTGTACACAGAGATACATGATAAGATCCTGTCTGCAGCCACCACTAGGGGGAGCTCCCTGTATACAGAGATACATGATAAGATTCTGTCTGCGGCCACCACTAGGGGGAGCTCCCTGTATACAGAGATATAGGATAAGATCCTGTCTGCAGCCACCACTAGGGGGAGCTCCCTGTATACAGAGATACATGATAAGATCCTGTCTGCAGCCACCACTAGGGGGAGCTCCCTGTATACAGAGATACATGATAAGATTCTGTCTGCGGCCACCACTAGGGGGAGCTCCCTGTATACAGAGATATAGGATAAGATCCTGTCTGCAGCCACCACTAGGGGGAGCTCCCTGTATACCGAAATACATGATAAGATCCTGTCTGCAGCCACCACTAGGGGGAGCTCCCTGTATACAGAGATACATGATAAGATCCTGTCTGCAGTTACCACTAGAGGGAGCTCCCTGTATAAAGAGATACATGATAAGATTCTGTCTGCAGCCACCACTAGGGGGAGCTCCCTGTATACCGAAATACATGATAAGATCCTGTCTGCAGCCACCACTAGGGGGAGCTTCCTGTATACAGAGATACATGATAAGATCCTGTCTGCAGCCACCACTAGGGGGAGCTCCCTGTATACAGAGATACATGATAAGATCCTGTCTGCAGTCACCACTAGGGGGAGCTCCCTGTATACAGAGATACATGATAAGATTCTGTCTGCAGCCACCACTAGAGGGAGCTCCCTGTATACAGAGATACATGATAAGATCCTGTCTGCAGCCACCACTAGGGGGAGCTACCTGTATACAGAGATACATGATAAGATCCTGTCTGCAGCCACCACTACGGGGAGTTCCCTGTATACAGAGATACATGATAAGATCCTGTCTGCAGCCACCACTAGGGGGAGCTTCCTGTATACAGAGATACATGATAAGATCCTGTCTGCAGGCACCACTAGGGGGAGCTCCCTGTACACAGACATACATGATAAGATCCTGTCTGCAGCCACCACTAGGGGGAGCTACCTGTATACAGAGATACATGATAAGATCCTGTCTGCAGTCACCACTAGGGGGAGCTCCCTGTATACAGAGATACATGATAAGATTCTGTCTGCAGTCACCACTAGGGGGAGCTCCCTGTATACA
This sequence comes from Ranitomeya variabilis, assembly GCF_051348905.1. Taxonomy (NCBI): domain Eukaryota; kingdom Metazoa; phylum Chordata; class Amphibia; order Anura; family Dendrobatidae; genus Ranitomeya; species Ranitomeya variabilis. The sequence goes on from NC_135235.1 coordinate 12,428,362, forward strand.
GAGATACATGATAAGATCCTGTCTGCAGTCACCACTAGGGGGAGCTCCCTGTATACAGAGATACATGATAAGATTCTGTCTGCAGCCACCACTAGAGGGAGCTCCCTGTATACCGAAATACATGATAAGATCCTGTCTGCAGCCACCACTAGGGGGAGCTCCCTGTATACAGAGATACATGATAAGGTTTTATTAGTAGAGGTTAGGACCGTCCTGAGTAGGGTCACCGTGACATAGTGGGACGGCTTTTATTTATTGTTATTTATTTACTGCAGTGCATTTGTTTATTGTGTTTTGCTCCTTCATGTTTGTTGTTTTGTATCGGTTTCTTTTCCAGGCATAATCCGAAGATTAACACCTTCACCAGTGTGTACGACACCCCTGTGAATATCCATGTGAAGAGACAGTCGGAGACGTTCAGCGAGGTGAGTGTTGTGGTGACACCGCTGCTCTTGGGACCAGAGGATGAGGCTGAGTCCTGGATTTGCGTCGATACTTTACGCCTTTCACACATTCCCGCCGAGTCTTCTGACCCTGGTGTTTGCTGTGACAGCTGCGTGTAAGACATAATAATAAAACGCGGGGCTCTGTTTCTCTCTCCGGTTTGGGTCATGTTCCGGAATGTTCCGTGGTATTCCGTTCTATTTTGGAGATCCGTTATTTACGGATCCTGTATATGTAGAGTGGTTTCCTTCCTCGCTCTGTGCGGCTGTCGCTGTCAATCATCATCTACCCGGCGAGTTATCGTGTCTGCGGCCAGGATCTCTAGCAGGTGGAGGCCCCATGTGTAAGACGGGGGCTTCACCGGGACAGTCCGCAGGCTAAACAGGTCACATGACACAGTCAAAAATCGCCCAAATATTGCAAGTGAGATTAATAGATAATTTCATGCAGTTTTTGATGTGTTGAGTTTTGCATCACTAGGAAGATTTACTGATCAGGACTCGGGAAAGCTGGGTGATGTCGGCTGTCATCCAACTTTTCCAGGAACAGTCAAAGCCAAGACAGTGATACATTTTGTAGCTTCGCGTGCAGCATCACTGTCTTGTCACTCAGTATCTCCCTGCTTACTAATGGCTGCCCGAGTAGGTTGATTTGCTATTCAGGAACAATGGAAAGGAAAGTGATCACAAAAGCAACTTTTGGATAGACTTTGTATTTTGATGCTTCACCAATTTCCAGACCTCTGCTTGCTGCCAGTACATGGGAACCTTAATTCTTTGGAGGTCAGATCCTAATGCATGTCAGACATTTATGGTTTGTTGCAATGTATCAGTGAAGGTAAGAGTCATCAGTCTGTGTAAATGTTTATCTCGGGTAGTTGTCTACACTCATACATTGTAACAAACCCTCAGCTGTGTCAGCAGGATTAGTGCAGGATGGGTTTTTAGATGAAGGGTTTATATACATACTATGATCAAGGTGCGTTTTTGCAGGAAGTTTCACAAAAACTGACTGTGAAAATTGAGGGACAAATCATGATTTGACCGCACCTTAAGTCATCATTCAGACGTCTGAGTTGGACTTACAAGATCTATCTATCGATCATTTTGTTGGATAGAACATGACGCCGTTATAGTCCATGGAGATGTTCATTTGTTGGTGTGTTACCGGCATCATGGATGAAAATTACTCATAGAAGTCTATGGGTGCAGGAATATCACTGAAATCACAGGTAGCAGCGTAATCAGTAATCGATTTATTAATTAATTCATAAGTGGAAATCGGTGATAAAACTGATGATAAAGACTAATACTGACCACACACTGATGATAGACACTGATGATACTGAACAGACACTGACCATTGAGATGTAGGAGGGCCACACTGTGGAGAGGATGGGTAGGATGGTAGACAGAGATGAGGAGATGTAGGGTGGTGCAGCACTGTGGAGAGGATGGTAGACAGATGAGGAGGAGATGTAGGGTGGTGCAGCACTGTGGAGAGGACAGGTAGGGTGGTAGACAGAGATGAGGAGGAGATTTAGGGAGGGGCAGCACTGTGGAGAGCTTTGTGGGTGAGAGGGATAAGTTTATATTGTATTCTGTAGTGAATGGGTAACCATTGTAATGACTGGCACAGGGTGAAGGCATCGGTGATGCGGCTGGACAGAAATACTACCCTGGCTGCCACATTCAGGACGGATCGGAGAGGAGAGAGTTTGGTTATAGGGAGACCGATCAGTAGAGAGTTGCAGTAGTCCAGACGAGAATGAATATGAGTGACATTCAGAGTTTCGAATTGAGAGTCCTCAGTGGTTGATACCTTTTAATGGCTAACTGAAAAGATGGTAACAAATTGCAAGCTTTCGAGACTACTCAGGTCCCTTCATCAGGCAAAGACTAAAACAAATTCTGAAGAATCACATATTTATGCACAACATGTGCATAAATATGTGATTCTTCAAAATTTGTTTTAGTCTTTGCCTGATGAAGAGACGTATGTAGTCTCGAAAGCTTGCAATTTGTTACCATCTTTTCAGTTAGCCATTAAAAGGTATCAACCACTGAGGACTCTCAATTCTAAATATTTTTCTATCTACTGGCTAACACGGTACCGAGATATATTTCTTTCTTGATTCAGAGTTTCAACATTTCCAAAGATAAAAACCATCTCTAAAATTAGAATTTTCTTAAGATGCAGATGACACGAGTGAATAGTGATTAGATATAGGGAATAAAGGAAAGTTCTGTGTCATATATGACCCTAAGACAGCGAGCGTCGTGCTTGAGAGTTATGGTTGAAGCCACCAATGTTTGTCAATGACATCAGCAGCTCATGTGTCTTCAGACACCAGCAGCTCATGTGTCCCCCAATGCCAGCAGCTTATATGCTCCCACAACACCAGCAGCTCATGTGTCCCCCAATGCCAGCAGCTTATATGCTCCCACAACACCAGCAGCTCATGTGCCACCAGACACTAGCGGCTCATGAGTCCCCACATAAGGACACGGTCACCACCTTGTTTCACTGGAGGCTCCGTTCAGTTTTCTTTGTCCTCCTCCTACGGCACATTGTAGGCAGCTTTTTTGTACCTGGGCTTTAGGAGCGGTTCCTCTGTGGACGCCCTCCCATGCCGCTGTTCCTCTGCAATGTGCACCGGATTGTGTCGCCCAGTTTGGCTTTCTACTTCTTGCAGGGAGCTTACATGTGGATTTTCTTCAGTTCTCATCAGGAGATGCTTCAGTTTAGGTGGTGACTTCCGTGGTCACTGGACGTCTCTGTGAGATGCTGCAGCTCCATCTTTATTACATTTCTGTATCACTTTTGCTCCAGAATCTGACTGATAAGTAAAGATTCGCTGATCTTCTTGTAGCCATCACATTTCTCAGGTCGTGTGACATTTCTCTTCCATGTGGTGCCATTGCTGACAGCATGAAATGGCATCACCATGTGATAGTCGCCTGTGTGTTGAACATCTGTGTTATAGAGAATTAGACTGACCTGGGGCAATTCTTGTTAATTAGAATTTTGTTGTCTGAACTTTAGTTTTGCTCGGAAGAGTGTACTCATATTTGCAACATTGTCTTGCACAAAATTGTTAAGAAAATTATTTTTTGGGTGCAAAATAGCAAATCTTGTTTGAAATCAATGGCGCCACAATTGTGGATTATTTTGCAGTATGGTGTCTGACAGAAAATGTTAATTCTGAAAGGAAACTAGGTTTTCTGACAAATCCGTGGGGTGTACTCATTTATGCTGAGCACTGTATATACATAGTTGTGTAATCTGTGGGGTGTACTCATTTATGCTTATCACTGTATATACACTCCTCAAAAAATAAAGGGAACACTTAAACAACAGAATATAACTCCAAGTAAATGAAACTTCTGTGAAATCAAACTGTCCACTTAGGAAGCAACACTGCTGACAATCAATTTCACATTGCCCGCATACACCCCTCCGGGCACCGCTCTCACAGGGTTAATGCCGGCGGTAACAGACCGCGTTATGCCGCGGGTAACTCACTCCGTTACCGCCGCTATTAATCCTGTGTGACCAAGTTTTTTACTATTGACGAAGCCTATGCAGCATCAATAATAAAAACATCTAATGTCAAAAATAATTTAAAAAATACAAAATGATTATATACTCACCTACGCCGCCTTTCCTGCTCCTCGCGATGCAACCGGCACGTTCCGGTGGCAAGGATGGTCTGGCAGAAGTACCTGCCGTGACGTCACGATCATGTGACCGCGACACGGTCACGTGACCACGACGTCATCACACCCTGAGACTGGAAGCTGCCGCCTGCACCCCACACAGGCGACAGAGCTACAACGCGCCTGCGGAAGGTGAGTATATGTTTATTTTTTTAACCTGTGTCATACGTGGCTGGGCAATATACTATGTGGCTCTGTGCTGTATACTACGTCACTGGGCAATATACTACGTCGCTGTGCAATATACTAAGTCACTGGGCAATATACAATGTAACTGGGCAATATACTACGTCGCTGGGCAATATACTACGTGGCTGGGCAATATACTACGTCACTGGGCAATATACTACGTCGCTGTGCAATATACTACGTCACTGGGCAATATACTACGTCACTGGGCAATATACTACGTGGCTGGGCAATATACTACGTCACTGGGCAATATACTACATCACTGGGCAATATACTACATCATTGGCCAATATACTACGTAACTGGGCAATATACTACGTAACTGGGCAATATACTACGTGGCTCTGTGCTGTATACTACGTCACTGGGCAATATACAATGTAACTGGGCAATATACTACGTCACTGGGCAATATACAATGTAACTGGGCAATATACTACGTAGCTGGGCAATATACTACGTGGCTCTGTGCTGTATACTACGTCACTGGGCAATATACAATGTAACTGGGCAATATACTACGTAACTGGGCAATATACTACGTAACTGGGCAATATACTACGTGGCTCTGTGCTGTATACTACGTCACTGGGCAATATACAATGTAACTGGGCAATATACTACGTAGCTGGGCAATATACTACGTCGCTGGGCAATATACTACGTCGCTGGGCAATATACTACGTCACTGGGCAATATACAATGTAACTGGGCAATATACTACGTAGCTGGGCAATATACTACGTAGCTGGGCAATATACTACGTCGCTGGGCAATATACTACGTCGCTGGGCAATATACTACGTAACTGGGCAATATACTACGTAACTGGGCAATATACTACGTGGCTCTGTGCTGTATACTACGTCACTGGGCAATATACTACGTCACTGGGCAATATACAGTGTAACTGGGCAATATACTACGTCGCTGGGCAATATACTACGTCGCTGGGCAATATACTACGTGGCTGGGCAATATACTACGTAACTGGGCAATATACTACGTAACTGGGCAATATACTACGTGGCTCTGTGCTGTATACTACGTCACTGGGCAATATACTACATGACTAGGCAATATACTACGTGGCTCTGTGCTGTATACTACGTCACTGGGCAATATACTACGTCACTGGGCAATATACAATGTAACTGGGCAATATACTACGTCGCTGGGCAATATACTACGTGGCTGGGCAATATACTACGTCGCTGGGCAATATACTACGTAACTGGGCAATATACTACGTCACTGGGCAATATACTACATCACTGGGCAATATACTACGTCACTGGGCAATATACTACGTGGCTGGGCAATATACTACGTCGCTGGGCAATATACTACGTCACTGGGCAATATACTACGTGGCTGGGCAATATACTACGTGAACATACATATTCTAGAATACCCGATGCGTTAGAATCGGGCCAGGGTCACTTCCGTCTTTCTGTCTGTCCTTCTGTCTGTCTGTCTGTCACGGATATTCATTGGTCGCGGCCTCTGTCTGTCATGGAAATCCAAGTCGCTGATTGGTCGTGGCAAAACGCCCATGACCAATCGGCGACGGCCATAGTCTGGCAGCGAAATGGCCGCTGCTTTACTGCCCTGCAGTCAGCGCTGAGCGCTCACACAGGGTTACTGCCAGCGTTAATGGACCGCGGTGTAACGCACTCCGTTAACGCAGCTATTAACCCTGTGTGACCAACTTTTTACTATTGATGCTGCGTATGCAGCATCAATAGTAAAAAGATCTAATGTTCAAATACTAATAATAACAAAAAAAGGTTATTCTCATCTTGCGACGTCGCGCGCTGTCCTCGGTAGTGCAAGCGGCAGGTTCCGGTGCCAAGAATGCTATGCGAGAAGGACCTGCCATGACGTCACGGTCATGTGACCGCGACGTCATCACAGGTCCTGCACTCATACCAACCCTGGGACCTGAAGCTGCTGCGTGCACCGCACACAGGCGCCAGGACTTCAAGGGGCCTTCGAAAGGTGAGTATATGTTTATTTTTTATTTTAAGTCTTTTTTAACCACGAATATAGTGCCCACATTGCTATATACTATGTGGGCTGTGTTACATACTGCGTGGGCTCTGTTATATACTACATCTCTGTGCTATATACTATGTAGCTGGGCAATGTACAACGTGACTGTGCAATATACAGCGTGGCTGTGCAATATACTACGTGCTCTGTGTAATATACTACGTAGCTGTGCAATATACTATGTCGCTGTGTCGGTTCTGTTATATACTACGTCAACTGTGCAATATACTACGTGGCTCTGCTATATACTATGTGCCTGTGCAATATACTACGTGGCTCTACAATATACTACGTGGCTATGTTATATACTACGTGGCTCTGCTATATACTACGTGGCTGACCAATATACTACATACCTGTGCAATACACTACGTGGCTATGTTATATACTACGTGGCTGTGTTATATACTATGTAGCTCTGCTATATACTACGTACGCTGTGTTACATACTACGTAGCTCTGTTATATACTACGTAGCTATGTTATATACTACGCCGGTTGTGTTATATACTACGTCACTGTGCAATATAGTACGTAGCCTGTGCTATATACTACCTACATATTCTAGATTACCCGATACATTAGAATCGGGCCACCATCTAGTCTACTATATAATTGTCTAAGGGTCACTTCCGTCTTTCTGTCTGTCTGTCATGGAAATCCCAAGTCGCTGATTGGTCGCGGCAAAACAGCCACGACCAATCAGCGACAGGCACAGTCCGGCGGCAAAATGGCCGCTCCTTCCTCCCTGAAGTCAGTGCCCACTCCATAATCCCCTCCAGTCAGCGCTCACACAGGGTTAATGGCAGCGCTTAGCGGACCACGTTATGCCGCAGTGTAACGCACTCCGTTAACGCTGCTATTAACCCTGTGTGACCAACTTTTTACTATTGATGCTGCCTATGCAGCATCAATAGTAAAAAGATCTAATGTTAAAAATAAAAACAAATAAAAAATAGTTATGTACTCACCATCCGTCGGCCCCTCAGATCCAGAACCGGCCTTTCCCATCCATGCATTGCGGTCTCGCGAGATGATGACGTAGTGGTCTCGCGAACCATACGTCATCATCTCGCGAGACCGCAATGCACTCTTGGGACTGGAGCGCGCGAGGAGCTTCAGTAAATGCTTCGCCTGGATCTGGGGGCCAACGGAAGGTGAGTATATACTGTAACTATTTTTTATTTTAATTCTTTTTTTTTTTTTTAACAGGGATATGATGCCCACATTGCTATATACTGCGTGGGCTGTGCAATATACTACATGGTGTCATGAATCCCAATGGCTAGGGATAGCAAGGGACAAGCAAAGTAATACAAAATATCGGACGAGCTCTAGGGTGATGGAACCTGGGCTGACCGCTGCCCTACGCCTGACAAACGCAACTAGAGATAGCCAGGGAGCGTGCCTACGTTGGTTCTAGACGCCACGCACCAGCCTAAGAGCTAACTAGTACTGCAGAGAAAATAAGACCTCACTTGCCTCCAGAGGAATGAACCCCAAAAGGTATAGTTGCCCCCCACATGTATTGACGGTGAAATGAGAGGAAGGCACACACATAGAGATGATATATATAGGTTCAGCAAATTGAGGCCCGCTGTAAACTAGAAAGCAGAACGATACAAAAGGGGTCTGAGCGGTCAGCAAAAAACCCTAATCAAAAAACCATCCTGAGATTACAAGAACCCATGTGCCAACTCATGGCACATGGGGAGAACCTCAGTCCACTAGAGCTACCAGCTAGCATAGAGACATAATAAGCAAGCTGGACAAAAAAACAAACAACTGAAAATCAGCACTTAGCTTATCCTGAAAGATCTGGGAGCAGGTAGGCAGGAACCAAACAGAGCACATCTGAATACATTGATAGCCGGCAAGGGAATGACAGAAAGGCCAGGTAAAATAGGAAACACCCAGCCTCTGATGGACAGGTGGAAACCAAAGGCCGCAACCCACCAAAGTCACCCAGTACCAGCAGTAACCACCAGAGGGAGCCCAGAAACAGAATCCACAACAGTACCCCCCCTTGAGGAGGAGTCACCGAACCCTCACGAGAACCCCCAGGGCGATCAGGGTGAGCTCTATGGAAGGCGCGGACCAAATCAGTCGCATGAACATCGGAGGCGACCACCCAGGAATTATCCTCCTGACCATAACCCTTCCACTTAACCAAATACTGGAGTTTGCGTCTGGAAACACGAGAATCCAAGATCTTCTCAACAACATACTCCAATTCTCCCTCCACCAGCACCGGAGCAGGAGGCTCAACCGAAGGAACAACGGGCACCTCATACCTCCGCAACAACGACCGATGGAACACATTATGAATAGCAAACGATGCTGGGAGATCCAAACGAAAAGATACAGGGTTAAGAATCTCCGAGATCCTATAAGGACCGATGAACCGAGGCTTGAACTTAGGAGAAGAGACCTTCATAGGGACAAAACGAGAAGACAACCACACCAAATCCCCAACACGAAGTCGGGGACCCACGCGGCGACGGCGATTAGCAAACTGCTGAGCCTTCTCCTGAGACAACTTCAAATTGTCCACCACCTGATTCCAAATCTGATGTAGCCTGTCCACCACCACGTCCACTCCAGGACAATCCGAAAACTCCACCTGACCAGAGGAAAAACGAGGATGAAACCCCGAATTACAAAAAAAAGGAGAGACCAACGTGGCCGAACTAGCCCGATTATTAAGAGCAAATTCGGCCAGTGGCAAAAAAGCAACCCAGTCATCTTGATCAGCAGAAACAAAACACCTCAAATAAGTTTCCAAGGTCTGATTAGTTCGCTCCGTCTGGCCATTCGTCTGAGGATGGAATGCAGACGAGAAAGACAAATCAATGCCCATCTTGGCACAAAACGTCCGCCAAAATCTAGACACAAACTGGGATCCCCTGTCAGAAACGATATTCTCCGGAATCCCATGCAAACGAACCACGTTCTGAAAAAATAAAGGGACCAACTCAGAGGAGGAAGGCAACTTAGGCAAGGGCACCAAATGAACCATCTTAGAAAAGCGGTCACACACCACCCAGATAACGGACATTTTCTGTGAAACCGGGAGATCAGAAATAAAATCCATGGAAATGTGCGTCCAAGGCCTCTTCGGGATGGGCAAGGATAACAACAACCCACTGGCCCGAGAACAGCAAGGCTTAGCTCGAGCACACACTTCACAAGACTGCACAAAGGTACGCACATCCCTAGACAAGGAAGGCCACCAAAAAGACCTGGCCACCAAGTCTCTAGTACCAAATATTCCAGGATGACCAGCCAACACAGAAGAATGGACCTCGGAGATGACTCTACTGGTCCAATCATCCGGAACAAACAGTCTTTCTGGTGGACAACGATCCGGTTTATCCACCTGAAACTCCTGCAATGCACGTCGCAAGTCTGGGGATACGGCGGACAATATTACCCCATCCCTAAGGATACCAGTAGGCCCAGAGTCTCCAGGAGAGTCAGGCACAAAACTCCTGGAAAGAGCATCTGCCTTCACATTCTTCGAACCCGGCAGGTATGAAACCACGAAATTGAAACGAGAAAAAAACAACGACCAACGAGCCTGTCTGGGATTCAAACGCCTGGCAGACTCAAGGTAAATGAGATTCTTGTGATCAGTCAAGACCACCACACGATGTTTAGCACCCTCAAGCCAATGACGCCAACTCCTCAAATGCCCACTTCATGGCCAAAAGCTCCCGATTACCCACATCATAATTGCGCTCGGCGGGCGAGAATTTTCTAGAGAAGAATGCACATGGCTTCATCACCGAGCCATTAGAACTTCTCTGTGACAAAACTGCCCCCGCTCCAATCTCGGAAGCATCAACCTCAACCTGAAAAGGAAGTGAAACATCTGGTTGACACAACACAGGAGCAGAAGAAAACCGGCGCTTAAGTTCCTGAAAGGCCTCCACGGCCGCAGGAGACCAATCAGCAACATCAGCACCCTTTTTAGTCAAATCAGTCAAAGGTTTAACAATACTGGAAAAATTAGCAATGAACCGACGATAAAAATTAGCAAACCCCAAGAACTTCTGAAGGCTCTTAACAGATGTAGGTTGTGTCCAGTCACAAATCGCCTGAACCTTGACGGGATCCATCTCAATAGTAGAAGGAGAAAAAATGTACCCCAAAAAAGAAATCTTCTGGACTCCGAAGAGACACTTTGAGCCCTTCACAAACAGAGAATTGGCCCGCAGAACCTGAAACACCTTCCTGACCTGTAAAACATGAGACTCCCAGTCATCAGAAAACACCAAAATATCATCCAAATACACAATCATAAACTTATCCAGATATTCACGGAAAATATTGTGCATAAAGGACTGAAAGACTGACGGAGCATTGGAGAGTCCAAAAGGCATTACCAAATACTCAAAATGGCCCTCAGGCATATTAAATGCGGTTTTCCACTCGTCACCCTGTTTTATCCGCACCAGATTATACGCACCGCGAAGATCTATCTTAGTGAACCACCTAGCCCCCTTAATGCGAGCAAACAAATCAGTCAATAATGGCAGTGGATACTGATATTTGACTGTAATCTTATTCAGAAGGCGATAATCTATACAAGGCATCAGGGAACCATCTTTTTTTGCCACGAAAAAAAAACCTGCTCCCAGAGGGGACGAAGATGGACGAATATGTCCCTTTTCCAAGGACTCCTTAATATAATTCCGCATAGCAGTATGCTCTGGCAGTGACAGATTAAATAAACGACCCTTAGGGAACTTACTGCCAGGAATCAATTCTATAGCACAGTCACAATCTCTATGCGGAGGGAGCGAATTGAGCTTAGGCTCCTCAAAAACATCCCTATAGTCAGACAAAAACGCAGGGACCTCAGAAGGAGTAGATGAAGCGATTGAAATCGGAGGTGCATAATCATGAACCCCCTGACATCCCCAGCTTAACACAGACATTGTTTTCCAGTCCAGGACAGGATTATGAGTTTGTAACCATGGCAGACCAAGCACTAGTACATCATGTAAATTATACAGTACAAGGAAGCGAATCACCTCCTGATGAACGGGAGTCATGCGCATGGTCACTTGTGTCCAATACTGCGGTTTATTCATAGCCAATGGTGTAGAGTCAATTCCCTTCAGAGGAATAGGAACTTCCAGAGGTTCCAGACTAAAACCGCAGCGTTTAGCAAATGACCAATCCATAAGACTCAGGGCAGTGCCCGAATCCACATAGGCATCGACGGAAATGGAAGACAGTGAAAAAATCAGAGTCACAGACAAAATGAACTTAGGCTGCAGAGTACCAATGGCAAAAGATTTATCAACCCTTTTTGTGCGTTTAGAGCATGCTGATATAACATGAGCTGAATCACCACAATAAAAACACAATCCATTTTTCCGCCTATAATTTTGCCGTTCACTTCTGGACTGAATTCTATCACATTGCATAGTCTCAGGTGCCTGTTCAGAAGACACCGCCAACTGGTGCACGGGTTTGCGCTCCCATAAACGCCGATCAATCTGAATGGCCATAGCCATAGACTCATTCAGACCTGTAGGCGCAGGGAACCCCACCATAATATCCTTAATGGCCTAGGAAAGACCATTTCTGAAGTTTGCAGCCAGGGCGCACTCATTCCACTGAGTAAGCACCGACCATTTCCGAAATTTTTGACAATATATTTCCGCTTCATCATACCCCTGAGAGAGGGCTAATAAAGCCTTTTCAGCCTGAATCTCCAGGTTGGGTTCCTCATAGAGCAATCCCAATGCCAGAAAAAACGCATCCACACTGAGCAATGCAGGATCCCCTGGTGCCAATGCAAATGCCCAATTCTGAGGGTCGCCCCGCAGGAAAGATATTACAATCTTGACCTGTTGAGCAGGGTCTCCAGAGGAGCGAGATTTTAAAGAAAGAAACAATTTACAATTGTTCCTGAAATTCAGGAAGGTAGATCTATCTCCAGAAAAGAACTCTGGAATAGGAATTCTAGGTTCAGACATGGGAGTGTGAACAACAAAATCCTGTATGTTTTGAACTTTTGCCGCGAGATTACTCAGGCTGGAAGCCAAACTCTGGACATCCATGTTAAACAGCTAATATCAGAGCCATTCAAGGGTTAAGAGGAGGTAAGAAGCAGCTAGACAGCAATTAAGGGCTAGGCAGCAAAACTCTGAAGGAAAAAAAAAAAAAAATAAATAAATTTCCCTTAAACACTTCTTTTTCTCCTGCTTCAGCCCAAACAATTAACACTTTGTGGGCCGGCTATACTGTCATGAATCCCAATGGCTAGGGATAGCAAGGGACAAGCAAAGTAATACAAAATATCGGACGAGCTCTAGGGTGATGGAACCTGGGCTGACCGCTGCCCTACGCCTGACAAACGCAACTAGAGATAGCCAGGGAGCGTGCCTACGTTGGTTCTAGACGCCACGCACCAGCCTAAGAGCTAACTAGTACTGCAGAGAAAATAAAGACCTCACTTGCCTCCAGAGGAATGAACCCCAAAAGGTATAGTTGCCCCCCACATGTATTGACGGTGAAATGAGAGGAAGGCACACACATAGAGATGATATATATAGGTTCAGCAAATTGAGGCCCGCTGTAAACTAGAAAGCAGAACGATACAAAAGGGGTCTGAGCGGTCAGCAAAAAACCCTAATCAAAAAAACCATCCTGAGATTACAAGAACCCATGTGCCAACTCATGGCACATGGGGAGAACCTCAGTCCACTAGAGCTACCAGCTAGCATAGAGACATAATAAGCAAGCTGGACAAAAAACCAACAACTGAAAATCAGCACTTAGCTTATCCTGAAAGATCTGGGAGCAGGTAGGCAGGAACCAAACAGAGCACATCTGAATACATTGATAGCCGGCAAGGGAATGACAGAAAGGCCAGGTAAAATAGGAAACACCCAGCCTCTGATGGACAGGTGGAAACCAAAGGCCGCAACCCACCAAAGTCACCCAGTACCAGCAGTAACCACCAGAGGGAGCCCACAAACAGAATCCACAACAGACCTCACTCATACCCAGCTGGCACTTTTCCGGCTTAATGGTCAACCCTGCCCTCTGGATCCTCCCTAACACCTGCGCAAGGTGCTGTAGGTGATCCTCCCAGGTGGCACTGAAGATGGCAATGTCATCCAGGTATGCGGTCGCATACCCTTCCAGTCCCTTGAGCAGCGTGTTGACCATCCGCTGAAAAGTGGCAGGGACATTCTTCATGCCGAAGGGCATCACCGTGGACTCGTACAGTCCAAATGGGGTGATAAAGGCAGAGTGTTCCCGTGCCTTAGGGGTCAGGGGAATCTGCCAATATCCCCTGCTCAGATCCATGATGGTCAGGTACTTGGCCCCGGCCAGCTGATCGAGCAGGTCATCGATGCGCGGCATTGGGTACGCATCGGTGACCGTCACAGCGTTGAGCCCCCGGTAGTCCACGCAGAACCGCGTAGTTCGGTCCTTTTTAGGGACGAGGACTACAGGTGAAGCCCACACGCTGTTGGACGCTTGGATCACCCCCAGCTTCAGCATCTCATCTATCTCTTGGCGCATGTGCTTCTGCACCTCGAGAGAGACCCGATATGCTGAACGCCGGATCGGGGGGTGACTGCCGGTGTCTACATCATGGACGGCTGCCTCAGTCCTTCCGGGCAGGTTGCTGAACAGCTCCCGAAAGGGGTGTAGGGTGACCCCCAGCTGGGAACTTTGGTCCTCCAAGAGCTAGTGGCCAACCCCCACATCCTCGATGTATCCACCCGCCTTGGCTTGGGTGAGCAGATCCAGGAGGGTTTCTACCTCACCTTCCTCTGGGAGGTTGCACACTGGGTGGGCACAATCCTCCCACTCATGATGTGCCTTCATCATGTTCACGTGGAAAGCCTTCCTCCTTCCACGGGCGTGGTCCAGGGTGACCATATAGGTGACGGCGTTGAGCTGCTGGTGCACGAGGTATGGACCCTCCCAGGCCGCCTGAAGCTTGTTTTGTGGGACGGGGACCAGTACCCACCTGGTAGGTCCTCTCACAAGCATGGTGGTCGTACCACCGCTTCTGGTCAGCTTGGGCCTGGGCCATATTGTCATGCACCAGCCGGGTCAAGGCCGTCATTCTGTCCCGGAAGCGCACAACATACTCAATGGCCGACACTCCAGGGGTGGACAAATCTCCTTCCCACGCTTCCTTCACCAGAGCAAGGGGCCCCCGTACACGTCACCCATACAGGAGCTCAAAGGGGGAGAACCCCATTGAGGCCTGTGGAACCTCCCGGTAGGCAAATAGAAGGTGTGGGAGATACCGCTCCCAGTCTCTCCCGTGGGAGTCGACCAACATCTTAAGCATCTGCTTTAAGGTGCCGTTGAACCGCTCACACACAGGCCATTGGTCTGTGGGTGATACGGGCTGGCTACCAGATGTTGCACCTTTATCTGCTTACAGAGAGACTCCATCAGCTGTGACATGAACTGTGTCCCTCGGTCGGTGAGCATTTCCTGGGGGAACCCCACTCTGGAGAAGATCTCCAGTAAGGCAGTGGCCACTTTGTCAGCCCAAATGGACGACAAAGCTACCGCCTCTGGGTACCGAGTGGCATAGTCCACTACCGTTAATATGAAGCATTTTCTGGAGCGGCTGGGAGTGGACAGAGGTCCAATGAGATCCACAGCCACCCTCGAGAAAGGCTCTTCAATGATGGGCAGAGTTACCAGTGTGGCTTTGGGGCGCCGCCCCGCCTTCCCCACCCTCTGACAGGTGTCACACGAACGGCAGTAGGCAATTACCTCGGTCCTCATTCCAGGCCAGTAGAAATGCTGCACTAGCCTGACCCTGGTTTTAGCGATCCCTAGGTGTCCGGCCATGGGAATCTCGTGTGCTATCCGCAACAATTCCGCCCTGAACGGATAGGGTACCACTAACTGTCGGTCCCTGGGCCACGCCTCCGGTGAACCCTGCTGGACCGTTACCCGGTACAGCCGTCCCTGGTCCCAGACCACCCGCTCGCGGTCTGACTCCCCAGGAGGCTGTGCCGCCTGCTCCTTGAGAGCTTTCAGGCTAGCGTCAGCTTCCAACGCTGCCTGAAATCCCTGACTCGATGTGGCGAGAATGGATGACACTACCACATCCGCTGTCCGCTCCCCGGGATCTGTCTCCTGGCTGCTGTCTGACTCGGCAGCCACTTGGTCAGAGAGGGGGAAGCCGTCGGACCTCTGCAAGGCTCCTCGGGCTCCGGCGCTCCCACTCCGGGTGACAGCGGCCACGACCGCTGTGCCCATGGGTAGCACCTGCTTCCCCCCAGCCCCTGACCAAGTCACCGGGTCAGGCAGACTTCCCTGCCCTCCTGACATCCCGGGTTTGGGGAACTCCTGCCCTGGGGTCTTACCTGGTGGCTCCTCTCCTGGGACACCCCCTCCCGCCATGGCCTGTTCCCCTTCCTGCAGGGGCCCTAGACTCAGCAGGCTGGATTCACTTAGGGGCCCTACACTGCCCATAGCAGCCCCTCCCTCCACCTCTGAGCTCTCCCCTGTCCTCCCTGTGAGCCCTGTGTGTGTGGTATCAGTGCATGGAGTACCCTCAGGTTTCACTCCCTCCCCCACTGTTGGAGGCACATTCAACACATCAACATTCACAGTAGAGTCATGACATTCTTGGGGAGCCCCAAATCGGTCCCAAGTAATACATTAGCAGGAATATTTGACGTTACTCCCACCTCCCGCACTCCCCTCCCGGCGCCCCAGTCCAAAAACACCTTGGCAACAGGCAGCGCCGATTCCACGCCTCCAATTCCGGAGACGGAAAGGGTTTTCCCCGGTACCAAGTCTTGAGGGGACACCACCTCAGGACGTACTAGGGTTCGTTCAGCGCCTGTGTCCCGCAGTCCCATGACCGCTGAGCGGCCGATAGTGACGGGTTGGTAATTGTCCAGGGACCACCCACCACCCCCTCCCACACATAAAACAGTGGACGATTCCGGGGACAGGGATGGGGCCTTAAGACGCTGGGGACATACAGCCTTGAAGTGTCCCAGCTGGTTGCAGTGATGACAACGTCTGGGTTCTGTGCCTGGCCTGGAGAGGGCAGCAGGGGGGTACACCCCTTGCACTCTGGGGGCTGGGGAAACAGGGTCAGGATTGGGCTTACCCCCTCTCCAGGAGCTGCTGGCAGGCTTCTTCGGCTCAGGCGCCTGTTATGACCCCAATGGCGAGGGTCTCAGAGGAACGTGGAAGTCTGCAGAATACAAAAATCCAGCTCATAGGGCAGTGGTAACTGGGTTGACCATATATCTACTCCTAACGCCAACACTAGAAGTAGCCGGGGATCATTCCTACGTTGATTCTAGATGACACGCGCCAGCCGGAGAATCTAGCTACCCCTAGTAGAGGAAAACAAAGACCTTTCTTGCCTCCAGAGAAGGGGACCCCAAAGCTGGATAGAAGCCCCCCACAAATAATGACGGTGAGGTAAGAGGAAATGACAAACACAGAAATAAACCAGGTTTAGCACAGAGAGGCCCGCTTACTAATAGCAGAATAAAGAAAGGTAACTTATATGGTCAACAAAAACCCTATCAAAATCCACACTGGAAATTCAAGAACCCCCGAACCGTCTAACGGTCCGGGGGGAGAACACCAGCCCCCCTAGAGCTTCCAGCAAAGGTCAGGATATAGATTTGGAACAAGCTGGACAAAAATACAAAACCAAAACAAATAGCAAAAAGCAAAAGGCAGACTTAGCTGATATAACTGGAACCAGGATCAGTAGACAAGAGCACAGCAGACTAGCTCTGATAACTACGTTGCCAGGCATAGAACTGAAGGTCCAGGGAGCTTATATAGCAACACCCCTAACTAACGACCCAGGTGCGGATAAAAGGAATGACAGAAAAACCAGAGTCAAAAAACTAGTAACCACTAGAGGGAGCAAAAAGCAAATTCACAACAGTACCCCCCCCTTAGTGAGGGGTCACCGAACCCTCACCACGACCACCAGGGCGATCAGGATGAGCGGCATGAAAGGCACGAACTAAATCGGCCGCATGAACATCAGAGGCGACCACCCAGGAATTATCCTCCTGACCATAGCCCTTCCACTTGACCAGGTACTGAAGCCTCCGCCTGGAGAGGCGAGAATCCAAGATCTTCTCCACCACGTACTCCAACTCGCCCTCAACCAACACCGGAGCAGGAGGCTCAGCAGAAGGAACTACAGGCACAATGTACCGCCGCAACAAGGACCTATGAAATACATTGTGAATAGCAAACGACACAGGAAGATCCAGACGAAAAGATACAGGATTAAGGATTTCCAATATCTTGTAAGGCCCAATAAAACGAGGTTTAAATTTGGGAGAGGAGACCTTCATAGGAACAAAGCGGGAAGAAAGCCATACCAAATCCCCAACGCGTAGTCGGGGACCCACACCGCGGCGGCGGTTGGCAAAGCGCTGAGCCTTCTCCTGTGACAACTTCAAGTTGTCCACCACATGATTCCAGATCTGCTGCAACCTATCCACCACAGAATCCACCCCAGGACAGTCAGAAGGCTCCACATGACCCGAAGAAAAACGAGGATGGAAACCAGAGTTGCAGAAAAAAGGCGAAACCAAGGTGGCGGAACTAGCCCGATTATTAAGGGCAAACTCAGCCAACGGCAAGAATGTCACCCAATCGTCCTGATCAGCAGAGACAAAACACCTCAAATAAGCCTCCAAAGTCTGATTAGTTCGCTCCGTCTGTCCATTAGTCTGAGGATGGAAAGCAGACGAAAACGACAAATCAATGCCCATCCTACTACAAAAGGATCGCCAGAACCTGGAAACGAACTGGGATCCTCTGTCTGACACAATATTCTCAGGGATGCCGTGCAAACGAACCACGTTCTGAAAAAACACAGGAACCAGATCGGAAGAGGAAGGCAGCTTAGGCAAAGGAACCAAATGGACCATCTTGGAGAAGCGATCACATATCACCCAGATAACGGACATGCCCTGAGATAGCGGAAGATCAGAAATGAAATCCATGGAGATATGTGTCCAAGGTCTCTTCGGGACAGGCAAGGGCAAGAGCAAACCGCTGGCACGAGAACAGCAAGGCTTAGCTCGAGCACAAGTCCCACAGGACTGCACAAATGACCGCACATCCCTTGACAAGGAAGGCCACCAAAAGGACCTGGCCACCAGATCTCTGGTGCCAAAAATTCCCGGGTGACCTGCCAACACCGAGGAATGAACCTCGGAAATGACTCTGCTGGTCCACTTATCCGGGACAAACAGTCTGTCAGGTGGACAAGACTCAGGCCTATCAGCCTGAAATCTCTGCAACACACGTCGCAGATCTGGAGAAATAGCTGACAAGATAACTCCATCTTTAAGAATACCAACAGGATCAGCGACTCCAGGAGCATCAGGCACAAAGCTCCTAGAAAGAGCATCGGCCTTCACATTCTTTGAACCTGGTAAATACGAGACAACAAAATCAAAGCGGGAGAAAAACAATGACCAGCGGGCCTGTCTCGGATTAAGGCGTTTAGCAGACTCGAGATACATCAGATTTTTGTGATCAGTCAAGACCACCACACGATGCTTGGCACCCTCGAGCCAATGACGCCACTCCTCAAATGCCCATTTCATGGCCAACAACTCCCGATTGCCCACATCATAATTTCGCTCGGCAGGCGAAAACTTCCTAGAGAAAAAGGCACAAGGTTTCATAACAGAGCAACCAGGGCCTCTCTGCGACAAAACGGCCCCTGCCCCAATCTCCGAAGCATCCACCTCAACCTGAAAGGGAAGTGAGACGTCAGGCTGGCACAAAACAGGCGCCGAAGTAAACCGGCGTTTCAACTCCTGGAAAGCCTCCACGGCAGCAGGAGCCCAGTTAGCTACATCGGAGCCCTTCTTGGTCATATCCGTCAAAGGTTTCACAATGCTAGAAAAATTAGCGATAAAACGACGGTAGAAGTTAGCGAAGCCCAAGAACTTCTGAAGACTCTTAACTGACGAGGGCTGAGTCCAATCAAGAATAGCTCGGACCTTGACTGGGTCCATCTCCACAGCAGAAGGGGAAAAAATGAACCCCAAAAAGGGAACCTTCTGTACACCAAAGAGACACTTTGAGCCCTTGACAAACAAAGAATTTTCACGCAAAATTTTAAAGACCAACCTGACCTGCTCCACATGCGAATCCCAATTATCAGAAAAAACCAAAATATCATCCAGATAAACAATCAAAAATTTATCCAGATACTTCCGGAAAATGTCATGCATAAAGGACTGAAAAACTGAAGGCGCATTGGAGAGCCCAAAAGGCATCACCAAGTACTCAAAATGACCTTCGGGCGTATTGAATGCGGTTTTCCATTCATCACCTTGCTTAATGCGCACAAGGTTGTACGCACCACCCACGAAGGTCTATCTTGGTGAACCACTTGGCACCCTTAATCCGGGCAAACAAGTCAGACAACAGCGGTAAAGGATACTGAAACTTGACAGTGATCTTATTTAAAAGCCGATAATCAATACAAGGTCTCAAAGATCCGTCCTTTTTTGCCACAAAAAAGAATCCCGCACCAAGAGGGGAAGAAGACGGACGAATATGTCCTTTCTCCAGAGACTCCTTGATATATGAACGCATAGCGGTATGTTCAGGTACCGACAGATTAAACAGTCTTCCCTTAGGAAATTTACTGCCTGGGATCAAATCTATAGCACAGTCACAGTCCCTATGAGGAGGCAGTGCACTGGACTCAGACTCACTGAAGACATCCTGATAATCAGACAAATACTCCGGAACTTCCGAAGGCGTAGAAGAAGCAATAGACACAGGCAGGGAATCCTCATGAATACCACGACAGCCCCAACTTGAGACTGACATAGCCTTCCAGTCCAGGACTGGATTATGGGTCTGTAACCATGGCAGCCCTAAAACGACCAAATCATGCATTTTATGTAAAACCAGGAAACGTATCACCTCGCGGTGTTCAGGAGTCATGCACATGGTAACCTGTGTCCAATACTGCGGTTTATTTGCTGCCAATGGTGTAGCATCAATACCCCTAAGAGGAATAGGATTTTCTAATGGTTCAAGAGTAAAACCACAGCGCTTAGCAAATGAGAGATCCATGAGACTCAGGGCAGCACCTGAATCTACAAACGCCATGACAGGATAAGATGACAGTGAGCAAATCAAAGTTACAGACAGAATAAATTTAGGATGCAAATTACCAACGGTGACAGGACTAACAACCTTAGCTATACGTTTAGAGCATGCTGAGATAATATGTGTAGAATCACCACAGTAGTAGCACAAGCCATTCCGGCGTCTATGAATTTTCCGCTCATTTCTAGTCAGGATTCTATCACATTGCATTAAATCAGGTGTCTGTTCAGACAACACCATGAGGGAATTTGCGGTTTTTCTATCACATTGCACCGAATTAGGTGTCTGTTCAGACAACACCATGAGGGAATTTGCGGTTTTGCGCTCCCGCAACCGCCGGTCAATTTGAATAGCCAGTGCCATAGTATCATTCAGACCTGTGGGAATGGGAAAACCCACCATAACATTCTTAATGGCTTCAGAAAGGCCATTTCTAAAATTAGCGGCCAGTGCACACTCGTTCCAATGTGTCAGCACGGACCATTTCCGAAATTTTTGGCAATACACTTCAGCCTCGTCCTGCCCCTGAGACATAGCCAGCAAGGCCTTTTCTGCCTGAATCTCAAGATTGGGTTCCTCATAAAGTAAACCGAGCGCCAGAAAAAACGCATCAAGATCAGCCAATGCCGGATCTCCTGGCGCCAGCGAAAAAGCCCAATCCTGAGGGTCGCCCCGTAAGAACGAAATAACAATTTTTACTTGCTGAGCAGAATCTCCAGATGAACAGGGTCTCAGGGACAAAAACAATTTACAATTATTCACGAAATTCCTAAACTTAAACCTGTCTCCGGAAAACAGTTCAGGAATCGGTATTTTAGGTTCTGACCTAGGATTTCTGATAACATAATCTTGTATGCCCTGCACACGAGTAGCCAGCTGGTCCACACTTGTAATCAAGGTCTGGACATTCATGTCTGCAGCAAGCATAGCCACTCTGAGGTAAAGGGGAAAAAGAAAAAAAAAACTCAGAATCTTCTTTCTTATAATCCCTCTTCTGCAATGCATTAAACATTTAATACTGGCCTGGCAAACTGTTATGACCCCAATGGCGAGGGTCTCAGAGGTACGTGGAAGTCTGCAGAATACAAAAATCCAGCTCATAGGGCAGTGGTAACTGGGTTGACCATATATCTACTCCTAACGCCAACACTAGAAGTAGCCGGGGATCATTCCTACGTTGATTCTAGATGACACGCTCCAGCCGGAGAATCTAGCTACCCCTAGTAGAGGAAAACAAAAGACCTTTCTTGCCTCCAGAGAAGGGGACCCCAAAGCTGGATAGAAGCCCCCCACAAATAATAACGGTGAGGTAAGAGGAAATGACAAACACAGAAATGAACCAGGTTTAGCACAGAGAGGCCCGCTTACTGATAGCAGAATAAAGAAAGGTAACTTATATGGTCAACAAAAACCCTATCAAAATCCACACTGGAAATTCAAGAACCCCCGAACCGTCTAACGGTCCGGGGGGAGAACACCAGCCCCCTAGAGCTTCCAGCAAAGGTCAGGATATAGATTTGGAACAAGCTGGACAAAAATACAAAACCAAAACAAATAGCAAAAAGCAAAAGGCAGACTTAGCTGATATAACTGGAACCAGGATCAGTAGACAAGAGCACAGCAGACTAGCTCTGATAACTACGTTGCCAGGCATTGAACTGAAGGTCTAGGGAGCTTATATAGCAACACCCCTAACTAACGACCCAGGTGCGGATAAAAGGAATGACAGAAAAACCAGAGTCAAAAAACTAGTAACCACTAGAGGGAGCAAAAAGCAAATTCACAACAGGCGCCCTGTTATTGGCATACTCGTCTGCCAGGGCAGCTGTAGCAGAAGCCCCCTTCGGTTTCCGGTCACGGAGGAACTGCTGGAGGTCCTCTGGGCAGTTCCACAAGAACTTCTCCATGACGAACAGTTCCTGGACCTCCTGGCGGGTGGTGAGCGCTAGACCCGAGGTCCAGTGCTCTGCAGTTCTCAGCAACGCCCGCATGTGGTCGGTCCAGGTGTCCTTTGGGCCCTGTTGCAGGCTCCGGAACTTCTTGCGGTAGGACTCCGGGGTGAGGCTGTAGTGCTGGATCAGGGCCCGCTTGATGCTGCTGTAGTCCTGCTCCGCCCCGGCAGGTAAGTCCCCCAAAACTTCCAGGGATTTACCCCTCAAATGGGGGGTCAGGTATCTTGCCCACTGATCCGGGGCCAGATGGTGTTGAAGGCAGGTCCTTTCAAAGGCCAGCAAGAAGGAATCCAGGTCTCCATCCTTCTCAAGCAAAGGGAAGTCCTCGGCCCGGACTTTGGAAGCCCTGGACTCTGGTGGTGCTGGGGCGTCCAGCGGGAGCCCGTGTTGAGCCATCTCCAGTCGGTGCTGGCGCTCCGCTGCTCTCTCTGCCGCTGCTTGTTCCGCTGCCCGCTCTGCAGCTTTCTCGGCCCGCTCCGCTGCTTCACGGCGTTCTGCACGCTCTCGCTCCGCCGCTTCATGGCGTTCTGCACGCTCGGCCTCCGCTGCTTTCTCTGCAGCTGCCATGAGTCTCATATAGGCGTCTTCATTACCCGCCTCGAGACGTGCCACTGCCGCTGCAACAAGGGCCTCTGATGTGGACAGGCTGGGGCGGGTAGGTGGTGGGTAGTCCCTTGCCGGACTAAGCACGGGTGGCTGGCTCCTTGGGGAGTCTGGGCTGAGCTCCCCTCGCCTTGAACAGTACCGTCCACCACCACCTCCTTATCGACCATAGCACTGGCCTGCGCCCTCACTGCACTCCTGGTGCCCTCCGCCATCTTTGGAACCTCTGGTTACTGACACAGCTGTAACCCTGACCTTGCACACAACTTATTATATCTACACTTTGACCGTCTAGTGCTGGGCTGACCTTAAGACCCCAGCAGTGAAAGTTACCACTGGTAGTCTTTAGTTTCTGGGAGTAGGGGTCCCACGAACACTATTACTCTGATCCCACCGCTTGCCACCAATGTGAAGAACACCGTTCCTCCGACGTCACCAATCCGTGACGTCACTACACAGGCACAGCTCTCCGGCGCCCCATTTGTCTCTCAGGTCAGTAAGGGAACTGCACCTAGAGCAAATGGCCGCCGGGGAGACTGCCCTGTTACCCACGCTGGGTATTCTAAGATTCGCAATCAGAGTAAAAGGATCAGCCCAAAATTAAGTTATGGTTTAATTGCCTTAAGGGCGCACTAGGTAATTACAAGAAATATACAATCACAATATATCAAGAGCTACAGTCAGTACAATATAACATTAATAATACAAGGCTTAAAGGTATGAAGCTGGAGGTCAATTTACCCGGTTGAAGGTCGCTTGTGGAAGCCAGGGGGCTCTGCGCTCCACAGGTAGACAGGTTAGTTGCTGGGCAGCCCCCAGAAAGCGTGTGCTTGCCCCCCTCTGACTGGCCTGCCCTCTTTCGTAGTTCCTCAGTTAGTCATCTTCTTCTGTGTGTGTCACTCTCCAAGTGTCCCAGCTCTTAACCCTGCTGTGACCCTCCCCCTGTAGCTGGGTGGGCTTAGCGATCTCCACTCCTCTGCAACCCTGCAAGATTTATTCCAATATCTAATAAATGGGATAACTTCTCTCAGGATGATCGGATCAGTACACGGGCAGTACCAGCGCCTGTGGTTTGTTCTGCCGGTCGTACAGGGATTAAACCTGGACCCTTTCGGTCCCTGTGGGAAGCTGATCTCTATATCTCGGGTTTCAGACCTCCCACGGACACGGGAGTTGCACTGTTAGATGCGCAAGTTCTACAGGGCGAGGGGAATATTTTTTATGAGCCAGTACCTCGGACGATGCGTCAATAATTCACGATTCCATGTTGGAGACGGTTCGACTGGACGGCCATAATAAATGTGTATCCTGTGGCCACTTGACATGCGTGCTATAATGAAGCCCCCAAGCACCTCTAGGTCCCCTGCTGGTGTGGCTTTCTCACTCAGGCTTTGAAATGCTATCTGCCTGCCACATTGTGCTCAGCCAATTACCATACTGATAGGAACTTATTCATTAGAAACGGTGGGGGCCTGGAGACAAAATGGAGTCACGCCAATCTCGGTTAGTATGCCCGTCCAAGATGGCGGCTGTTCCCTCATCACAGCGTCGTCCAGACATTGCTCGGCGTCATGTCCAGCGTCTGTCTCGCCCCAGGGTGTATTGTGAGATTGCAGCACTGGATGAGCGGTTTATGGACCTCGGACCAGCAGGATATTTATCCCTCATTACTTTGTATCCGCAGATTAAATATCGGGAGGACGGAGAACGATTCAAGTCCGTTTTCCACTGGGACATGAAAGGTATCGAGCGCGATCAGAACTACAAATCTCAGCATGCCATGAAGCAGGTATCTCAGCACTTTGAGGTTGGGGGGGGATCGGGGGCAGCTTCTGACGTCCATTGATTTATTTATTTTTTTTACCCCCAGAATGTATGTGAGGAGGGAGAATCGTGGCTGTGTAACGTAGACCCGGACATGGTGCGCATCGAGCAGGCGCAGGAGACCATAAATAATGTAAGACCCTCAGGGAGCAAAGTGGTGGGTGTTCTGGATGTGAGGCTTTCTGGAGACAAACGCCAGCCCCAGACTGACAGAAGTGTCCCCCAAACTGCGGCTCCTATAGTGTCATCACCTGAGCGGGGGCCGCCAGTGACAGCCCCACGTGGCGGCTTTCATCAGTGACTTCCCATGTGGGACTAACTCCAGATGACAATGTTTCTCCCCAGGTGCAATATACAGAGGAGTACGAGGAGCAGATCAGGAAAGGAAGCTTCCCGGCCATGATCACCCCGGCCTACCAGACAGCACGGAAAGCGGCTCAGCTGGCCAGCAACGTAAGTGCCGCATCATACACCGCAACATACGTGCCTCATCATACACCGCAACGCAAGTGCCTCATCATACACCGCAATATACGTGCCCCATCATACACCGCAACGTAAGTGCCCCATCATACACCGCAACGCAAGTGCCCCATCATACACCGCAACATACGTGCCCCATCATACACCGCAACGCAAGTGCCCCATCATACACCGCAACATACGTGCCTCATCATACACCGCAACGCAAGTGCCTCATCATACACCGCAATATACGTGCCCCATCATACACCGCAACGTAAGTGCCCCATCATACACCGCAACGCAAGTGCCCCATCATACACCGCAACATACGTGCCTCATCATACACCGCAACGCAAGTGCCTCATCATACACCACAATATACGTGCCCCATCATACACCGCAACGTAAGTGCCCCATCATACACCGCAACGCAAGTGCCCCATCATACACCGCAACATACGTGCCTCATCATACACCGCAACGCAAGTGCCTCATCATACACCGCAATATACGTGCCCCATCATACACCGCAACGTAAGTGCCCCATCATACACCGCAACGCAAGTGCCCCATCATACACCGCAACATACGTGCCCCATCATACACCGCAACGCAAGTGCCCCATCATACACCGCAACATACGTGCCTCATCATACACCGCAACGCAAGTGCCTCATCATACACCGCAATATACGTGCCCCATCATACACCGCAACGTAAGTGCCCCATCATACACCGCAACGCAAGTGCCCCATCATACACCGCAACATACGTGCCCCATCATACACCGCAACGCAAGTGCCCCATCATACACCGCAACATTCGTGCCTCATCATACACCGCAACGCAAGTGCCTCATCATACACCGCAATATACGTGCCTCATCATACACCGCAACGTAAGTGCCCCATCATACACCGCAACGTAAGTGCCCCATCATACACCGCAACGTAAGTGCCCCATCATACACCGCAACGCAAGTGCCCCCTGATACTGTGCACACAATGTTTCTGTATTATCTATCACAGGTGGAATACAAGCGCGGCCATGATGAGCGGGTTTCGCAGTACACCAGTGTAGTGGACACAAAGGATATTTTACATGCCAAGTCTGGAGGACAACACCGCAGTGATGTAAGAACCACAATTTCCCCTGCACCACAACGGTGTCATCAGACCCTGACACTTTCCTTTTCTCTCCTAGATAAAATATACAGAAGAATATGAAGAGCAGAGGGGGAAGGGCAGCTACCCAGCATTGATCACACCAGGCTACCAGATTGCCAAGAAGGCTAATGAGCTGGCCAGTGATGTAAGCTTTGGACCAAGTACTTCTTATTAAACTAACGTACCAGTTATGGCCCAAGATGTGATGTAGATCCTTACTACAAACTTCGTCTGTATATATTCATATGCCAGTGGCTGAATAAACCTGTATATAGGGAGCTTGTCCCAGAGGTGATTTAAAAAATCTGTATGTAGTGAGCTCCCTCTAGAGGAGACAGTATAAATCTGTATGCAGTGAGCTCCCTCTAGTGGTGTCTGTATAAATCTGTATGCAGTAAGCTCCCTGTAGTGGTGACTGTATAAATCTGTATGTAGTGAGCTCCCTCTAGAGGAGACAGTATAAATCTGTATGTAGTGAGCTCCCTCTAGAGGAGACAGTATAAATCTGTATGTAGTGAGCTCCCTCTAGAGGAGACAGTATAAATCTGTATGTAGTGAGCTCCCTCTAGAGGAGACAGTATAAATCTGTATGCAGTGAGCTCCCTCTAGTGGAGGATGTATAAATCTGTATGCAGTGAGCTCCCTCTAGAGGAGACAGTATAAATCTGTATGTAGTGAGCTCCCTCTAGTGGTGGCTGTATAAATCTGTATGTAGTGAGCTCCCTCTAGTGGTGGCTGTATAAATCTGTATGCAGTGAGCTCCCTCTAGTGGTGGTTCAATATATCTGTATGCAGTGAGCTCCCCCTAGTGGTGGCTGAATATATCTGTATGCAGTGAGGTCCCTCTAGTGGTGGCTGAATATATCTGTATGCAGTGAGCTCCCTCTAGTGCTGGCTATATATATCTGTATGTAGTGAGCTCCCTCTAGTGGTGACTGTATATATCTGTATATAATGAGTTCCCTCTAGTGGTGGCTGTATTTATCTGTATGTAGTGAGCTCCCTCTAGTGGACGATGTATAAATCAGTATGCAGTGAACTCCCTCTAGTGGTGACTGTATAAATCTGTATGCAGTGAGCTCCCTCTAGTGGTGGCTGTATATATCTGTATATAATGAGCTCCCTCTAGTGGTGGCTGTATATATCTGTATATAACTGTATGTAGTGAGTTCCCTCTAGTGGTGGCTGTATTTATGTGTGTAGTGAGCTCCCTCTAGTGGTGGCTGTATATATTTGTATATACTGAACTCCCTCTGGTGGTGGCTGTATTTATCTGTATGCAGTGAACTCCTCCTATTGTTGACTGTAAGTAGCCGGAATTTCATAATTTAGCCTGAAACAGGACACAGAACTCCTAAAGATACATGTTGCAGTCAGTGACCCTCTTAATGCCCTGTGCTTACAGTAGATGCCTATTGCCTTAGGCCGGCATCACACTCAGCGTAGGGAAATACGGTCCATATTTTACGGCCGTAATATGCAGTAATTTTCCCAAAACACTGTTCCGTATTCAATGCAAGGATGCAATTTTTACAGACAAATGTATCCGTGTGTCATCCGTATGGCTTCCGTACGGCGATTTTTTTGCGCAGGCTTGCAAAATGGACAAATCATGGATCCATCGGCTAAAATATTCCTATAAACATATATACAGTCTGTACAGTATAGATAGATAGATAGATAGATAGATAGATAGATTTAATTCAGTGATAGATAGCAGAAAAGCCGGTAATTCAATTGCCGGCTTTTCCTATCTCCTTCCCAAACCCGACAGGATATGAGACATGGTTACATACAGTAAGCCATCTCGTATCCCTTATTTTTTACAGATTCCTCACTACTAATGTTAGAAGTGTCTGTGTGCAAAATTTGGGGGCTCTAGCTGTTAAAATAAAGGGTTAAATCACGGAAAAAAAAACTGGCGTGGGCTCCCGCGCAATTTTCTCCGCCAAAGTGGGAAAGCCAGTGACTGAGGGCAGATATTAATAGCCTAGAGAGGGACCATGGTTATTGGCCCCCCCTGGCTACAAACATCTGCCCCCAGCCACCCCAGAAAAGGCACATCTGGAAGATGCGCCTATTCTAGCACTTAGCCACTCTCTTCCCACTCCCATGTAGCGGTGGGATATGGGGTAATGAAGGGTTAATGTCACCTTGCTATTGTAAGGTGACATTAAGCCAGGTTAATAATGGAGAGGCGTCAATTATGACACCTATCCATTATAAATCCAATAGTATGAAATGGTTAATAAAACACACACATTATTAAAAAGTATTTTATGGAAATAAAGACAAAAGGGTGTTGTAATATTTTATTATACTCTTAATCCAAATGATGACCCTCGTTCTGTAAACAATAAAAAAACAACAATATTCCATACCTTTCCGGCGCTCAGTCACGTCCCACGCTGTAAATCCATCTGAAGTGGTTAAATAATTTTACACCCAGGAGCTCTGCTAATGCAGCTGTGCTTCTGACTGTAAAACTTGGTGAATGAATGGAATGCAGGGGAATGTCCTATAGTTACCTCGAGTCGCGGTGATGCGCCCTCTGCTGCTCATATGAACTCGACCGTGGGAACTTTTCAGAATATTTTCCCATGCTCGAGTTCATATGAGTTCATCCAGCAGAGGGCGCAGCACCGCGACTCGAGGTAACTACAGTACATTCCCCTGCATTCCATTCATTCACAAAGTTTTATAGACAGGAGCACAGCTGCATTAGCAGAGCTCCTAGGTGTAAAATGATTTAACCCCTTCAGATAGATTTACAGTGTGGAACATGACTGATCAACGGACGGTATGGGATATTGTTGTTTGTTTTGTTTAACTTTATTTCAGGTGACAAGGGTCTTCAGGTGGATTAAGAGTATAATAAATTATTAAAACACCGTGTCTTTATTTCATTAAAATACTTTGTAGTAATGTGTGTGTGTGTTTTATTAACAATTTCCTACTTTTGGATTAATAATGGATAGGTGTCATAATTGACGCCTCTCCATTATTAATCTGGCTTAATGTCACCTTACAATAGCAAGGTGACATTAACCCTTCATTACCCCATATCCCACCGCTACACGGGAGTGGGAAGAGAGTGGCCAAGTGCCAGAATAGGCGCATCTTCCAGATGTGCCTTTTCTGGGGTGGCTGGGGGCAGATGTTTGTAGCCAGGGGGGCCAATAACCATGGACCCTCTCTAGGCTATTAATATCTGCCCTCAGTCACTGGCTTTCCCACTCTGGAGGAGTAAATTGTGCGGGAGCCCACGCCAATTTTTTCCGGGATTTAACCCTTTAATTTAATAGCTAGAGCTTCAAAATTTTACACATACACACTACTAACATTAGTAAAGAGGAATATGTAATAAAAGAAGGGATATGAGATGGTTTACTGTGTGTAACCATGTGTCATATCCTGTCGGGTTTGTGAAGGAGATAGGAAAAGCTGGCAATTGAATTACCGGCTTTTCTGCTATCTAGCGCTGAATTATATAGATGTATATACAGTGCCTACAAGTAGTATTCAATCCCCTGCAGATTTAGCAGGTTTACACATTTGGAATTAACTTGGCATTGTGACATTTGGACTGTAGATCAGCCTGGAAGTGTGAAATGCACTGCAGCAAAAAAGAATGTTATTTCTTTGTTTATTTTTTTTTTTAAATTGTGAAAAGTCTTTTCAGAGGGTCATTTATTATTCAACCCCTCAACCCACCAGAATTCTGTTTGGTTCCCCTAAAGTATTAAGAAGTAGTTCAGGCACAAAGAACAATG
The DNA here is from genome assembly GCF_051348905.1 of Ranitomeya variabilis. Lineage (NCBI taxonomy): Eukaryota > Metazoa > Chordata > Amphibia > Anura > Dendrobatidae > Ranitomeya > Ranitomeya variabilis. The sequence continues at coordinate 12,458,700 of NC_135235.1, forward strand.
AGCTTCACATGTTTGGATTAATTATCTCTTTTTCCAGCCTTTTCTGACTATTTAAGACCCTCCCCAAACTTGTGAACAGCACTCAAACATGGTCAACATGGGAAAGACAAAGGAGCATTCCAAGGCCATCAGAGACAAGATCGTGGAAGGTCACAAGGCTGGCAAGGGGTACAAAACCCTTTCCAAGGAGTTGGGCCTACCTGTCTCCACTGTTGGGAGCATCATCCGGAAGTGGAAGGCTTATGGAACTACTGTTAGCCTTCCACGGCCTGGACAGCCTTTGAAAGTTTCCTCCCGTGCCGAGGCCAGGCTTGTCTGAAGAGTCAAGGCTAACCCAAGGACAACAAGGAAGGAGCTCCGGGAAGATCTCATGGCAGTGGGGACATTGGTTTCAGTCAATACCATAAGTAACGTACTCCACCGCAATGGTCTCCGTTCCAGACGAGCCCGTAAGGTACCTTTACTTTCAAAGCGTCATGTCAAGGCTCGTCTACAGTTTGCTCATGATCACTTGGAGGACTCTGAGACTGACTGGTTCAAGGTTCTCTGGTCTGATGAGACCAAGATCGAGATCTTTGGTGCCAACCACACACGTGACGTTTGGAGACTGGATGGCACTGCATACGACCCCAAGAATACCATCCCTACAGTCAAGCATGGTGGTGGCAGCATCATGCTGTGGGGCTGTTTCTCAGCCAAGGGGCCTGGCCATCTGGTCCGCATCCATGGGAAGATGGATAGCACGGCCTACCTGGAGATTTTGGCCAAGAACCTCCGCTCCTCCATCAAGGATCTTAAGATGGGTCGTCATTTCATCTTCCAACAAAACAACGACCCAAAGCACACAGCCAAGAAAACCAAGGCCTGGTTCAAGAGGCAAAAAATCAAGGTGTTGCAGTGGCCTAGTCAGTCTCCTGACCTTAACCCAATTGAAAACTTGTGGAAGGAGCTCAAGATTAAAGTCCACATGAGACACCCAAAGAACCTAGATAACTTGGAGAAGATCTGCATGGAGGAGTGGGCCAAGATAACTCCAGAGACCTGTGCCGGCCTGATCAGGTCTTATAAAAGACGATTATTAGCTGTAATTGCAAACAAAGGTTATTCCACAAAATATTAAACCTAGGGGTTGAATAATAATTGACCCACACTTTTATGTTGAAAATTTATAAAAATTTAACTGAGCAACAAAACTTTTTGGTTTGTAAGATTTATGCATCTGTTAATAAATCCTGCTCTTGTTTGAAGTTTGAAGGCTCGAACTTATTTGCATCTTATTAAACCTGCTAAATCTGCAGGGGGTTGAATACTACTTGTAGGCACTGTATACCTATTCTATGTGTAGACATTTATTCTACCTATTCTATTCTGTCAGTGTGATTTTACTGTACACTGCACTGAATTACCGGATTTTCTAGAGAACACCGCTGCGTATTTCTCGCAAGTCACACTGCTGGTCCGTGTGTAATCCGTATTTTTCTCGCCCCCATAGACTTTCATTGGCAGATTTTTTGCGCAATACGGTGACAAACACAGCATGCTGCAATTCTCTACGGCCGTACAAGACTGTATAATACGGATACGTAAAATACGGCAGATAGGAGCTGGGCAATAGAGAATCATTGTACCGTATGCAATCCGTATTTTCTGCGCCTCTCATACGTCCGTAATGTCACGCCAGTGTGACACCGGCCTTATTATCCATGCTGTAGTCTTAGCCCCCGCAGGAGGGGTAGGCCCGGTCGTGGGTGCTGGGGGATATACAGTAATACATACAGGAGGTATTTTTGTGCCGCGGTGTTACTGCAGAGCCCTGAGTTTCGGGGACTGGTGTCATCTCTTCCTTCCTCTTGTCTCTGCGGCAGGTGAAGTATCACCAGCGATATCAGAGGGAGATGAAGGGTAAAACAAGCGCAACAGATGTGTCCTCCGCCAGGCAGAGTTCGGAGCAGCTGAGCCAGGTAGGCGACGAGACACGGGGGTGCAGAGCTGTCAGTCGCCACACGTCCGCCTGTCCATCACCTCCATCTCCCAGGACAGAGCAGAAATCAAAGACTGACTGCAGCATGTTAGATAAGATGCTTAAAGCCCATTATGTGATCAAACGAGCGTCTCTCCCTGGGGCAGCGGCGCTCATCCACTCCCTGGGTCCCGTTATAGGATGTCCCACATGAGTCTCTTATGAATTTACTAAAATGGCAAATCATGTATACAGATAGGAGCCGGGAAGTCTGGTGCCGGGGAACTCTCCATACAAGTCAGAATCACATTGTATCTGTATGGTGTTGTATCTTTCTGTTCCACCACTAGGGAGCGCTGTTTATAGTTTATTATCCCCACACTGCACATGTGTATCCATCCCATGACAATACACAAGGAATACAATGTATCTGTATGATGGTGATTCTGGTGTAGCCCTGGTTACATTACTTGTTGCCGATACATTATGTGCTGATCCATCTTATATGTGGATGCGTCTTTTGGGGCAGGAATATGATGAGGATCTGGAGGAGTACAGGGGGAAGGGCAGCTTTCCAGCAATGATCACCCCAGCTTATCTCAGCGCCAAAAAGGCTAATGATATCGCCAGTGATGTGAGTATGGTGTCAGGGGAAACTTTGTAATTGAGGAGAGTACTGTGAATAACTGATGTATGTATGACTGGTGTATGGATGATCAGTGTATGTATGACTGGTGTATGGATGATCAGTGTATGTATGACTGGTGTATGGACGATCAGTGTATGTATGACTGGTGTATGGACGATCGGTGTATGTATGACTGGTGTATGAATGATCAGTGTATGTATGACTGGTGTATGGACGATCAGTGTATGCATGACTGGTGTATGGATGATCAGTGTATGTATAACTGGTGTATAGCGCACAGGTCTATGTATATCTGATGTATGGATGATCGGTGTATGTATGACTGGTGTATGGACGATCGGTGTATGCATGACTGGTGTATGGATGATCAGTGTATGTATAACTGGTGTATAGCGCACAGGTCTATGTATATCTGATGTATGGATGATCGGTGTATGTATGACTGGTGTATGGACGATCGGTGTATGTATGACTGGTGTATGGACGATCGGTGTATGCATGACTGGTGTATAGTGCACAGGTCTATGTATATCTGATGTATGGATGATCAGTGTATGTATGACGGTGTATGAATGATCAGTGTATGTATGACTGGTGTATGGATGATCAGTGTATGTATGACTGGTGTATGGATGATCAGTGTATGTATGACTGGTGTATGGATGATCAGTGTATGTATGACTGGTGTATGGACGATCGGTGTATGTATGACTGATGTATGGATGATCAGTGTATGTATGACTGGTGTATAGCGCACAGGTCTATGTATATGTGATGTATGGATGATCAGTGTATGTATGACTAGTGTATGGAGCACAGGTAAATGACTGGTGTATGTATGACTGGTGTATGGATGACTGGTGTATGGATGACTGGTGTATGGATGACTGGTGTATGGATGATAGGTATATGTATGATGGTGTATAGAGCACAGATGTAGGTATAATTAATTGTATACAGCATGAGATCAGTATATATGATTACTGGAAGGAGAATTGGTGTCTGTGTGCCTGATGTATTTATTATGGAGTGTACATGTATGACTGACTTGGGTATGTCTGAGTCTGATGCATTGGTATGTGTGACCAATGCATGGAGGATAGGTGTATTCGTTTCTGATGTATGGCGGATAGGTGTGTGTATAACTGAGGTATAGAGTATATATGTACATATGACTGGTTAATGGAGTTTGGGTGTATGCATGATTAATTTATGGATGGCAGCTGTATGTATGATTGATGTATGCATGGTCGTTGTATGTACGATTGATTTAAGTACAATAGGAGTTTGTATGATTGATGTAAGGATGATCAGGTGAATGTATGATTACTGTATTGATAGGTGATGTATGGATGATAGGTGTATGTGTGATTGATGTGTGGAGGATAGGTGTATGTATGATGGGCTGTTCATCTGTGTATCCATTGAATCCATGGTTTATGGGTGTATTTCAGATTAAATATAAGAAAGACCTGTGCAGGATGAGGGGCGCTGCCCAATACCACACCCTGACTGCAGAGGACAACCTGGCACTGAAACAAGCCCAGAACGTGAACAAACTCATCAGTGAGGTGAGTGCCGGTCATAAGGGGCCATCACATGGGGTCCACACCGCCACGGGACATAGGGGGCTCCACTAACAACCCTTCCTGAAGGCCCTTTAGTGATCACATCCAGCCTAGTAGAAGCAGTAGTGGCCACCTCTCCATATGCCACCACCACATGGGGTGCAGGATTATGGGGTCCTCCATACAATTTCTACCAGCGTTGCTCTTGTCGTGGTCTTGCCCTGGTAAGATCTGTCAGTCTGGACTCCCATCTCTATAATGGCCCTGCTTCCTCACCTCTGTGTCTTCCAGGTGGGATACAAGAAGGACTTAGAGAACAGTAAGGGACACAGCATCAACTACTGCGAGACGCCCCAATTCCAGAACGTCAATAAGATCGCCAAATACACCAGTGATGTAAGTACGACCCCAAGACCAGCACCATCCCCCACACTCTGAGCGTTCACTGCTGCTAAGCTCAGGGCCTGATCTCCATGTCCTCCTGGAATAACATGGGGGGGTCCCAGAGAATGTGCACCGTGAAGCCAATCCTAATGTATAGGGCTCTTTTCCATTTGCGAGAAACACGTCCGTGTCTTGCATGTGAAAACCAAGCTCTGGCGCCGGCACTCCAGAGCGGAGCGTGCAGCTCCATGTGTTGCTAGGCGGCCCGGCCGCACGCAGCAACTCGCTCCTGTCTGGAGAGGGAGATGCACGGCCCAGGAGATGATGGAGAGATACAGGTGTGCGGCCCAGGAGAAATGTCGGAGAGAGGCAGGTGTACGGTCCAGGAGAGATGTCGGAGAGAGGCAGGTGTACGGTCCAGGAGAGATGTCGGAGAGAGGCAGGTGTACGGCCCAGGAGAGATGTCGGAGAAAGGCAGGTGTACGGCCCAGGAGAGATGTCGGAGAGAGGCAGGTGTACGGCCCAGGAGAGATGTCGGAGAGACGCAGGTGTACGGCCCAGGAGAGATGTCGGAGAGAGGCAGGTGTACGGCCCAGGAGAGATGTCGGAGAGAGGCAGGTGTACGGCCCAGGAGAGATGTCGGAGAGACGCAGGTGTACGGCCCAGGAGAGGCCGGAGAGAGGAGGGGTACGGCCCAGGAGAGGCCGGAGAGAGGCAGGTGTACGGCCCAGGAGAGGCCGGAGAGAGGCAGGTGTATGGCCCAGGAGAGGCCGGAGAGAGGCAGGTGTACGGCCCAGGAGAGGCCGGAGAGAGGCAGGTGGACAGTCCAGGAGAGGCAGGTGCATGGCCCAGGAGAAGCTGGAGAGAGGCAGATGTACGGCCCAGGAGAGATGTCGGAGAGAGGCAGGTGTACGACTCAGTAAAGATGTCGGAGAGAGGCAGTTGCACTGCCCAGGAGAGGCCGGAGAGAGGCAGGTGTACGGCCCAGGAGAGGCCGGAGAGAGGCAGGTTGACGGCCCAGGAGAGGCCGGAGAGAGGCAGGTGGACGGCCCAGGAGAGGCCGGAGAGAGGCAGGTGGACGGCCCAGGAGAGGCAGGTGCATGGCCCAGGAGAAGCTGGAGAGAGGCAGATGTACGGCCCAGGAGAGATGTCGGAGAGAGGCAGGTGTACGACTCAGTAAAGCTGTCGGAGAGAGGCAGGTGTACGGCCCAGGAGAGGCCGGAGAGAGGCAGGTGTACGGCCCAGGAGAGATGTCGGAGAGAGGCAGGTGTAAGACCCAGGAGAGATGTCGGAGAGAGGCAGGTGTACGACTCAGGAAAGATGTCGGAGAGAGGCAGTTGCACTGCCCAGGAGAGGCCGGAGAGAGGCAGGTGTACGGCCCAGGAGAGGCTGGAGAGAGGCAGGTGTACGGCCCAGGAGAGGCAAGTGCATGGCCCAGGAGAAGCTGGAGAGAGGCAGGTGTACGGCCCAGGAAAGATATCGGAGAGAGGCAGGTGTACGGCCCAGGAAAGATGTCGGAGAGAGGCAGGTGTACGGCCCAGGAGAGGCCGGAGAGAGGCAGGTGTAGGGCCCAGGAGAGGCAGGTGTACGGCCCAGGAGAGGCCGGAGGCAGGTGTACGGCCCAGGAGAGGCTGGAGAGAGGCAGGTGTATGGCCCAGGAGAGGCCGGAGAGAGGCAGGTATATGGCCCAGGAGAGGCTGGAGAGAGGCAAGTGTACGGCCCAGGAGAGATGTCGGAGAAAGGCTGGTGTACGGCCCAGGAGAGGCTGGAGAGAGGCAGGTGTACGGCCCAGGAGAGATGTCGGAGAGAGGCAGGTGTACGACTCAGGAAAGATGTCGGAGAGCGGCAGTTGCACTGCCCAGGAGAGGCCGGAGAGAGGCAGGTGTACGGCCCAGGAGAGGCCGGAGAGAGGCAGGTGTACGGCCCAGGAGAGGCCGGAGAGAGGCAGGTGGACAGCCCAGGAGAGGCCGGAGAGAGGCAGGTGGACGGCCCAGGAGAGGCCGGAGAGAGGCAGGTGGACGGCCCAGGAGAGGCAGGTGCATGGCCCAGGAGAAGCTGGAGAGAGGCAGATGTACGGCCCAGGAGAGATGTCAGAGAGAGGCAGGTGTACGACTCAGTAAAGCTGTCGGAGAGAGGCAGGTGTACGGCCCAGGAGAGGCCGGAGAGAGGCAGGTGTACGGCCCAGGAGAGATGTCGGAGAGAGGCAGGTGTACGACCCAGGAGAGATGTCAGAGAGAGGCAGGTGTACGACTCAGGAAAGATGTCGGAGAGAGGCAGTTGCACTGCCCAGGAGAGGCCGGAGAGAGGCAGGTGTACGGCCCAGGAGAGGCTGGAGAGAGGCAGGTGTACGGCCCAGGAGAGGCAAGTGCATGGCCCAGGAGAAGCTGGAGAGAGGCAGGTGTACGGCCCAGGAAAGATGTCGGAGAGAGGCAGGTGTACGGCCCAGGAGAGGCCGGAGAGAGGCAGGTGTAGGGCCCAGGAGAGGCAGGTGTACGGCCCAGGAGAGGCTGGAGAGAGGCAGGTGTACGGCCCAGGAGAGGCCGGAGAGAGGCAGGTATATGGCCCAGGAGAGGCTGGAGAGAGGCAAGTGTACGGCCCAGGAGAGATGTCGGAGAAAGGCTGGTGTACGGCCCAGGAGAGGCTGGAGAGAGGCAGGTGTACGGCCCAGGAGAGATGTCGGAGAGAGGCAGGTGTACGACTCAGGAAAGATGTCGGAGAGTGGCAGTTGCACTGCCCAGGAGAGGCCGGAGAGAGGCAGGTGTACGGCCCAGGAGAGGCCGGAGAGAGGCAGGTGTACGGCCCAGGAGAGGCCGGAGAGAGGCAGGTGGACGGCCCAGGAGAGGCCGGAGAGAGGCAGGTGGACAGCCCAGGAGAGGCTGGAGAGAGGCAGGTGTATGGCCCAGGAGAGGCAAGTGCATGGCCCAGGAGAAGCTGGAGAGAGGCAGGTGTACGGCCCAGGAAAGATATCGGAGAGAGGCAGGTGTACGGCCCAGGAAAGATGTCGGATAGAGGCAGGTGTACGGCCCAGGAGAGGCCGGAGAGAGGCAGGTGTACGGCCCAGGAGAGGCCGGAGAGAGGCAGGTGTACGGCCCAGGAGAGGCAGGTGTACGGCCCAGGAGAGGCCGGAGAGAGGCAGGTGTACGGCCCAGGAGAGGCTGGAGAGAGGCAGGTGTACGGCCCAGGAGAGGCCGGAGAGAGGCAGGTATATGGCCCAGGAGAGGCTGGAGAGAGGCAAGTGTACGGCCCAGGAGAGATGTCAGAGAAAGGCTGGTGTACGGCCCAGGAGAGGCTGGAGAGAGGCAGGTGTACGGCCCAGGAGAGATGTCAGAAAGAGGCAGGTGTACGGTCCAGGAGAAGCTGGAGGCAGATGCACAGCCCAGGAGAGGCTGGAGAGATTCAGGTGTACGGCCCAGGAGAAGTTTGAGAGAGGCAGGTGTGCGGCCCAGGAGAGATGTCGGAGAGAGGCAGGTGTACGGCCAGGGAGAGGCCGGAGACAGGCAGGTGTTTGGCCCAGGAGAGGCAGGAGAGAGGCAGGTGTACGGCCCAGGAGAGATGTCGGAGAGAGGAAGGTGTATGGCCCAGGAGAGATGTCGGAGAGAGGCAGGTGTATGGCCCAGGAGAGATGTCGGAGAAAGGCAGGTGTATGGCCCAGGAAAGATGTCGGAGAGAGGCAGGTGTACGGCCCAGGAGAGGCTGGAGGCAGGTGTACGGCCCAGGAGAGGCCAGAGAGAGGCAGGTATACGGCTCAGGAGAGATGTCGGAGAGAGGCAGGTGTATGGCCCAGGGAAGATGTCGGAGAGAGGCAGGTGTACGGCCCAGGAAAGATGTCGGAGAAAGACAGGTGTATGGCCCAGGGAAGATGTCGGAGAGAGGCAGGTGTACGGCCCAGGAAAGATGTCGGAGAGAGGCAGGTGTACGGCCCAGGAGAGGCTGGAGGCAGGTGTACGGCCCAGGAGAAGTTTGAGAGAGGCAGGTGTACGGCCAGGGAGAGGCCGGAGACAGGCAGGTGTTTGGCCCAGGAGAAGCTAGAGAGAGGCTGGTGTGCAGCCCAGGAGAGGCAGGAGAGAGGCAGGTGTACGGCCCAGGAGATGCTGGAGAGAGGCAGATGTACGGCCCAGGAGAGATGTCAGAGAGAGGCAGGTGTACGGTCCAGGAGATGCTGGAGAGAGGCAGGTGTATGGCCCAGGAGATGCTGGAGAGAGGCAGATGTATGGCCCAGGAGAGATGTCGGAGAGAGGAAGGTGTATGGCCCAGGAGAGATGTCGGAGAGAGGCAGGTGTACGGCCCAGGAGAGATGTCGGAGAGAGGCAGTTGCACTGCCCAGGAGAGGCCAGAGAGGCAGGTGTACTGCCCAGGAGAGATGTCGGAGAGAGGCAGGTGTACGGCCCAGGAGAGGCCAGAGGGAGACAGGTGTACGGCCCAGGAGAGGACGGAGAGAGGCAGGTGCATGGCCCAGGAGAAGCTGAGAGAGGCAGATGTACGGCCCAGGAGAGATGTCGGAGAGAGACAGGTGTACGGCCCAGGAAAGATGTCGGATAGAGGCAGGTGTACGTCCCAGGAGAGGCTGGAGAGAGGCAGGTGTACGGCCCAGGAGAGATGTCGGAGAGAGGCAGGTGTACGGCTCAGGAGAGATGTCAGAGAGGCAGGTGTACGGCTCAGGAGAGATGTCAGAGAGGCAGGTGTACGGCCCAGGAGAGGCTAGAGACTGTGCAGTTAGTGATAGTTCCTGTAGATGATGTCAGACTATGTAGAGTGGAGGAGGATCTGTAAGGACAGTAGAATATACAGGGATGCACAGTTTTGTAGGTGTCATCACATTTACGTCTTAGATGCAATGACCCCATTACTCTGTTCGTGTGAATTTAACTTTCCACCCTTATTTTCTGCAGCTGAAATATAAAGAAAAATACCAGAATCAGATGAAAGGACATTATGAAGGAGTTGGTATGGATCGCCGCACATTACACGCTATCAAGGCTGGGACCCTTGCAAGCAACGTAAGTGTCTGAAGGTGAATGGATGGAGAAATTGATGCTTCTGATGGCGACTGTCTAGTGGTGACAGCACAAATCTGTTTGTGGTGAGCTACCCCTAGTGGTGTATGTATAAATCTGTATGTAGTGAACTCTAAGGGTATGTGCACATGTTGCGGATTTCCTGCGGATCCGCAGCGTTTTTTGCGGTGCAGAAACATTGCAGATCCGCAATTGATTTACAGTACAATGTAAATCAATGTGAAAAAAAACGCTGTGCTAATGGTGCGGAAAATTCCATGCCGAAATGCTGCGGATTAAAAGAAGGAGCATGTCACTTCTTTTTTGCGGATCTGCGGTGTTTTTGTACCCACTCCATTATAGAAATCTACAGGGGTAAAAAACGCTGTAAATCTGCAAAAAATACGCAGCAAAACCGCACCAAAACCGCTGCGAATCCACGCAAAAAACGCGACAAATCCGCAGCTGCGTTTTCTGCCAAGACATGCAGAATCCACACCAGAAATTCCTAAGCCTAATCCGCAACCTGTGCACATAGCCTTATTATAAAAATACAAAACTTACAGTCAATAAATAGCAAAAATCCAAACCCCAGCAAAAGCAAAGTCCGAGTCCAACATTACCCCCCCAGTCCAAAGCAAAGTCCGAGTCCAGCATAACTGCCCCCAGTCAAAGCAACCCTGCAAAAGAAAACAAACTGCCTTCGTCTTTCTCGGAGAAGCTTCCTCCATCTTTCTTATTAATGCTGTTTTCTGTCCTTTATCTTTCTGATGCCTCCAGATCTCCTCCTCCCCAGGTTACCTCACCCAAGGAGAGAAGGAACATTTTATTAATACACACGCACATACACACTTCATACCAAACCTGACAAAGAAAACTCTGGTCCATCGCCCAAAAAGAAACATTATAGCCACCTGGCTTAAACACATCTATCTAAATCACAAATTTTTATTTATTTATTCTTTTTCCCTTTTTTTTCTGCTTTCTGCTGGGGTTGTTGCTATTTGCAGTGCAGCTGCCCCTTTAAGATCGATACTGCAGGGTTTGATTACCACACCCTGCTTTTCAGCAGGGCATGTGCTGGCAGCTGCAGACTGTTGCTCCAGCCTCTCCTGCAGACCATCTCCACGCTCCTGTGTGCACTTCACCGCCGGGTCCCCCACAGATACAGGTGACACACATGCAGAGGACCCCGGCGGTGCGACCCCCTCCGGCGAGGGTGCGATCCGGACCGGCTTTACCGCAGCCATTACAGCTGCACCCGAGATGATAACCGGTGCCGGGGTCCCGGATTTTGACCCAGCATCGGATCTGCATGTGGGGGACCCCGACACCACAGCAAACGCCTCCGATGATGCGGCCCCGGCTGACAGCGCACCGCCAACACTGCGGGGAGCGGTGACCACCTATTCTGACTCATGGGTATGTAGAACGCAGTGGTGCCTGGATAGGCCAATTCTTTTGGGCGCTTCCGTATTGACCTGTACTCACGTTCATACCGATTTATCAGATAGCTTAACTCAGCCACGTTCTCATGTAAGAAGACTCCAGGAAAAGAGGATTGCTTTAACCGAAATTCTTGTATTATGATGAAAGCAGCAGGTAAAAAGGAATATTCAACAGAGGACATGTAATAGGATGCATACAGATATGGGGATGATGACAAAATGGAGAATAAGGGCGTGAACAAACATACATCACAGGACTACAGTGAGAGAGTTGGGACAAAATAAAGGGAAAGGCAAACTTCTGCCTAGAAAGAAAGGATGGAACACAAACAATGCAAAACATTGAATGATTTCCCAAGTCGTGGGACATGACACTCCCCGTCTGAAATCCTTGGATTTCACGATGTCCGTAATTCTTCGAAGTCGTTCGAACCTGAAAAAACAAGAGGAAGAAAACATGCATGCAATAATAAACATAAAAGATTTTTAAGTCCAACTCGTTGTTGTTGACCCGTAGATCACACCGAAAGATAAGTTCAAGTATATAAAACCCATCTTCAGATTGGGGAAGCCGCAAACATGCAAACTCTTCCACCAACCCAGAATCCAATGGGAATGTTAAGGGTTCAATCCAATGGAAAATGTCAACATTCAATAAACTGGGGGATGAGGAGGAATGCTCCCCGCCGTGAACAACGTCCAGGAGCATGTTCAGTTCATGTGATGTCCTCCTTTCGTAGAAGCAACACGAGTTCAGTGACCGGGCGGAAGAAGGTTCGGGTAGAGCCCCCTTTTGTCACCTTAACTTCTACCTTACGAGTCTTTCCGTCCTCACTGGGTAGGACCTTGGTGATAAGTCCCATTGGCCAGTCATTACGATGAGCCTCTTTGTCCTTTAAGAGAACAAGGTCTTCTTCTTGGATATTGGGACTGGGCGTCTGCCATTTGTGACGGTTTTGAAGCAAGTGTAAATATTTGGTCTTCCATCGATGCCAAAACACGTTAGCCAGGTGTTGTACTTGCCTCCACTGACGTCTGTAAATGTCCTTGTTATCGAAGTTCCCAGGTGGAACTGTAGCAGCTCCAATCTTCTGTGTGAGAAGTGTGGCTGGAGAAATATCAGAACCCAAGTTGAGGTCCTTTAGGTTTGTGGCGTGGTCCTCAGATGGAAACGCGTTCATTACGTCTTGTACAACTTCAGCAATTTCTACTGCCAATACCGCAGCACAAAGCTCGAGTCTGGGTACAGAGTGTGCAGGCTTTGGAGTTAATTTGGCTTTACCCAGGATGAAACCACAGTGTACCTTGTTAGCTCCTAAGGTCATCAGATAAGCTACTGCGGCTATGGCTTCTGTAGATGCGTCAGAGAAAATATGGACTTCTCTTCTGATTGCAGTCGAAGGTGATCTTGGAGAATAACAACGTGGGACTTGGAGTTGCTCTAAGAACTTCAGAGACTTCTTCCACGCCTCCCACCTTTGCTGTTTCTGAGTTGGGAGCGGGGTGTCCCAATCCGTGTTCTCGGCCGTAAGCTGTCTTAACAGTATCTTGCCTTGAATAGTGATGGGTGCTACAAACCCGAGAGGATCATAGATGCTATTTATGACAGATAGGACTCCTCGTTTGGTAAAGGGTTTGTCATAGGGTGACACTTGGAAAGTGAAGGTGTCCCGTTTGATATCCCACAGTAGACCAAGGCTGCGCTGTGTTGGAGGAACATCGGAACCCAAGTTGAGGTCCTTTAGGTTTGTGGCATGGTCCTCAGATGGAAACGCGTTCATTACCTCTTGACTGTTAGAGATAATCTTGTGGAGTCTGAGGTTTGATGTGGATAGCATTTCCTGTGTTCTGGAGAGTAGGTCAATTGCATCTTCGCTTGTGGGCAAGGACTTGAGCCCATCGTCCACGTAGAAGTTCTTCTCTACAAATTGCCGAGCATCGGAACCGTACTCTCTCTCACCTTCCTGGGCTGTCCGTCTCAGTCCATAGATCGCCACAGCAGGTGAGGGACTGTTGCCGAAGACATGGACCTTCATCCGGTAGTCTATGACCTGATTGTTGACGTTGTTGTCCTTGTGCCATAGGAACCTAAGATAGTTTCTGTTGTCTTCTTTCACAATGAAGCAATGAAACATCTGCTGAATGTCGGCCATTATGGCAACAGGTTCTTGTCTGAAGCGGATCAATACTCCAAGGAGGCTGTTGTTCAGGTTGGGCCCAGTTAGGAGCAGGTTATTGAGAGAGAGGCCTTCAAACTGAGCACTGGAGTCAAACACCACTCTGATCTGATTAGGCTTGCGAGGGTGATAGACACCAAAGGATGGAAGATACCAACATTCTTCTCCCTCCCTCAGTGGTGGCGCAGGTTCAGCATGATTTCTGTCAAAGATGTTCTGCATAAAGTCAATGAAATGTTTCTCCATCTCTGGTTTCCTCTTTAGGGTACGCTTTAAGGATGAGAACCTTGCAGTTGCTTGCTGCAGGTTGTTCGGCAACCTCACTCTTGGGAAACGAAAGGGTAAAGGAGCTACCCAACTGTTGGAGTCGTCTTGAACAAATTCTTTATCCATAACCTTTATAAATTCTTTATCTTCCCTTGTGGGTGCCAACTTGTTGTCATTACTTGTGGAATCGAACACTGATGACCCGAGGTTTTCTTCCCAGGACTGGAGTGTGTTCATGTTGTTGAAGGATTCCTGTTGCCACTTGGTGTTGCTCACTTTCTCTTTCACCCAGTAGTGATGTGGGCATGATTGGAAATGGGTGCTGCGACCATTTGACAAAATGTGTGTCTTGTAAGAGGAGATGTTGTTAGGTCTCTTCATCTTGTGTATGCAAACATTGCCTATGATTACCCAGCCTAGATCTAAGCGTTGGGCAAATGGTGCATCGTGTGGTCCATTAATTTGCTGACGCACCTTGTGCAGCCGGAGGATGTCTCTGCCTAGCAGAATCAGGATATCTGCACTGTTGTTGAGGGCTGGTATCTTGTTTGCTATCCCCTTGAGATGTTGGTGATGAAGAGCAGCCTCTGGCGTTGGGATCTCTTCTCGATTGGATGGAATCTGGTTGCACTCGACCAGTGTAGGTAACGGTATCTCGACGGTGTTCTCGAGAGATGTCGCTGTAAGACCACTGGCCCTTCTCCCATAAACCTCTGTAACACCACTGCAGGTACCTAAGGTGTAAGGGTAGGCATTTCCCTTTAAGTTAAACATATCAAAGAGTTCTGACCTTGCAAGTGATCGGTTGCTCTGATCATCCAGAAGGACGTACACCTTCACGGCTTTCTCTGGGTGACCGTTGGGATATACGTTCACCAGGCAAATCTTCGCACAGGACTTGTCCCAGAGGTCTTCTCCGCAGACTTCTGTGCATGAAGAAGATATTGTGGTATGGCTTGCAGTTTGAGCTGCGTCCTCCCCGCCATGGCTCGTGGTGGGGGAAGGAGTAAGTGTAGAGTCAGGACGGAATGGGTGGAGTGCTTGTACGTGGTCCTCACTGTCACACTCCATGCACTTAATTGTAGTTTTACAGTCTTTAGCAAGGTGTTCAGTAGAAGCACAACATCTGTAGCATACCCCGAACCTCTTTAGAAGCTCCTTGCGTTCCTGGAGCGGTTTCTTCCTGAAGCCGATGCACTTTTTTAAGGGATGTGGCTTCTTGTGGATGGGACATTCACGATTTGGGTTCTCTATCTTTTCACCTTTGTTACTCTTGTCTGGGGGTGATGTTGGTAAGGGAAGAATATCCGTCTTCTTCACTGACACTGGACCCCTGCGGTTTCTATCATTCGAGCGTGCGCTCACGTATTTAGAAGGAGGTGAAGCTGGGCCACTGGATTCTTGGTAGGAAAAGCTTGGGTCGTTCTTGCGCTCTGCCACATCTTTTATAAACTCACAGAAGTAGGAGAACGGAGGAAATGACACTTGATGGTCTTTCTTGTATTTTGACCCTAGTGTAGTCCACCTTTCTTGCACGTTGTACGGTAGCTTGGAGATAATGGGATTTACTCCACGAGCAGTGTCCAGGTAGCTGAGGCCAGGTAGGTGGGTGTCTGCCTTGGCCAGCTGGAGCTCTAACAGCAAGTCACTGAGCTCTAGGAACTTTGAACTGTCCTTGCTTGATATCTTTGGAAAACTCTGTAATCGCTTGAACAGTGCGTCCTCTATGGCTTCTGGACTGCCAAAGTTTTTCTCTAGTCTTTCCCATGCAGCCATGAGACCAGCCGTTGGATTACTGATATGTACAGACCTGAGTCTCTTGACACGCTCGGTGGATTGTGGTCCTAGCCATCTGATTAGCAGGTCCAGCTCTTCGGCAGCAGTGATGCCGAGGTCACTAGTTACGGTTCTAAAGGCATTTTTCCAACCTCTGTAATTTTCAGGTTGGTCGTCAAACCTTGTGAGACCGGTTTTAGTAAGTTCGCGGCGAATCATGTACCTTGCGAAGTCGGACATGTCTGTTCTTTCTGACTTAGGATGCACGAATGTGGGCTGAGCGGTGTTGTACATAGGAATGGAGACGTCTTGGACTTGAAACGTGGGTAAGTATGGAGTGGCATATGCATTTAGTCCAGCAACCGGTTTGGTGGGTATAGTCTCTGCTACATGCGGAGCTGGCACTGTGCGGTTGTCAAGAGTATAATGACCTGCCGGTATATTGGGTTGCGTGTAGATAATAGCCTGTGGAGTTTGATGAGATGCAGGGTCTTGGCGCATACTGGAATACGAAGGAAGTTCAAGTTTGGGAGCATTGTACTGACCTTGAGTGTAGGGTTCTGTAAGTGGATCGGCATCCTGGTGTCCTGGAGAAGCATGAACGCCACCAGAAGTGTTAGTGATGATCTGCGGTTCGCCATTTTGGCTTAGCACGTAGTCTCTTGTGCGTTCAATAGGGTCCTCTGCCTCCACTTCACACAAACTGATGCTGTCTCTTTGACTCCCACTGATAGCTCGCTCCAGGATCCTTAACTCCGCCATGGCTGTTGCGTGCTCACATTCCTTCTCCAGAGCTTCCTTGCGTGCTGCATCCGCATCCATTTCTGCTCTCTTTTGTGCTGTGGCTGCATCCATTTCTGCTCTCTTTTGTGCTGTGGCTGCATCCATTTCTGCTCTCTTTTGTGCTGTGGCTGCGTCCATATCTGCTCTCCTTTGCGCAAAGGCTGCTTGTATCTTAGACGTTTCTACCTTAGCACGTGCCCTTATAAGCTGCTGGCTGAGAGTGGAATATTTTGATGAACTTGACCTAGATGAGCGTTTTGAGTGCTTAGACGATTTGGATGAGCGAGATGATGCATCTGGTGTCCGTGCAATTTTAGCCTCTATCTTGGTTTTAATGTCACGTACGGTGCAGTCCCTTTCAGAATTAAGCTGCTGGAAACTTTGCAATTCTTTTAAAGTCTCTGGCAGATTCAGTTTCTTCAGGAGAGTAATGTATTGGTCAGTCTTCTCCATATACCTTTGGTATGCTGTGCATAATTGTTCTAGGGCTCCCTCAAGTGGTAACTCGTGAGAAGCAGGCCTTGATACAGTGTCTATGTGACTCAGCACTTTCTCCCATAGTGAAGACACATCACGATATACAACACATTTTTCAGTCTCTAAATTCTCCATGACTTTCCATGTAGGTTTAACTGTACGTTTTCCTCTTTCACTAGCTGGTGGATGGGGATCTGGGTCTCTTTCCTGTGTTTGTAAGTCTGGTAGGGACATTGTATACCTCGCTTCAGACATGATTTGCTTGCAGGCAGGAAGAGTGGATGATGAGGGTTATACTTCTCACTGTTTATCTGCAGTGTGTGCTTCTATGCACGCTGGGGTCTGGCTGGGAACTGGGTTACTGTGTATCTGGGAAATGTCCTTTTCCACTGAGGTTCAGCACAGACCTTGAGTTACTGTCTCTGAAGGCAGGCTATTCCTTTTTACTAATCTGACTCATGGGTATGTAGAACGCAGTGGTGCCTGGATAGGCCAATTCTTTTGGGCGCTTCCGTATTGACCTGTACTCACGTTCATACCGATTTATCAGATAGCTTAACTCAGCCACGTTCTCATGTAAGAAGACTCCAGGAAAAGAGGATTGCTTTAACCGAAATTCTTGTATTATGATGAAAGCAGCAGGTAAAAAGGAATATTCAACAGAGGACATTTAATAGGATGCATACAGATATGGGGATGATGACAAAATGGAGAATAAGGGCGTGAACAAACATACATCACAGGACTACAGTGAGAGAGTTGGGACAAAATAAAGGGAAAGGCAAACTTCTGCCTAGAAAGAAAGGATGGAACACAAACAATGCAAAACATTGAATGATTTCCCAAGTCGTGGGACATGACACCACCGGTAAGGTACCCACAGCCCCCACCCCCCGAGCGTCAGCGGGTGCAGCAGGCACCAGGCCGTCCCCCGTTTCCACAGAGGATCGGGCCTGGACACCCCCACAGATCCTATTACTGCCCGCCACAGGGCCACACTCCAGACCATGCACACTGTCCGGCTCTGCAGCCGCATGCCCACTCTCGCCCCCTCTGCTACCACCAGCAGAGACGGCGACCTGCGCCATATGACTTGTACTCTCCCCGCTCCCTCGCACCGGAACCACTGCAGGTCCCGGGCCAGGGAGGGTAGCGGGCTCCACACAGCGGGACCGGGGGGTCCCAGGAAGGGGGACAAACACCAACCTCTCCTCCGATGTTTTCTTCCTTTTTTTGCTTTTCTTTTTCCCCCTCCTGGTTGCCTCGTCCCCGCAGACCTCATCCCCAAACTTCAGGTGGGCATAATTTACTGGGGACTCCAGCTGACGGATCTGCTGCAAGACGAGGCAACCCCCACTACTGCTGTTATCGCTGCTGCTATCATCCGCATCACCCCCATCATCCTCTGAAATGCTGTTGTCTGATGGGAGTGGGACCTGCACTGGATCTATCCCGCTGTGTGTGGCCTGGAGATCACTTACCAAGCCCCCAGGTGGGTACGGTGACTCCTCCATCTCCTCATGGTCCACCTCCTCCACCTGGGTCGGACGCCGAGACCCCTCTGGCTCCTTTGCAGCAGCCATGTTGTGGAATCGGTCCTCATTTTCCAGCTTTTCCCGGAAGGGCCCGCTGTTGTCCAATATAGCCGCTCTCCGGGCTTCCATGCCCTCAATGCAGATCCTCAGGCTGGATATCCTGGCTGTTAGGGCAGACTTCTCTGTGCGGGAGGCTCTGCTTGCAGCTTGCCTCACCTCCTCCAGCTCCTCCCGGAGCCTCCTCAGGGTCTTCCCAGCCTCCTCATTCTCGCTGAGGTACGCATGGACGCGGGAGCCATAGCTGGTAACCGGCTCCCATGCGGCCCTAGTGCCCCAATCCTTCGGCACCGCTGCCGCTGCACCTCTGCGAGTACTCCGCTCACCTTCAGGAGGAGACACCACAGTGGCCCTCGCCTCAGCCTTAGGGGCTTTGCAGCCTTCCTGGATCTTCCTGGGCTCCTCCATGTTTTGGGCCTTGCCGGATCTGGTGACCCTCTTTGCCAGTAGCAATGAGCTCCCACCCCTCGCCGGCTTAGACCGAGGGGTGGGAGACAGAGACTCAGCCCCACAGTCCATCCACTACACCCCTCTCTTTCCTGGGTCAGAAGGGGGGGAATTCCTGGGTGAAAAAAAACTGGTGACTCTCCTGGAGCAAACAGAGCAGCACCTTCCTCCACAGACTACAGGCTCCTAGTGGTGGGCCTCACTGTCACTGGCTGTATAAATCTGTAAATCTGTATGTAGTGAGCTCCCTCTAGTGGTGGCTGTATAAATCTATGCAGTGAGCTCCCTCTAGTGGTGGCTGTATAAATCTGTATGTAGTGAGCTCCCTCTAGTGGTGGCTGTATAAATCTATGCAGTGAGCTCCCTCTAGTGGTGGCTGTATAAATCTGTATGTAGTGAGCTCCCTCTAGTGGTGACTGTAGAAATCTGTATGTAGTGAGCTCCCCCTAGTGGTGGCTGTATAAATCTGTATGTAGTGAGCTCCCTCTAGTGGTGGCTGTATAAATCTGTATGTAGTGAGCTCCCTCTAGTAGTGGCTGTATAAATCTGTATGTAGTGAGCTCCCCCTAGTGGTGGCTTTAGAAATTAAGTATTGAGCTTTCTGCCACAGTGATGTGGGGAAATAGCACAATGGATGGAAGCTGATTTTTCTCCTGCATCCTGCAGCTCGCCTACAAATCGGAGAAGACCGACAGTGCGGACGGCGAATATTGTTTCCCAGCGACACTTGCTCCATCTTATCAGACCACAAAGAAGCTCGAACCCCTGAAAGACGTACGTAACGCTGGAAGCTCATAATACCTGGAATCAGGCAGCAATCAATATATTGCTTCTTCATAAATACATATGTATCGTAAATAGCAAAGTCTCCCAGCAGCACAGAGTATTTCAGGAGAGTTGTGCTGATCTTCGGAGAAGCCATATACTGACAAACGTATTGGAAGAAGGCGATCCACCAACAGCACAGAGGATTTCAGAAGAGAAGTTTCCTGATTTTGGAAGGGATCACAAATTTTGTTGCATAGTTGGGGGTAGTAGGATCTTCAGCAGCACAGAGTATTTCAGGAGAGACATGTGCTAACGTCTGAACAAGGCCGTACCCTCCTGAGTTTGTGATTTCCATGTCTTGTCTCTTTCTTCCTGGCAGGTAAATTACCGGCAGAGCATTGACAAGGTGAAGTTCAGTTCTGTCACTGACACCCCGGAGATTGTACAAGCGAGGGTTAATGCCCAGCAACTGAGTGATGTAAGTTAGTGCGGTGCTGATAATGGGGCGACTACAATGATGTAACAGCCGTCCTGGGGTTTAACCCTTTCATATATTACCCGGCGGCGGCATGTGAGCACATGCAGGCCATCAGGTAGTGGTAGCACAGATCAGTGTCCTGGCACCTGGGACCCCGGCACCAGAGACCCCGGCATCAGAGACCCCTACACCTGGGACCCCGGCACCAGAGACCCCGGCATCAGAGACCCCGGCATCAGAGACCCCTACACCTGAGACCCCGGCACCTGAGATCCCGACACTAGAGACCCCGGCATCAGAGACCCCGGCATCAGAGACCCCTACACCTGAGACCCCGGCACCTGAGATCCCGACACTAGAGACCCCGGCACCAGAGACCCCGACACACGGGACCCCGACACACGGGACCCCGACACACAGGACCTCAACACCTGAGACCCTGGCACTTGAGACCCTGGCACCTGGGACCCCGGCACCTGAGACCCCGGCACCTGAGACCCCGACACCAGAGACCCCAGCACCTGAGACCCCAGCACCTCTAGTATCCTCTAGTAGTGCCATGTAGGCGAGGTCTTGGTGCCAGCACAGTACTGAGACCCGGGCACATTGATGACCCCCATAATCAGCTACACCTCCCATAGTCCCAGTGTAACAGAGCTCCAACCACACAGCAGGAGGATTGTTACATTGTATCTTCTGTGAGATAAACATCCAGATTCCAGACTGATACATTGTAACAATCCGGACAGGAGCGAGTTGCTGCCTATATATTGGGATTGTCAGGTTGTACTGGATTAGGAAAACAGCTTTCTTTGCTTTCCAGAAATAGCGCCACCCCTGTGCATGGTCGTGTCTTGGTATTGCAGCTCAACTTCATGGAATAGATTGGATTTAGCTGTAATACCACACACAACCTGCAGGTAGGGGTGGCACTGTTATCTAACAAGATTTTAACCTTTTCATAACTTGCACTTCTCGGATTGTTTATTCAGCTAAATTACAGAGCAGATTATGAGAAATCCAAGACCCGCTACACCCTGACCCAGGACGTGCCAGGGATGGTGAAGGCCAAGGAGAACGCGGAGCTCTACAGTGAGGTAAACGACAGACTGAACCAGACCGGACCCCCCAGTATATGTGCTCCGGTATCGGGGACCCCCTGGTCAATATCCAGGACCCCGCTATCTCTGTATGATCACTGGTCATGTTCACTGTGACTTCATTGCAGAACAAGTACAAGGAGGAATGGATGAAGAGCAAAGGGCAGAACTTCGAGATGAGTCTGGACAACCTGGCCATGATGTCCGCTAAAGCCTCACGGGACCTCGCAAGTGATGTGAGTGGGATGTGGGCAGCACCAGGGACCCCTGTGACCGAGAGCCACAGTGCAGAAAGTATGGATTCAAGGGGTGTACCAATGGGGCAGGGGCAGCATAATAGTGACTGCAGCTCTGGAGGTGACTTGAGGATAAGACATGATGTAACAGCAGACTGGTGAGTGCAGCTCTGGAGGTGACTGGAGGATAAGAGATAATATAACAGCAGAATAGTGACTGCAGCTCTGGAGGTGACTGGAGGATAACACAAGATGTAAGAGCAGAATAGTGACTGCAGCTCTGGATGTGACTGGAGGATAAGACACAATGTTTTTGTCACCTACAGATTAAATACAGAGAGGAATATGAAAAAACTAAAGGAAAAGCGGCAGCGACAAGCGACTCGCGCCTCCTCCATTCTCTGCAAGTTGGAAAGCTGAGTAGTGAGGTAACGCATCCATAGTGCAGCGCTGGTCACACAGCTTTCTCAGAGTCCTGATAATGCAGCCAGATATCCCTACTCACACGGTGTGACCTGGGGTTTCTGCCACTCAGGAGCCGGAGGAAGCTGGGTGACTCTGTGAGACACAACATTCTCTTCATCTGATCGGGCGCGTCGTTTATTTCTTCTATAGATCAACTACAAGAAAGGATTCGAGGAGACGAAGTCGCAGTTCCATTTGCCGATGGACATGGTGAACATCACTCATGCCAAACAGGCGCAGGCACTGGCCAGTGACCTGGACTACCGCACCAAGCTCCACGAGTACACGCTGCTGCCCGAGGACATGAAGGTCACATGGGCCAAGAAAGCCTACAACTTACAGAGCGAGGTGAGATGGCGGTTCTCCCCTTGGGGAATTAGGGGTAGATGTGTGGAGTATAAGGGGCAGAAGTGTGGAGAATAAGGGTCAGGAGTGCGGAGAATAAGGGTCAGGAGTGCGGAGAATAAGGGGCGGGAGTGCGGAGAATAAGGGGCGGGAGTGCGGAGAGTAAGGGTCGGGAGTGCGGAGAATAAGGGGCGGGAGTGCGTAGAATAAGGGTCAGGAGTCTGGAGAATAAGGGTCAGGAGTGTGGAGAATAAGGGGCAGGAGTGCGGGGAATAAGGGTCAGGAGTCTGGAGAATAAGGGTCAGGAGTGCGGAGAATAAGGGTCAGGAGTGCGGGGAATAAGGGTCAGGAGTCTGGAGAATAAGGGTCAGGAGTGTGGAGAATAAGGGTCAGGAGTGCGGAGAATAAGGGTCAGGAGTCTGGAGAATAAGGGTCAGGAGTGTGGAGAATAAGGGGCAGGAGTGCGGAGAATAAGGGGCGGGAGTGCGGAGAATAAGGGGCGGGAGTGCGGAGAGTAAGGGTCGGGAGTGCGGAGAATAAGGGTCGGGAGTGCGGAGAGTAAGGGTCGGGAGTGCGGAGAATAAGGGGCGGGAGTGCGGAGAATAAGGGTCAGGAGTCTGGAGAATAAGGGTCAGGAGTGTGGAGAATAAGGGTCAGGAGTGTGGAGAATAAGGGTCAGGAGTGTGGAGAATAAGGGGCAGGAGTGCGGAGAATAAGGGGCGGGAGTGCGGAGAATAAGGGTCGGGAGTGCGGAGAGTAAGGGTCGGGAGTGCGGAGAATAAGGGGCGGGAGTGCGGAGAATAAGGGTCAGGAGTCTGGAGAATAAGGGTCAGGAGTGCGGGGAATAAGGGTCAGGAGTCTGGAGAATAAGGGTCAGGAGTGTGGAGAATAAGGGTCAGGAGTGCGGAGAATAAGGGTCAGGAGTCTGGAGAATAAGGGTCAGGAGTGTGGAGAATAAGGGGCAGGAGTGTGGAGAATAAGGGTCAGGAGTGCGGGGAATAAGGGTCAGGAGTGCGGGGAATAAGGGTCAGGAGTCTGGAGAATAAGGGTCAGGAGTGTGGAGAATAAGGGGCGGGAGTGCGGAGAATAAGGGGCAGCGCGGAGAATATTGAGTCGTCACAGAAACTTCATGGATTTGTCAATAAAATGTAACAATGTACGGAATGTTTATAATTATCCGCCAGTAACAATAGAAACAGCATCTAAAAGAGCGAGAAGAGTGAAGAGACGAAATGTGAAAAACAAAATCTGTGTCAGTCTCAGAACTTTTGTCCATGACTGTATAAATCCCACTTTATGTTTCCTCCTAGAATCAGTACAAGTCAGATCTGTCGTGGATGAAGGGCGTCGGGTGGCTGGCAGAGGGAAGCCTGAATGTGGAGCAAGCAAAAAAGTCTGGGGAGCTGCTCAGCGAGGTGAGATGCCAGCGCCAAACTTACTAATGCGTAGCTGCCGGGTGACCATTGTCTGGGGGCTTCCTGGACGTCTAAATGACAAAATCCTTGTCGTCATACAGACCCAGAATTGCTGCGCAAATTGGGGAATTCACCATTGTGGGTGGTGGACTGGATGTCATCCAGCTTTCCCAGAATCTGAAAGTAGTAAATAATTATGTTTGTTAATCTTTTCAGAAAAAGTATCGCCAGAAAGCAGACACCCTGAGGTTCACCAGCGTAGCGGACAGCCCGCAGATCCGGCACGCCAAGAAAAGCCAGGAGCTGCAGAGCGATGTGAGTGCATATAAATAACCGGTCTACCTACAATACAGAATTTGTGCCCAGGTCCCTGCAAGCACGGGGATCATCACCACCATCATCATCATCATCATCACCACCATCACCACCATCGTCATCATCACCACCATCATCACCACCACCATCATCACTACCATAATCATCAACACCATCATCACCACCATCATCACTACCATAATGATCATCATCACCACCATCATCATCTCCACCATCATCATCACCACCATCGTCATCATAATCATCATCACCATCATCATCATCACCATCACCACCATCACCACCATCGTCATCATAATCATCACCACCATCATCATCATCACCATCATCATCACTACCATAATCATCAACACCATCATCACCACCATCATCACTACCATAATCATCAACACCATCATCATCATCACCACCATCATCATCTCCACCATCATCATCATCATCACCATCATCACCACCATCATCATCTCCACCATCATCACCATCATCACTACCATAATCATCAACACCATCATCACCACCATCATCACTACCATAATCATCACCACCACCATTATCATCACCACCATCATCACCACCATAATCATCACCACCACCATCATCATCACCATCACCACCTTTATCATCACCACCATCATCACCACCATTTTCACCACCACCATCATCACCATCACCATCACCACCATCATCAGTGTCAATGGAAAACTTTACAGATAAATTCCACCTTCCTTTATCTTCTGATGTGTTTTAACCTCTTGCCGACATGGCAAACTATTTTTCTTTTGTTTTTTTTCTCCTCATTTACTAATTTCACCGTACAATGTACTGAAAAATTAGAACAAAAACACAAGTGAGGTTCAATGTTTAAAATCCGGCAATTCCAATATTGTTTCTGGGTTTTGTTTTTGCAGCGTTCACTGTTCAGTAATAATGACCTAGTACCACAATTCTCCAGGTCAATGCGATTACAACGATGACAAACTTATATAGTTTTATTTATATTTTAATGCTTAAAGAAATTCAAAAACTTTGTGAACAGAATTTTTGTTTCTGACACATTTATCGGAGACTTGTAACTTTTTGATTTTTTACACCGTTGGGTCTCTGTGAGGTTTGTGTTCTGCGTCGTGAGCGGACGCGGTTTTATTGATGCCAGTTATCGGTATATTTTACATTTTTATAGTTTTTTTTTTCCATTTTTAATGGAATTTCTCAGCAACCAAAAAACCTTAATTCTGTCCTTTTGATTTATTTCCATTAGTCACTGTACATGTTATATTTCTATGGAACGGACATTTGCACACGGAGACAACAGATGTCTTTGTTTCATTTGTTTATTTTTGTAGCAGGAGAAATTATTACAATTTTTATGTTCATTTTTTATTAGTTTGAAATATTTTTTAAAGCTCTTTAAACTTTTTAGATTTACTTAAGTGCCTCTAGAGGACCTTCTACCGTTCTATCATTTGCACTTTATACTAATTATTGACTTTCTAGGAATCCCAGCCACATGGTGCCTCGGCCACGGGCTCCACATTCTGCAGTCATCTGTAGAATAAACCAAGCGCCTGATCCTTTGCTGCTTTTTTTGCCTTTTGTTTCTATGTTTTGATGTTTTTCACCTGTTTTTTTCTTTGTACCTTTTTTCTTATGCTTCCTTTTATAGTTTATTTTATGTGTTCACCTGTTTTTTTTTTTTTGTTTTTTTTTATGTTCGCTATTGTTGACGAGGTTCAGGGTTTCATATGTTTTTGGCTAATTCATCAATCGCAACTTTTTAAAAAAGTAATAAAACTTGAGTGGATTTTATATACACCGGATACTTTAGTGCAAATTGTACATCATTTTAGCGGAACATGGGACATATTTTTCACTCAAAAGTTGGTAAAATAACAAAAAATTAAAAAAAAAAAAAAGCATTTTTGATTTTGTGGAGAATTAATGAACTACGCGCGCCATTTTGAAGAATTTGGCACAATAAAGTCAACGAATATCACAAGACATAAAAAGAAAAGTGACCGAGAAACTTCTGAAAATTATGATACGGGTCCTTGTAAAACAAATCGGATGAAACTGATTTTCAGAAGAAGAATATTGCTTATTTGCCAAAGTCTTCACCCCTGTTTGCGGTACATGGGGACTTCTATAAATCTGCACTCGGTTATTGGCGTCATCCAGGGTCTTTGATCATTTATTATTATTCTCTGCTGCAGATTGTGTACAGGTCGGGTCTCCTCCACCATTACACCATTCACAACGACGACCCTGTCTTCCTACAAGCCAGAATCAACGCTGCCAACCTGAGCGAGGTGAGAAGGTTCCTCCACACCCGGCACGGCTGGCATTGGGGGACACATTAGATAATGGCACCTATACGACAGATGATGACAAATAATTCCAGAAATATTTCCCGAGGGCTCTGAGGTCCAGATCCTCTGCGCAGACATTGACAATGAGAATTATCCCCATTATGATTCCCATTTTATTTGTTTCTTTTTTCTTTATTTTCCCCTCCAGAAATTATATAAGAGCAGCTGGGAAAAGCAGAAGGAGAAGGGGTTTGAGCTGAGCTTGGATTCGCTGTCCATCCTCACCGCCAAAGCCAAACGCGACCTCGCCAGCGATGTGAGTGACCGACCCCGGCGTCATACAATCCATTCATCTAGTGTGTACATATAAAGAACAGGTTCTCTTTAAACAAAAAAAATGAAGAACTTTGTATCTTCTTCAATTGATACAAGTCGTAAAAATTGTTTCTCATTGTTCTGTATCACAATCAATATGGCTGCTGTTCATCGCTGATCACATCCTGCTTCTCCTGGCTCAATATGAAGCAATAAAATGGTGCTTAGATATGAAATGATATTCTATGAAATCTGCAGAACAATCTACCGAT
This sequence comes from Ranitomeya variabilis, assembly GCF_051348905.1. Classification (NCBI taxonomy): domain Eukaryota; kingdom Metazoa; phylum Chordata; class Amphibia; order Anura; family Dendrobatidae; genus Ranitomeya; species Ranitomeya variabilis. Next base: position 12,485,258 of record NC_135235.1, read on the forward strand.
GGCAACTATCACTGGAGGCAAATGTAACTGAGCCTTCAGCCATGTGTCATCTGAGTGCTACTCCCCTCCTTACTCCTCATTACTCCCTTCCTTACTCCCCTCATTACTCCCCTCCTTACTCCCCTCAATACTCCCTTCCTTACTCCCCTCATTACTCCCCTCCTTACTCCCTTCCTTACTCCCCTCATTACTCCCTTCCTTACTCCCCTCATTACTCCCCTCCTTACTCCCCTCATTACTCCCTTCCTTACTCCCCTCATTACTCCCCTCCTTACTCCCTTCCTTACTCCCCTCATTACTCCCCTCCTTACTCCCCTCATTACTCCCTTCCTTACTCCCCTCATTACTCCCTTCCTTACTCCCCTCATTACTCCCCTCCTTACTCCCCTCATTACTCCCTTCCTTACTCCCCTCATTACTCCCTTCCTTACTCCCCTCATTACTCCCCTCCTTACTCCCCTCATTACTCCCTTCCTTACTCCCCTCATTAGCCCCGCCCCCCGGAATGCCATAGTCTTACCGAAACTTGCAACGAACAAGTCACCAAGCAAATGTGTATATATATATATATAATATGAAAAAAAAAGTAGAAAAAAAGGGGGAAACAGCACAGCAGACTTCCAGAAAAAGAAGAAAAAAAAAGTGATGTTTATTGCCCAAATATATAAATATATATAATCTATATATCTCAGACTGGCGAAGGTCTACATCTATGAATGATTTGTGGTGCTCCAGTTTGCACCATCAGAGCCTTGGGGGCTTCTGCTTTTCCTAATCTTGTCCATCTGGAGTAGGTGCCTATTTATTTTAGAGGATCCCCAGGATTCCTCTCCATTGTATAGAGCTTTTCTTGAAGATATCATGTAAATCCCAGGAAAAGGTTTGGATAAGGGGGACATACAATCAGTGATGGGGTATCTAAACTGGACCCTCTATTTCACAGGCGGACATACAGGGGCCCAAGAGGTCAGGGGGCCACAACCACCTCCAGAGCAGCATCTGTCACAGACACATTTTTGGACAGCAAAGGGCCCATATTCTGCTCCTGCCCAAGGGCCTCTTCTGTCAGTGTCCGAATACTCTAATTTCATGGAGGACCTCCTATTTTCCATCCAGGGTCCTCCGGTGTTTTCTCCGAGTCTTCAGACATCCTGACAAGGTTTCCTCCTCATTATACTCACACTTTTCTCACTTGTCCCATCCACAGATCAAGTATAAGGAAGGATACGAGAAGATGAAGGGGAAGATGATCGGGGTCCACCGTGCAGAAGAAGACTCCAAGATTTCCCACTCTCTCCAGATGACCAAAATGCAGAGCGATCTCGAGTACAGGAAAGGGTTTGAGGACTCGAAGACGCGCTATAACGTGTCCATGGACATGCTAGACATGGCGCACGCCACCATGGCACAAGCCTTGGCCACCCAACAAGGTTACAGGACGATCCTCCACCGATACAGCGCCCTGCCGACCGACATGAAGGTTCAATGGGCAAAGAAGGCCTACGACCTACAGAGTGATGTGCGTACAACCTGTGATCGGGGATAAAGGGGTCCCCCACCTGCAAGCACAGCTTATTGTACCGAGGCCCCTATGGGGAGACTGGCTGGTGGTCTACGGTTCCAGGGCCTTCTATAGTTCCCCCTGCCGGCCTCAGGCCCGTAGAGTTATCCACTCAGATCGGAGTCAGACGCTCCGGCCGTTTCTGCGCCCTCGTTTTGCCCAGTGTTTCCTGTTTTAGGTTTTATTTTTGCCCCAAATTCTCCTTTTAAGTTGCACAAATTTTGAGTTTGTTTTCTCTGTTCGCCATTGTCTGTGGCCGATTCGTTACTTGCGACTCCTCTTCTTCCAAGACATTTTTATGTCTTGGAAGAAGAGTTATAGTTTTGAATGACTCCATTCATTTTACCGAATAATGGACAGCAGGGAAAAAATCCCAAGTGCCTCAAAGTGGCGAAAGACAATGAACCTCGCCATTGTTTCTTAGCTTTGTCATTACAGCGGTCATTGTGCAGATAAGATGAGCGACAATGTGATTCCCCAGGTCGGCCGATACGGCGATGCCAGACTGGGATCGATTGTATCAGCCGAGTAGTCACATATTTGTTTGAAGGTTGTGTCACCATTTTGACATCAGAAACTTTCTCTTTTCCGTCGACAGAGCGGTGTGAGGGATTGGTGTCGGTATTTGCATGTTTTGATTGATTTTTATTTGCATTTTGTGGGGGGGAATTGCACTGACTGGAAAACCCCAATTCTGGCATTTCCATGTTTTCCATTTCAGAGTTAATTATAAGGAAGGAATATTTTAATATTTTATTAATTCTGTCAATTACACACACAGAAAATCCAAATATATATATTTTATTTATTTATTTTTACACTTTGCTATTTACATTTGCAGAAAGGGACGGGGAAAGTTGAATTTAATATTATAAATTTTTTTCTCAGATTTTTACATTTTTAATTAGTTCCTTAATGCTACTTGATTGCCGATGTAACACACTGCATTAGAATTGCCCTCTGCTGTGAAAAAGACGATCTCTTCTGAGGCCCAAGCACGGGCTGATCTTCATAAGTGATGGCAGCCAATCCGTATCCTGCGATCGCGGCTCACAGCGTTCCAGTGGCGATCAGAATTGATTTCTGCTATCTTTAAGACTTTTACATGCTGCTGTCATGTTTCACAATATCTTTTTTTATAAATCACAGCATTTGCATGACTGCTGGTAATACATAGTACAAGCCCAACATGAAATTTCTTGTTCCTTTGAATCTTTTTTCATCTCCGTTGTGCATCCAGTGTCACAGGGCGGAATGGGCGGCATTATCCCTATCTGCTAACCCTTCGTTTCCCAGCAGCGCCCTGCTTCTCCTCAGTGCTGCAGGCCCCTCGCTCTGCTCCACTGTGTGTTTGCTGATGAGAGATGGAAAGATCTCAATCTGATTTTTTTTTCCATGGATGAAGTCACCATGAGCCGCTGTGTGACGAGCAGTCATTACTAGTTACACACTCCACATTTCATTAGTGGCTCATCATCGCACTCTCCCCTTCATGCAGAGCTGAGCTGTGCTGCTACACAGCTGTCAGGGCTGTGCGGGGGATGACATTAGATATTAGTGCAGCTGATGTCAGTGGGATCTTCGGCATAACAGAGCTGAGCTGTGCTACACCCCGGCTGTCAAGTTGTATCACAGAGGGTCATTAGCTGCATCATCGCGCACTCCCCTTCATGCAGAGCTGAGCAGTGCTGCTACACAGCTGTCAGGGCTGTGCGGGGGATGACATTAGATACTAGTGCAGCTGATGTCAGTGGGATCTTTGGCATAACAGAGCTGAGCTGTGCTACACCCCGGCTGTCAAGTTGTATCACAGAGGGTCATTAGCTGCATCATCGCACTCTCCCCTTCATGCAGAGCTGAGCTGTGCTGCTACACAGCTGTCAGGGCTGTGCGGGGGATGACATTAAATATTAGTGCAGCTGATGTCAGTGGGATCTTCGGTATAACAGAGCTGAGCTGTGCTACACCCCGGCTGTCAGGTTGTATCACAGAGGGTCATTAGCTGCATCATCGCACTCTCCCCTTCATGCAGAGATGAGCAGTGCTGCTACACAGCTGTCAGGGCCGTGCGGGGGATGACATTAGATACTAGTGCAGCTGATGTCAGTGGGATCTTTGGCATAACAGAGCTGAGCTGTGCTATACCCCGGCTGTCAGGTTGTATCACAGAGGGTCATTAGCTGCATCATCGCACTCTCCCCTTCATGCAGAGCTGAGCAGTGCTGCTACACAGCTGTCAGGGCCGTGCGGGGGATGACATTAGATATTAGTGCAGCTGATGTCAGTGGGATCTTCGGTATAACAGCTGAGCTGTGCTACACCCCGGCTGTCAGGTTGTATCACACAGGGTCATTAGCTGCATCATCGCACTCTCCCCTTCATGCAGAGCTGAGCAGTGCTGCTACATGGCTGTCAGGGCCGTGCGGGGGATGACATTAGATACTAGTGCAGCTGATGTCAGTGGGATCTTCGGCATAACAGAGCTGAGCTGTGCTACACCCCGGCTGTCAAGTTGTATCACAGAGGGTCATTAGCTGCATCATCGCACTCTCCCCTTCATGCAGAGCTGAGCAGTGCTGCTACATGGCTGTCAGGGCCGTGCGGGGGATGACATTAGATACTAGTGCAGCTGATGTCAGTGGGATCTTTGGCATAACAGAGCTGAGCTGTGCTGCACCCCGGCTGTCAGGTTGTATCACACAGGGTCATTACCTGCATCTTAGCACGCTCCACCATCAGTGTGAGAACTACCGGAGGACGGGTCCGGTGGTAACAGAGGGTAAACGGACCCTGGGGGGCCTCATTATGGGATAAGGCACATGATTAATTCTGTATGTACAGAAAACTGAGATCACATTATGACTTTGGGAATAAACCTCTACTTGTCTTTATCTGATCCCCTTCCAGAACCAGTATAGATCGGACCTGAAGTGGATGAGGGGGGTGGGCTGGATCACCGAGGGATCACTGGACGTACTGCAGGCTAAGAAGGCGGTTGAGCTGATAAGTGAGGTCAGTACGGGGGATCCTGTAACTCTGCAGCATGCCGTGTGGCAGAATGGTGCAAAGCTTTCACTATGGAGCCGACCACTTGTCCTCATCTTCCTCACGTCTGTTTATATGACAACAGTGTAACAAGATTCTTTTTTTCCCTCCTTTTAATTTTGCTGCCAATGTTTCCATTCACTGACAGCGAGCTCAGTTCTTGAAATTGAGGAAGCATTATAAATGGCAGAACTTTCTTACACGCCGATTCCGCGTCCTTCATCTCAGACTCCGCACTTGCTGACGCGTCTTTGTGCTTTCCATCACCATTCACAGACATCGTACAGGCAGCTGCCGTCAGCGCTCAGGTTCACCAGCATCCAGGACTCTCCGGAGATGATTCAAGCCAAGATCAGCTACAACCAGGCCGTGGACGTAAGATGGACGTTTCATATGAACCAGCCCTAGACAATTCTAGATGTCATATTCTCCAGTCACACCCAGAGCTGCACTTACAATCGTGCTCTGTGTGCGTCCGCAGAAGCATTTAGCGTAATTTTGAATGCTGCTCCGGCTGTGACTGGAGTATAAGGCATGAGGCTTGTATAATGCATTGAACTAAGCAAGATTATGCATGCAGCTTTGGATGTGATTGGAGCATTAAAATAGTACAAAAAAAGTAAATCTTTGATTTGCATTTCCAGTTTTCCAATATCTTTGCCCGAGAAATGTTCATCATTCTAAATATTTGTCCACAGAGTAAATACAAGGAGCAGGGGGAGAACATGAAGCACCGGTATACATCCACCGCCGAGCTGCCCGAACTGCTCCAGGCCAAACTCAACGCCCTGAACATCAGCGAGGTGGGTGTATATCTGTGGCCACAGTGTGCGGGGATATAGGCGCCATGTGTACACATTAGCTGCATGGTTTACAGCGGACTGACGACTCTACATGTATACAAAGTCATACAAGAAAAGCTGTCAATAACTGTGTGTGGGCGTGGTTGGCAGGACTCTTAGGCTTTGTGTGTTAGTAGGCGGGGTTAGCAGGACTCTTAGGCTTTGTGTGTTAGTAGGCGGGGTTAGCAGGACTCTCAGGCTTTCTCTATTAGTAGGCGGGGTTAGCAGGACTCTCAGGCTTTCTCTATTAGTAGGCGGGGTTAGCAGGACTCTTAGGCTTTGTGTGTTAGTAGGCGGGGTTAGCAGGACTCTTAGGCTTTGTGTGTTAGTAGGCAGGGTTAGCAGGACTCTTAGGCTTTGTGTGTTAGTAGGCGGGGTTAGCAGGACTCTTAGGCTTTGTGTGTTAGTAGGTGGGGTTAGCAGGACTCTCAGGCTTTCTCTATTAGTAGGCGGGGTTAGCAGGACTCTTAGGCTTTGTGTGTTAGTAGGCGGGGTTAGCAGGACTCTTAGACTTTGTGTGTTAGTAGGCGGGGTTAGCAGGACTCTTAGGCTTTGTGTGTTAGTAGGCGGGGTTAGCAGGGCTCTTAGGCTTTGTGTGTTAGTAGGCGGGGTTAGCAGGACTCTTAGGCTTTGTGTGTTAGCAGGCAGGGTTAGCAGGACTCTTAGGCTTTCTCTATTAGTAGACGAGGTTAGCAGGACACCCAGGCTTTCTCTATTAGTTGGCGGAGTTAGCAGGACTCTTATGCTTTTTCTATTAGTAGGTGGGGTTAGCAGGACTCTCAGGCTTTCTCTATTAGTAGGTGGGGTTAGCAAGACTCTCAGGCTTTCTCTATTAATAGGCAGAGTTAGCAGGACTCATGCTTTTTCTATTAGTAGGTGGGGTTAGCAGGACTCTCAGGCTTTCTCTATTAGTAGGCTGGGTTAGCAGGACTCTCAGGCTTTCTTTATTAGTAGGCGGGGTTAGCAGGACTCTCAGGCTTTTTCTATGACATATTTTGCATCCACATAGAAGCAGTTGAATCTCTTTGCTTCCAACAATAATTCACAGCAGCTGATTGTAGGAAAACTGAGATACAAGGTGCGGACAGTGTCCGGTGTGAATTCACTTTATATCTTGCAGTACCTATTAAACCTTCCTGCACATATAGACCCCAATGTATAAATGCATTCATTTCCCTTCCTACAGACGAAATACAAAGAGTCTTGGAGTCGACTGCGCGACGGCGGATACAAGCTGAAGCTGGACGCCATCCCATTCCAGGCTGCAAAGTCATCAGGGGAGATTATCAGCGATGTAAGCGATTTGTGTCACATCCCAGTCTGTAGTGTTATAGAACTGGACGTTTTCTATGGGATTTTCTGTCACTTGCCTGTGGTGTTTTATTGATCTGTAGCATTGTCATTGCCATCACTCTCGTAATGTTCTCTATGGGACGCTGATAACCTGACTCCATTTCTAAAATGACTTGTCTGCAGAAATTTCTCACACAGCGAGCAGTGACATCAGTAAGGTGAGCGGAGTTCATCTATGAACTCATCTATGAACTCCAGTAACCTCACTGACGTCAGCGCTCAGCACTGAAGCTACATTCGCACGCAGCTCAGTGAGGTGAGCGGAGTTATATAGGAGTCATCTATGAACTCCAGTCACCTCACTGACGTCAGCGCTCAGCACTGAAGCTACATTCGCACGCAGCTCAGTGAGGTGAGCGGAGTTATATAGGAGTCATCTATGAACTCCAGTCACCTCACTGACGTCAGCGCTCAGCACTGAAGCTACATTCGCACGCAGCTCAGTGTCTGCTGGATGCCAGGCGGAGTGGTTGCGTTTTATGTGACCGCTCAGCAAAGCATCTAGATGTCGCTGAGTTGAGTTCGTCGCAGGACAAAAGGATTATCAGCGGACAGGTGAGGTTTTCTTTTTCTTATATTTTTCTTTGGATATTAATAAATGGGTTAAATAGGGTCGGTGAGTTTTGACTAAGGAGTTAGTAATGGGGGTGTCTTATAGACGCCTCTCCATTACTAACCCCTGTGCTTGATGTAATCTGACGTTACAAAGGTGACATCAACCCCAAATAACATTACCCCACTTGCCACCACACCAGGGCAAGTGGGAAGAGCGGAGCCTAAGAGACAGAAAAGGTGCATCTAATGGATGTTCTATTTCTAGGGAAGCTCAGGGCTGATGTTATTAGTCTGGGAGGGGGCCAGTAGCCATAGCCCCTTCTTAGGCTATTACTATCAGTCCGCAGCTACCTGCCTAGCTTTTACTGGTTATTAATTATAGGGCGGACCCCACGTCATTTTTTTTGGTGTGGTCACACCCTTGTTAATAACCAGTAAAGGCTAAGAATACAGTTGTGAGCTGATATTAATAGTCTGGGAAGCTCCGTGTTTATTACCCCCTTCCCAAGCTATAAACATCAGCCCCAAGCTATCAGCTTTCCCTCAGCTGGCTAAGAATAACCCCACGACATTGTTTTTCTTATTTATTATATGATGACATCTATCTATATCTGCATATAACATTGTTTTATTAGTTAATAGCTTGAAATGACATTGAGATATACTGTGTGTAAAAATTGCATACATATTGTATAAGCATGCTGCATGGGTGCTAGGTGAGGGAAATAACGCACACTCACATAGCACACACATTTCATATGGATGCCAGCGAGACCAGGAGAGAAATAATCGCACGACGCCCCAATGTTTCTGGCTGGGAATCTCGGCTACTTTTTATACGCAGATGTGAGCGATAACGTAGCGTTATAATCGCCCGCCGGTGTCCATCTTTGTCTTTACAGCATAAATATAAGGAGGAGTTTGAAAAATCTAAAGGGAAAATGATCAGTCTGCGTCGCCTGGAGGACGACCTGAACCTGTCCCATTCTGTACACGCCTCGTCCCTGCTCAGCGAGGTAAGAGGTCAGGTGTGGGGCCCTCCTCAACATGGGGCCCCAGATTTCCTCAAGTCTACCCTTATTACAGCTGCTTGTTTCTGGAAAGTCTCTTTCCCGCTATCACTGGATTACAATCCAGCTTTCCCTGTATTCAGGAGGTGATAGGACTAGGACTGAGCCGTCAATCAGGAGTCTGGGAAAGTTGGGTGGTGATCGCTGTGGGAACCTTAATTTCAGCTAAATGAAGACTGAACTTGTGTCCTCTTGATAGAAGAGGGGAGTCCGGGGTGAATTCCTGCAATCCAGGCTGTTATTCCAGTGCTGTCTAGCGCCCCCCAGTGTGAGTGTGCTGCATAACAGGCGCATTCATCCCAACAGTCCTTAGCTTTCACCTCATCACTATCTCTGCTTGCTGAAAACTCACCCTGATCAGATCCTACTGACCCAATCGTCTGTGCACTGTCACAAGACCTGCAGTCAATGGAAAGTTTCCACTCACTGACAGCAAGCAGAAAAGATATTCCATCAGAAGATTGCAGCACTGGTAATTTCATGACCTTGTGAATCCTCAGGCCCAGTACAAGAAAGGCTTCCGGGAGAGCAAGTCTCACTTCCACCTGCCCATGGACATGGTGACTTTGGTCCACGCTCGCAGGGCGCAGGCTCTGGCCAGTGACCAGGACTACAGGCATTTACTGCACCATTACACCGCACTGTCTGACGACCTCCGACTCATGACCGCCAAAAAGGCCTACGAGCTGCAAAGTGAGGTAACGCTGCAAAGGCCGATGCTGTTCTCTCATCAACGGTGGAGACCGTGTCTGCCCTTCTGGTCTATGATTCAGGCGTCTAAAAATGGCGACAGCTGCCTGAAAGTACAAGCAATAAAGCGTCAGGAGGCGATACAAGCAGTGCAACACTTTACTGGATGATGTTGATGATTGATGATCTCCTGCATGATGATGATGTTGATGATTGATGGTCTCCTGGATGATGTTGATGATTGCTGAGCTCCTGGATGATGTTGATGATTGCTGAGCTCCTGGATGATTATGATATTTGATGAGCTCCTGGATGATGTTGATGATTGATGGTCTCCTAGATTATGTTGACTGATGATTTCCTAGATGATGTTGATGATTAATGGTCTCCTGGATGATGTTGATGATTGCTGAGCTCCTGGATGATGTTGATGATTGCTGAGCTCCTGGATGATGTTGATGATTGCTGAGCTCCTGGATGATGTTGACGATTGATGATCTGCTGGATGATGTTGATGAGTGATGAGCTCCTGAATGATGACGATAATTGATGAGCTCCTGGATGATGTTGAGGATTGATGAGCTCCTGGATGATGTTGATGATTGATGGTTTCCTAGATGATGTTGACTGATGATCTCCTAGATGATATTAATGATTGATGGTCTCCTGGATGATGTTGATGATTGCTGAGCTCCTGGATGATGTTGATGATTGCTGAGCTCCTGGATGATTATGATATTTGATGAGCTCCTGGATGATATTGATGATCTGCTGGATGATGTTGATGAGTGATGAGCTCCTGAATGATGACGATAATTGATGAGCTCCTGGATGATGTTGATGATTGATGGTTTCCTAGATGATGTTGACTGATGATCTCCTAGATGATATTAATGATTGATGGTCTCCTGGATGATGTTGATGATTGCTGAGCTCCTGGATGATGTTGATGATTGCTGAGCTCCTGGATGATTATGATATTTGATGAGCTCCTGGATGATATTGATGATCTGCTGGATGATGTTGATGAGTGATGAGCTCCTGAATGATGACGATAATTGATGAGCTCCTGGATGATGTTGAGGATTGATGAGCTCCTGGATGATGTTGATGATTGATGGTTTCCTAGATGATGTTGACTGATGATCTCCTAGATGATATTAATGATTGATGGTCTCCTGGATGATGTTGATGATTGCTGAGCTCCTGGATGATGTTGATGATTGCTGAGCTCCTGGATGATTATGATATTTGATGAGCTCCTGGATGATATTGATGATCTGCTGGATGATGTTGATGAGTGATGAGCTCCTGAATGATGACGATAGTTGATGAGCTCCTGGATGATGTTGATGAATGATGAGCTCCTGGATGATGTTGAGGATTGATGATCTGCTGGATGTTTGTGAGGATCACTATTGATACGTATCAGTAAAGGCCTCAGCATACGCTAAAGTTCGTTCATGGGCGAATGGTCTTTCTTTGAAGGTACGACCTTTCACCCATCTTCTGAAAAAATCAAACATGGCCGACATTTGAAGCAATGGCTTTTTTATGATATGTCGGCTAAAACGATAATTTGTTTTTCAGTTTTTGTCCTCCGAACAATTGTTTTTGTTAAAATCATTCATGTTCCTCACTTTCGGAGCCTTAATGGCTGCTCTGCTCTTCCCCTATCTAGAACCTATACCGATCGGATCTGAACTTTATGAGAGGAGTCGGCTGCATCACCGCCGGAGCGCTGGACATCGAGGAGCGTAAGAGAGCGACAGACCTGGTCAGCGAGGTGAGGACATGGCTACCTGAGAAGGAGCAGCCGCTTGGCCTCCTCACTGGGGTTCTCCTTGTCTCCTGCAAAACATCTTCTCCATTTACTTTGCCTTTTAGTGAGATTTTAAAGGGACCCTGTCCTGTCACAAAAACACTATTAACCTGCCGATATGGGCGAATCTTCAGGTTAATATAGCTGTGCGGCCGCCGCACTGGAAGTCTGGCTACCAGAAGGAAATTAACTTTATTCCCAGCAGTCACCGGCTTTCAGTCATAGAGGTGCGGCCAGAGTGGCTTCAGTCACATCTCAGTGCATAGATATTGATGGCTGCAACCACCCCAGCACTGACTGACAGCCGGCTCAGCTGTGCATCAGTACATAGTGAGCAGCAGTTCTAACTGACCCCAGCACTGACTGACAGCCGGCTCAGCCGTGCATCAGTACATAGTGACCAGCGGCTGTAACTGTCCCCAGCATTGACTGACATCCGGCTCAGGCGTGCATCAGTACATAGTGACCGGCGGCTGTAACCGACCCCAGCACTGACTGACAGCCGGCTCAGGCGTGCATCAGTACATAGTGACCGGTGGCTGTAACTGTCCCCAGCACTGACTGACAGCCGGCTCAGCCGTGCATCAGTACATAGTGACCGGCGGCTGTAACCGTCCTCAGCACTGACTGACAGCCGGCTCAGGCGTGCATCAGTACATAGTGACCGGCGGCTGTAACCGTCCCCAGCAGTGACTGACAGCCGGCTCAGCCGTGCATCAGTACATAGTGACCAGCAGCTGTAACTGTCCCCAGCACTGACTGACAGCCGGCTCAGGCGTGCATCAGTACATAGTGACCGGCGGCTGTAACTGTCCCCAGCACTGACTGACAGCCGGCTCAGCCGTGCATCAGTACATAGTGACCGGTGGCTGTAACTGTCCCCAGCACTGACTGACAGCCGGCTCAGCCGTGCATCAGTACATAGTGACCGGCGGCTGTAACTGTCCCCAGCACTGACGCTCAGCCGTGCATCAGTACATAGTGACCGGCGGCTGTAACCGTCCCCAGCACTGACAGCCGGCTCAGCCGTGCATCAGAACATAGTGACCGGCGGCTGTAACCGTCCTCAGCACTGACTGACAGCCGGCTCAGGTGTGCATCAGCACATAGTGAGTGGCGGCTGTGACTGTCCCCAGCATTGACTGACAGCCGGCTCAGCCGTGCATCAGCACATAGTGACTGGCGGCTGTAACTGTCCTCAGCACTGACTGACAGCCAGCTCAGCCGTGCATCAGCACATAGTGAGTGGCGGATGTAACCGTCTCCAGCACTGACTGACATCCGTCTCAGCCATGCATCAGTACATAGTGACTGGCGGATGTAACCACCCCAGCACTGACTGACAGCCGGCTCAGCTGTGCATCAGTACATAGTGAGTGGTGACCATAACCGTCCCCAGCACTGACTGACAGCTGGCTCAGCCGTGCATCAGTACATAGTGAGCGGCGGCTGTAACCGTCCCCAGCACTGACTGACAGCCGCCTCAGCCATGCATCAGTACATGGTGAGCAGCAGCTGTAATTGTCCCCAGCACTGACTGACAGCCGGCTCAGCCGTGCATCAGAACATAGTGAGCGACAGCTGTAACCTTCCCCAAGGAGGGGTTGTGGATCATCTAAGGGGGCTGCCTCTTTATGGAGGCCGAGAGCATTCTTGTCTCTATGATGTGATCTCAGCAGCCTCTCCTATAACCTGTATAATCTGGGAAGTTTTGGAGGTACTGGCCCTTTAATGCTTCCAATGTTCTGATTTTCTCTTCTCCTTTCTTTCCTACAGAGTAAATACCGGCAACAACCGCAGCAGCTGAAATTCACCACGGTGGCCGACTCGCTGGACATCCTGCACGCCAAATTCAGCAACCAGATAACCAACGAGGTGAGGGACACATCACATCCTAGGCTGCATTTAAAGGGCCAGTGCAGGCTTTAAGTGATTGCTTTCTGAATGGAGGGGTGACTTCTGCGACCGCCACCGACTAAAAGGGGCCGCAGCTCTCTGTGCAGCACCGCGGCGTCATCTGAACGTGGTTTGCGCGACGCCAGTGTAGTCCAAGCGTTGAGGAGTCGCGGCGACTCTTCTCCCTGATTGCTCAGAGTCTGTCTGGTCGATACATCATCATTCATCACAGAAAACTGTTACAACTTTCCATGGTATTTTGTTTTCCATTCCTCGTTCTTTCCAAGATCTCAACTCTTATGTCTCACAGCTGCAGATGTGTTACAGTGTCTCAGTTCAGACTACACTAGTCTTGTGTGATGAAACGCGCCAGCAGCACAAATCTCTCCTGTGCTGGATGTTTTTCTGCATTGATACTTTGTAACAAAACCTCTGCTGTGTGAGGAACTAGATCCGACCCGATCTCTAACTGCAAGGAGTAAAACACAGAATATAAAGTATATACATGTAGCAGAGCTGACTCTGTGCTCCAGTGACTACAATGGGAGTCACATACCTATGGTGAGTGTACAGGCAGCAGACGTGTGCAGGACACTCGATGATACAAAGTTTTCATATACAGCGACTGTACAAGGCGGCCGGCGAGGAAATCCTGCACCACTACACGACCGTCCTGGGGCTCCCGGAGCATCTGCGAGCCAAGCTCAACGCGGCCAACATCAGCGACGTAAGTGCCGAGTTATCTCTAAGTGTTCTTACATAGGACTGCAGGTGACATCTGCTACATTATCTGTACTCAGAGAGTTATCACTGTGTTATCTGTGGTGTTACATAGGACTGCAGGTGACATCTGCTACATTATCTGTACTCAGAGAGTTATCACTGTGTTATCTGTGGTGTTACATAGGACTGCAGGTGACATCTACTACATTATCTGTACTCAGGGAGTTATCACTGTGTTATCTGTGGTGTTACATAGGACTGCAGGTGACATCTACTACATTATCTGTTCTCAGAGAGTTATCACTGTGTTATCTGTGGTGTTACATAGGACTGCAGGTGACATCTACTACATCATCTGTACTCAGAGAGATATTACTGTGTTATCTGTGGTGTTACATAGGACTGCAGGTGACATCTACTACATTATCTGTACTCAGGGAGTTATCACTGTGTTATCTGTGGTGTTACATAGGACTGCAGGTGACATCTACTACATTATCTGTACTCAGAGAGTTATCACTGTGTTATCTGTGGTGTTACATAGGACTGCAGGTGATATATACTATATTATCTGTACTCAGTTATCACTGTGTTATCTGTGGTGTTACATAGGACTGCAGGTGATATATACTATATTATCTGTACTCAGTTATCACTGTGTCATCTATGGTGTTACATAGGACTGCAGGTGACATTTACTACATGATCTGTACTCAGAGCGTTATCACTGTGTTATCTGTGGTGTTACATAGGACTGCAGGTGACATCTACTACATTATTTGTACTCAGAGAGCGATCACTGTGTTATCTGTGGTGTTACATAGGACTGCAGGTGACATCTACTACATGATCTGTACTCAGAGAGTTATCACTGTGTTATTTGTGGTGTTACATAGGACTGCAGGTGACATCTACTACATTATCTGTACTCAGAGAGGTATCACTGTGTTATCTGTGGTGTTACATAGGACTGCAGGTGACATCTACTACATTATCTGTACTCAGAGAGTTATCACTGTTATCTGTGGTGTTACATAGGACTGCAGGTGACATCTACTACATTATCTGTACTCAGAGAGTTATCACTGTGTTATCTGTGGTGTTACATAGGACTGCAGGTGACATCTACTACATTATCTGTACTCGGAGAGTCATCACTGTGTTATCTGTGGTGTTACATAGGACTGCAGGTGACATCTACTACATTATCTGTAGTCAGAGTTATCACTTATCTGTGGTGTTACACAGGACTGAGTGTGGAGGACAGGTGCGCACAATCAGTCACACCCTGCTAGGAGCAGCACCTGTCTTGTGAGCTCCAGGACTTCCAGCAGGAGGCCCAGAGTCTGCCTCTCTTCTCCCCAGGGAGAGGCAGGCTTCCTGGGAGGCCGACATGGCTTCCCAGGCTTCTGTTCCCCGGTCTGTGCCGGCGGGGGACAGAGAGCAGCAGCAGCAGCAACCGGCCCAAGAGGGACTGAGGAGGTCAGGACGGGTGAAGAAAACCTTACCCACCTACTCCAACCCTGAGACGGCTCATCGTCCGCCCAGAGAGGGAGACAGGGGCACCCCAGGCCCCAGGAAGGAGAGCCCAGGAACATCCTGGGGGGAGAGGAGCTCCGGCGAGTCCACGAGTACCTTCTCCTCCCGAGTGGTCGCCATGCTACGTGAGTATGAGGACGCCGGCAAAGTACTGACCGGGCTGAAGGAGGAGCTGCGGGAGGCTCGGATCCTGAATACCCGAGCCTCTAACAAGGAGAAACCCGTGACCTCCCAGAGGTTCAGAGCCCTCAGAGATGAGGTGGCCCGGTTAGTGCTCCTCCGGGAGGGGATTGAGAAAAGCGCAGGTCCCTTCCTGGAGAGGTTTAGGAACCAGCGGCGGTTCTCAGAAATGAAGGGGTTAAATACCTCAGGAGAACCGCCAGCCGGCGTCCTAAGCGACGAGGAGGAGGAGGAGGACGATGTGGTTGTGACTGGAGTCCTACAAGCTGGAACCAGCCGGGAGAGTGAGTCGCAGAGCCGACAACAGGGAAGCGGCCTCCCGGCACGGCAGAGGACTCCGACAGCACAGGCTGGAGTGTCAGCGGAGGAAGAGGAGGAGGGCGGTCTGCTACAGGAGATCAGACAGCTGGAGTCTCCAGTGAACCTGGACCGCTTCTCCTTTGGTGAGGACGAGCCAGCAGAGGAAACCAAGAAGAGGAAGAAGAAGACGACGGAGACCGCACGGGAGGTGGTGAGTTACAAATATGTACCGATGGATGATGTTACACCTACCACCTCCTGTGTAAACCCCACCAAACCTAAACGCACGGGCTCTGCAGTGGGTCTGGGGCATAGGCAAGGTGGGGAGAGGAGGAGGACGTCCGGCGGTGCTGCCGTCTGTGCGGGGAACAGTGCAGGGGGCGAGGCTGTGGAGGTACTCACGGCGCCGGACATAGGGGACCCCGAGGAGTTTCCCTCCCTGCCCTCTGCGGCTAAGCCGGTTATCACCGGGGCTGAGGGGGGTGAGGTGGGTGTCCACGCCGTTGCGAAAGGGGGACGGTGTGGGCAGACTCCATCCCTGCTCACTACGGCTGAGCCGGCCGACGCCGGGGCTGTGGGGGGCAGGTCCGAGGAACATGGTGCGGCGAAAGGAGGGCGCACTGTTGTGACAGGGGCGCAGTGCGCCTTAAAGGAGAACAGGCACGCAGCTGTGACAGGAGAGCAGCGTGTCCAAAAAGGACAGAAAAAGGATAAATCATCTGCAGGGAACAAGAGGCGCCCTGCTGTGACAGGGGGACAGAGTGCTCCAGCACCCCAGCATGACACCAGGACCGCGAAGTCTGTGGGTGCGGGGCAGGCGGCGCCCCCCAACGAGCAGCGGGCCCAAAATAATAAAGTGCAAACTGCTGCAGTGGGGGGGCAAGGCGCTCCAAGGACACAACAGAGAGTCAGCACCAATCAAGGGAAATCGAGTGTGGTGCTGCACCCCTCCCCCGGTCCGGCAGGTGTGAGTGCAGAGAAGCTAGCAGACACAAGTGAGGAAGGAATGGATGTGACTGTGGCAGGTGCAGAGAACACTGGGACAAATGGTGGTGACAATACAGGTAATAAAATGACGGGAAGTGGTGGCAGTGGTAAGGGGAATGAAAGGAGCTGTGCAGGAAATGATGGTAGTAGTGGAGTGAATGATGGGAGTAGTGGTGGAGTGAATGGTGGGAATAGTGGTGGAATGAATGATGGGAGCAGTGGTGGAGTAAATGATGGGAGTAGTGATGTTGCAAATGATGGGAGTAGTAGTGGAGTGAATGGTGGGAGTAGTGATGTTGCAAATGATGGGAGTAGTGGAGGAGTGAATGAGGAGAGCATTACTGGTGTTGGTGGAGGGGAAGCAGGTAGTGGTCCCGCTGCCCCCCCAGCGGTGGCGGGGGCTTCAGCCCCAAGCTATTCAGCAGCTGTCACTGCTGGGGGTAGTAGTGCGCCCTTGTCTGGTGACCCTGAGGATGGTGACTTGCAACAGCGCTTCCTGGACGCCCTGAGGAGAGGGGAGAGTTCCATCAATGTAGAGGGGAGGGAGGTTGATCTGTCTTTCTGGATAGAGAGACACGGTCTTTCCGCCTTCCGAGATAGAGGGGCAGAGACTGTCTGGTCTCTGCCGACACCAGGGCAGAGGAGCAACCGTAGGAACGTGGCCCGTCTCCAGTGGGTAAGCAAGGATGCCTGTCCTGATCGGTCAAAGGTTGCTGAGCTCCTGCTGGGGATGGGCTTCGTGGCATATGACATCTTCGCCTTGATCCATCCCTATGGGACCTCCTACTTCGATGTCAGCTTCGTGAGACCGGAGGGCCTTGAGCTTTTCTGGTCTCGCCATGAGCTGGCTCGGGGTCGCCCCGAATGGCAGGGTTTCCTCGCTGTGGCAATATCCCGCCAGAACTCAGTCAGGAAGGTGACCGTTTTGACCAGTAACGAGTCACTTTCCTGTGTCGACATCTCCACCTGGGTTGGACGATACGGCGACATCGTCGGTATTCCCGAGAAGACCCTCGATGAGCATGGTATCTGGTCAGGAGCCTGGACCTTCATGGTGAAATTGAAGGTTTCAGGAAACACCGTTACCCATATCCCTTCCTCAACATTTTTGGGGAGGGACAGGATCTTGATTTTCTACCGGGGGCAGCCTAAGGTCTGTCACAGGTGCGGCAGCCCCACACACTTCAGTGCGCAGTGTACCACCCAGAAATGCGCACTGTGTGGGGACCTCGGCCATCTTGCTGCTACCTGTGGCAGGATTAGGTGTAACCTGTGTGGTGACCTCGGTCACCCGTTCAGTCGCTGTCCGCGTTCCTTTGCCAATGCGGTCCTGAAAGCGGCGAGTGCGGGACAGGCGAAAGCCGGGACTAATCTCGCCGGTGAAGGGACCAGCAGAGGCGGAGGAGGCAGGGAACCGGTGAGGAGCAGGCTGCCGCCATCCAATATCAGGCGGCAGGAGCAGCGCCATGGGAAAAGGGGGCAGGGAGTAATGACCCTAAACTCTGACCCGGGTGCTCCACTTGCAGCTGAGGATCCTAAAGACAGCGAATTGAGCGAGGAAGTCAAGAGACTTGAAAGAGAGGAGCAAAAGGACGCCATGTCTGCCCAGGAACCTTCATCCGGTGACAGTCTGGATGAGGGAGAGGGGGAGTGGTCACAGCAAAAGAAAAAGGGTAACAGGAAAACAACTAAGGATAAGAGGGGGTCCGGGCCTCGAGCCTCCTCCTCGGAGTGCGACCCCTCTGACTCCGTAGCCCTGATCCAGGTGCCATTGGAAGGTCCAGCCGCCCCCCCTCTGGTGGATCTCTCTAACCGGTTCCGGGCCCTCCAGGACTCCCCTCCAGAGGGGGGCGATGGGGACCCGGGGCCGGAGGTTGCGGACGGGGTTGTTGGGGCTCAGGAGGTCGCTGGGTCTTCTTCTCAGGGGGCAAATACAAAGCCTTCTGGGGGGGGGACTACCTCGGGACCACCAGACAAGGGCCAGAGTGTATGTAAGGAGAGAATGGATGAGTCAGTTTGTCTTAAGCGCACTAAAAACTCATCATTGTCAGAGGAAGAGGGTGAAACTGTTGGGGGTGGGAAGAAAAAGGCTATCTAATTCAATCAATCATGATGGCGGCACCCACCCCGTTGACGCTGGCAACCATTAATGTTGCCAGCATAAAGTCAGAAGCGGCAAGGTACACGGCCTTTCATTTTCTCGGCCAACTTGACGCCGACATTTTGTTTTTGCAGGAGACCAGGTTGACCGACCTATTAACCATGCATAAAGCAAGGCGGGAGTGGAGGCACGGGCCCTCCTACTGGTCTCTCGCGGCCGAGCCGTATAGCGGGGTGGCGGTCCTTTTTAAGACCGCAGCGGTTGAATGCAGACGATTGATCGAGTTAGAAATGGGGAGATGCTTGATCCTAGATGTCTCCATGGGGGGACAGGAGCTTCGGCTCATTAACATCTACGGTCCCCAGTCCAAGTGGGACCGCAAGTGTCTCTTCATGAAGATCAAACCTTACTTATTTTCGAGTCGGCAGGTGGTCTTTGGAGGGGATTTCAACAATGTCACGAGACCCTGTGATAGAGGAGGTTCCGTAGACCGGCTGGCTTACGATTGCGTCGCGCTAAATAGGATAGTAAGTGAGGCACGCCTGGTGGATGTCCACATCCGGCACAACACAGGCCACGCGGGGTTCACCTATTTTAGAGGTAGTCAGTGCAGGTCTAGGATAGACAGGTTTTATTTGAAGGAGGAGGCCGTTTCCTCGCCGTTGTCGGTTGTGGAGGTGGAATTCTCCGATCACTGTTTGATTATGTTTTCTCTGAGCGTTACAGAGACTCCTCGGATGGGAAGAGGTTATTGGAAGCTGAATTCGTCACTCCTTGAGGAAGAAGCTGTAAGACGGTCCTTTGAGGAATTTCTTCAGAGCCAGGTACCGCTGCTGGGCCTAAGTAACACTAAGTCGGAGTGGTGGGAGATGTTCAAACATCGGGTGGCGAGATTCTTCCGGCAACTCTCGAACCTCAGAAGCCTGAACAGGGATCGCCTGTATCAGAGCCTGAGGAGGAAACTCGAGCAACTTGTCTCGACTGGGGGTAGCCGCGAGGCGATCTCCAGTGTGAAATCCTTGCTAAAGAGGTGTCAGTACGATAGGCACGCATCTTTGGTTTTTGAGAGGGACTACGGGAAGTACTACTCGCCCGACCCCTACAGAAGCTGCAAGATGTCAGTGAATAGTAAGATAGTGACGGGGCTGATGGACAGTACGGGATCCCTGAGAAGGTCCAGATCAGGGATCTTGGAGGTCGTCAGTTCATACTACTCGCACCTCTTGGGAAGGAAGGAACTGGATCGTGACAGGATGTCGGCTTTCCTGGCTGAAGCTGTTCCTGAGCCAGGGGCTGACCTCTCGCTGGGCGGTTTGGCAGAAGCGATCAAAGAAGAGGAAGTGAGACTGGCGATCGATGGGCTCCGGCCCAAAAAATCGCCAGGTCCGGATGGCTTAACATCCGAGTTCTTTAAGACCTTTAGGGACTCCTTGGTCCCCCTCTTGACTCAGGTGTTTAATGAGTGTCTCTCCTCGGGCACTCTGCCGAGATCATTAAGGAGGTCGGCTCTGATCATTTTGTCAAAGGGTAAGGATCCATCACGCATTGAGAATTGGCGTCCCATATCACTTCTCAATGTGGACAGGAAGGTTTTGGCTAAGATACTCTTCAACAGGCTGGTGAAATTTGCGCCGCGGCTCCTTTCGGAGGCCCAGCACTGTTGCGTTCCTGGCCGTAGCACTTTCAGTGCTGTTCTGGGTGTCCGAGAGGCCGTGGAGCAAGGCAGGGCGGGCCTTTGGAAGGGGTTCTTGCTGACCCTGGATCAGGCAAAAGCCTTTGATCGGGTTGACCACGAGTACCTCTGGTCCACTCTTTTGAGGTATGGTCTGCCTGGAGGGTTTGTGGACTGGCTTAAGACCTTGTACGCAGGGGCTGAGACTTTCCCTCTGGTAAACGGGTGGATTGGACAACCTTTCGGGGTAGAGTCCGGTGTCCGCCAGGGCTGCCCTCTTAGCCCTTTGCTTTACGCGTTTGCGATCGATCCCTTCCTCAGAAGGGTCGATTGTGGGCCGTTGGCGGGGGTGGGGATGGGCGGGGTGGCGCCGGAGGCTATCCTGAGGGTAGTGGCCTACGCGGATGACGTCACGGTCTTTGTTTCTTCGCAAGAGGAGGCGATGGTGGTGATGTCAGAAGTGGAGAGCTACTCGGAGGCATCCGGGTCCAAGGTCAACCAGGACAAGTGTGAGAGTCTCTGGCTGGGAGGCGGGGATCCCGCGTTTGATCTTCCGGACACCCTCCCCGAACCCCAAGAACATGCCAAAGTCCTAGGCATCGAATTTGGCCAGGGTGATTACCCCACGAAAAACTGGGAAGGCAGAATCAAAGGTGTCGCCCAAAGAGTGGACCAATGGAAGGGTTGGTCTTTGACCCTGAGGGAAAGGGTTGACCTGTGCAAAGCTTTCCTGCTCCCCTTGCTAATCTACCTGGGCAGCGTCTGTGTCTTACCAGAGCCTCTCTGGACACGGGTCTACAGTCTGTTCTTCCAGATGTTATGGGGGAATAGACTGAATCTAGTCAAACGGGAGGTCACTTACCGCACGAGGAGACTAGGGGGGTTGAATATGGTAAACCCCGTGGTGTTCCTAGTGAACACCTTTTTGAAAGTTAACGTGGCAAACCTCTGGAAAGAGAGGGCTCCTCCGTGGGTATTCTCCTGCAAGGGATGGTTTCAGCCTTTCTTCCAGGAATGGGAGACAGGGGGAAGATTGAAGGATCTCCGCACACCGCACGGGCATCTCCCGGCTTATGTTACCCCGGTTCTGAAAATGATGCGCCGGTGGGGTCTGGGAATGTGGGAAGTGAGGTCCCTCCCGAGGAAACTCCTCGACATGCGGGTCTTGCTTTCGCATTTTCAGAAACCATTGGTCCTCAAGGACTGCCCAAGTCGGGATCTAGAGGTTGGGTTAAGTTTGCTAAATTCTAGCAGGATCCCCAAGAAGTATTGGGACTTGACTTGGCGCTGCTTCCAAGGTAAGTTGTATGTGAAGGACAATTTGAAGCACAGGAGCTCCGTGGACAGGAATTGTCCCCGTGAGGCTTGCGCTACCATGCTGGAAAGCATGGAGCACTTCCTGCTTCATTGTCCTTTTAATACAGAGGTGTACAACAGGCTGGGCGCTTCCATTGGTTGGCCGCGGCTGGCCACTCTGTCCTATGCCGAGTGGGCCTATGGAGCGTTCAGAGACCTCGGGAGAAGGGACCGAGCCACTTTATTCTTAGTCAGCGCAGTGGTCAGGTACTTCACGTGGAACGCACGAGTTTTAGTTTCGACGCAGCATAAAATCCTCCGTGTAGATGAAGTTTGTAGCAGCATCCTAGGTGCCCTGGTGAAGGTGCGTTCTCTGGAGTGCGAAAGACTGGGTGCCCGGAGGGCGGCCCATCTCTGGAGGGGTTTCTCCTTCGGGGTGCCTTAGTCCGTTAGCGCTCCTATATCCTGGTGGTGGGCTGATATCTTTACACCCTAGATTTTTGTTTTGTATCTCTGTTCCCTGAATAGAAGGTTTGCAGGCATCGAACTTGAGCCTTGGGTGGTGAGTATGTAGGTTGTGAAGTTGGTTTATGTATATATTGTATATAGTGTATTGTATATATTGTATATAGTGTGTATAATAGAGGGTCTTAGTTAGGTTGGGTGGGGGATTGGGGGGTTTCAACAGCGGTGATATGAGACTGATCTGGCCTGGCCCAGGCCCCGCCTGGGGAAAAACTTTGGGGCCTGATCCTAGCTCGGATAATTCCTGAACTTTGTGGCCAGAGCTGGATCAAGGGTGGCGGGATAGTTAGTGTAGGTGTGTGTATATATATATATAAAAAAAAAAAAAAAATAAAAAAAAAAAAATAAAAAAATAAATAATAAAAAAAAAAAAATAAATAAAAAAAAAAAAATAAAAAATTAATAATAATAATTTTGTATAGTGTATTGTATTTAGGTTTGTTGTAGGGTGTATGTGGCGGTGCAAGCGGGTGGCTGTAAGGTAAGGCAGTGGGACCAGTAGGGTTTTGCTGTGTTTGCGGCGTTGTATAAATCTGTATATAATGTGTTTATAGTGTATATATTGTTTATATTGTATATAGGACGGTGTGAATGTAGTTGGGGTTGTATATAGTAGTATGAATGAAGCTGGGCCGGGGGTCTTGTATGATTTTATTACTATTTATAATTTTTTACAGGGGTATTAATGTAAGTTATGAGTATTTTGTTTGTTGTCTTTTCTTTTTTGCTTTCTTTATTTAATTGGAATTTTCTTTCTTGTCCCTGATTAGTAGGTTTCTTTTTTGTCTTTTGTGGCCGTCTGATTGGAGCTTTGTTCTTATGTTTTGTTTTGTTGTGTTCTATTTGTAGTGTATCATAGTTAGTGTCATGTGAAAGTATTTTATTTAATAAAAGACTCACTGTGTTATCTGTGGTGTTACATAGGACTGCAGGTGACATCTACTACATTATCTGTACTCAGAGAGTTATCACTGTGTTATCTGTGGTGTTACATAGGACTGCAGGTGACATCTACTACATTATCTGTACTCAGAGAGTTATCACTGTGTTATCTGTGGTGTTACATAGGACTGCAGGTGGCATCTACTACATTATCTGTACTCAGAGAGTTATCACTTTGTTATCTGTGGTGTTACATAGGACTGCAGGTAGCAGTGATACATTTTCTATCCTCTGCAGATAAAGTACCGGGAGTCCTGGCTGAATGCTCGCGCTCATGGTCACAAGCTCACAATGGACGCGCTTCAGTTCCAGGCGGCCAAGTCCTCGGGCTGTATAGCCAGTGATGTGAGTTCACACTGATGTGCGCTCTTTCCTGTGGTCTTGGGACTGCGTCTGTGTAACCTGACGATCTCTTATATTAGTACAAGTACAAGCACAATTATGTCGCAGAGAGAGGGAAACACATCGGCGCCCGCAGCATCCTCGACGACCCGAACATCCTGCGCTGCCTGCGAGTCGCCAAGTTACAGAGCGAGCAAGAATACAAGAGGCACTCCCAGAGTCTGCACTCCCAGTATCACCTCTCCTCCGACATGGTGGACCTGGTGCACGCCAAGAGGGCGCAAGCGTTAGCCAGCGGCCAGGACTACAAGGTTCTGCTCCACCAGTACACCACCGAACCGGAGGACCTGAGGCTACAGTGCGCAAAGCAAGCACATCTGCTGCAAAGTGAGGTGAGACTGTTGTGGGGGATCTGTGGATGACGCACTGTTATGGGGGATCTGTGGATGACGCACTGTTATGGGGGATCTGTGGATGATGCACTGTTATGGGGGATCTGTGGATGACACACTGTTATGGGGATCTGTGGATGACTCACTGTTATGGGGATCTGTGGATGACGCACTGTTATGGGGGACCTGTGGATGACGCCCCGTTATGGGGGACCTGTGGATGACGCCCCGTTATGGGGGACCTGTGGATGACGCCCCGTTATGGGGGACCTGTGGATGACGCACTGTTATGGGGTTCTGTGGATGACGCACTGTTATGGGGGACCTGTGGATGAAGCACTGTTATGGGGATCTGTGGATGACGCACTGTTATGGAGGATCTGTGGATGACGCACTGTTATGGGAGATCTGTGGATGACGCACTGTTATGGGAGATCTGTGGATGACGCACTGTTATGGGGGATCTGTGGATGACGCCCCATTATGGGGGACCTGTGGATGAAGCACTGTTATGGGGGATCTGTGGATGACGCACTGTTATGGGGATCTGTGGATGACGCACTGTTATGGGGATCTGTGGATGACGCACTGTTATGGGGATCTGTGGATGACACACTGTTATGGGGGATCTGTGGATGACACACTGTTATGGGGGATCTGTGGATGATGCACTGTTATGGGAGATCTGTGGATGACGCAGTTATCAGGGTTCTGTGGATGATGCACTGTTATGGGGGATCTGTGGATGACGCACTGTTATGGGGGATCCGTGGATGATGCACTGTTATGGGGATCTGTGGATGACGCAGTTATCAGGGTTCTGTGGATGAAGCACTGTTATGGGGGATCTGTGGATGACGCACTGTTATGGGGGATCTGTAGATGACGCACTGTTATGGGAGATCTGTGGATGACGCCCCGTTATGGGGGATCTGTGGATGATGCACTGTTATGGGGGATCTGTGGATGACGCCCTGTTATGGGGATCTGTGGATGACGCCCCGTTATGGGGGATCTGTGGATGACGCCCCGTTATGGGGATCTGTGGATGACGCCCCGTTATGGGGGACCTGTGGATGAAGCACTGTTATGGGGGATCTGTGGATGAAGCACTGTTATGGGGGATCTGTGGATGACGCACTGTTATGGGGGACCTGTGGATGACGCACTGTTATGGGGGACCTGTGGATGATGCCCCGTTATGGGGGACCTGTGAATGATGCCCCGTTATGGGGGATCTGTGTCTGGCACGGGGCCTTTCTGCTTCCCGCCTCGTGTATGTAGGCGCTGTTGCGTTTCGCTCTTTCTGCGGTGTGGCGCTTCGGCTCGTTAGTGGATGTGATTGTGACACTTTGTATCTGGCGGTCGGGGAGTGATTCGCATTTCCCATCATTTATTGAGGGCGCTGATAATAATACAACACAGGGAATCGCTGATGGTGGAAACACTTCATCCACTCGAGGTCCCTGGTATCAGACGTGATCCATTATTTACTGACGCGTCGTGTGAACAAATGCAAACAGCTCCTCCTGACAGTTTGATGTGCGAGGAAAACGAAGAAGACGCCGCTCAATAATTAACGCTGATCAAAGCCGCTCGTTAAACCTCTAATCATCCTGGATTGAGAAGATTTTCTCCAGAAAATGGATATTACACACTTCACATCTCCATGAAAACTGCTTCTTTATTCTGTATTTTCTGCCTTTATCCTCTACTTTATATTGTAGCGCTCGCGTCGCTTGCAGCCATTTTCCCCATTTTTTAGGGGGAGGAGAAAAGTTTGGTGATAATGAATGTGGCCGTCACCCGGCAAGGATCGCACCCGGCTTTACCAGACTCCGCAGAAGCAAATCTGCCTTTCTTGTATTTACTGAGAGGACCGGTTGGTTCTGTCATCTCTCCTGCCTGAATGGGAAGGACTTAAAGGGGGATTCCAGCTGACAACTTCTGCCCTAACCAGCAAAAGGGTCATAATGTCTAATGCTAAGTGTGAAAAAGTAAGCAAACTCTTGGGACGTGGTTGTACCCCTTTAATTCTGAGCACATCTCTGAGGGTTTGAGTCCAAAGACCCCACTGACTGAGGAGTCTTCTAGATGAAGCCATTTCTTGAAGCCGTCCTCCTTCGTGGAGCTTTTGGAAGAGGTTCTCCTTTTCCTGATACAGTTTTTGAAGAGTTTTTTTTTCTTTTTTTCATAGTTTTCTTCATTTTCTTTTTTTGCATCCTTTTGATGGACAGTGTCTACTTTGTAACATTTTCCATCCTGCACTTTCTTTTTTCGTCACTGCATTTCAAAACCTGAAGCAGAAGAAAAAGGCTGAAAAGACCGAACGTGTTTTTTTGGACGATTTATTCAGGTGATTTTTTTTATCGACCCACTACAAATAAAACCCCTTCAAAACTGCAAGTAGAGAGACCGAAGCACAGAAACAGCGGAGTACAGAGAGAATGGAAAGTCATACACTGCACACTTGTTTGAAGACCTAATCCAAAACCAATCTGCTCCTAATTGTTATTTTTTATTTGACGGCCTTCAGATTAGTCTCGAGCCATGGTGACTTGATGGATGAACGATCTAGAGAACAATCGATCTTGTGTAAGCCTAGACAGGTCCACCATGGTATTCTCCGTGGTTATTTTGATAGTATCAAGCCTTCGGGTTGCTGGTCTTCTTCTCCTTGTTCCTTCTATTCTTCTGACCATGATGTCCTTCTCCAGTGATCACTCTCTTCGTATCATGTGTCCACAGTAGACAAGTCGTAGCTTGGTGATCCTTGCTTCCAGTGACATGTCTGACTTCATTTGTTCCAATATTGATGTTTGTCCTTCTTGCCATCCATGATATTGATAACATCGTTCTCCAGCACCACATTTCAATGGCGTCGATTCTTCTTCTGTC
The DNA here is from genome assembly GCF_051348905.1 of Ranitomeya variabilis. NCBI lineage: Eukaryota > Metazoa > Chordata > Amphibia > Anura > Dendrobatidae > Ranitomeya > Ranitomeya variabilis. The sequence goes on from NC_135235.1 coordinate 12,511,989, forward strand.
TTGTTTTTTTATCATCCAGGTTTCGCATCCATATCTTACCACAGAGAAGACCAGACTATGTTCGAGCTGTGTCTTCATCGCCAGTGAAATGTTCCTCGCTTTGAAGGCCTCGTCCAGTGACTTCATTATTGATTTCCCCAGGGCGATTCTCCTATTGACTTCCGGTGTCGTCGCTGCATCTTGAGTGATCATAGATCTGAGTAGGTTGAAGTCCTTTACAACTTCCAGTTTGTCGCCGTCCATCTCAGATGTGTCCCAGTCGTACCTGGCAGTGGTCAATATCTTTGTCCTCTTTGTATTGAGTAGCAGTCCATCTTGACCCTCCGTAATAAGTCCTTCACTCCATCTACGCTTGTTGTTCTCTGCGTATTTAGGATTGAGGATGGTTTGTCCAGCAATTTCGATTCCTTCTTCTTTTTTGGGAATTCCATCGTTCCTGAAAATAATGTTTGCATACAAACTGAAGCGGAATGGTGACAGGATGTCTCCTTGTCTGATGCTTCGCTGTACTTTGAACCATGCCGTCTCGCCATGTCCCGTTCAGACTGTCGGCAATCACAACTCTTGTTCCTCAGCCTTCTCTGAATCCTGCCTGTTCCTCTGGCCGCTCTTTATCAGTAAGGCTGTGGCCGTGTTTGGAGGATCTCCGGTAGTATTTTGCTTGTATGAGGTATGAGCGCCATGGTCCAATAGTTTCCACAGCCGCTTCCACGCCCTTCTTTGTAATTGGAATAAACACGGAACTTGTCCAGTCTTTGGGCCATTTACCAGTTGTCCATATCTGTGGACTCAGGCGAGTGACGGCATCTACTGCGGCTTCAGAAGACTTTATTAGCTCTGTTGGAATATTGTAACATCCAGAAGCTTTATCACAGCGATGACTTGGTCTTTCAGCATGTTCGAATCTGTATCCTCTCCAGGCTGTTCGTTCTTGTAGACATGCTCAGTGTCCTCTCCTTCTTTCCTTGATCTGTTCTGGCTCAGTAAGTTTCTCCCCGTTGGCGTCTTTCATCATTACCACTCTTGGTTGAAACTTTGGTCGTATGTCTTCCTGGTCTTCCCCTTCAGATGTTCACTTAAAGTAATAAGTCTTTATATGACTCCATGAGTCCTCACGTTTTCCTTCATCTGTGTCCAGTAATATAAATCGGTTGTGCAGACTGTTACAAAAAACCTGAGGTATGCTTGTCAAATCGATGTTGGAAATGACCTGTCGTTGACTCTGCGTATCTTGACTCTAATCTTTTCTTTCCAAAGTTCATGATCAGGTTCACATTCAGCTCCTGGCCTTGTTTTCACGGTTATGACCAACGACCTCCGACTTTGTTGAACACATATGTCGTCAATCTGATTCTTATAGGTCCCGTTCGGTGATGTCCATGTCTACAGTCTCCATTTGTGATTTTGGAAGAAGATGTCCATGATGGACAGTTGATTTTATAGTGCAAAAGTCAAGGAATCTTCCTCCAGTCTTGTTTCAATCAACTCCAAAGTTTCCAATAACGATTCCATGTTTGACGTGGCCCACTTTGGCACTCAAGTCTCCAATGATAACGAGAACATATCGTATCAAACATCTCAAAAATCTTCTGAAAAGTTATCTTATTCTTTAAATGTTATCAGCTCGAATACCCCTTTAATTCTGATCTGTTTGGAATACAGAGGCAGTCTACTGTATGACCGCTTCTGGCCACGAGAGAGTCGTGCTCCTTAGAGAAGGTCTGTGCACCTTAGAGTGGTCACCAGGTAGGACAAGTGATTGCGAAGCAGCTAACAATTGTGCACAACATTCAAGGAGCAGAAACCCCATCCTGCGCCTGGTCTGTGACCCCTGATGGGAGCCAGCATCTTATTCACATTCATTACAAGTAACCAGAGTTAAATAAACTTATCTGAATCTGCTGATAATAATAATGTAATATTAATTCCCCCACGACCGACCCGACCAGAGTCTGCTCTATTATTTAATGGCTTCTCTCATTTACTGGGAAACATTGTATATGATGCTTCTCCTCTGGGAACCTGCATGAATCCTAATTATCCGTCTCTGCTCTCCCACAGTCACGATACAAATCAGATCTAAACTTCCTAAGAGGTGTGGGATGGGACACGGCGGGATCTCCGCATATTCAAAGTGTGAAGAAAGCCGGAGAGCTGATCAGTGAGGTAAGAAATCCGGAAAGGGTGTTCTCCTATACTATAATACTGCCACTATGTACAAGAATATAACGGCTATAATACTGCTCCCTATGTACAAGAATATAACTACTATAATACTGCTCCTATATACAAGAATATAACTACTATAATACTGCTCCTATGTACAAGAATATAACTACTATAATACTGCCCCTATGTACAGGAATATAACTACTATAATACTGCTCCATATAACTACTATAATACTGCTCCCTATGTACAAGAATATAACTACTATAATACTGCCCCTATGTGCAAGAATATAACTACTATAATACTGCCCCTATATACAAGAATATAACTACTATAATACTGCTCCTATGTACAAGAATATAACTACTATAATACTGCTCCTATGTACAAGAATATAACTGCTATAATACTGCCCCTATGTACAGGAATATAACTACTATAATACTGCTCCATATAACTACTATAATACTGCTCCCTATGTACAAGAATATAACTACTATAATACTGCCCCTATGTGCAAGAATATAACTACTATAATACTGCCCCTATATACAAGAATATAACTACTATAATACTGCTCCTATGTACAAGAATATAACTACTATAATACTGCTCCTATGTACAAGAATATAACTACTATAATACTGCTCCTATGTACAAGAATATAACTACTATAATACTGCTCCTATGTACAGGAATATAACCACTATAATACTGCTCCTATGTACAAGAATATAACTACTATAATACTGCTCCTATGTACAAGAATATAACTACTATAATACTGCCCCTATATACAACAATATAACTACTATAATACTGCTCCTATGTACAAGAATATAACTACTATAATACTGCTCCTATGTACAAGAATATAACTACTATAATACTGCCCATATGTGCAAGAATATAACTACTATAATACTGCTCCTATGTACAAGAATATAACTACTATAATACTGCCCCTATGTACAAGAATATAACTACTATAATACTGCCCCTATGTTCAAGGATATAACTACTATAATACTGCCCCTATGTACAAGAATATAACTACTATAATACTGCTCCTATGTACAAGAATATAACTACTATAATACTGCTCCTATGTACAAGAATATAACTACTATAATACTGCCCCTATGTACAAGAATATAACTACTATAATACTGCTCCTATGTACAAGAATATAACTACTATAATACTGCTCCTATGTACAAGAATATAACTACTATAATACTGCTCCTATGTACAAGAATATAACTACTATAATACTGCTCCTATGTACAAGAATATAACTACTATAATACTGCTCCTATGTACAAGAATATAACTACTATAATACTGCTATGTACAAGAATATAACTACTATAATACTGCCCCTATGTACAAGAATATAACTACTATAATACTGCTCCTATGTACAAGAATATAACTACTATAATACTGCTCCCTAAGTACAAGAATATAACTACTGTAATACTGCCCCTATGTACAAGAATATAACTACTATAATACTGCCCCTATGTACAAGTATATAACTACTATAATACTGCTCCTATGTACAAGAATATAACTACTATAATACTGCCCCCTATGTACAAGAATATAACTACTATAATACTGCCCCTATACACAAGAATATAACTACTATAATACTGTCCCTATGTACAAGAATATAACTACTATAATACTGCTCCTATGTACAAGAATATAACTACTATAATACTGCCCCTATGTTCAAGGATATAACTACTATAATACTGCCCCTATGTACAAGAATATAACTACTATAATACTGCTCCTATGTACAAGAATATAACTACTATAATACTGCTATGTACAAGAATATAACTACTATAATACTGCCCCTATGTACAAGAATATAACTACTATAATACTGCTCCTATGTACAAGAATATAACTACTATAATACTGCTCCCTAAGTACAAGAATATAACTACTGTAATACTGCCCCTATGTACAAGAATATAACTACTATAATACTGCTCCTATGTACAAGAATATAACTACTATAATACTGCTCCTATGTACAAGAATATAACTACTATAATACTGCTCCCTATGTACAAGAATATAACTACTATAATACTGCTCCTATGTACAAGAATATAACTACTATAATACCGCCCCATGTACAAGAATATAACTACTATAATACTGCTCCCTATATACAAGAATATAACTACTATAATACTGCTCCTATGTACAGGAATATAACTACTATAATACCGCTCCTATGTACAAGAATATAACTACTATAATACTACCCCTATGTACAAGAATATAACTACTATAATACTGCTCCTATGTACAAGAATATAACTACTATAATACTGCTCCTATGTACAAGAATATAACTACTATAATACTGCTCCCTATATACAAGAATATAACTACTATAATACTGCTCCTATGTACAAGAATATAACTACTATAATACTGCTCCTATGTACAAGAATATAACTACTATAATACTGCTCCCTATATACAAGAATATAACTACTATAATACTGCCCCTATATACAAGAATATAACTGCTATAATACTGCCCTATGTACAAGAATATAACTACTATAATACTGCTCCTATGTACAAGAATATAACTACTATAATACTGCTCCTATGTACAAGAATATAACTGCTATAATACTGCTCCTATGTACAAGAATATAACTACTATAATACTGCTCCTATGTACAAGAATATAACTACTATAATACTGCTCCTATGTACAAGAATATAACTACTATAATACTGCTCCTATGTACAGGAATATAACTACTATAATACTGCCCCTATGTACAAGAATATAACTACTATAATACTGCTCCTATGTACAAGAATATAACTACTATAATACTTCATTTCTTAAATATTATATTATTTCCTTACAGAACAAATACCGGCAGAATCCCGGATCTTTGTCTTTTACTGCAGTTACAGATTCTCCTAGTCTCCTACATGCCAAAAATAGTTATCAGCAGTGCAGTGAGGTAAGAGTATCAGGATATCTGTCTAATGGCTTTTCTCTGGGGTATAATACAGGATGTAACTTAGGATCAGTAATGTCTATCATCAGTATCTGGTGACCGCTCATCACCTCCATCATCAGTATCTGCCAGATACTGATGAAGGAGGTGATGGGCGGTCACCAGATACTGATGATGGAGGGGACGGGCGGTCACCAGATCCTAATGATGGATGGGACGGGCAGATCCTGATGACGGAGGTGATGGGCGGTCACCATATCTTGATGATGTAGGAGACGAGCGGTCACCAGATCCTGATGATGGAGGTGACGGGCAGATCCTGATGGGATTGACATTTCTCTTTTCTTCAGTCACTTTGTATTTTGTTAGTTGCTACATATAAGCCATTAACCCCTCTCTCCCTGGACGCTTCTTGTTCCGCTCCTTTCCTCCCGCTTCGCTTGCTGTGTTCTGTGGAGTGACGGATTGTGATCTCAGATCCGGTGAGCGCTGCTCTTCTGTTTCTGGATGACACCTATAATTGTAATGCAGCACTGTACGTTTCCTCTACAAGCTGCTATCTGTAAGAACTGGTGCCGGAGCGGCGCCTCTTGGATTTTTCTTTCTCCCCTGCCTATAACTTTTGCACAGTGCTGTATCTCCTCCACATTTGTGTTTCCAGAGATTGTATAAATCGGGGGATCAGGACTCGCTGCACAGATACACGTTACCTGCAGATCATCCCGATTTCATCCGCGCTCGGGTCAACGCCTCTCAGATAAGTGACGTACGTTTCATTCTCTGTTTGGATTGATGTCATTAGGGATAAATCTTTCCTTTCTTGTGTATCATGTCCCAGTGATCTCTGGATCTGGGATATCAGACATGTGGCAATACGGGTCACATACCGTTGTTGCTGCTCATGCTTTACACTGCAGGCTTACTCTATTTCAGCTAAGATCAGTCACTTGTCTATTAGTGTGTCATGTCCTCTGACGTCCCCCCGCCTCATCACTTGTCTATTAGTGTGTCATGTCGTCTGACGTCCCCCCGCCTCATGACTTGTCTATTAGTGTGTCATGTCGTCTGACGTCCTCCCGCCTCATCACTTGTCTATTAGTGTGTCATGTCGTCTGACATCCTCCTCCCGCCTCAGTACTTGTCTATTAGTGTGTCATGTCGTCTGACGTCCTCCTCCCGCCTCAGTACTTGTCTATTAGTGTGTCATGTAGTCTGATGTCCTCCCGCCTCATCACTTGTCTATTAGTGTGTCATGTAGTCTGACGTCCCCCCGCCTCATCACTTGTCTATTAGCGTGTCATGTAGTCTGACGTCCCCCCACCTCATGACTTGTCTATTAGCGTGTCATGTCCTCTGACGTCCTCCAGCCTCATGACTTGTCTATTAGCGTGTCATGTTGTCTGACGTCCTCCTCCGGCCTCATCACTTGTCTATTAGCGTGTCATGTCGTCTGACGTCCCCCCACCTCATTACTTGTCTATTAGCGTGTCATCTCGTCTGACGTCCTCCCGCCTCATCACTTGTCTATTAGTGTGTCATGTTGTCTGACGTCCTCCTCCGGCCTCATCACTTGTCTATTAGTGTCATGTCCTCTGACGTCCTCCGGCCTCATGACTTGTCTATTAGCGTGTCATGTTGTCTGACGTCTCCCCACCTCATGACTTGTCTATTAGTGTGTCATGTCCTCTGACGTCCTCCCGCCTCATGACTTGTCTATTAGTGTGTCATGTTGTTTGACGTCCTCCTCCCGCCTCAGTACTTGTCTATTAGTGTGTCATGTAGTCTGACGTCCTCCCGCCTCATGACTTGTCTATTAGCGTGTCATATCGTCTGACGTCCCCCCGCCTCATCACTTGTCTATTAGTGTCATGTTGTCTGACGTCCCCCCACCTCATGACTTGTCTATTAGTGTGTCATGTCCTCTGACGTCCTCCTGCCTCATGACTTGTCTATTAGCGTGTCATGTTGTCTGACGTCCTCCTCCCGCCTCAGTACTTGTCTATTAGTGTGTCATGTCCTCTGACGTCCCCCCGCCTCATCACTTGTCTATTAGTGTCATGTTGTCTGACGTCTCCCCACCTCATGACTTGTCTATTAGCGTGTCATGTCATCTGACGTCCTCCTTCCGCCTCAGTACTTGTCTATTAGTGTGTCATGTCCTCTGACGTCCCCCCACCTCATGACTTGTCTATTAGCGTGTCATGTTGTCTGACGTCCCCCCACCTCATGACTTGTCTATTAGTGTGTCATGTCGTCTGACGTCCCCCGCCTCATGACTTGTCTATTAGCGTGTCATGTTTTCTGACGTCCCCCCGCCTCATGACTTGTCTATTAGCGTGTCATGTTGTCTGACGTCCCCCCACCTCATGACTTGTCTATTAGCGTGTCATGTTGTCTGACGTCCTCCCGCCTCATGACTTGTCTATTAGCGTGTCATGTCCTCTGACGTCCCTCCAACTCATCACTTGTCTATTAGCGTGTCATGTCCTCTGACGTCCCACCTCATGACTTGTCTATTAGCGTGTCATGTCCTCTGATGTCCTCCCGCCTCATGACTTGTCTATTAGCGTGTCATGTCCTCTGAAATCCCTCCACCTCATCACTTGTCTATTAGCGTGTCATGTCCTCTGACGTCCCACCTCATGACTTGTCTATTAGCGTGTCATGTTGTCTGACGTCCCCCCACCTCATGACTTGTCTATTAGCGTGTCATGTTGTCTGACGTCCTCCTCCCGCCTCATGACTTGTCTATTAGCGTGTCATGTCGTCTGACGTCCTCCCACCTCATGACTTTCTCATTTTCCGGCTCATATTTTGCCTCATATTTTACGACTGAGCAGCGCTACAGTGTAAAGCATAAGAAACATCTATGGACACAAAGATTTGGATTAAAATGATTTTCTGTTGTTTGTTTTGATTTGGGCAGAAAGCGTACAGGACCCTGTGGGAGCAGTGCCGTGCGGGGGGCTATGACCTGCGTCTGGATGCCATTCCTTTCCAGACCGCAAAAGCATCCAGGGAGATCGCCAGTGATGTAAGATGCGGGATTATGGGGACGACTGCGGTTATTATTATTATTATACATTTATATAACACCATTTATTCCATGGCGCTTTACATGTGAAAAGGGGCAAATATAGACAAGCACAATAAACATGAGTAAAACAAGCCACACATAAGTAGAGGAGGAGAGAGGACCCTGCCCGCGAGGGCTCACAGTCTGCAGGGGATGGGTGAGGATACAGGAGGAGAGAGGACCCTGCCCGCGAGGGCTCACAGTCTACAGGGGATGGGTGAGGATACAGGAGGAGAGAGGACCCTGCCCGCGAGGGCTCACAGTCTGCAGGGGATGGGTGAGGATACAGGAGGAGAGAGGACCCTGCCCGCGAGGGCTCACAGTCTACAGGGGATGGGTGAGGATACAGGAGGAGAGAGGACCCTGCCCGCGAGGGCTCACAGTCTGCAGGGGATGGGTGAGGATACAGGAGGAGAGAGGACCCTGCCCGCGAGGGCTCACAGTCTGCAGGGGATGGGTGAGGATACAGGAGGAGAGAGGACCCTGCCCGCGAGGGCTCACAGTCTGCAGGGGATGGGTGAGGATACACTAGGAGAGGGTAGAGCTAGTTGCGTGGAGGTTCAGCAGACTGAGGATCACTGCAGGTTGTAGGCTTGTTGGAAGAGGTGAGTGTTCAGGTTCCTTTTGAAGGTTTCGATGGTAGGCGAGAGTCTGATGTGTTGGGGTAGAGCGTTCCAGAGTAGGGGTGATGCACGAGAGAAATCTTGTATGCGGCTGTGGGGGGAAGAGATGTAGAGGAGGAGATCATGAGAGGATCGAAGGTTGCTTGTATGTAGGTATTGGGAGACGAGGTCACAGATGTATGGAGGAGACAGGTTGTGGATGGCTTTGTATGTCATGGTTAGGGTTTTGAACTGGAGTCTTTGGGTAATGGGGAGCCAGTGAAGGGATTGACATAGGGGAGAGGCTGGGGAATAGCGGGGAGACAGGTAGATTAGTCGGGCAGCAAAGTGTAGGATGGATTGGAGTGGTGCCAGAGTGCTAGAGGGGAGGCCAGAGAGTAGGAGGTTGCAGTAGTCGAGGCGGGAGATGATAAGGGCGTGCACTATCATTTCTGTGGTTTCATGGTCAAGGAATGCACGGATCTGGGAAATATTTTTGAGTTTGAGTCGGCAGGAGGAGGCAAGGGCTTGGATATGTGGCTTGAAAGAGAGGGCAGAGTCGAGGATAATCCCGAGGCACCGGGTGCGTGGGACTGGGGAAAGTGAGCAGTCATTGACATTGATGGATAGGTCTGGTGGAGGGGCAGAGTGAGAAGGGGGAAAGATGATGAATTTTGTCTTGTCCATGTTCAGTTTTAGAAAGCGAGCAGAAAAGAAGGCGAAGATAGCAGACAGACAGTGTGGGATTTTGGTCAGTAAGGAGGTGAGGTCAATTCCGGATAGGTAGATCTGCGTGTCATCAGCATAGAGATGGTACTGCATACCGTGGGATTCTATGAGCTGTCCCAGGCCGAAGGTGTAGATGGAGAAGAGCAGGGGTCATAGAACTGAGCCTTGGGGAACACCGACAGACAGGGGGCGAGGTGAGGAGGTGGTGTGGGAGAGGGAGACACTGGATGTTCGGTCTGTTAGGTATGATGAGATCCAGGATAGGGCCAAGTCTGTGATGCCAAGAGATGAGAGGATCTGTAGCAGGAGGGAATGGTCCACAGTGTTGAAGGCAGAAGACAGGTCCAGGAGGAGGAGGACAGAGTAGTGTCGCTTGCTCTTGGCAGTTAGTAGGTGATTGGTGACTTTAGTTAGGGCAATTTCAGTTGAGTGATGGGGTCGGAAGCCAGATTGTAATCAGTCAATGAGGGAGCAGGAGGAGAGGAAGGAGGACAGTTCAAGATGGACTTGCTGTTCCAGTAGTTTTGAGGCATAAGGGAGAAGAGATATCGGGCGATGTCTAGACACAGAGGATGGGTCGAGGGAGGGCTTTTTGAGGATGGGTGTCATTGAGGCATGTTTGAAGGACGAGGGGAAGACACCTGTTGTGAGTGAGAGGTTGAAGAGGTGCGTTAGGGTTGGGATGAAGACCGTGAAAAGGTTAGGGATGAGGTGGGATGGAAGCGGGTCAAGCGTGCAAGTGGTGAGGTGTGATCTTTACAGGAGGGTGGATAGCTGATCTTCTGCCATGGTGGAGAAGCTGGTTTTGGAGGAACAGGGTTGAACAGCTAAGAGGGGCATTGGGGGCTGCGGGTCAAAGCTTCCTCTGATCGTATCGATCTTCTGCTTAAAGAAAGAGGCAAAATCTTCAGCAGAAATGAGAGGGGAGGCAGGAGGTACTGGGGGACGGAGTAGAGAATTGAAAGTGTTGAAAAGCTGTTTAGGGTTGTGAGATAGGGAGGATATGAGAGAAAAGAAATAAGTTTGTTTTGCGGAAGTGAGCGTGAGACTTGAAGCTGGTGAGGGACTGCTTGTATGCGATGAAGTGCTCAGCAGAACGAGATCTCTTCCATCTCTGCTCAGCAACCCTGGAAGCCTGTCTCAGTTCTTTGGTCAGGCTGGTCAGCCAGGGCTGCCTGTTGATTGTATGAGTTTTGCTGTGCGTGAGGGGGGTGGCCGAATCAAATGCTGCTGTTATTGTGGTGTAATAAAAAGTGGCGGCAGCAGCATCTGTGTCATGAAGGGAGGCTATGTCTGTAAGAGGGAGAAGGGACTCAGAGAGTGATTGTAAATTGAGGTGCTTTGAGATTTCTGTGAGGGTGAGAGAGTTTGTGGAGTGGGGGTTGCGCACTAGGAGAGGAGAGGGACGAGAATGTCAGTATGGGGACAGGGGGAGGGGTGAGTTAGTGAGATTAGAGGCAGGTGAAGATGAGGTCCAGTGTGTGGCCATCTTTGTGAGTGGCCGCAGAGGAAAATTGAGTGAGGCCAAAGGAGGCAGTGAGCGATAAAACTTTAGAGGCAGCTGGGGTGGAAGCGTCAATGGGGATGTTGAAGTCACCCATGATGATAGTGGGGATATCAGCAGAGAGGAAATGAAGTAGCCAGGTGGTGAAGTGATCGAGATAGGTGAAGATGGCTAGTTCTGGGGGGCGGTACATGACAGCCAGCTGGAGGTTGGAGGGGGAATAGATGCGGAGGGTGGTAGCGGGATTGGAGAAAAGGAGCACGTATCAGACAGGAGCAAGCCCTACCCCTCCACCACGTTTGTTGCTGGAGCGAGGAGTGTGAGAGAGGTGGATTCCGCCATAAGAAAGTGCAGCTGGAGAGGCTGAGTCAGTGGAGGTGAGCTGAGGAAGGAGAGTATGTTGGTGATGAAGAGGTCATGGATAAATGGCAGTTTGTTGCAGACGGAGAGTGCGTTCCATAGTGCTCCAGTTAGGGGGGGCCAGGGGAGAGGGGGCTCGATGGATGGGTATGAGGTTATCATGGTTGCGAAAATGTGTAGATGATCGCGGCAGGGGGTTAGAGATGAGAGTGGGGATTGTCACGATTCACACCGTGACTGTCAAGATCCCTTAGCCGCTGCCCACAATATGTCACGGATCGGGGTGACTTTAGACCAGCAGCCGGCTGTCACATGTGCAGGGGGCTTATCCTAGTTATCCCTCCACTGCCACAATGTGATGAAAAAAACACACACGAGGCTATTGACCTCTTGTTTACAGCAGGGGCTTATTTTAGGTATCCCACTGCTCTTCAGTATACCATGAACTGCAGGGATTTGTGTATCCCGCTTGCAGTTCCACTTAAACCTTGCAGCTCTCTGGCGCCCCCCTTTCTCTCAGGTCAGATTAGGTACTGCACCTAGGGTGATTAGTCGCCAGAAACGCTGCCTGCTATGTACTGGCTATTGGGTGCACTGCAGCGACGCGATAACTACTCCCACTCAGGCAGGAACAATAATTATCAAGCCGCAGTCGCTACAGGGACCCCCAAAAGCTGGCACACGGTCGCTGCCACCAGCTCCAATTGAACGGGTCTGGAGCAAACCCCAAAAAAACAGTAGCGTAATTCCCTTCAGAGACAGGGTACGGTTTAGGGCAGGAAGAACGAACTAGTATTAAATAATATACCCCATAAATGATTTTTAGGCAGTGTTTATAAAAATATTTTACAAAGATGTTACAAATGAGACAATTGTAAATATGTACAAGGTAATTATAAAAATAAAAGGATTAAATGAAGAAAAGATAACACTCACATTTCTCAGATCATTGCATTGCAGGCAACAGGCTAGGAGCTTTCCATCTATCCCAGTGCATTGGCACTCGCAGTCTGGTCGCTTCAGGTAAAAAAACTCACAACTCTCCTCTCTTGGATGCCTGCCAGCACTTAAAACCTACAGTCTGTGACCTCACAGAAAGGGCCTGGTTTTCCAACTCCTCCTACCTCTTCGGTTTCACTAACTGGGCATTAAATATATCTGATGCCCGTAACTTCGCTACAGAACATAAAATAATCGCACCATACCCATCGTTCATCTCATAGTATCGTGGGCATTCCGATGAGATCAAATATGTCCTATTTGTCACGCACACTGACAGAGAAATCCCTACCTCTGTACCAGATGGAGCTACAAGCCTGTGATTAGAGTGATGCGTAGATCCTCCGAGTGTGATTATGACGATATATTTTGGTGTTCGTAACTTAAACGGTTTGCATAATATCTTCCAAAAACAGAACAAAGACCTTCCATGCGTTCTAGAAGTTTCTCTAACAGTTCCTGCTAACACAAATTTCTCTTGCAGCTATGCTAGTCGTAAATACCTTTCGTCAATAAAACTCCCCCACAAGGCAAGCTCTTCTACACAGACAGATAGAAACACAGGGAAGGAAAGAGAACCAGAGAGAGGGGGGGTTTTTAGCCCCCGCATGCTAGCAAGAAAACTAACTTATGATATTTCATACCATATCGTGACACCTCCCCCTTTTGGCGTGCGCTACGGCGGCAGGACCTCTCGGTATGCCTCCATGCGCACCTCCGTGGGTTCACCCTGGCGGGAGAGTCCATCTGCATTACCATGCTCTTTGCCCGCTTTGTGTTTAACGGTGAAGTCAAATTGCTGAAGGGCAAGGCTCCAGCGTAGCAACCTGCCATTGGTTCCACACATGGTGCTTAGCCAGCGCAGAGGGTTGTGGTCGGTCACCACGGTGAAGGTGCGACCATACAAGTAGGGCTGCAAGTGCTGCAGGGCCCAGACTATGGCCAGGCACTCCTTCTCAATGGTGGAGTAGGCCACTTCCCTCGGCAAAAGTTTCCGGCTCAGGTACAACACAGGGTGCTCTTGGTCCTCCGAGTCAACCTGGCTGAGCACAGCACCAAGGCCAAACTCACTGGCGTCAGTCTGTACCAAGAACGGTCGACTGCTGTCGACGGCTTTCAACACAGGGGCGTTGCACAGTGCTGTTTTCAACGCCTGGAAGGCCCCCTCACAGCCATCTGTCCAGTTGACGATGTGGGGTAGCTTCTTCCTGGTGAGGTCCGTCAAAGGTTTTGCCAGGCTACTATAGTGCTGCACGAAGCGCCTATAGTACCCTGCAGTGCCCAGGAAGGACATCACCTGTTTCTTGTTCCTGGGAGTGGGCCAGTTCACGATCACGCCCACTTTGTCAGGCTCTGGCTTTAGGGTGTTTCCACCTACCCGGTGCCCCAGGTAGTGAACCTCCCTCATGCCCATCTGGCACTTTCCCGGCTTGATAGTCAGTCCTGCTCGGTGAATTCGCCCGAGCACCTCTTCGAGATGCTGCAGGTGTTCATCCCAGGAGGGACTGAAGATGGCAATGTCATCTAAGTACGCCACAGCGTACTTCTCCAGTCCCTGAAGCAGGAGATTGACCATCCGCTGGAAAGTGGCAGGGGCATTCTTCATGCCGAAGGGCATGACCGTGGACTCGTACAGTCCAAAGGGTGTGATAAAGGCGGACTTCTCCTGCGCCTCGGGGCTCAGGGGAATCTGCCAGTATCCGCGACTCAGATCCATTATTGTCAGGTATTCTGCGCCAGCTAACTTCTCAAGCAGTTCCTCGATGCGCGGCATTGGGTGCGCGTCAGAGGCTGTAATGGCGTTGAGCCCCCTGTAGTCCACGCAGAACCGGGTGGTCCGGTCCTTCTTTGGCACGAGAACTACAGGTGAGGCCCACGCCCTCTTTGACCGTCGAATCACCCCCAGCTGTAACATCTCATCGATCTCCTGGCGCATAATCTGCTGCACCTGGTCAGAGATTCGATAGGGTGTTCGCCGTAGTGGGGCGTGATTCCCGGTGTCCACCTCGTGGACGGCTAACTCAGTCCGTCCAGGCCGGTTGGAGAACACGACCCGGAAGGGTTCCAGCATGGTTTGCAACTGCAACCGCTGTGGTTCATCTAGCGAGGCGCTTACCTCCACGTCCTCAATGGACCCACGGGCCTTGGCTTGGGCCAGCATGTCCAGGAGGGTGTCTTCCTCCCCGTCTTCGGGTAAGCTGCAGACCGGTAGGACGAAAGGTTCACGTTCGTGATGAGCCTTCATCATGTTGATGTGAAAGGCCTTTCGCCTACCCCGAGTGTGGTCAAGCGTGACCACATAGGTGACCGGGTTGAGCTGTTGGTGGACGACGTACGGGCCCTCCCAGGCTGCCTGAAGCTTATCCGTTGGTACAGGAACCAGCACCCACACCTTTTGACCCACGTGGTAGGTCCGCTCCCGGGCGTTCTGGTCGTACCAGTGCTTCTGTTCAGCCTGAGCCTGCGTCATGTTGTCATGCACCAACTGCGTCAAGGTCTGCATCTTGTCACGGAAGCGCATGACATACTCCACTATGGACACTTCAGAAGGGTTCGGCTCCCCTTCCCAGGATTCTCTTACCAACCCAAAGGGTCCCCGGACTCGCCTGCCGTACAGGAGCTCGAAGGGGGAGAACCCCGTCGAGGCCTGCGGAACCTCTCGGTAAGCGAATAGCAGGTGTGGGAGGTACCGCTCCCAGTCGCGCCCTTGTGTCTCAACCAGCATGCGTAGCATCTGTTTGAGGGTACCATTGAAGCGTTCACACAAGCCATTGGTCTGTGGGTGATATGCACTCGATACCAGGTGCTTCACCTGCATTTTCTTACAGAGAGCCTCCATTAGGTGAGACATAAATTGGGTCCCTCGATCAGTAAGCATTTCCCTGGGAAATCCTACACGTGAAAAGATGGCCAACAGGGCATCCGCCACCTTATCTGCCCTAATTGACGACAGAGCTACTGCCTCTGGGTACCGGGTAGCGTAGTCTACCACAGTAAGAATATATTGCTTTCCAGAGCTGCTGGTGACGGCCAGCGGGCCCACAATGTCCACCGCAATCCTCTGGAAAGGCTCCTCTATCACTGGCAAAGGGATCAGGGGAGCCTTAAGAGCAGGCCCCGCCTTCCCCACTCTTTGACAGGTGACACAGGAGCGGCAGTAGTTTGACACATCTGTCCCCATCTTAGGCCAATAGAAGTGTTGAGACAGCCGGGCCTTAGTTTTGCTGATCCCCAAGTGTCCAGCTAGTGGGATCTCATGGGCAATCCGCAACAACTCACCCCGGATTTGCTGCGGGACGACCAGCTGTCTTTCCCTCAACCACCCCTTTTGTGATTCTCCGGGTACTGTCTCCCGGTACAACCTTCCTCCTTCCCAGAACACCTTCTCCTTATCAGTCTCGGAGAATGACGCCCCGGCGAGTTGTCTCAAACTCTCTAGGCTCGCATCTGTGTGCAGAGCGGCCTGAAACTCCTGGCTAGGGGAAGCCAGAAGCGACGTCAGGGTCCCTTGCCCACGGGAGCCCTCTGGGACCTGCACTGGGTCCACCTCTGGTTCAGTCACACTGATGACTGAGGAGGGTCCGGAAGGCAGACAGGTATCTGCGTTCCGGGCACTCTGACTGCGGGTGACAGCAGCTACGTAGGCTGTCTCCCCGGGGGTTTCTACAGACCCATCAGCTGACGCTGCTATGGGCTCTACCTCCCCATCCTCCCCCATTACCTCAGGAGCATTGCTACTTAGGGGCCAGTTACCTTCCTCGGTGGCACTGGTCAATTTCATGGCGTCACCTGTCTCACGGTTCCCATGTATCTCCCCATTTCTTGTAGCACCGACACTTGCCCCTGCTAGGGGTTCCTCAGCCGTCTCACTCCGCAGAGCAACGTGGCTGAGCACTCCTGTACCTATGGACACATCAACTTTTACAGAAACATCATTATCAGATACAGTTGGCACAGGTACAACATTTTCACCATCAATCCTAGGGAAAAAATGGTTAGCAGATGCATCACTACAAGATAAAGCATGGTCAGGTAACACATGCGATCTCCCATCATCATCATCATCATCATTGTCAGGGTTAACGTTACCCTCATTAGTAGATTGGGGAGGAGGGTCATCCACGAAGTATGCAACCAACCTCCCCAAATCAGTCCCCAACAAAACATCAGTGGGCAAATTATCAGACAGCCCCACTTCCTTCACCCCGCTCCCAGCACCCCAATCAATAAAAACCCGGGCCATTGGCAAGGGACAGCTGATGCCCCCAATCCCAGTGACAGTTAGGGTTTTCCCCGGAATGATTTCTTCAGGGGCCGCCAGTTCGGGTCGGATGAGGGTTCGTTCAGCCCCGGTGTCCATGAGGCCTGTAGCAACACGACCTCCCACAGTGACGGGCTGTACGTTGTCACACACCCTCCCAACCACACGACCCACCAAAAGAACGGCTGCATTAGGCCCTGGGGCCTGGGATGAGGGGTTCTTCTGCCTGGCTGGACATTGGTGACTGAGGTGTCCAGTCTGCCTGCAGTGGTAACACTGGCGAAGTTCGGTGGTAGGTCTGGTGCTGTTGGCCACGGGGACAGGACCTCTGGTGTGTTGGCTGGCAGGGGTACTGGCGTTGGTTGCAGGCTTACCCCCTCTCCAGCTGGTGGTGACTGGCTTCCGCACTTCCGATCTACGGTTGGCCTCATAGGCATCGGCAATCTGCGCTGCTTTCGTCACGTCTTTGGGTTCTCTGTCCATCACGAACTGTCGCACTTCAGTTGGGCAAAGACGGAAGAACTGGTCTTTGATCATCAGGTCTCGCAGCTGTGCAAAGGTGGTCACTGACAGTCCTTGGGTCCACTGGTCAAAGTGGGTCCCCAGTCTATGCACCACATCACTGTAACTGTCGTGTGGGCCACGTAGGAGGGTCCGAAACTTTTTACGGTACACCTCAGGTGTAAGCTGGTACTTAGCTATGAGAGCCTGCTTTATGGCCTCATAGTCACCATCTTGTTCTTGAGGGAGAACAGCAAACGCCTCCAGAGCTTTTCCTCTCAGCCCTGGTGTCAGGTACCGTGCCCATTCTTGTGTAGGCAGCTGGTACTGTCTGCAGGCCTTCTCAAAGGCCCGCAGAAAAGTGTCCAAGTCCCCATCCTTTTCCATAACAGGAAAGTGGTCGGGCCGGGGCTTTGGTGTCTGAGCGCTGCTGGGCTCACGACTGGACTGGGACGACCCCTGCATTTGCAGTCGGGCCATCTGCAGCTGGTACTCCCGCTGCGCTTGGGCCTCTCGCTCGGCTCGCTGGGCCTCTCGCTCGGCTCTCTCTGCCTCTCGCTGGGCCTCTCGCTCAGCTCGGGCCTCAGCCTCCTGCCGGTATTGCTGAATCAGCTGCCGACGTCCCTCATGGTCGTCAGTGGGGAATTCTTTCAAGGCCGCCTGCAGGTGGGGGTCCAATTCGCCCGGATTGCTAACAGGGCCAGCATTCAGTGGTTGGACCTCTGCTGCAGCACCATGTTCGCGGGTGCTGGCATCTGCGGCTTCTGGGCCCTGTGAGTGGTCTAGAGCGGCTTCCCATTGCATCAGGGCTGCGACCAGTTCGCTTTTGTTTTTGCTTGCATAGTCAATGTGCTGTGACTTGCATAAGGCAACAAGGGTGTCTCTGGTCTGCTGTTCATAAAAGGCTTCTCCCAGCCCAACCATGGTTGCCAAATAAAAGATAGGATAGAAAAACGAAGAAAAAGGGAGGGGATAATTACCAGTACACAATTGTCTCACAACTAATAAACACTGAGTTCGTTCTCCAAACTTATTTGCGCAGAGTTCTCGCAAGAACTTTCTGCAAGTTTTTAGTGAAAGGAATGATTGCTCAAACCAAATCACTAATGCTCTAATATCCCACCGCCTTGCCACCAATATGTCACGATTCACACCGTGACTGTCAAGATCCCTTAGCCGCTGCCCACAATATGTCACGGATCGGGGTGACTTTAGACCAGCAGCCGGCTGTCACATGTGCAGGGGGGCTTATCCTAGTTATCCCTCCACTGCCACAATGTGATGAAAAAACACACACGAGGCTATTGACCTCTTGTTTACAGCAGGGGCTTATTTTAGGTATCCCACTGCTCTTCAGTATACCATGAACTGCAGGGATTTGTGTATCCCGCTTGCAGTTCCACTTAAACCTTGCAGCTCTCTGGCGCCCCCCTTTCTCTCAGGTCAGATTAGGTACTGCACCTAGGGTGATTAGTCGCCAGAAACGCTGCCTGCTATGTACTGGCTATTGGGTGCACTGCAGCGACGCGATAACTACTCCCACTCAGGCAGGAACAATAATTATCAAGCCGCAGTCGCTACAGGGACCCCCAAAAGCTGGCACACGGTCGCTGCCACCAGCTCCAATTGAACGGGTCTGGAGCAAACCCCAAAAAAACAGTAGCGTAATTCCCTTCAGAGACAGGGTACGGTTTAGGGCAGGAAGAACGAACTAGTATTAAATAATATACCCCATAAATGATTTTTAGGCAGTGTTTATAAAAATATTTTACAAAGATGTTACAAATGAGACAATTGTAAATATGTACAAGGTAATTATAAAAATAAAAGGATTAAATGAAGAAAAGATAACACTCACATTTCTCAGATCATTGCATTGCAGGCAACAGGCTAGGAGCTTTCCATCTATCCCAGTGCATTGGCACTCGCAGTCTGGTCGCTTCAGGTAAAAAAACTCACAACTCTCCTCTCTTGGATGCCTGCCAGCACTTAAAACCTACAGTCTGTGACCTCACAGAAAGGGCTTGGTTTTCCAACTCCTCCTACCTCTTCGGTTTCACTAACTGGGCATTAAATATATCTGATGCCCGTAACTTCGCTACAGAACATAAAATAATCGCACCATACCCATCGTTCATCTCATAGTATTGTGGGCATTCCGATGAGATCAAATATGTCCTATTTGTCACGCACACTGACAGAGAAATCCCTACCTCTGTACCAGATGGAGCTACAAGCCTGTGATTAGAGTGATGCGTAGATCCTCCGAGTGTGATTATGACGATATATTTTGGTGTTCGTAACTTAAACGGTTTGCATAATATCTTCCAAAAACAGAACAAAGACCTTCCATGCGTTCTAGAAGTTTCTCTAACAGTTCCTGCTAACACAAATTTCTCTTGCAGCTATGCTAGTCGTAAATACCTTTCGTCAATAAAACTCCCCCACAAGGCAAGCTCTTCTACACAGACAGATAGAAACACAGGGAAGGAAAGAGAACCAGAGAGAGGGGGGGGGGTTTAGCCCCCGCATGCTAGCAAGAAAACTAACTTATGATATTTCATACCATATCGTGACAGGGATGTGTTGGGGGGGGGGGGGGGGGGCAGGATTTGGGGATGCGTCACCAGAGATGAGGAGTAGCAGACAAAGCGTTAGAAGGTGGGAGCAGGATAGGAGATGATGGGGCCGTGTGTGTCTGGAGAAAGAGGATTGTGTGTGGTGGAACAGCTGTGAAGAGAAGGTGAGATGACTGGGGAGGATGGAGGAAGAAGTGAGCAGTTCTTTACTAGGTGGAGGGATTGCAGGAGATTGTAAGAAGGAAAATAGTATGCGAGTAAAAGAGAAAAGAAACCGAAACATTGTAGCGGTTTTCTATTCCATTACCTTACATTCAATTCCACTCCAATTCAAGTCTAATTCAAAGTATTGGTTTACAATTAAGGATTAGGATTAAGTCAGATGTCTCCTTAGATTCAAAGAGCCCCATCTTGGAAAGTGAAGTGTCATTGGAGGCTATCGCTCTGGATATAAGCTCCACCACTAGGGGGCAGCACCTCTTCCCAGGGGCATTTGGTCCTTTGCTTTAACATCACTTTTCTGCTGCAGTTCCGCTACAGAGAAGCCTTCGTGAGGGACCGGGGGCACCAGATCGGCTTCCGCAGCGTCAGCGATGACCCCAAAACGCAACACGTCATGAGAATCAGCAAACTGCAGAGCGACCGCGAATACAAGAAAGACTCCGAAGAGGCGAGGTCCAAGGTGCGGACTCATCTGGATCAACCGGGATTCATCCAAGCCAAGAAGAGCCAGGAGCAGGCGAGCGACGTCCACTACCGCCAGCACCTGCACCAGTACACGTGCGACCCGGAGCAGCTGACGCTGAAACATGCCAAACAGGCGCACGGACTGCAGAGCGATGTGAGTGCCGCCGACCAGAACAGAACCAGTGCTGAACCGGGCCAGTGTTCAATCGGACCAGTGCTGAATCGGACCAGTGCTGACCCGGACCAGTGCTGACCCGGACCAGTGCTGACCCGGACCAGTACTGACCCGGACCAGTGCTGACCCGGACCAGTGCTGAACCAGGCGACTGCTGAACCAGACCACTGCTGAACCAGGCCACTGCTGAACCGGGCCACTGCTGAACCGGGCCACTGCTGAACCGGGCCACTGCTGAACCGGGCCACTGCTGAACCGGGCCAGTGCCGAACCAGACCACTGCTGAACCGGACCAGTGCTGAACCGGGCCAGTGCTAACCTGGACCACTGCTGAACTGGGCCACTGCCGAACCAGACTACTGCTGAACCGGACCAGTGCTGAACCGGACCAGTGCTAACCTGGACCACTGCTGAACTGGGCCACTGCCGAACCAGACTACTGCTGAACCGGACCAGTGCTGAACCGGACCAGTGCTGAACCGGACCAGTGCTGAACCGGACCAGTGCTGAACCGGGCCAGTACCGGACCAGTGCTGAACCGGGCCAGTGCTGAACCGGGCCCAGTCATGCTATGGGGTCGTCTATGGGGCTCATCTATGGGAGTCGTCTATGGGGCTTGACTATGAGGGTCATCTATGGGGGTCGTCTATGGGGCTCATTTATGGGGGCCGTATCTGTCGGAGTTGCCTATGGAGCTCGTGTTTGGGGCTAATTGTCCGCCCCTCCTACCAATAGTAATTGTGATCTGATGTTATGAATTCAGGTTAAATACAAATCTGATCTGAACTGGATGAAAGGAGTAGGGTGGACGCCCCCCGGGTATTACAAGGTGGAGCTCGCCCGCCGGGCTGCCGAACAGAGGAATGCAGAAGACGGAGAGCGGCAGCAATCAGCAGAGAGAGACTGCGCAGAAGTAGGTAACCCAGACAGACGGAGAGAGGGGCAGAGAGCGACTGCGGACACTCAGGATAATGAGGGGGATAATGGTGTGCACTCAGGTCAAAGATGAGTAGGTGCTGGTAAAACGGACCCTGTGGTCCAAAACAGTCATGTATCGAAAATTACCGCACACTTGGAAATGTTATGATGCAAAAATATTTAACAAGTTTATTGTGTTCACAAATCAGATTGGCACAAAAGAAAAAAGTGCAGATAGAAACCCAACGTTCCGACCCTCCCGGGTCTTATTCCGCAGCAGCAGGGCGCGGGAGCACTGCTCATACAGCTCCCTCCTTTCACGCTTCGCAGGACACGGGAGCGCTGCACACACGGGTCATCCAGAAACATACAGGCGCACCACGAATGCTACGGCCTCTGTGTGTTACAACTGCTTAGCATTGCAAATCTGCATATCTCCAACCTGTTCCCGGTCAAGTGACAGCTTACATATCAAGGGGCTTGTCTTCCTGCCCTATGCCTGCCACCCATACATGTATCCAAACGGGCATCAAGTAACCCCATGAATAAGACCCGGGAGGGTCGAAACGTTGGGTTTCTATCTGCACTTTTTTCTTTTGTGGCAATCTGATTTGTGAAAACAATAAACTTGTTAAATATTTTTGCATCATAACATTTCCAAGTGTGCGGTAATTTTCGATACATGACTCAGGATAATGACACTGACACTCGGGGTAAATGATACGGACACTCGGGGTAAATGACACTGACACTCGGGGTAAATGATACTGACACTCGGGGTAAATGATACGGACACTCGGGGTAAATGACACTGACACTCGGGGTAAATGATACTGACACTCGGGGTAAATGATACTGACACTCGGGGTAAATGATACGGACACTCGGGGTAAATGACACTGACACTCGGGGTAAATGACACTGACACTCGGGGTAAATGACACTGACACTCGGGGTAAATGACACTGACGCTCGGGGTAAATGATACGGACACTCGGGGTAAATGACACTGACACTCGGGGTAAATGATACTGACACTCGGGGTAAATGATACTGACGCTCGGGGTAAATGATACTGACACTCGGGGTAAATGACACTGACACTCGGGGTAAATGACACTGACACTCGGGGTAAATGATACTGACACTCGGGGTAAATGATACGGATACTCGGGGTAAATGACACTGACACTCGGGATAAATGACACTGACACTCGGGATAAATGATACGGACACTCAGGGTAAATGACACTGACACTCGGGGTAAATGATACTGACACTCGGGGTAAATGATACTGACACTCGGGGTAAATGATACGGACACTCGGGGTAAATGATACTGACACTCGGGGTAAATGATACTGACACTCGGGGTAAATGATACTGACACTCGGGGTAAATGATACTGACACTCGGCGTAAATGACACTGACACTCGGGGTAAATGACACTGACACTCGGGGTAAATGATACTGACACTCGGGGTAAATGATACTGACACCCGGGGTAAATGATACTGACACTCGGGGTAAATGACACTGACACTCGGGGTAAATGATACTGACACTCGGGGTAAATGATACTGACACCCGGGGTAAATGATACTGACACTCGGCGTAAATGACACTGACACTCGGGGTAAATGACACTGACACTCGGGGTAAATGATACTGACACTCGGGGTAAATGATACTGACACTCGGGGTAAATTACACTGACACTCGGGGTAAATGATACTGACACTCGGGGTAAATGACACTGACGCTCGGGGTAAATGACACTGACGCTCGGGGTAAATGATACTGACACTCGGGGTAAATGACACTGACACTCGGCGTAAATGATACTGATACTCGGGGTAAATGATAATGACACTCGGGGTAAATGATACTGACACTCGGGGTAAATGACACTGACACTCGGGGTAAATGATACTGACACTCGGGGTAAATGATACTGACACTCGGGGTAAATGACACTGACACTCGGGGTAAATGATACTGACACTGGGGGTAAATGATACTGACGCTCGGGGTAAATGATACTGACGCTCGGGGTAAATGATAATGACACTCGGGGTAAATGACACTGACACTCGGGATAAATGATACTGACACTCGGGGTAAATGATACTGACACTCGGGGTAAATGATACTGACACTCGGGGTAAATGACACTGACACTCGGGGTAAATGATACTGACACTGGGGGTAAATGATACTGACGCTCGGGGTAAATGATAATGACACTCGGGGTAAATGACACTGACACTCGGGATAAATGATACTGACACTCGGGGTAAATGATACTGACACTCGGGATAAATGACACTGACACTCGGGGTAAATGACACTGACACTCGGGGTAAATGATACTGACACTCGGGATAAATGATACTGACACTCGGGGTAAATGATAATGACACTCGGGGTAAATGATACTGACGCTCGGGGTAAATGATACTGACACTCGGGATAAATGATACGGACACTCGGGGTAAATGATACTGACACTCGGGGTAAATGATACGGACACTCGGGATAAATGACACTGACACTCGGGGTAAATGACACTGACACTCGGGGTAAATGACACTAACACTCGGGGTAAATGACACTGACACTCGGGGTAAATGATACTGACACTCGGGGTAAATGATACTGACACTCGGGGTAAATGATACTGACACTCGGGATAAATGACACTGACACTCGGGGTAAATGACACTGACACTCGGGGTAAATGATACTGACACTCGGGATAAATGATACTGACACTCGGGGTAAATGATAATGACACTCGGGGTAAATGATACTGACGCTCGGGGTAAATGATACTGACACTCGGGATAAATGATACGGACACTCGGGGTAAATGATACTGACACTCGGGGTAAATGATACGGACACTCGGGATAAATGACACTGACACTCGGGGTAAATGACACTGACACTCGGGGTAAATGACACTAACACTCGGGGTAAATGACACTGACACTCGGGGTAAATGATACTGACACTCGGGGTAAATGACACTGACACTCGGGGTAAATGACACTGACACTCGGGGTAAATGATACTGACACTCGGGGTAAATGATACTGACACTCGGGGTAAATGATACTGACACTCGGGGTAAATGATACTGACACTCGGGGTAAATGATACTGACACTCGGGGTAAATGATACCGACACTCGGGGTAAATGATACCGACACTCGGGGTAAATGATACTGACACTCGGGGTAAATGATACTGACACTCGGGGTAAATGACACTGACGCTCGGGGTAAATGATACTGACGCTCGGGGTAAATGATACTGACGCTCGGGGTAAATGATACTGACACTCGGGGTAAATGACACTGACACTCGGGGTAAATGACACTGACACTCGGGGTAAATGACACTGACACTCGGGATAAATGACACTGACACTCGGGGTAAATGATACTGACACTCGGGGTAAATGACACTGACACTCGGGGTAAATGACACTGACACTCGGGGTAAATGACACTGACACTCGGGGTAAATGACACTGACACTCGGGGTAAATGACACTGACACTCGGGGTAAATGATACTGACACTCGGGGTAAATGATACTGACACTCGGGGTAAATGACACTGACACTCGGGGTAAATGACACTGATACTCGGGGTAAATGACACTGACACTCGGGGTAAATGATAATGACACTCGGGGTAAATGACACTGACACTCGGGGTAAATGATACTGACACTCGGGGTAAATGATAATGACACTCGGGGTAAATGACACTGACGCTCGGGGTAAATGATACTGACACTCGGGGTAAATGACACTGACACTCGGGGTAAATGACACTGACACTCGGGGTAAATGACACTGACACTCGGGGTAAATGATACTGACACTCGGGGTAAATGACACTGACACTCGGGGTAAATGACACTGACACTCGGGGTAAATGACACTGACACTCGGGGTAAATGACACTGACACTCGGGGTAAATGACACTGACACTCGGGGTAAATGACACTGACACTCGGGGTAAATGATACTGACACTCGGGATAAATGACACTGACACTCGGGGTAAATGATACTGACACTCGGGATAAATGATACTGACACTCGGGGTAAATGATACTGACACTCGGGGTAAATGATACTGACACTCGGGGTAAATGATACTGACACTGGGGGTAAATGACACTGACGCTCGGGGTAAATGATGATACTCGGGGTAAATGATACTGACACTCGGGGTAAATGATACTGACACTCAGGGTAAGTGATAATGACACTCGGGGTAAATGACACTGACACTCGGGGTAAATGATACTGACACTCGGGGTAAATGATACTGACACTCGGGGTAAATGATACGGACACTCGGGGTAAGTGATACTGACAGTCGGGGTAAATGACACTGACAGTCGGGGTAAATGACACTGGGGGTAAATGACACTGACACTCGGGGTAAATGACACTGACACTCGGGGTAAATGATACGGACACTCGGGGTAAATGATAATGACACTCGGGGTAAATGACACTGACGCTCGGGGTAAATGACACTGACACTCGGGGTAAATGATAATGACACTCGGGGTAAATGATACGGACGCTCGGGGTAAATGATACTGACACTCGGGGTAAATGACACTGACACTCGGGGTAAATGACACTGACACTCGGGGTAAATGACACTGACACTCGGGATAAATGACACTGACACTCGGGGTAAATGACACTGACACTCGGGGTAAATGACACTGACACTCGGGGTAAATGACACTGACACTCGGGGTAAATGATACTGACACTCGGGGTAAATGATACGGACACTCGGGGTAAATGATAATGACACTCGGGGTAAATGACACTGACGCTCGGGGTAAATGACACTGACACTCGGGGTAAATGATAATGACACTCGGGGTAAATGATAATGACACTCGGGGTAAATGATACGGACGCTCGGGGTAAATGATACTGACACTCGGGGTAAATGACACTGACACTCGGGGTAAATGATACTGACACTCGGGATAAATGATACTGACACTCGGGGTAAATGACACTGACACTCGGGGTAAATGATACTGACACTCGGGGTAAATGATAATGACACTCGGGGTTAATGATACTGACACTTGGGGTAAATGACACTGACACTCGGGGTAAATGATACTGACACTCGGGGTAAATGACACTGACACTCGGGGTAAATGATAATGACTCTCGGGGTAAATGATACTGACGCTCGGGGTAAATGATACTGACGCTCGGGGTAAATGACACTGACACTCGGGGTAAATGATACTGACACTCGGGGTAAATGACACTGACACTCGGGGTAAATGACACTGACACTCGGGGTAGGGGTAAATGACACTGACGCTCGGGGTAAATGATACTGACGCTCGGGGTAGGGGTAAATGACACTGACGCTCGGGGTAAATGATACTGACGCTCGGGGTAAATGATACTGACGCTCGGGGTAAATGATACTGACGCTCGGGGTAAATGATACTGACACTCGGGGTAAATGATACTGACACTCGGGGTAAATGACACTGACACTCGGGGTAAATGACACTGACACTCGGGGTAAATGATACTGACACTCGGGGTAAATGACACTGACACTCGGGGTAAATGACACTGACACTCGGGGTAAATGACACTGACACTCGGGGTAAATGACACTGACACTCGGGGTAAATGACACTGACACTCGGGGTAAATGATACTGACACTCGGGATAAATGACACTGACACTCGGGGTAAATGACACTGACACTCGGGGTAAATGATACGGATAGTCGGGGTAAATGACACTGACACTTGGGGTAATGACACTGACACTCGGGGTTAATGATACTGACACTCGGGGTAAATGACACTGACACTCGGGGTAAATGACACTGACACTCGGGGTAAATGACACTGACACTCGGGGTAAATGACACTGACACTCGGGGTAAATGATACTGACACTCGGGATAAATGATACTGACACTCGGGGTAAATGATACTGACACTCGGGGTAAATGATACTGACACTCGGGGTAAATGATACTGACACTGGGGGTAAATGACACTGACGCTCGGGGTAAATGATGATACTCGGGGTAAATGATACTGACACTCGGGGTAAATGATACTGACACTCAGGGTAAGTGATAATGACACTCGGGGTAAATGACACTGACACTCGGGGTAAATGATACTGACACTCGGGGTAAATGATACTGACACTCGGGGTAAATGATACGGACACTCGGGGTAAGTGATACTGACACTCGGGGTAAATGACACTGACAGTCGGGGTAAATGACACTGGGGGTAAATGACACTGACACTCGGGGTAAATGACACTGACACTCGGGGTAAATGATACGGACACTCGGGGTAAATGATAATGACACTCGGGGTAAATGACACTGACGCTCGGGGTAAATGACACTGACACTCGGGGTAAATGATAATGACACTCGGGGTAAATGATACGGACGCTCGGGGTAAATGATACTGACACTCGGGGTAAATGACACTGACACTCGGGGTAAATGACACTGACACTCGGGGTAAATGACACTGACACTCGGGATAAATGACACTGACACTCGGGGTAAATGACACTGACACTCGGGGTAAATGATACTGACACTCGGGGTAAATGACACTGACACTCGGGGTAAATGACACTGACACTCGGGGTAAATGACACTGACACTCGGGGTAAATGACACTGACACTCGGGGTAAATGATACTGACACTCGGGGTAAATGATACGGACACTCGGGGTAAATGATAATGACACTCGGGGTAAATGACACTGACGCTCGGGGTAAATGACACTGACACTCGGGGTAAATGATAATGACACTCGGGGTAAATGATACGGACGCTCGGGGTAAATGATACTGACACTCGGGGTAAATGACACTGACACTCGGGGTAAATGATACTGACACTCGGGATAAATGATACT
This sequence comes from Ranitomeya variabilis, assembly GCF_051348905.1. Classification (NCBI taxonomy): domain Eukaryota; kingdom Metazoa; phylum Chordata; class Amphibia; order Anura; family Dendrobatidae; genus Ranitomeya; species Ranitomeya variabilis. The sequence continues at coordinate 12,540,554 of NC_135235.1, forward strand.
GACACTCGGGGTAAATGACACTGACACTCGGGGTAAATGATACTGACACTCGGGGTAAATGATAATGACACTCGGGGTTAATGATACTGACACTTGGGGTAAATGACACTGACACTCGGGGTAAATGATACTGACACTCGGGGTAAATGACACTGACACTCGGGGTAAATGATAATGACTCTCGGGGTAAATGATACTGACGCTCGGGGTAAATGATACTGACGCTCGGGGTAAATGACACTGACACTCGGGGTAAATGATACTGACACTCGGGGTAAATGACACTGACACTCGGGGTAAATGACACTGACACTCGGGGTAGGGGTAAATGACACTGACGCTCGGGGTAAATGATACTGACGCTCGGGGTAAATGACACTGACACTCGGGGTAAATGACACTGACACTCGGGGTAAATGACACTGACGCTCGGGGTAAATGATACTGACGCTCGGGGTAAATGATACTGACGCTCGGGGTAAATGATACTGACGCTCGGGGTAAATGATACTGACACTCGGGGTAAATGATACTGACACTCGGGGTAAATGACACTGATACTCGGGGTACAGGAATATGACTCTCTCTCGCACCTCATCCTTCTGACTCGTTTCTTGGTTTTCTCAGGGTGGAGCGGACGCAGAATCTTTCGCTGATATAAACAGAGACGCCTCCGAGATTCTTCAAGTAAAACGGAGAAAAACTCTTCCTATGAAGAAGTGATGGCGCTGATCCCGCGGTGTCCGGTGATGTTGTGGACTCGCCGGGCGGCTTTTCCTTCTTCGTATTTTCCTGTATTATGGAAACGTTGTCGTTATCATTATTATTTATTCTGCCGGTGACCTCGCAGCGCCGCTCCGCTCCTCTAGAGGGCGGTGTATTGTAGTGATTTATGTGACTAGTCACACCGGTGCCTTGTTAAGAAGCCGCAGTGTCCGCCCACGGTCACAGAGTCCTGTGGAGGCCGCCGCTGTGGATTGCGCTGTAGTACTTACTGTAGGACTGGCAGGATCAGTTTTCATACAATCCAAAGAATTCATGAAATATTTGTAGAATTTTTGATTTGTTTGTACAGAATAAACACAATTAATGAAGCCACTGTGTCAGTCTCTAGGACCCTGCGGGATGCATTAGGCTAGACAATGACCTCACGGTGGGCCAAACCCTAAGGGTCATGGGTATCGGTTTACGAGTTGATTAATCATTCAAGCAGGGAATGTAGTTACATAGTATCTGTGAGGGGCGGAGCTTGTAGCATCCATTATTTGGACACCTCCGATTGGTCGGTTTAGGGACTGATTAGCACCCTTCCGACTGTAGGTGATACATAGTCGCTGCTTCATGGTGATGTTGCACATTTATTGGCTTCTATCTATATCTTCTCCATGAGCACACGGCTATAATCAGTGTCTCCAGTTACTGCCAATGTCTGTTGTAGTCTTAGTCTTTCCCCCATGCTTTACACTGCAGCTCTGCTTGCTCAGATTGGCTTGTGAGTACAAGAACCAGGTGAGCACTAGACGAATCCCAGTGATGTGACTAAAAACAACATCAACTAAAACACCAATGAGAGAGGGAGGTTTATTAGAAAACTGCTGCTCTGACTGGGGGAGGAGCCTCTGCACATGGGAGGAGCCTCGGTATGTGGGAGGAGCCTCTATAAGGACGACCTCCTTTTGTTGTAGTTATCGCTTCATGATCATTGAAGGGGACGGTCCTGAGACCACCACTCCGCAATTGCCCAGTTCACCTGAATTAGGGGAAGAAGTGTGGAGAATAAGGGGCAGGAGTGTGGAGAATAAGGGGCAGGAGTGTGGAGAATAAGGGGCAGGAGTGTGGAGAATAAGGGGCAGAAGTGCGGAGAATAAGGGGCAGGAGTGTTGAGAATAAGGAGCAGGAGTATGGAAAATAAGGGGCAGGAGTGTGGAGAATAAGGGACAGGAGTGTGGAGAATAAGGGGCAGGAGTCTGGAGAATAAGGTGTGGAGAATAAGGGGCAGGAGTGTGGAGAATAAGGGGCAGGAGTGTGGAGAATAAGGTGTGGAGAATAAGGGGCAGGAGTGTGGAGAATAAGGGGCAGGAGTGTGGAGAATAAGGGGCAGGAGTGTGGAGAATAAGGGGCAGGAGTGTGGAGAATAAGGGGCAGGAGTGTGGAGAATAAGGGGCAGGAGTGCGGAGAATAAGGGGCAGGAGTGCGGAGAATAAGGGGCAGGAGTGCGGAGAATAAGGGGCAGGAGTGCGGAGAATAAGGGGCAGGAGTGCGGAGAATAAGGGGCAGGAGTGCGGAGAATAAGGGGCAGGAGTGCGGAGAATAAGGGGCAGGAGTGCGAAGAATAAGGGGCAGGAGTGCGGAGAATAAGGGGCAGGAGTGAAGAATAAGGGGCAGGAGTGTGGAGAATAAGGGGCGGGAGTGTGGAGAATAAGGGTCAGGAGTGTGGAGAATAAGGGTCAGGAGTGTGGAGAATAAGGGGCAGGAGTTCAGAGAATAAGGGTCAGGAGTGTGGAGAATAAGGGGCAGGAGTTCAGAGAATAAGGGTCAGGAGTGTGGAGAATAAGGGGCAGGAGTTCAGAGAATAAGGGTCAGGAGTGTGGGGAATAAGGGGCAGGAGTGCGGAGAATAAGATAAAACGTCAAGACTGGGCCAAGAAATATCTTAAGACTGACTATTCAAAGGTTTTATGGACTGATGAGATGAGAGTGACTCTTGATGGGCCAGATGGATGGATCAGTAAAGGGCAGAGAGCTCCACTCCGACACAGACGCCACAAGGTGGAGGTGGGGGACTGGTATGGGCTGGTGTCATCAAAGATGAACTTGTGGGACCTTTTCGGGTTGAGGATGGAGAGAAGCTCAACTCCCAGACCTACTGCCAGTTTCTGGAACACACTGCGTTTTACCTGCGGATTTACAACGGATTTCCTTAGTTTTTTTGTGCGGATTCCTATTGAGGAACAGGTGTAAAACGCTGTGGAATCCGCACAAAGAATTGACATGCTGCAGAAAATACAATGCAGCGTTTCCGCGCGGTATTTTCCGCACCATGTGCACTGCGGATTTGGTTTTCCATAGGTTTATATAGTACTGTAAACCTGATGGAAAACTGCTGCGAATCCGCAGCGGCCAAATCCGCAATATGTGCACATAGCCTAAGGGTTTTATCCTTTAGTTATTAAAAAAAAATCTATGTCTTTTTTCTTACATCTCCTGGTCCTGACCCATAATATGCTGACATAGATTTAAAGGAGGAGGACGACATAAATAAAAGATAAAGTGTATTATGGGAATGTTACAATATATCATCCTGATATAACCCATGACCTGACTGAAGGAAGGATATCACAAGTCGCAAAACTGCATTTCTATAAAAGGTGTCCAATGCAACCACTACAGGGTTAATTAGGATGCTGCATGTGAGCAGACCCCACAGATTACCCGTTACCCAGGAGTCTGATGTGCCCCCAGACTGTGACTGCTACGATGCATTTAGGGTCTTGTGTCGGTCACGTCGGCCCGTGATTCCGGATTCTGCTCTTAGGGATTGGACTTCATGTTGTTTTCGATCCATGGAAGGAATCTGTAGACGTGTGTGTAGACCCCGGGCTTGTCCTTCACTCCGCACTTCTCTCCCCAGCTCACCACTCCGGCCACTTTTGTCTGACCATCAAGTTCACAGGCGAGGGGACCCCCGGAGTCACCCTGCAAAGTCAAGGATAAGATCCATTCATCCAGGAAACTGGCACAAGGACAAATTGTGCCCTGTGTGTCTGGTGGCACTGGTTATAGCGTAGGATCGCGGCAACGACCACTAAAGCACATGATCACTGTCCCATTCAGTGGCCCCTGGATCACCAGGGATGCTCAGTGGGTATCTGGAGAATTCCACGGGACCACCAAAGGTAATTCAGGATAATTACAGAACTCTACAGAACATTTCTAGAATTCGCCCTTTTCTTACTTTCGACTCTGCAAAAACTCTTACTGTCTCACTTATTCATTCCCGTCTGGACTATTGTAACTCTCTACTATTCGTCCTCCCTCTTACCAAACTCTCCCCGCTCCAATCTGTCCTGAATGCTGCAGCCAGGATCATATTCCTCACCAACCGTTACACCGATGCCTCTACCTTGTGCCAGTCATTACACTGGCTACCCATCCACTCCAGAATCCAGTACAAAACTACTACCCTCATCCACAAAGCACTCCATGGCTCAGCACTACCCTACATCTCCTCTCTGGTCTCAGTCTACCACCCTACCCGTGCCCTCCGCTCCGCTAATGACCTCAGGTTAGCATCCTCAATAATCAGAACCTCCCACTCCCGTCTCCAAGACTTTACACGTGCTGCACCGATTCTTTAGAATGCACTACCCAGGTTAATATGATTAATTCCTGATACCCACAGTTTTAAGCGTGCCCTAAAAACTCATTTGTTCAGACTGGCCTACCGCCTCAACGCATTAACCTAACTATCCCTGTGTGGCCCATTCAAAAAAAACAAAACATAATCAGGTTCCTCGCATCGTGTTCTCATACACTTTATGCAGTTAATAGCCTCTGTGTCTGTACTGCTACATACTTAGGCTGATAACTGGTTCATGCAGCTTTACATGAACACCCGAGCCTTACACTATGGCTGGTCCGAATAACTAAAGCAATTGTTACCATCCACCTCTCGTGTCTCCCCTTTTCCTCATAGTTTGTAGCTTGCGAGCAGCAGGGCCCTCACTCCTACTGGTATCTGTTGTTTATGTGGTTATTGTTATCCTGTAATGTCTATTGTCTGTACAAGTCCTCTCTATAAGTTGTAAAGCGCTGCGGAATATGTTGGCGCTATATACATAAAAATTATTATTATTATAACTCTAATGAGTGACCACTGAATTATCCATCGCAAAACTGACCAACAGGCACAGAGTCCACCTCACAAGGAATCATTAGTGGATGACCACAGAAGGACAAGGGAAAGCCACTATTCACTGGGCCACCAGAAATGACTGATGACGTATTGTGGAGGATGACTGCAGATGGCCATGAACCCAAAAACTAGGCAGACTTAAATATCAGTGTATCAAAGGAGAGCAAGGCCACCAGGAGGTCACTACTCTCATACATCATCGGGGAATTAATCACTACATCACATGTGACTGGACACCACAAAAGCATATCGCCACAGATGGCACATGGAGCCACTATATCACCAGGAACCACCAGGGATCATATGGGATCATATACTGCACTTCTATATCACCAGGGGTCAGATACTGCACCACTATATCACCAGGAACCACCAGGGATCATATACTGCACTTCTATATCACCAGGGGTCAGATACTGCACCACTATATCACCAGGAACCACCAGGGATCATATACTGCACTTCTATATCACCAGGGGTCAGATACTGCACCACTATATCACCACTATATCACCAGGGACAAGATACTGAACAACTACTACACCAGGGGTCAGATACTGCACCACTATATCACCAGGAACCACCAGGGATCATATACTGCACTTCTATATCACCAGGGGTCAGATACTGCACCACTATATCACCAGAAACCACCAGGGATCATATACTGCACTTCTATATCACCATGGGTCAGATGCTGCACCACTATATCACCAGGAACCACCAGGGATCATATACTGCACTTCTATATCACCAGGGACTAGATACTGAACAACTATAACAACAGGGATCAGATACTGCACCACTATACCACCAGGGACCAGATACTGAACAACTATAACACCAGGGATCAGATACTGCACCACTATACCACCAGGGATAAGATACTGCAGCAGTATATCACCAGGGATCAGATACTGAACAGCTATAACACCAGGGATCAGATACTGCACCACTATACCACCAGGGATAATATACTGCACCACTATATCACCCGGGATCAGATACTGCATCACTATATCACCAGGAATCAGACACTGCACCACTATATCACCATTGAACATACGCTGGCCCACTATATCACCATTGACCATACACTGCCCCACTATATCACCAGGGATCAGATACTGCACCAATATATCACCACTCACCAGAGATCAGATACTGCACCACTATATCACCGCTCACCAGGAATCAGACACTGCACCACTATATCACCATTGACCACATGCTGGCCCACTATATCACCAGGGATCAGATACTGCACTTCTATATCACCAGGGGTCAGATACTGCACCACTATATCACCAGGAACCACCAGAGATCATATACTGCACTTCTATATCACCAGGGGTCAGATACTGCACCACTATATCACCAGGAACCACCAGGGATCATATACTGCACTTCTATATCACCAGGGATCAGATACTGCACCACTACTATATCACCGTTGACCATACACTGCACCACTATATCACCAGGGACTAGACACTGCACCACTATATCACCAGGGATCACATACTGCACCAATATATCACCAGAGATCAGATACTGCATCAATATATCACCACTCACCAGAGATCAGATACTGCACCACTATATCACCATTGACCACATGCTGGCCCACTATATCACCACGGATCAGATACTGCACCAATATATCACCAGGGATCAGATACTGCACCAATATATCACCAGAGATCAGGTACTGCATCAATATATCACCACTCACCAGAGATCAGATACTGCACCACTATATCACCACTCACCAGGAATCAGACACTGCACCACTATATCACCATTGAACATACGCTGGCCCACTATATCACCATTGACCATACACTGCCCCACTATATCACCAGGGATCAGATACTGCACCAATATATCACCAGAGATCAGATACTGCATCAATATATCACCACTCACCAGAGATCAGATACTGCACCACTATATCACCGCTCACCAGGAATCAGACACTGCACCACTATATCACCATTGACCACATGCTGGCCCACTATATCACCAGGGATCAGATACTGCACTTCTATATCACCAGGGGTCAGATACTGCACCACTATATCACCAGGAACCACCAGGGATCATATACTGCACTTCTATATCACCAGGGACTAGATACTGCACCACTATATCACCAGGCACCACCAGGGATCATATACTGCACTTCTATATCACCAGGGATCAGATACTGCACCACTATATCACCAGGCACCACCAGGGATCATATACTGCACTTCTATATCACCAGGGATCAGATACTGCACCACTACTATATCACCATTGACCATACACTGCACCACTATATCACCAGGGACTAGACACTGCACCACTATATCACCAGGGATCAGATACTGCACCAATATATCACCAGGGATCAGATACTGCACCATAAGAGTCTCTTTCTTTGCATGATTTCTGGAACTATTGATCCCACATTTCTGTAAACAACACTGGTAATGATTGGCAATCACCAAGAAGATGAGCGATCAGCTGATATACAAGGGTGAACAGAACGGTTACGGCAAGGATTCCCTATATCAGCTTGTAGTCCAGGACCCTTATAACGTGCAGGGATTGACTTAAGCGGTGTATACCCTTTAGTAGAGACCCTAACACAGAGACATACCTGACAGGCATCTATCCCCCCCTCAGGGACCCCAGCGCAGAGCATACTGCCGTCAATCAGCTTCCCATAGGATTTGGCATCGGAGCAGTTGGTTTCGGAAATCACTTGGACAGAAGCATCAAGAAGATAAGCGGTCTGACCTGTCAGAGACAACAGTGGATCAGTCAGAGGTGTCCTAGGGGAACAGAGTAAACTGTGACAGGACAGAGACCGGCGGACAGAACCTCTGCCTGCAGTAATATAGGCCCTAATAGAGAGGAGAGGATCCAGAGGGGGAGGAGGGGGATGCAGCTGCAGCTTTACTATCTCTCTATATGAGGGGTCAACTATTCCTGCCAACATCATTTCATGGAACTGCTGCAGTTCACGATATATAAATCTGATCGCCACTTGTCAGGCAGCAGAGGATCGCACCTTTTTCTGTCATCCCCCATCCAGAAATATCACAGATCTTTCCTGGTGACAACTCGCGGTCCGGTAAACACGCCGTCTTCACAGTCCGCGTCTCCGAGGCGCACCTGCCGTTGGATTTCTTCAGTTTCATAAGAGCTGCAGCAAAGGAGACCGAGCAATAAGAACCAAGAGCCCCTAAAACTGCTCCCCCCATTGTATAATGAAAAGGTCTGCAACTTTCTATCATGCATCATGTCATAATCTCAGCTCCTTACAATTTTCAAAATCTCTGCTTGATGTCAATAAAAAAATGACTCCTAGAGGCTGAAACCTGTGTAGGCCTTGTACTTTTCATGCAATTGTTTCTACAACCCCTGGCATAAATTATGGAATCACCGGCCTTGGAGGATGTTCATTCAGTTGTTTAATTTTGTAGAAAAAAAGCCGATCACAGACATGGCACAAAACTAAAGTCATTTCACATGACAACTTTCTGGCTTTAAGAATCACTAAAAAAAATCAAGAACAAAAATGTGGCAGTCAGTAATGGTTACTTTTTTTAACGCATAGGGGAAAAATTATGGAATCATGAAAAACAAACAAACAAAAACCCCTCCAACACATCACTAGTATTTTGTTGCGCCACCTCTGGCTTTTCTAACAGCTTGCAGTCTCTGAGGCCTGGACTTACTGAGTGTCACACAGGACTCTTCATCAATCTGGCTCCATCTTTCTCTGATTGCTGTTGCCAGATCAGCTTTGCAGGTTGGAGCCTTGTCATGGACCATTGTCTTCAACTTCCACCAAAGATTTTCAATTGGATTGAGATCCGGACTATTTGCAGGCCATGACATTGACCTTATGTGTCTTTTTTCAAGGAATGTTTGCACAGTTTTTGCTCTATGGCAGGATGCATTATCATCTTGATAAATGATTTCATTATCCCCAAACATCCTTTCAATTGATGGGATAAGAAAAGTATCCAAAATATCAACATAAACTTGTGCATTTATTGAAGATGTAATGACATCCATCTCCCCAGTGCCTTTACCTGACATGCAGCCCCATATCATCAATGACTGTGGAAATTTGCAGTTCTCTTCAGGCAGTCATCTTTATAAATCTCATTGGAACGGCACCAAACAAACGTTCCAGCATCATCACCTTGCCCAATGCAGATTCGCGACTCATCACGGAATATGACTTTCATCCAGTCATCCACAGTCCACGATTGCTTTTCCTTAGCCCATTGTAACCTTGTTTTTTTCTGTTTAGGTGTTAATGATGGCTTTTATTTAGCTTTTCTGTCTGTAAATCCCATTTCCTTTAGGCGGTTTCTTACAGTTCAGTCACAGACATTGACTCCAGTTTCCACCCATTCGATCCTCATTTGTTTTGTTGTGCATTTCCTGTTTTGGAGACATATTGCTTGAAGTTTCCGGTCTTAACACTTTGATGTCTTCCTTGGTCGACCAGTATGTTTGCCTTTAACAACCTTCCCTGTTATGACCCCAATGGCGAGGGTCTCAGAGGAACGTGGAAGTCTGCAGAATACAAAAATCCAGCTCATAGGGCAGTGGTAACTGGGTTGACCATATATCTACTCCTAACGCCAACACTAGAAGTAGCCGGGGATCATTCCTACGTTGATTCTAGATGACACGCGCCAGCCGGAGAATCTAGCTACCCCTAGTAGAGGAAAACAAAGACCTTTCTTGCCTCCAGAGAAGGGGACCCCAAAGCTGGATAGAAGCCCCCCACAAATAATGACGGTGAGGTAAGAGGAAATGACAAACACAGAAATGAATCAGGTTTAGCACAGAGAGGCCCGCTTACTGATAGCAGAATAAAGAAAGGTAACTTATATGGTCAACAAAAACCCTATCAAAATCCACACTGGAAATTCAAGAACCCCCGAACCGTCTAACGGTCCGGGGGGAGAACACCAGCCCCCCTAGAGCTTCCAGCAAAGGTCAGGATATAGATTAGGAACAAGCTGGACAAAAATACAAAACCAAAACAAATAGCAAAAAGCAAAAGGCAGACTTAGCTGATATAACTGGAACCAGGATCAGTAGACAAGAGCACAGAAGACTAGCTCTGATAACTACGTTGCCAGGCATTGAACTGAAGGTCCAGGGAGCTTATATAGCAACACCCCTAACTAACGACCCAGGTGCGGATAAAAGGAATGACAGAAAAACCAGAGTCAAAAAACTAGTAACCACTAGAGGGAGCAAAAAGCAAATTCACAACAGTACCCCCCCCTTAGTGAGGGGTCACCGAACTCTCACCACGACCACCAGGGCGATCAGGATGAGCGGCATGAAAGGCACGAACTAAATCGGCCGCATGAACATCAGAGGCGACCACCCAGGAATTATCCTCCTGACCATAGCCCTTCCACTTGACCAGGTACTGAAGCCTCCGCCTGGAGAGGCGAGAATCCAAGATCTTCTCCACCACGTACTCCAACTCGCCCTCAACCAACACCGGAGCAGGAGGCTCAGCAGAAGGAACTACAGGCACAATGTACCGCCGCAACAAGGACCTATGAAATACATTGTGAATAGCAAACGACACAGGAAGATCCAGACGAAAAGATACAGGATTAAGGATTTCCAATATCTTGTAAGTCCCAATAAAACGAGGTTTAAATTTGGGAGAGGAGACCTTCATAGGAACAAAGCGGGAAGAAAGCCATACCAAATCCCCAACGCGTAGTCGGGGACCCACACCGCGGCGGCGGTTGGCAAAGCGCTGAGCCTTCTCCTGTGACAACTTCAAGTTGTCCACCACATGATTCCAGATCTGCTGCAACCTATCCACCACAGAATCCACCCCAGGACAGTCAGAAGGCTCCACATGACCCGAAGAAAAGCGAGGATGGAAACCAGAGTTGCAGAAAAAAGGCGAAACCAAGGTAGCGGAACTAGCCCGATTATTAAGGGCAAACTCAGCCAACGGCAAGAATGTCACCCAATCGTCCTGATCAGCAGAGACAAAACACCTCAAATAAGCCTCCAAAGTCTGATTGGTTCGCTCCGTCTGTCCATTAGTCTGAGGATGGAAAGCAGACGAAAACGACAAATCAATGCCCATCCTACTACAAAAGGATCGCCAGAACCTGGAAACGAACTGGGATCCTCTGTCTGACACAATATTCTCAGGGATGCCGTGCAAACGAACCACGTTCTGGAAAAACACAGAAACCAGATCGGAAGAGGAAGGCAGCTTAGGCAAAGGAACCAAATGGACCATCTTGGAGAAGCGATCACATATCACCCAGATAACGGACATGCCCTGAGATAGCGGAAGATCAGAAATGAAATCCATGGAGATATGTGTCCAAGGTCTCTTCGGGACAGGCAAGGGCAAGAGCAAACCGCTGGCACGAGAACAGCAAGGCTTAGCTCGAGCACAAGTCCCACAGGACTGCACAAATGACCGCACATCCCTTGACAAGGAAGGCCACCAAAAGGACCTGGCCACCAGATCTCTGGTGCCAAAAATTCCCGGGTGACCTGCCAACACCGAGGAATGAACCTCGGAAATGACTCTGCTGGTCCACTTATCCGGGACAAACAGTCTGTCAGGTGGACAAGACTCAGGCCTATCAGCCTGAAATCTCTGCAACACACGTCGCAGATCCGGAGAAATAGCTGACAAGATAACTCCATCTTTAAGAATACCAACAGGATCAGCGACTCCAGGAGCATCAGGCACAAAGCTCCTAGAAAGAGCATCGGCCTTCACATTCTTTGAACCTGGTAAATACGAGACAACAAAATCAAAGCGGGAGAAAAACAATGACCAGCGGGCCTGTCTCGGATTAAGGCGTTTAGCAGACTCGAGATACATCAGATTTTTGTGATCAGTCAAGACCACCACACGATGCTTAGCACCCTCGAGCCAATGACGCCACTCCTCAAATGCCCATTTCATGGCCAACAACTCCCGATTGCCCACATCATAATTTCGCTCGGCAGGCGAAAACTTCCTAGAGAAAAAGGCACAAGGTTTCATAACAGAGCAACCAGGGCCTCTCTGCGACAAAACGGCCCCTGCCCCAATCTCCGAAGCATCCACCTCAACCTGAAAGGGAAGTGAGACGTCAGGCTGGCACAAAACAGGCGCCGAAGTAAACCGGCGTTTCAACTCCTGGAAAGCCTCCACGGCAGCAGGAGCCCAGTTAGCTACATCGGAGCCCTTCTTGGTCATATCCGTCAAAGGTTTCACAATGCTAGAAAAATTAGCAATAAAACGACGGTAGAAGTTAGCGAAGCCCAAGAACTTCTGAAGACTCTTAACTGACGAGGGCTGAGTCCAATCAAGAATAGCTCGGACCTTGACTGGGTCCATCTCCACAGCAGAAGGGGAAAAAATGAACCCCAAAAAGGGAACCTTCTGTACACCAAAGAGACACTTTGAGCCCTTGACAAACAAAGAATTTTCACGCAAAATTTTAAAGACCAACCTGACCTGCTCCACATGCGAATCCCAATTATCAGAAAAAAACAAAATATCATCCAGATAAACAATCAAAAATTTATCCAGATACTTCCGGAAAATGTCATGCATAAAGGACTGAAAAACTGAAGGCGCATTGGAGAGCCCAAAAGGCATCACCAAGTACTCAAAATGACCTTCGGGCGTATTGAATGCGGTTTTCCATTCATCACCTTGCTTAATGCGCACAAGGTTGTACGCACCACGAAGGTCTATCTTGGTGAACCACTTGGCACCCTTAATCCGGGCAAACAAGTCAGACAACAGCGGTAAAGGATACTGAAATTTGACAGTGATCTTATTTAAAAGCCGATAATCAATACAAGGTCTCAAAGATCCGTCCTTTTTTGCCACAAAAAAGAATCCCGCACCAAGAGGGGAAGAAGACGGACGAATATGTCCTTTCTCCAGAGACTCCTTGATATATGAACGCATAGCGGTATGTTCAGGCACCGACAGATTAAACAGTCTTCCCTTAGGAAATTTACTGCCTGGGATCAAATCTATAGCACAGTCACAGTCCCTATGAGGAGGCAGTGCACTGGACTCAGACTCACTGAAGACATCCTGATAATCAGACAAATACTCCGGAACTTCCGAAGGCGTAGAAGAAGCAATAGACACAGGCAGGGAATCCCCATGAATACCACGACAGCCCCAACTTGAGACTGACATAGCCTTCCAGTCCAGGACTGGATTATGGGTCTGTAACCATGGCAGCCCTAAAACAACCAAATCATGCATTTTATGTAAAACCAGGAAACGTATCACCTCGCGGTGTTCAGGAGTCATGCACATGGTAACCTGTGTCCAATACTGCGGTTTATTTGCTGCCAATGGTGTAGCATCAATACCCCTAAGAGGAATAGGATTTTCTAATGGTTCAAGAGTAAAACCACAGCGCTTAGCAAATGAGAGATCCATGAGACTCAGGGCAGCACCTGAATCTACAAACGCCATGACAGGATAAGATGACAGTGAGCAAATCAAAGTTACAGACAGAATAAATTTAGGTTGCAAATTACCAACGGTGACAGGACTAACAACCTTAGCTATACGTTTAGAGCATGCTGAGATAACATGTGTAGAATCAGCACAGTAGTAGCACAAGCCATTCCGGCGTCTATGAATTTTCCGCTCATTTCTAGTCAGGATTCTATCACATTGCATTAAATCAGGTGTCTGTTCAGACAACACCATGAGGGAATTTGTGGTTTTTCTATCACATTGCACCGAATTAGGTGTCTGTTCAGACAACACCATGAGGGAATTTGCGGTTTTGCGCTCCCGCAACCGCCGGTCAATTTGAATAGCCAGTGCCATAGTATCATTCAGACCTGTGGGAATGGGAAAACCCACCATAACATTCTTAATGGCTTCAGAAAGGCCATTTCTAAAATTAGCGGCCAGTGCACACTCGTTCCAATGTGTCAGCACGGACCATTTCCGAAATTTTTGGCAATACACTTCAGCCTCGTCCTGCCCCTGAGACATAGCCAGCAAGGCCTTTTCTGCCTGAATCTCAAGATTGGGTTCCTCATAAAGTAAACCGAGCGCCAGAAAAAACGCATCAAGATCAGCCAATGCCGGATCTCCTGGCGCCAGCGAAAAAGCCCAATCCTGAGGGTCGCCCCGTAAGAACGAAATAACAATTTTTACTTGCTGAGCAGAATCTCCAGATGAACAGGGTCTCAGGGACAAAAACAATTTACAATTATTCACGAAATTCCTAAACTTAAACCTGTCTCCGGAAAACAGTTCAGGAATCGGTATTTTAGGTTCTGACCTAGGATTTCTGATAACATAGTCTTGTATGCCCTGCACACGAGTAGCCAGCTGGTCCACACTTGTAATCAAGGTCTGGACATTCATGTCTGCAGCAAGCATAGCCACTCTGAGGTAAAGGGGAAGAAGAAAAAAAAAAAAAAAAAACTCAGAATCTTCTTTCTTATAATCCCTCTTCTGCAATGCATTAAACATTTAATACTGGCCTGGCAAACTGTTATGACCCCAATGGCGAGGGTCTCAGAGGAACGTGGAAGTCTGCAGAATACAAAAATCCAGCTCATAGGGCAGTGGTAACTGGGTTGACCATATATCTACTCCTAACGCCAACACTAGAAGTAGCCGGGGATCATTCCTACGTTGATTCTAGATGACACGCGCCAGCCGGAGAATCTAGCTACCCCTAGTAGAGGAAAACAAAGACCTTTCTTGCCTCCAGAGAAGGGGACCCCAAAGCTGGATAGAAGCCCCCCACAAATAATGACGGTGAGGTAAGAGGAAATGACAAACACAGAAATGAATCAGGTTTAGCACAGAGAGGCCCGCTTACTGATAGCAGAATAAAGAAAGGTAACTTATATGGTCAACAAAAACCCTATCAAAATCCACACTGGAAATTCAAGAACCCCCGAACCGTCTAACGGTCCGGGGGGAGAACACCAGCCCCCCTAGAGCTTCCAGCAAAGGTCAGGATATAGATTAGGAACAAGCTGGACAAAAATACAAAACCAAAACAAATAGCAAAAAGCAAAAGGCAGACTTAGCTGATATAACTGGAACCAGGATCAGTAGACAAGAGCACAGAAGACTAGCTCTGATAACTACGTTGCCAGGCATTGAACTGAAGGTCCAGGGAGCTTATATAGCAACACCCCTAACTAACGACCCAGGTGCGGATAAAAGGAATGACAGAAAAACCAGAGTCAAAAAACTAGTAACCACTAGAGGGAGCAAAAAGCAAATTCACAACACTTCCCATGTTGTTTGTATTTGGTCCCGATTTTAGACACAGCTGACTGTGAACAATCAACATCTTTTGTAACATTGCGTGATGATTTACCCTCTTTTAAGAGTTTGATAATCCTCTCCTTTGTTTCAATTGACATCTCTCATGTTGGAGCCGTGTTTCATGTCAGTCCACTTGGTGCAACAGCTCTCCAAGGTGTGGTCACTCCTTTTTAGATGCGGACTAACGAGAAGATCTAATTTGATGCAGGTGTTAGTTTTGGGAATGAAAATTTACAGGGTGATTCCATAATTTTCTCCCTCAGAATTGAGTGATTCCATAATATTTTCCCCTATGCTTGGTTAAAAAAGTAACCATTACTGACTGCCACATTTTTTGTTCTTGATTTCTGTTAGTGTTTCTTAAAGCCAGAAAGTTGCCATTTGAAATGACTTTAGTTTTGTGCCATGTCTGTGATCGGCTTTTTTTCTACAAAATTATACAACTGAATGAACATCCTCCAAGGCTGGTGATTCCAGAATTTTTGCCAGGGGTTGTATTCTATCTTCTGTACATTCTGTATAATGAGGCTGACTCCGTTCAGGAGGCTGGGAAAGCTGGGTGGTGGCTGCTACTAGATCATTTTTTTTCTGACAAATTGGTTGTATTTGGCTTCCCCATAATTTGGCAGGAGATTTGTAGTTCCCGGGGATGTTTCTGGTTTCTACGTCCTCTCCGCCCCGGACCTGTCACTCACCGATATCATTATGGAGACTGGACATTTCTTCACGGTAATTATCGTGTATAATTATCTTCTCCACATCAAATATCTGCTCCCACGTCTCCTTCTTCTGAATGTCCAGCTTACCCAGTGACACTCGCCACAGACCCGGCTGTGACCTGCGGGAGACATAGATTACTAATACTCCCTGCCATCAAGATCTCTGCTTGCTGTCAGTGCTTGGGAACATGATTATTTGCACCCAGAGGCTGAACCCCATTCTAACCTCACAAGATATTACCATTGTAACCAGTCTACACAATCTGCTGCGACCCCCACAGCCCGGACTCCAGGCGGATACATTATACCTGCACTGATACAATGTAACAAACTGGAGACTTGGGCTACTGATGAGTTTAGCTCACAGAGCATTGTCCAGCCTACCTAGAATGGTGATAAAATTGTAAATTGTGAGAAATATTACGTCAAAGAGGGTTTCCATAAATAAGTTTCCATTCCCTGACAGCAATCAGAGATCTTAAACTTCTAGTTATATAACAAGTGACACAATTTATGTCATATAGGAGAACGTGAACCGATATGATTAAGCGCGTAACGTAACGGAGTAAAACTGAACGTTACTAGCTGTAATACCACACACATCCTGCGGGCAGGGGTGGCGCTGTGTCTAGAAAGAAGCAGCCATATTTCTCTAATCCTGGACACCCCCATAGTCTCGCCCCAGGGTGATGATCTGTGTTACTTACAGAGGTTTTACACAATGTGCAGCTGTCAGGATCCAGCATTCAGCAATTAATGTGCCACCGCAGAGATGCCCGGCACGAAGCGACGCCACGGGGCCCTTCAGCTGCAGCGATGCCAACCACGGGTGTTTGCCCGGCTGAGATCTTAACCCACCGAAGATCCTTCCCCGGGTGTTAGAAGGCAGCTCTCTGAGGCCGCATGTGGAGAACGGGGCGCTGGCATTGGCGCTGGGCGTGGGCCGGGCCGTGGAGTTTGGTGGCTTCAGTGTGGTCGACACACCGAGGTGTGGAACTAGAGAACAGAAGAAGTCAGAGGATGATGGGAGTCGTGATGCTCCGTTCATTGTGCAGACATGATTTATTGGACCAGTAGGCTCCAACTTTCCTAAAATTACAATTCTCAGCATGCAACGGTCGAGGTCTGCTGGGAGTTGTGGTTCCCCACAGTTAAAGACCTAAGCTTGGTAATTGGGTAATGAAAATGATACTTTTTATTATCTCGAGATCTCTGCTTGCTGTCAGTAAAAGATAACATTGTTAGTTATACTCAACATCTAAAAACCTGTATGTAACTTCTCACAGCTGAGGGGTAGTTACAATGTATCAGTGTAGACAACACATCAATAGCATTCTCCTGCCGTAACAGACTGTCACAATGTATCAGCGCAAGTAAAATGTATCAGCCCTGAGTCCCAAGTCCCGGATACAAAAGTAACAAACCCTCAGCAGTAAAACTAGTAGGATATATATCCATATGTCTGACAATAAATAAGAATGCTCCCACTCACTGACAGCAAGCAGAGATCCTATGAACGATCAGGAACAGATCTTAGAATTTGTCGGATGTTTTGTTATTTCATTGTGATAGAAGCGGTAAAGAGAGGGGCGCAAAATAGCAATTAGTTTATTGTAAGGTTACACGTTGTGAGTATGATGGGCGGGCTGCAGATGGCACCGGACCCCCGGAGGAGCTTCGAGACTTTCTGGATGGGATATTCAAGATGCTGACAATTCCGCTCCTCCACAATCAGGCGAGAGAACCACAGAGCTCAGCAGAGATGCCCGCTGTATTCAGGGCTATAGAAGTTTGCGTTTCGTGGACGTCCTGTCACTTCCTCAGGTACATAGGATTGGCTGTGGTACATTGGTACCTGAGGAAGTGACAGGACGTCCACGAAACGCAAAGTTCTATAGCCCTGAATACAGTGGGCATCTCTGCTGAGCTCTGTGGTTCTCTCGCCTGATTGTGGAGGAGCGGAATTGTCAGCATCTTGAATATCCCATCCAGAATTATTTCATTGTGGACACATACCATCCCCCCCGATATTCCCCACAATGCACAGCCCGTCCCCCGATATTACCCACAATGCACGGCCCGTCCCCCCGATATTCCCCACAGTGCACGGCCCGTCCCCCCGATACTCCCCACAATGCACGGCCCCCCCCCCGATATTACCCACAATGCACGGCCCGTCCCCCGATATTCCCCACAATGCACGGCCCCCCCCCCCCCCGATATTACCCACAATGCACGGCCCGTCCCCCGATATTCCCCACAGTGCACGGCCCGTCCCCCCGATACTCCCCACAATGCACGGCCCCCCCCCCCCCCCCCCGATATTACCCACAATGCACGGCCCGTCCCCCGATATTCCCCACAATGCACGGCCCGTCATACGCAGCAGTGTTATACCAGGACTAGATGGTGGCCAGTTCTAACACATCGGGTATTCTAGGATATGTATGTAGTTTATTTATGAAGATTTCAGAATAATGTAATGAATACACAGGATATTCCGGGTAAATAGATACATTATATACTGTGACTGACAGAACTTGTTCAGTAAACGTGAGTGAACTACGTCGCGCTGTGAGTGGGGGTTAAATCCCGCGCCAATATCGCTGATTGGTCGCACCCGGCTGGGCGCGACCAATCAGCGCAGTGTGGCTCAAGTCCCGCGCCAATTCCCGGCCGAACTGCACCTGTTGCTGATTGGTCGCGGGCGGCTGGCACGACCAATCAGCGACGCGGGATTTCCGCTACAGACAAACGGACAGAATGAGCCGATTATGTAGTAGATGGCGACATTACCCGCCGGACACGCAGACACGGTACACAGGTCCCATTTCAGCTTCTCCTCCTGATCCTGAAAGTAACACCACGGCTTCTCTGCACCGTCCGGGTTTCTGTGTAAAGGGGGAAATGACAGCGATAAGTATGTGCCCCCCACCGTGCCCCCCACCGTGCTAATACAGATGGAAAGGACTAGCACATGATCGCAGGATCTGACTACACAGGAAACGTTTGTAGTCTGTAACCATGGAGACACAATGCTGGAAGAGCTGTATACTGAGGATAGAGGTCACAGAGACGGATATTGGAGGTTTCCTCTTCATACAGTTTCCCCAAAAGGGTTAAACGCGAGATGTAACTACTGTCCTGTACAGAGTGCGATGTATCACTGCCGTCCTCTGTATCCAGAGATGTCACAACATGTTTGCTACCAAATTGGTTTTATAAGATTTAGTACCCGGTGTCAGGATCGGTGCTGGGTCCCATGACAGGCGGCATTAAAGGGAAGGAATGGAAGAAAGCGCGAGGTCGCCCGAAACGTCAAAGCCACAGGTACAGGTGTGTTCCCCTCATCGTCAGTCAGTGTCTGTGCTCAATCTATGGATCACCCACAGCCAGGATCCGTCTGCACAGGGATCACCCACACCCAGGATCCGTCTGCACAGGGATCACCCACAGCCAGGATCTGTCAGCACAGGGATCACCCACAACCAGGATCTGTCTGCACAGGGATCACCCACAGCCAGGATCTGTCAGCACAGGGATCACCCACACCCAGGATCTGCCTGCACAGAGATCAACCACATCCAGGATCCATCTGCACAGGGATCACCCACAACCAGAATCTGTCAGCACAGGGATCACCCACAGCCAGGATCTGTCAGCACAGGGATCACCCACACCCAGGATCTGTCAGCACAGGGATCACCCACACCCAGGATCTGCCTTCACAGGGATCACCCACAACCAGGATCTATCAGCACAAGGATCACCCACAACCAGGATCCATCTGCACAGGGATCACCCACAGCCAGGATCTGTCAGCACAGGGATCACCCACAGCCAGGATCTGTCTGTAAATCGCTCATGCCCGTGTCGCAGTCTGGATTTGCTCACAGTGGTGAATATCCTGCAGTTATTTCTTCACTTGTGTATGAACTGGATGAAATATTTTTGGATAAATTCTGATGTTTTGTGTGGACTATGACCAATTGTTGGGATCATCTGCCATGCGGCTATTACAGGCGTGGGACTTTAGTTTTAAGTAAGTTACTTTTTATATTTTTAGACTCATAAACTGCTCAAAAAATAAAAGGTAAAACACAAACCACAACATGATGTAACTCCGAGTCAATCACTTCTGTGAAATCATCCTGTCCAGTTATGACGTAAAAGACCAAAACCAATAATATAGGGGTATAATCAATATAACAACCAAAAGGAAAAAGAATACCCTTAACAAATAACTTTTAATAAATGATATTTACCAACACCATAAACACTAGTTCTGTGCGGGGTATGAAAAGCCGCCGAGATGCCACAAGAACTCTTCTGATGAAGAGATGAATTCCTGACCCTATTATTCACCCTAATGGCACTCGCACCGTCCTGACAGCGGAGGTTGGCACCCAGTAATTCGATGTGGCGCCCCCACTCAGCGATGGCTGTCCCTTCTTACCCTGATCGGGGGGCATTTCTTTGGAGGGCCGCACAGCCCCCCATGTGCTCACCAGAGGTAGCCTGATGCCATTAGGTACCGAGATGAGATCCTCAGACCCCTTGTGAGACCACATGCTGGTGCGGTTGGCCCTGGGTTCCTCCTAATGCAGGACAATGCCAGACCTCATGTGGCTGGAGTGTGTCAGCAGTTCCTGCAAGATGAAGGCATTGAAGCTATGGACTGGCCGCCCGTTCCCCAGACCTGAATCCGACTGAGCACATCTGGAACATCATGTCTCGCACCATCCACCACAGACTGTCCAGGAGTTGGCGGATACTTTAGTCCAGGTCTGGGAGGAGATCCCTCAGGAGACCATCCACCACCTCATCAGGAGCATGCCCAGGCGTTGTAGGGAGGTCATACAGGCACGTGGAGGCCACACACACTACTGAGCATCATTTCCTTGTCCTGAGGCATTTCCACTGAAGTTGGATCAGCCTGTAACTTCATTTTCCACTTTGATTTTGAGCATCATTCCAACTCCAGACCTCCGTGGGATATTAGTTGTGATTTACGTTGATCATTTTTAGGGTTTATTGTTCTCAACATTCCACTATGTAATGAATAAAGATTTACACCTGGAATATTTCATTCAGTGATATCTAGGATGTGGGATTTTACTGTTCGCTTTATTTTTTGGGCGGTGTAGCTTTGCCTAGGAGCTGTGTACAGAGAACGGTTAGAGATTTACCATAAAGACTTTACATTGATTTACCTGCAGAAATTGTGCTCCCCGATCCCAGACTGCCATATGTCCGGCACAAAGGCGTTGATGGTCTCCCTGGCCAGGAGGTAGGAGTCCCAGGGCAGGCAGCGGTGCCCGCCGTTTGTCTGGCTGGTAGAACCGCGGTACCGCAGCCCATCGTTCCGGTAGCAGTCACTGGATGCTGAGAGGACAGGGAAAAATCTCACATCAGATAAATGAAAATCCGTCTGTCAGAGACCCGAACTGGGGGGAAAAGTCCAATAATCCAGGATGCAGGGAACGTCAATAGTTCACACTCCGGATTATTGGACAAAAAGATGGGGCCAAATACTGATGATCTCTCTATAGGAAAATGGCGCCAGACCCTCCTGACTCTGCTGCTCCATTACCAGCGATCGTCACTCCGGGCGGCCAAATTACCCAGAACACAAGGACGTTACTATGCCTGCCTAGAAAGTATGGGAAGGAGTGATGGAGGGGACGGGCGGTCACCAGATACTGATGATGGAGGCGACGGGTGGTCACCAGATACTGATGATGGAGGCGACGGGCGGTCACCAGATACTGATGATGGAGGAGACGGGCGGTCACCAGATACTGATGATGGAGGCGACGGGCGGTCACCACATACTGATGATGGAGGGGATGGGCAGTCACCAGATACTGATGATGGAGGAGACGGGCGGTCACCAGGTACTGATGATGGAGGGGATGGGCAGTCACCAGATACTGATGATGGAGGAGACGGGCGGTCACCAGATACTGATGATGGAGGAGACGGGCGGTCACCAGATACTGATGATGGAGGAGACGGGCGGTCACCAGATACTGATGATGGAGGAGACGGGCAGTCACGAGATACTGATGATGGAGGTGACGGGCGGTCACCAGATACTGATGGGATTTACCGTTCTGTTTTATTCAGTCACTTTGTTTGTACTTTGCTAATTGATACAAATAAACCACTGTCTCTTCTATTAGTGTAACATTCCTACATTGTAGCGATTATATATATATTGACTTCCTCGCCTTCCTGAGACTTTCCTCTTGTCTCCATTTGGAGGAATCTTGATTTAAAGGGGAATTACACTTTGATGCCCCCGGACTGTACCGCTGTGGGGCTCAGCCTGGGACGCTCCAGCTCTTGTAACTACAAGTCCTGGTGCATTCTGTCTGCCGCAGACGATCAGAGGATGATGGGACTTGTAGTTGCACAGCAGCTGGTTCCTGTTATGACTTGTGTTTGCTGGCTCAGTGATCGGCCCAGTCCAGGACCACAGGCCGCCACAAACAGCGCAATTATAATACCGCTATTATATGAGACAATTGCTTATAATGCTATTCCATTACCTTGCGGGTGAGGGCAGGATGGCTCCCGTCGTCCTCACTTTGCACTTACCCATCTCACAGAACGTCCCCCTGAAGCTCTTCGGGCAGAGGCAGGTGAAGTTGTTCAGGAGTTTTCTCAGGCAGGTTCCTCCGTTCTTACAGGGATTGTTGGTGCAAACGGACTCGACTGCAAAAAGAAGAAAACATTCCCAACCGTGGGCAGCAATGGCGAGGGAGCGGAGCGCGGGCAGTGCTGCCGGGTGCAGATGTAGCAGAGCTCTCCTTGTATCTGACCCCATTATTTAGGTAGAGGGGAAGCTCTGTGCAGTTTTACTTATCCTGAGTGGACCCCATAGTATGTAAGGCCCCATTGGACCCCCACTGTGACATAATGGATGTGTTTCCCCTTTCTGCCCTGCAGTGTTTAGCTCCTAGAGGATTGTCTTCGCTGACACATTGTAGCGAGCTCATCAGCTGTTTAGTTAGGATGTAATCTATAGTTACACAATTATAATTAATATGGCTGAGAAAAGACACAAGTCCTCCGCCACTTTCGGCCGGGGGATGATAAGGGACTGACAGCAAGCAGAGCTCTTGTAATTGACATTAGTAGATATTCTGTGTCGTCCACCCCTCCCCCCTGACCCCGGTGGGCGCCTCGTACCTGCACTGCACGTGGGGTCTTGGTACGGATAGTGACACCGACACTTGTAATACGGAGCAAACCTCCTCAGGACGCAGTCGCCGTGCTCGCACGTGTCTTTCTTGCACGGCCCCATCACTGTCCACAAAACGTACAGAAAAGAGTTTATATTAAAGAACTGGACGGATAATGAGGGCACGGAGAAGCTCGACGTTAGGAGGCCGGACCGGTCACCCCGAGGCCGAAAGACCCTCCAGTGGGTCCTCAAAGAAGCCGTCCATAGCATCAATGTTCTGGGAAGTTCTGGGTCATAGGATGAAGAAACATTGACAGCAGCCTCTTAGGAATCCGTCTCATTTCTGCAGCATATTTCACAACCTTACTGCTCTTACAGTAAAGAACCCTTCTCTTCTATAGAACATCTCGGAAAATGCGCCACAGCTTTATTGCTCTTGCAGTAAAAAGTTACAGTTTAACTGCTCTTACAGAAAAGAATCCTTTCCATCTGCAGAAACTAGAGAACAGCATTATGTCATTGTTCCTGTAACAGTGAGGAATACTGCCTGACTACATCACATGTAGCACAGCCTCGCTGCTCTCACTACATTGTCCAGTCTTATTGCTCTTCTAGAGAATTGTGCAGCTCTTACAGCAAATAATCCTTCCAGGTTCACAGAATATTGTACAACCTGAACGTTCTTACAACCCATAGAGGACTTGTCATAACATAACTGCTGTTACTGTAAAGAATCCTAACAGTTATTGGTAAGTGACAGCGCAGATATGACTGGGATAACTGGGTGAGCTCAGCACATTGAGCTTTTCCTTCTTTTCTCACCTTTCTCGCAGTTTGATCCAGTGAAGAACTCTGAGCAGCGACACGTGTATCCTTGCTCCGTGTTCACACATGTTCCGTGGTTAAGACACGGCTGCGAGCTGCAGGGATCTGACCAGGAAGTTTCATGTTAACATAATGCAGAATACACATGGGGGGCAGGGTGGGTGGGCTCTGGGGCCCCGGGTGGGTGGGCTCTGGGGCCCCTCTCTGTACTGCACCATGTACCGATCCTAGAGGGCGGGGTCTTCTGGTGTGATGTCAGAGCTGTGCTGGGTGCACTGACCAATTAGACGTCTCCCTCCTGCTGCTCCCTCCCCCCTCTCACAGCATGCAGTCTCACACACACAGTGGCTGCAGCTGCATCCCCCTCCTCCCTGATTTTTATCTCCTCCATTACTTAGGCTATGTGCACAGGTTGCGGATTAGGCTTAGGAATTTCTGGTGCGGATTCTGCATGTCTTGGCAGAAAACGCAGGTGCGGATTTGACGCGTTTTTTTGTGTGGATTTTTTGAGGATTTACTGTGTTTTTTACCCCTGCGGATTTCTATAATGGAGTGGGTACAAAAACGCTGCAGATCCGCAAAAAAGAAGTGACATGCTACTTCTTTTAATCCGCAGCGTTTCCGCATGGAATTTTCCGCACCGTCAGCACAGCGGGTTTTTTTTGCCATTGATTTACATTGTACTGAAAATCACTTGCGGATCTGCAGCGTTTCTGCACCTCAAAAAACACTGTGGGTCCGCAGGAAATCCACAACATGTGCACATACCCTTAGAATGATTTTTGGCGAATGAGGACTTGGAACTTTATGCCCATCTCTAAGGATCCTGCAGGCAGGAAGGGGGGGTCTCCATGCAGGAAGGTGGGTCTCCAGGCAGGAGGGGAGTCTGCAGGCGGGGGAGTCTCCAGGCGGGGGGGTCTCCAGGCGGGGGGGTCTCCAGGCTGGAAGGGGGATCTGCAGGCGGGGAGGGGGGTCTCCAGGCAGGAGGGGGGTCTGCAGGCGGGGGGGTCTCCAGGCTGGAAGGGGGATCTGCAGGCGGGGGTCTCCAGGCTGGGAGGGGGATCTGCAGGCGGGGGGGGGGGGTCTCCAGGCAGAAGGGGGGTCTGGGGGGGTCTGCAGGCAGGAGGGGGGTCTGCAGGCTCTAGGATGTAGATTTACCCTCCGCAGAGTCATGGTAGTTCAGGTTCAGTGCATGGTGGACGTTTTCTGCTAGTAGTCTTCCCAGATTTTTCACCAACTGTTCTGTAAAACAGAATGAAGATGAGGATGAAGCAGCGACCAGCAAGCAGTGTTAGTGGCGGAGTGTAAATTCCACTGCTATCCAGCGCCATCCTCCGTAACCTGTGAATGATTAGATGATGGGGTAGTGGCTGCTTCTCATCACTGCACCATTTTCAGATCCATCACCGCTGCTTGTTGTCAGTGACTTGAATCATTTGTGCTGCTCACACAGCTGCAGTTTGTTACAATGTGTCCAGTCTGGGCTGATCAGATCCTGCTCATACAGATACAGGTGCAGGACACGAGGACTCCGCGCTCTGTCTCGGCTTTCAATGCACCGAGCTTCCATTCAATGACAGCTAAAGCCATATTGAGATCTTCTATGTTTGTGTTTCCCTAGCAAAGCCACATTGACACATTGTAACAAACCCATCAGCTGAGCGAGGAAACTAGGGGAACTTTTCTTTATGAAATAAAGGGTAGAATGTTCATTTATGCTGACAGCAAGCAGAGATCCTGGAAAGATGAGAAACTGAAATTCATAGTAAGTCCCCCTTAGTGTATTTCCGTCTGTGCACGCCCTGTGTACCCCTGTACTCCTTCCTGTGTGCTCCCCCTGTGTTCTCCCTCTCTTCATACAACCTCTGAGTTTCCCCCTCTGTGTACCACCTCCCTGTATGCTCCGTACTCCACCTCTGTGTACCCCCTGAAATCCCCCGTGTCCCCCCATGTCCCCCTCCCATGTCCCCCTCCCATGTCCCCTCTCCTGTGTCCCCCTCCCGTGTCCCCCCATGTCCCCCTCCCTTGTCCCCCCTCCCATGTCCCCCCTCCCGTGTCTCCCCATGGCCCCCTCCCTTGTCCCCCGGGGGCCCCCTCCCATGTCCCCCCTCCCGTGTCCCCCATGTCCCCCTCCCTTGTCCCCCCCTTGTCCCCCCTCCCGTGTCCCCCCATGGCCCCCTCCCTTGTCCCCCTCCCGTGTCCCCCCTCCCGTGTCCCCCTCCCGTGTCCCCCCATGTGTCCTCCCCCTGTGTCCCCCCATGGCCCCCTCCCTTGTCCCCCTCCCGTGTCCCCTCATGTGTCCCCCCCTTGTCCCCCCTCCCGTGTCCCCCCATGGCCCCCTCCCTTGTCCCCCTCCCGTGTCCCCCCATGTGTCCCCCCCTTGTCCCCCCTCCCATGTCCCCCCATGTCCCCCCTCCCGTGTCCCCCCATGTCCCCCTCCCGTGTCCCCCTCCCGTGTCCCCCCATGGCCCCCTCCCTTCTCCCCCTCCCGTGTCCCCCCATGTGTCCCCCCCCTTGTCCCCCCTCCCGTGTCCCCCCATGGCCCCCTCCCCTGTCCCCCTCCCTTGGCCCCCTCCCTTGTCCCCCTCCCGTGTCCCCCCATGTCCCCCTCCCGTGTCCCCCCATGTGTCCTCCCCCTGTGTCCCCCTCCCGTGTCCCCCCTCCCGTGTCCCCCCATGTGTCCTCCCTCCGTGTCCCCCTCCCGTGTCCCCCCCACACATTTCTCGCTCAGTAAACATCCATGAGATAATATTTACCGTAATTCGTCAGACGATGGCGAAACTGAGGAGAGAAAGACAAGAATGAGATAGGAGGAGCCGCGGGGCACTAATTATTAACATGGCACTATGCAAATGAGCTGTAACCCATAGCAACCAGAGATCGTCGTCATTCAGGATCATGTACGATCATCAGATCACTTCTCATTCACAAGATCAGTTACACAAAATCCTGCAGATATTCCGTGTATTCAGGGGTTTCAGGGGCAGCAGTCACCGCGGGGCCCAAAGACCCCAAAGATAAGGAGACCTATAAATGGCAGCTGGGGGTCCGGACACAGGGTTCATGGTGTGGAGAATACATCTCCGGCAGCACAGACCCTGGTCCGGATTGTTACAATGTATCAGCCTAGAGTCCATGTGTCTCACAGAGGATTGTCCAGACTGGATACAATGTAACAATCCCTCAGCTGTAAGGAGCATTAGGGCAGGACAGGATTCCAGCCTCTGTGTGATAACAATAAGTCACTGAGAGCAAGCAGAGATCTTGTGATCGGGTTCTTACGGAAATGTCCACATGGGAGGAATGATGGGGAAGGAAGAGGAAGAAAAAGGAAGGAAGGGGAAGGAAGAGGAAGGAAGGAAGAGGAAGGAATGGGGGAAGGAAGGGGAAGAGGAAGGAAGGGGAATGAAGAGAATGGAAGGGGAAGGAAGGAAGAAAGGGGAAGGAAGGGGAAGGAAGAGGAAGGAAGGAAGGAAAAAAAGAAAGAGGAAGGAAAAGGAAGGACGATGAAGGAGGGGGAAAGAAGAGGAAGGAAAGAAGGAAAAAGAAGGAAGAGGAAGGGAAGGAAGATGAAGGAGGGGAAGGAAGAGGAAGGAAATGGAAGGAAAAGGAAGGAAGGGGAAGGAAAAGGAAGTAAGGGGATGGAAAAAGAAGGAAAGAAAAAGAAGGAAGAGGAAGGAAAAGGAAGGACGAGGAAGGAAAAGGAAGTAAGGGGATGGAAAAAGAAGGAAAGAAAAAGAAGGAAGAGGAAGGAAAAGGAAGAAACTAAGGAAAATGAAGGAAGATGGAGGAAGAGGAAGGAAAAGGAAGGAAGAGGAAGGAAAAGTATGGAAAGAAGAGGAAGGAATGAAAGAAGAAAAGAAGATAGGAAGAACGAGGATGGAAGGAAAGAAGGGGAAGGAAGAGAAAAGAAGGGGACGGAAGAGGAGGGAAAAGGATGGCAGGAACAAGAAGGAAGGAAGAGGAAGAAAGGAAGGAAGGAAAAAAAAGGAAGAGGAAGGAAAAGGAAGGAAGAGGAAGGAAAAGGAAGGAAGAGGAAAGAAGGTAAGTAAAGGAAGGAAGATGAAGGAAAAGTATGGGAGGAAGAGGAAGGAAGGAAGGAGCAGGATTGAAGAGGAAGGAAAGAGGGGTGAGGAAGAGGAAGAAAGAGGAAGGAAAAGGATGGAAGGAAGAGGAAGGAAGGATAAAGAAGGAAGAGGAAGGAAAGAAGGGGAAGGGAGGAAGGAAGGGGAAGTAAGGAAGAGGAATGAAAAGGAAGGAAGAGGAAGGTATAGGAATCAAGAGGAAGGAAATGGAAGGAAAAGGATGGAAGAAAAAGGAAAAGGAAGGAAGAGAAAGGAAGGAAGAGAGAAAAAGGAAGCAAGAGAGAAATGAAGGAAGAAAGAGAAAGGAAGGAAGGGGAAGGGGAAGGAAGAGAAAAAAAGGAAGAGGAAGGAAGGAAAAAGTAGGAAGAGGAAGGAAAGAATGGGAAGGGAGGAAGGAAGGGGAAGTAAGGAAGAGGAATGAAAAGGAATGAAGAGGAAGGAAATGGAAGGAAAATGATGGAAGAAAAAGGAAAAGGATGGAAGAGAAAGGAAGGAAGAGAGAAAACGGAAACAAGAGAGAAATGAAGGAAGAAAGAGAAAGGAAGGAAGAGGAAGGAAGGCAACCCAGAATATGTGTCTGCATCCATCAGGTGTTTGGCAGTGTCGGTGCACAGCTCCATACGGGCCTGACACTATTCCACAACTGTCCTAAGTCTGAATACGGCGAGAAGACATTATTTTCAGTCCATTCGGAAAATTGCTAGAACCTTGAAGGTATACTCCAGTGCCGTCTTCTGTCTGAATCTACAATGTGCACATTGTAATAAGAAGGAAAGTGTTGCAGGAAAAGGGGGGTCCGGACCTTTGACCGGTGCTCTGTCTGTGTATACCTGCGGGTAATGTCTGTCAGGCGTCCCTCAGTGTCAGGGGCAGCTCTCAGCGGTAGCTAATAGGGGGTCCCGTCAATAGACCCCACTGTGGGCTCAGGACGCTCAGGCAGGCAGTAATGGCAGTACCTGTGCTGTCTGGGACCCTGCCTGCCCCTGCGTTCTCTGTAGATTGTCAGCTCTTATGCTCCAGGAGGGGAGACAGTCTCTGTGTGACTGGCAATGTGCGGCCCCCCACCCCGACATACCGTCTGAGAAGATGGGGTACAGCACATAAGGATGATGGTGGTGAGGAGGAATCCGGGTCTGTGGCTCATCGTGGCCTCACACATCCTGCAGGTCTCCGTCCATCCACAGTCCAGAGTCTACAGTGCTCGGCCCCGACCTTTACATTAGTAAATAATGAGGACGGAGCTGAGCGCAAAACCTACAGATGTAGCAGAGCTCAATGTGTCACTAACCTGTCAGGGACATTTACTAACACTCGTGGACACTCAGTATCAGTACACCGCCACATGGCACAGCCATATACAAGGGGGCACCCGCCCAACACAACACAACTCCTCAACCATGAAACTTATTTGTTCACTCTTTGCTTCATTGCAGCCATTTGGTAAATTCCGTAAAGTTCATTTTTTTCTCATTAATGTTCACTCTGCACCCCATCCTGACTGAAAAAACACAAATGTAGAAATTTTTGCAAATTTATTAAATAAGAAAAACTGAACTATCCCCTGGTCATAAGTATTCAGCCCCTTTGCTCAGTAATGACCCTTTTGAGCTAGTACAGCCATGAGTCTTCTTGGGAATGATGTAACAAGTTTTTCACCCCTGGATTTGGGGATCCTCGGCCATTCTTCCTTGCAGATCCTCTCCAGTTCCATCAGGTTGGATGGTGAACGTTGGTGGACACCAATTTTCAGGTCTCTCCAGAGATGCTCTATTGGGTTTAGGTCAGGGCTCTGGCTGGGCCGGTCAGGAATGGTCACAGAATTGTTCTGAAGCCGCTCCTTTGTTATTTTAGCTGTATGATTAGGGTCATTGTCTTGTTGGAAGGTGAACCTTTGGCCAAGTCTGAGGTCCAGAGCACTCTGGAAGAGGTTTTCATCCAGGATATCTCAGTACTTGGCCACATTCATGTTTCCTTCAATGACAACCAGCTTTCCTGTCCCTGCAGCTGAAAAACACCCCCATAGCATAATGCTGCCACCACCATGTTTCACTGTAGGGATTGTAATGGGCAGGTGATGAGCAGGGCCTGGTTTTCTCCACACATACCACTTAGAATTATCACCATAAAGGTTTATCTTCATCTCATCAGACCAGAGAATCTTATTTCTCATAGTCTGGGAGTCCTTCATGTGTTTTTTAGCAAACTCTATGCGGCTTTCATATGTCTTGCACTGAGGAGAGGCTTCTGTCGGGCCACTCTGCCATAAAGACCTGACTGGTGGACGGCTGCAGTGATAGTTGACTTTGTGGAACTTTCTCCCATCTCCCTACTGCATCTCTGGAGCTCGGCCACAGTGATCTTGGGGATCTTCTTTACCTCTCACCAAGGCTCTCCTCCCACGACTGCTCAGTTTGGCTGGACGGCCAGGTCTAGGAAGACTTCTGGTGGTCCCAAACTTCTTCCATGTAAGGATTATGGAGGCCACTGTGCTCTTAGGAACCTGGAGTACTGCAGAAATTCTGTTGTAACCTTGGCCAGATCTGTGCCACAATTCTGTCTCTGAGCTCCTTGGCCAGTTCCTTTGACCTCATGATTCTCATTTGGTCTGACATGCACTGTGAGCTGTGAGGTCTTATATAGACAGGTGTGCGCCTTTCCAAATCAAGTCCTGTCAGTTTAATTACACACAGCTGGACTCCAATGAAGGAGGAGAACCATCTCAAGGAGGATCACAAGGAAATGGACAGCATGGGACTTACATATGAGAGTCTGAGCAAAGGGGCTGAAGACTTATGGCCAGGTGATATTTCAGGTTTTCTTTATTAAGAAATTTGCAAACATGTCTACGGTTCTGGTTTTTTTTTTTAGTCTAGATGGGGTGCAGAGTGAACATTAATGAGAAAAAATGAACTTTTTTTGACTTTACAAAATGGCTGCAATGAAACAAAGAGTGAAAAATGTAAAGGGGTCTGAATACTTTCCATACCCGCTGTAATTCACTAAAAGGCGCACACCACTTAATAAATTAGGAATCTTACAAGTGCTGACTGTCTCCAACAGAAATGTATTTACCCGTGTATTACACACAGTACACACACATGTACAATTGTGCTCAAAAGTTTACATACCCCGGCAGAATTTTTGCTTTCTTGGCCTTTTTTCAGAGAATATGAATGATAACACCAAAACTTTTCCTGCACTCATGGTCAGTGGTTGGGTGAAGACATTTATTGTCAGACTACTGTGTTTTCTCTTTGTAAATCATAATGACAACGCAAAACATCCAAATGACCCTGATCAAAAGTTCACATACCCTGGTGATTTTGGCCTGATAACATGCACAGAAGTTGACACAAATGGGTGTGAATGGCTACTAAAGGTAACGTCCTCACCTGTGACCTGTTTGCTTGTGCACGGCGCAGGCGTGGGATTCCAGCACCACAACTGCAGGGCACAGGACTGGGTGACACTGATGGGAGGGGGTGGTATAATAATGAAGACCGGAAGCAGAGATTTCACCCACTCACCACACACCCCGAAACCTGAAGAAATCATTAGCATAAAGAAATAATATATGTTTTCAAAAACAAGACAATGAATATGAGGCAGACAGGTAGGACCAGCGTAACATTTCTATCACCTGTATGCCCATATTAATAGGTTATATACATCCGGGGGGAGGGGGAAGGTGTCACAGATTCCCTTTAAAAAAAGATTTAAAAGTTTAGCAGCAGCGGAGATGAAGCCGTGTGATTGGCTGACAGTGATTCCAACTTTGAAAACACAAAGCTCAGCTGTGAGGCCATTTCCTGAGCGGCCACCAGGGGGCAGTGTTGTACTGGATAAACATCACATCTTGCCCCTGTTCTGTGCTCACCTGGAGGAGCCGCAGAATCTCACAATCCACAGACAGTGATGGGGAATAAGGAGCTCACTCAGGATCCGACCACTCCGTCACACAGGATCCGACCACTCCGTCACACAGGATCCGACCACTCCGTCACACAGGATCCGACCACTCCGTCACACAGGATCCGACCACTCCGTCACACAGGATCCGACCACTCCGTCACACAGGATCCGACCACTCCGTCACTCAGTATCTGGTGGTCCAGGGGGTTTGGGGGATTACTCTGCAAGAATTTAGGCTTCTCTCTCAATAGGGAATGGACAATATAAAAGTCACAAAAGTGTATCAAATGGAAATATCGAGCAGCTAACAGAGTAAATGTATGGAATTGGGTACGGACACAGCTATTTGCATACTCAACCACTAAATTATGACTTTTAATAAGGATATTTAAAAAACGTCCAAACAAAAAATCCCACCAAAGCAAGTAAAGTGCAAGAAGAAATAAAATATTAATACAAAATTCACTTTGTATCCACACCACAGTCAGTGGGGGTTTATGACCCCCCATAGCGGTCTGATGTGGCCGCATTATTTCAGTAATATGTACATTGTCATCACTGACATAGAAAGGTCTGTGGATGTTTGCAGTGCTACAAAGAGGGGGTACATCTTTTCCTAGAGGTCCCCTGAACTAACCCTAAATCAGCACCCAGCGGCCAGGGCCGGCGTCAGCACCCAGCGGCCAGGGCCGGCGTCAGCACCCAGCGGCCAGGGCCGGCGTCAGCACCCAGCGGCCAGGGCCGGCGTCAGCACCCAACGGCCAGGGCCGGCGTCAGCACCCAACGGCCAGGGCCGGCGTCAGCACCCAGGGGCCAGGGCCGGCGTCAGCACCCAGCGGCCAGGGCCGGCGTCAGCACCCAGCGGCCAGGGCCGGCGTCAGCACCCAGCAGCCAGGGCCGGCGTCAGCACCCAGCGGCCAGATCCGTCGTCAGCACCCAGCGGCCAGGGCCGGCGTCAGCACCCAGCGGCCAGGGCCGGCGTCAGCACCCAGCGGCCAGGGCCGGCGTCAGCACCCAGCGGCCAGGGCCGGCGTCAGCACCCAGCGGCCAGGGCCGGCGTCAGCACCCAGCGGCGCCCCCTCTCACACGTCGTCTATACAGAGATTACTCCGGGCGAAAGACAGACAGCAGATAACTGAGGACATTTCGGGACATATTCTGGAAGGACAGAAAACATCCACTAAACCCGAGAATACACAATATATATAAAAGGTTAGTGATGAAAAATAGGGATTTTCACAATGAGCCAAATATAGACAAAAAATGAATATTCTGCAGGAAAGTGTAACACAAATGTAACAAATGCTGAGAAGAAACCGCATCGATGTATCTTGTCCCTCTACAGCCTATGGTGTGACACACGTGAGCTCTGAAGCTGCAAACAAAGGTATCTAGGAAAATATTAACTTCTGTTTATCTATTGTATCAAATATTTATTTCAAGCAATAAAATGCAAATTATTTAACAATCCTACAATGTGATTTACTGGACTTTGTTTTTACATTCTGTCTCTCAAAGATGAAGTGTACCTACGATAAAAACTACAGATCTCTCCATTCTGTGTAGGTGGGAAAACTGCAAAATCGGCAGAGTATCAAATACTTATTTACCCCACTGTATGTATATCTAGATATCTAGACAGTATATAGAGATACATATATATACAGTACAGACCAATAGTTTGGACACACCTTCTCATTTAAAGATTTTTCTGTATTTTCATGACTATGAGAATTGTACATTCACACTGAAGGCATCAAAACTATGAATTAACACATGTGGAATTATATACTTAACAAAAAAGTGTGAAACAACTGAAGTTATGTCTTATATTCTAGGTTCTTCACAGTAGCCACCTTTTGCTTTGATGACTGCTTTGCACACTCTTGGCATTCTCTTGATGAGCTTCAAGAGGTAGTCACCGGGAATGGTCTTCCAGCAATCTTGAAGGAGTTCCCAGAGATGCTTAGCACTTGTTGACCCTTTTGCCTTCACTCTGCGGTCCAGCTCACCCCAAACCATCTCGATTGGGTTCAGGTCTGGTGACTGTGGAGGCCAGGTCATCTGGCGTAGCACCCCATCACTCTCCTCCTTGGTCAAATAGCCCTTACACAGCCTGGAGGTGTGTTTGGGGTCATTGTCCTGTTGAAAAATAAATGATGGTCCAACTAAACGCAAACCGGATGGAATAGCATGCCGCTGCAAGATGCTGTGGTAGCCATGCTGGTTCAGTATGCCTTCAATTTTGAATAAATCTCCAACAGAGTCACCAGCAAAGCCCCCCCCACACCATCACACCTCCTCCTCCATGCTTCACGGTGGGAACCAGGCATGTAGAGTCCATCTGTTCACCTTTTCTGCGTGGCACAAAGACACGGTGGTTGGAACCAAAGATCTCAAATTTGGACTCATCAGACCAAAGCACAGATTTCCACTGGTCTAATGTCCATTCCTTGTGTTCTTTAGCCCAAACAAGTCTCTTCTGCTTGTTGCCTGTCCTTAGCAGTGGTTTCCTAGCAGCTATTTTACCATGAAGGCCTGCTGCACAAAGTCTCCTCTTAACAGTTGTTGTAGAGATGTCTGCTGCTAGAACTCTGTGTGGCATTGACCTGGTCTCTAATCTGAGCTGCTGTTAACCTGCGATTTCTGAGGCTGGTGACTCGGATAAACTTATCCTCAGAAGCAGAGGTGACTCTTGGTCTTCCTTTCCTGGGGCGGTCCTCATGTGAGCCAGTTTCTTTGTAGCGCTTGATGATTTTTGCCACTGCACTTGGGCACTTTCAAAGTTTTCCCAATTTTTCAGACTGACTGACCTTCATTTCTTAAAGTAATGATGGCCACTCGTTTTTCTGTACTTAGCTGCTTTTTTCTTGCCATAATACAAATTCTAACAGTCTATTCAGTAGGACTATCAGCTGTGTATCCACCAGACTTCTACACAACACAACTGATGGTCCCAACCCCATTTATAAGGCAAGAAATCCCACTTATTAAACCTGACAGGGCACACGTGTGAAGTGAAAACCATTCCCGGTGACTACCTCTTGAAGCTCATCAAGAGAATGCCAAGAGTGTGCAAAGCAGTCATCAAAGCAAAAGGTGGCTACTTTGTAGAACCTAGAATATAAGACATAATTTCAGTTGTTTCACACTTTTTTGTTAAGTATATAATTCCACGTGTTAATTCATAGTTTTGATGCCTTCAGTGTGAATGTACAATTTTCACAGTCATGAAAATACAGAAAAATCTTTAAATGAGAAGGTGTGTCCAAACTTTTGGTCTATACTGTATATATATATATATATATATATATATATATATATATATATATATATATATATATATATATATAATGTTATTCCTTCATGCAAAAGTAAATATTGTCAAAAAATGTTAAATTCAATTTGTTTCTGTAAAATCATACTAATAAACTTGGTGTCAGTACAACCAATATATCGTTTAAACAGTCGCTGTCGTTTTTACAAGCGCTCCAAAAATAAATAATATCAACTTTGTAATATAACTTATCAAAGAAATCTTCTACTTCTTATTCCACCCATCAGTTCTTATTTCATTTATTCACATGCTGAGCTGTCGCCTCACTGAGAGATCAGATTACACCTATTAAATAGTGATGAGCGAGTGTACTCGTTGCTCGGGTTTTCCAGAGCACGCTCGGGTGACCTCCGAGTATTTGTTAGTGTTCGGAGATAAAGTTTTCATCCCGGCAGCTGAATGATTTACAGCTATTAGCCAGGCTGAGTACATGTTCCCTAGCAACCAGGCAACCCCCACATGTACTCAGCCTGGCTAATAGCTGTAAATCATTCAGCTTAGGCGATGAAAACTAAATCTCTGAGCACTAACAAATACTCGGAGGACACCCGAGCGGGCTCCGGAAAACCCCAGCAACGCGTATACTCGCCCATCACTACTATTAAACTCTATTGAGAAGGAGAAGGGAAAAAAAAACTCAGCAAGGTGAACGTGAGATGGCGGCATCTAGTAAACGTGTTCCCTCACAGTTGTTACGAAAGGGTTCTTTACAGTAAGAGCAATCAGACTGGAACGCCGACCACAAGAGCTGGTAATGGCAGATACTATATCAACATTTAAAAAAGGTCTGGATACTCTTAACAAAACATGACATTGTGAGTTATAAATAATCTAGCAATATAAAATTTATAACTTTGAAGAAAGGTTGAACTTAATGGTCCTAGGTCTTTTTTCAACCTATGTAATTATGTGAACTGTACATTAGGAAATGTAATTCCCTATAATATTATTTTACAAGTAATTTCCCCTTATTTTTTCTGTGTAAAGTGCTAGCTATAAATCCAATCTCTGGATTTAAAAAGTGCAAAACACTCCTGAAACACTTGCACCTTTAATCTGTATTTCTTATGGTGCCTAAGGGAAGCCATAATGATAGGCGCCTGCTTGGTAACAAGTGCAATTATTTGCCTCTATAATAAAGTGAATTACCAATGATGAAAGGGTTAATACTTGGGTCCTGTATCAGTAATAACCCCTGCAGTAACCATGACAACTGTTATGAGGTCATAAACAAGTGTGATAAAGAATATTCCATAATAGAAGGCTGCGCTGCTACGATCAGTGCCATTACTGATGCGCCTGAGGACGTTGAGCTTGACCACCCCACGTAATGTGCCGACCTTGGTGAAATTTGGAGGTTCTAGCAGGGAAAGGGTTTGTCTGCTTTAGACACCCCCAGGGCATAGGAAGGTAACCAAGGGAGGTCCCCAGCACAGGATCTCCTTCTGTTACCCTCTACAACTCCTTTGGGAGTTAATGGAAGCAACTATGACTTTAATGGGTGATAAATTGGGATGGGAGAAGGGGGAGGGGGTATTTCTCCTATTAGGGGTTATCCATTATGAACAATCCCTGTAACCAAAAGTCTAAATTTATGAGAGGTGGACCTGGATCTGTAAGGAAGATATGGTTCATCCATCTGGGCAATCAGATCAACTAAATTGGGTCTAACAACCAATGTGACTGATATCGCAGCCAGATCTCTCCCACATCCGGTTTATCACATTTATAGTCTATATTTGTTATGTTATTCACTGTAAATCTAGTAAAATGTACAAATGTTAAAACTAGTTATATATCGTCACTAACTCTCTAAGCCCAAGGGAAGGGTGATCCTCCAGCCATGGTTTCCTAGAGGTTTCCACCACAGGGGTTTTTTCCTCTCCTGAGTGCTGGAGGGTGACTCTTCGTGAGTCGGGGGTTTTGCCATTTTTGGAGTCATGTGAATGTAAATAAAATTGAGAACATTTGACACCTAGTTACAATGCATCGTGTATTTATTTTGTGTGCGTCTGTGTGATTCATTTTGTTTGGGAGTCAAGGTCCATCACATGTCACTGTGTCATAGGGCCGGACATTCACCGGCCAGTTTTGCCCCAGGTGTTGCTCCTGCTCTGCTGAATATCATGGAGCAGAGAAGACAAGTGTGCACTCATCATTGGAATAAGGAATGATATTACAGCAGGATTACAAGCAGCTTCCTTGCCTCATTCACACAGTGAGTATTTTGGCCAGTATTTTACATCAGTGTTTGTCAGCTAAAAAAAACAGACAGGAGCAAACACTGAGAAAAATAATAACTGAATGACTTTCACCTCTTCTTTGTTTTGGATCCACTCCTGGAGTCTGCTAACAAATACTAATGCAAAATATCGCCATGTAAAAGTGCTGTAAATCCTTCCTGACTTCATCATTACATCGATGACAGTGCTGCAGCCAGTAACTTAGTTCAGTGACTCTGCTTGAGTTGACATCAGAAGCTGCTGAGCTCACTAATTGTCTGCAGTGCTGTCGATGTGAAGTCAGCGCTGCAGACAATAACAGATACCATGGGTGGCACCAGAGATTCCTCCCCGGGGCAGGGGAGAGTGTGTAAAGTACAGGGGAACAGAGATTTCACTTTCTGAATACCCTTCATAAAAACCGACGCATTTCGAACCAGGACTAAGAACATTGTAACGTTTGAAACGCGTTGGTAATTATAGAAAGTGTTCACTTCAACCTTTTGCAAAGTTTGTATATTTTTTCACTTTATTAATGGATTAAATATAAAAATTATATTCTGGAAGCTGGATCCTTTACCGTTCTTGGACTTGTTTACTTTATTTAATACTACAAAAATTGAGATGTGTTTGTGACACCCCAGGAGTTCAGTTGTTACAGTGGTATTGCCTTCCTCACGGGGAGGGTGATGTCATGCTTGGAAGCGAGGAAGATCCCTTTAACAGGTAGCATGTACACACAACACTGTTCTGACTCCAGGCCAGAAGGGGAGCTCTGATCCAGTTCGTGGGTTGCTTCCCTATATATTCTGGCTGGAGGAGGAGTTCAGTTCAGTCTGTCAGAGAGGAGTGAGGAGTGGAAAGCTGGGGCTGTGCAGACTGGAGGTTCTGCAGCTCCTGGAAAGAGAAGAGAGGGACAGAGCAGTCTGTGAGGGACTGCGAGGGGAGAAGAGGCAAAGGAGAGGAAAGATACTGGGAGTGGAGCTGCGAGTGGGCTCACTCCAGAATCAGCGCAAGAAACCGGAGGCCAGAATTCCGATTTGTGGGGGTAACTCTATGCCCCACAGCAGAAACTGGCGGGCAGGAGATTTCAAGTCGCCTGTCCATCATTACATCTGAAGGTACAGCAGGTGGTGTCATGAACAAATAACTTTCATAAACTTTATTCCCCATTCGCATCCCCTTTTATTGGACTCCCAGGGCCACGAACCGAGTCACTGCCACTGTGACCACCCTTTAAGTGCCGCCAGACCCGGTATCGAGTGCCCCACGGCCCTAGCGGGCGCTCCAACTTGGCGTCACGAACAGGATAAAGAACCGCCGCTAAGCAGAGTGCTGTGCACCTAATATCTGCTTCTGAACTGTTTGTGAATTGTGTAAGACGCTGCATGCTGTGTGGTGCATTGGAACTTTGAGAGCCGCCATTACTGAGGCACATGTGGAATTAATCATATGCCGGGTGTCCCATTGTAGGCGGAGCCTCGGAAACGGCGCCAAAATAGGCCCCTCCCCCTTGCGTAGACTGTGCTTTGAATTGTCTGTCATTCCAGAAAGGAGGTGCCAGCCCCCCTGCATTATAATGTGCCAGCCCCTCTATGCATAGACTGCGTTACTATGGTGACAGTGATCCACCCCTTGGCACTGAGGAGTCTGTGTGCTGTGTGCATTCAGGAGGGGAGGGCCCCTGCAAGGAGCAGTGTGTTGTGCGATCCATTGATCCAAGCATCTTCAGCAGACTACAAGTGTGTGAAACTGTGAAACACGAGTGCAGTGCTGTGCAAGGAGCAACAACCTGCAGACTCCGGTAACAGAGCACCGGTCCTGGCTGAGGTTAACTAGGGGGGGAAGGAATATGTCCAACCCAGGTGGAGATACAGCGGCGGCCGCAGCCCCATTATACCGCCGGATCCAACGATGGCCGCAGCGCCTATAAACCGGCCGGATCCAGCTTCAGCTACAGCTTGCGTAATGCCGCTATCGATGCCATACATACCGGGAGTGGCCTGGTTACCGCAGTATTCAGGGGAGTCACACCCTCTGAGTGACTTTAAGGAGAGACTCTGCAGTCTGTTTGAAGTGTACCCCCTGTGTGAAAATCAAAAGGTCAGCGTCCTCATTGGTCAGTTAACTGGTGCGGTCCAGAGGAAAGTAAAGTCCTGGCTAAACACTGATGAAGGGACTGTCAAACAAATCTTGGCTAGGTTGAAGGACACTTTTGACAATTGCTCTGCAGCAGAAATCAAGATGAGATTCTTTGGATGTAAACAAAGGGTGCAGGACAGTATACGGGACTATGCCCTTAATCTCCAGGAGGCAATTCGGGCCATTAAGCAGATTGACACTGACAGCATGCAAGATGGGAACAGATTATTAAAGGAGCAGTTTATTGAGGGACTCCTGTCCAGCACCCACAGGAAACAGCTGCACATCCTGGTCTTGCAAAACCCTGTCCTGGACTTTGCACACTTTAACCCCTTCACCCCCAAGGGTGGTTTGCACGTTAATGACCGGGCCAATTTTTACAATTCTGACCACTGTCCCTTTATGAGGTTATAACTCTGGAACGCTTCAACGGATCTTGGCGATTCTGACATTGTTTTCTCGTGACATATTGTACTTCATGATAGTGGTAAAATTTCTTTGATATTACCTGCGTTTATTTGCAGAAAAAATGGAAATTTGGCGAAAATTTGGAAAATTTTGCAATTTTCCAACTTTGAATTTTTATGCCCTTAAATCACAGAGATATGTCACACAAAATACTTAATAACTAACATTTCCCACATGCCTACTTTACATCAGCACAATTTTGGAACCAAAATTTTTTTTTGTTAGGGAGTTATAAGGGTTAAAAGTTGACCAGCAATTTCTCATTTTTACAACACCATTTTTTTTTAGGGACCACATCTCATTTGAAGTCATTTTGAGGGGTCTATATGATAGAAAATACCCAAGTGTGACAACATTCTAAAAACTGCACCCCTCAAGGTGCTCAAAACCACATTCAAGAAGTTTATTAACCCTTCTGGTGCTTCACAGGAATTTTTGGAATGTTTAAATAAAAATGAACATTTAACTTTTTTTCACAAAAAATTTACTTCAGCTCCAATTTGTTTTATTTTACCAAGGGTAACAGGAGAAAATGGACCCCAAAATTTGTTGTACAATTTGTCCTGAGTACGCCGATACCCCATATGTGGGGGTAAACCACTGTTTGGGCGCATGACAGAGCTCGGAAGCGAAGGAGCGCCATTTGACTTTTCAATGCAAAATTGACTGGAATTGAGATGGGACGCCATGTTGCGTTTGGGGAGCCCCTGATGTGCCTAAACATTGAAACCCCCCACAAGTGATACCATTTTGGAAAGTAGACCCCATAAGGAACTTATCTAGAGGTGTGGTGAGCACTTTGACCCACCAAGTACTTCACAGAAGTTTATAATGCAGAACCGTAAAAATTAAAAAATCATATTTTTCACAAAAATTATTTTTCGCCCCCAATTTTTTATTTTCCCAAGGGTAAGAGAAGAAATTGGACCCCAAAACTTGTTGTACAATTTGTCCTGAGTACGCTGATACCCCATATGTGGCGATAAACCACTGTTTGGGTGCATGGGAGAGCTCGGAAGGGAAGTAGCACCGTTTGACTTTTCAATGCAAAATTGACTGGAATTGAGATGGGACGCCATGTTGCGTTTGGGGAGCCCCTGATGTGCCTAAACATTGAAACCCCCCACAAGTGACACCATTTTGGAAAGTAGACCCCCTAAGGAACTTATCTAGAGGTGTGGTGAGCACTTTGACCCACCAAGTACTTCACAGAAGTTTATAATGCAGAACCGTAAAAATAAAAAATCATATTTTTTCACAAAAATTATTTTTCGCCCCCAATTTTTTATTTTCCCAAGGGTAAGAGAAGAAATTGGACCCCAACAGTTGTTTCACAATTTGTCCTGAGTACGCTGATACCCCATATGTGGCGATAAATCACTGTTTGGGCGCATGGGAGAGCTCGGAAGGGAAGTAGCACCGTTTGACTTTTCAATGCAAAATTGACAGGAATTGAGATGGGACGCCATGTTGTGTTTGGAGAGCCACTGATGTGCCTAAACATTGAAACCCCCCACAAGTGACACCATTTTGGAAAGTAGACCCCCTAAGGAACTTATCTAGATGTGTTTTGAGCGCTTTGACCCACCAAGGGCTTCACAGAAGTTAATAATGCAGAGCCGTAAAAATAAAACAAAAATTTTTTCCCACAAAAATTATTTTTTTAGCCCCCAGTTTTGTATTTTCCCGAGGGTAGCAGGAGAAATTGGACCCCAAAATCTGTTGTCCAAGTTGTCCTGAATGCGATGATATACCATATGTGGGGAGAACCACTGTTTGGGCGCATGGGAGGGCTCGGAAAGGAAGGAGCGCCATTTGGAATGCAGACTTAGATGGAATGGTCTGCAGGCGTCACATTGCGTTTGCAGAGCCCCTAATGTACCTAAACAGTAGAAACCCCCCACAAGTGACACCATGTTGGAAAGTAGATCCCCTAAGGAACTTATCTAGATGTGTGATGAGCGCTTTGACCCACCAAGGGCTTCACAGAAGTTTATAATGCAGAGCCGTAAAAATAAAACAAAAATTTTTTCCCACAAAAATTATTTTTCAGCCCCCAGTTTTGTATTTTCCCGAGGGTAACAGGAGAAATTGGACCCCAAAAGTTGTTGTCCAATTTGTCCTGAGTGCGCTGATACCCCATATGTGGGGGGAAACCACCGTTTGGACGCATGGAAGGGCTCGGAAGTGAAGGAGCGCCATTTGGAATGCAGACTTAGATGGAATGGTCTGCAGGCGTCACATTGCGTTTGCAGAGCCCCTAATGTACCTAAACAGTAGAAACCCCCCACAAGTGACACCATGTTGGAAAGTAGACCCCCTAAGGAACTTATCTAGATGTGTGGTGAGCGCTTTGACCCACCAAGGGCTTCACAGAAGTTTATAATGCAGAGCCGTAAAAATAAAACAAAAATTTTTTCCCACAAAAATTATTTTTCAGCCCCCAGTTTTGTATTTTCCCGAGGGTAACAGGAGAAATTGGACCCTAAAAGTTGTTGTCCAATTTGTCCTGAGTGCGCTGATACCCCATATGTGGGGGGAACCACCGTTTGGATGCATGGGAGGGCTCGGAAGGGAAGGAGCGCCATTTGGAATGCAGACTTAGATGGAATGGTCTGCAGGCGTCACATTGCGTTTGCAGAGCCCCTAATGTACCTAAACAGTAGAAGCCCCGCACAAGTGACCCCATTTTGGAAACTAGACCCCCCAAGGAACTTATCTAGATGTGTTGTAAGAACTTTGAACCCCCAAGTGTTTCACTACAGTTTATAACGCAGAGCCGTGAAAATAAAAAATCCTTTTTTTTCCCACAAAAATTATTTTTTAGCCCCCAGTTTTGTATTTTCCTAGGGGTAACAGGAGAAATTGGACCCCAAAGGTTGTTGTTCTATTTGTCCTGAGTACGCTGATACCCCATATGTTGGGGTAAACCCCTGTTTGGGCACACGGGAGAGCTCGGAAGGGAAGGAGCACTGTTTTACTTTTTCAACGCAGAATTGGCTGGAATTGAGATCGGACGCCATGTCGCGTTTGGAGAGCCCCTGATGTGCCGAAACAGTGGAAACCCCCCAATTATAACTGAAACCCTAATCCAAACACACCCCTAACCCTAATCCCAACAGTAACCCTAACCACACCTCTAACCCTGACACACCCCTAACCCTAATCCCAACCCTATTCCCAACCGTAAATGTAATCTAAACCCTAACCCTAACTTTAGCCCCAACCCTAACCCTAACTTTAGCCCCAACCCTAACTGTAGCCTTAACCCTAGCCCCAACCCTAGCCCTAACCCTAATGGGAAAATGGAAATAAATACTTTTTTTTTATTTTTCCCTAACTAAGGGGGTGATGAAGGGGGGTTTGATTTACTTTTATAGCGGGTTTTTTAGCGGATTTTTATGATTGGCAGCCGTCACACACTGAAAGACGCTTTTTATTGCAAAAAATATTTTTTGCGTTACCACATTTTGAGAGCTATAAATTTTCCATATTTTGGTCCACAGAGTCATGTGAGGTCTTGTTTTTTGCGGGACGAGTTGACGTTTTTATTGGTAACATTTTTGGGCACGTCACATTTTTTGATCGCTTTTTATTCCGATTTTTGTGAGGCAGAATGACCAAAAACCAGCTATTCATGAATTTCTTTTGGGGGAGGCGTTTATACCGTTCCGCGTTTGGTAAAATTGATAAAGTAGTTTTATTCTTCGGGTCAGTACGATTACAGCGATATCTCATTTATATTATTTTTTTTATGTTTTGGCGCTTTTATACGATAAAAACTATTTTATGGAAA
Source organism: Ranitomeya variabilis (assembly GCF_051348905.1). Classification (NCBI taxonomy): domain Eukaryota; kingdom Metazoa; phylum Chordata; class Amphibia; order Anura; family Dendrobatidae; genus Ranitomeya; species Ranitomeya variabilis. The sequence continues at coordinate 12,584,508 of NC_135235.1, forward strand.
AAATAATTATTTTTGCATCGCTTTATTCTCAGGACTATAACTTTTTTATTTTTCTGCTGATGATGCTGTATGGTGGCTCGTTATTTGCGGGACAAGATGACGCTTTCAGCGGTACCATGGTTATTTATATCTGTCTTTTTGATCGCGTGTTATTCCACTTTTTGTTCGGCGGTATGATAATAAAGCGTTGTTTTTTGCTTCGTTTTTTTTTTTTTTTTCCTTACGGTGTTTACTGAAGGGGTTAACGAGTGGGCCAGTTTTATAGGTCGGGTCGTTACGGACGCGGCGATACTAAATATGTGTACTTTTATTGTTTTGTTTTTTTTATATTTAGGTAAAGAAATGTATTTATGGGAATAATATTTTTTTTTTTTTCATTATTTTGGAATATTTTTTTTTATTTTTTTTTACACATTTGGAAATTTTTTTTTTTACTTTTTTACTTTGCCCCAGGGGGGGACAATACAGATCGGTGATCTGCCAGTTTGCATAGCACTCTGACAGCTCACCGATCTGATTGAAGTGCAGGCTGCTTCACAGTGCCTGCTCTGAGCAGGCTTCTGTGAAGCCACCTCCCTCCCTGCAGGACCCGGATCCGCGGCCATCCTGGATCTGGGTCTGGAGCAGGCAGGGAGGGAGGTAAGACCCTCGCAGCAACGCGATCACATCGCGTTGCTGCGGGGGGCTCAGGGAAGCCCGCAGGGAGCCCTCTCCCTGCGCGATGCTTCCCTGCATCGCCGGCACATCGCGATCATGTTTGATCGCGGTGTGCCGGGGGTTAATGTGCCGGGGGCGGTCCGTGACCGCTCCTGGCACATAGTGCCGGATGTCAGCTGCGATATGCAGCTGACACCCGGCCGCGATCGGCCGCGCTCCCCCCGTGAGCGCGGCCGATCGGCTATGACGTACTATCCCGTCAAGGGTCAGATAGGCCCAGGTCACCTCGACGGGATAGTACGTCAAAGGTCACAGAGGGGTTAAAGATAGGGCCACCCGGGTGCTGCATGAGCCAAATTCCAGCTGCACAGCGCCCCCTAGGGGAAGTGGCATCCTTTCCACAGACCCTCATGGAAGCCGACGCACAGACCCTAGATAATGACCCTGCTGCAGACCTACGTCTCCAGCTCCAGGAACTGACCAAAAGTGTGGCTGCACTAACCAAAATCGTGCAGTCCATGGAAGTGGCCCCAAAGGACTAGATCCAGCTGGACTCTAGTCCAGGAGGATGCAGGCCTGAGGACAAGAAGCAAGTGTTATTAATGTAACGTGCACTTGAAAAATGTTTGGCACTTCTGCTATGTTTGCACTTGTGTTATGTAACGTTAAAAAAAAGAAGGGAAGAAAAGTTGATGTTTTATCTGTTATTTGTTTATAACTGTTCACATGTTTTCTTTTTGTTTTCCCAGTCCAGGAGTACTGGATTTAAAGGGAGGGATGTGATACCCCAGGAGTTCAGTTGTCACAGTGGTTTTGCCTTCCTCACGGGGAGGGTGATGCCATGCTTGGAAGCGAGGAAGGATCCCTTTAACAGGTAGCACATACACACAACACTGTTCTGACTCCAGGCCCGAAGGGGGAGCTCTGATCCAGTTTGCGGGTAGCTTCCCTATATTTTCTGGCTGGAGGAGGAGTTACGGTCAGTCTGTCAGAGAGGAGTAAGGAGTGAGGAGTGAAAAGCTGGGGCTGTTCTTCAGCTCCTGGAAAGAGAAGAGGGACAGAACAGTCTGTGAGAGACTGCAAAGGGAGATGAGGCAAGGGAGAGGAAAGATACTGGGAGTGGAGGTGCGTACAGGCTCACTCCGGAATCAGCTCAAGTAACCGGAAGCCAGAATTCTGGGGGTAACTGTATGCCCCACAGCAGAAACCAGCGGGCAGGAGGTTTCAAGTCGCCAAAGGCACAGCAGCATATAGAGCCCGGAGTCGCCACAAATAGAGACACCTGTAAAAAGGCTCGAGCTGCCTGCCATATGGATTATTGTCCTGCTATTGGGACAGAGAGAAAGTGAGGTTCTTGTGTGAGGCCTTAGGCAGCAAGGGACTACAACACAGCGCAGTAAGGAAGGCTTTCAACCCTACCTGGTTAGGGGGATTCCGAATCACTTCCAAGCTGGCCGGACCTCACCATCACCTGTGATCCGTACCCTGGACTGTGGCTGCATCATGCCAGTAAAAGGTAAAGAGACTGCAACCTTGTGTCCTCTCATTCTTTTCTGAACTTCGCTATCTACCATCTTGACCTACTACACCGGGAGCCCTGGGGACTAAGCTTCACCTGTAGGAAGCCATACCATCCCTGCTGCAGTACCATCGCCCCAGTGGACCCCTTTAAGCAGCGTCAGTTATCCCTGACCGAATACCACAGGTGGCGTCACGAACAACCCCTTTAAAGACCTTCCCTTTAACTTGGATGCCCAGGGCCATGGACTGGGTCACTGCTACTGTGACCACCTCTTTAAGTACCGCTGGACCCAGTACCGAGTGCCCCACGGCCCTAGCGTGCGCTCCACGTCATCTTCATATTAAATGGTGTAAGTTTCTTTTAGCAGTGCAGGGGTTAAGCTGCTCAGTTGAGAGCTCCTTGAAGCTTTCCTGCATTAAGGCTCTCAGCTGTGCAGTGTTAGCCACTCCCATATCCTATATAATCTGGGCCCTGGCTAGCACTCATTTTCAGCGCTAGCTTATGCTGCATGGCTGGAGGTTGTTGGTTATTATTGGAGAAGGTGTTTGGTGGATTTATCTGTGACTGTTATAGGTTTTGGGTGCGTGATAATTCTCTTTCTTCTCCTACTTTGTTTTTACCCCATCCTCCAGCCGCTGGTACATTCCTCTGTTGTTTGAGTATATTTGTATGTTTGGTATTTTTCACTACCCCTGTTCATTTTACCTTGTTAGTCTGGATGGTGTATTACTGTACAATACTACTCCACTCTTCCCTGGGTGGGGAAAGGAAAGGGTACAGACTGAGGGTGGATTTAGGAGCTAAGGCAAGGTACGTGGCCCCGGCATCTTCACCATCAGAAGTAATTCAGGGAACAGGGCGAGTGTCAGGATTTGAACCGAGCAGCTCTTGTGCACCAGGCAGCAGCTCTTCCCTCTGAGCTATTCAGTGTGCTGGACCGTTCCTTGCTAAATGAGATACCAGTACCTGTGTTATTTCTGATGGTCTTCACCCTGAGTTCCTGATTGGCTCGACCCCAAGTTTCTCATTGGCTCGACCCCAAGTTCCTCATTGGCTCGACCCCGAGTTCCTGATTGACTCGACCCCAAGTTCCTGATTGACTCAACCCTGTGATCTCCTGATTAAGCTTGGCACTGCACTCAACTGAGCAGCTTAACCCCTGCACTGCTAAAAGAAACTTTCACCATTTAATATGAAGGTGAAGTGCTTCTAATCAGTGCAAGAGTAAAGGCCCCGTCACACATAGCGATTTACCAACGATCACGACCAGCGATACGACCTGGCCGTGATCATTGGTAAGTCGCTGTGTGGTCGCTGGGGAGCTGTCACACAGACAGCTCTCTCCAGCGACCAACGATCAGGGGAACGACTTCGGCATCGTTGAAACTGTCTTCAACGATGCCGAAGTCCCCCTGCAGCACCCGGGTAACCAGGGTAAACATCGAGTTACTAAGCGCAGGGCCGCGCTTAGTAACCCGATGTTTACCCTGGTTACCAAAAAAAACAAACACTACATACTCACCATCTGATGTCCATCAGGTCCCTTGCCGTCTGCTTCCTGCTCTGACTGAGTGCCGCCGTACAGTGAGAGCAGAGCGCAGCGGTGACGTCACTGCTGTGCTCTCACTGTACGGCGGCACTCAGTCAGAGCAGAAAGCAGACGGCAAGGGACCTGACGGACATCAGATGGTGAGTATGTACTGTTTGTTTTTTTTTACATTTATGCTGGTAACCAGGGTAAACATCGGGTTACTAAGCGCGGCCCTGCGCTTAGTAACCCGATGTTTACCCTGGTTACCAGTGAAGACATCGCTGGATCGGTGTCACACACACCGATTCAGCGATGTCAGCGGGACCTCAACGACCAAAAAAAGGTCCAGGCCATTCCGACACGACCAGCGATCTCACAGCAGGGGCCTGATCGCTGGTACGTGTCAAACATAGCGAGATCGCTACTGAGGTCGCTGTTGCGTCACAAAACTTGTGACTCAGCAGCGATCTCGCTAGCGATCTCGCTATGTGTGACGGGGCCTTAAGAGTAGTCTTCTGGATCCTCTGTCATGGTAAACCCGTGAAAATTATCTGTACTCAGAGAGATCTCACTGTGTTATCTGTTGTGTTACACCACAGATAACCCAGATAACCCCCAGTGGTTGCAATATCACTACTTCAATTCAGGTCAGTCCATAACAGCGAGCTAGGTCACCCCCAGCGTTAGGGACAGGGAAGGAGCCCCTGGTCCCAGGACACCCGACGACAACAGAGTTGTGACATTAGCTCTAACTGAAACCATTTTTTGATCCATTATTAATCCTATCACTGCTCTGACAGGGCAGCTGCAGCAGCTCAGCCTGGAGGTGGCAGATCTACACTGTTATGATCCCAATGGTAGAGGATCTCTGATATTTCGGCAAGATAGCCAAAACATAAATACTGCTCTAGGGAGGTGGAAACTGGGCTAACCGCATACCTGATCCTAACACAAACAACTAGAAGCAGCCGGTGAACGTGCCTACGTTGGTTCTAGACGTCTCGAGCCAGCCGGAGAACTGACTACCCCTAGAGGGAAAAAATAAGACCTCACTTGCCTCCAGAGAAATTGAACCCCAAAGATATAGAAAGCCCCCAACAAATAATAACGGTGAGGCAAGAGGAAAACACAAACGTAGAGATGAACTAGATTCAGCAAAGTGAGGCCCACTAGTCTAGATAGGCAGAAAATAGATAGTGGACTATGCGGTCAGCGGAAAACCCTACAAAAACATCCACGCTGAATATTCAAGAACCCCCACACCGACTGACGGTGCAGAGGGAGAATATCAGCCCCCTAGAGCTTCCAGCGAGCAGAAAATCAGATTATAAGCAAGCTGGACAAAAACACAGAAAAATGCAAATGATCCAAAGTTTCAAAAACGGACTTAGCTTTTCTTGCATGAGACAGACTGAAAGGAATCCGGAGGAGACCATATAGGTCTGGATACAACGATGCCAGGCAAGAGACTGAGTCCAGAAGAGACCTAAATAGGGAACACCCGCTGCTTAATGACACAGCTGGAGCTCAGGCCTGCAACAAGACATGCCTAACACAATACCGTTAGTGACCACCAGAGGGAGCCCTGAAACACAGTTCACAACAGTACCCCCCCCTTGAGGAGGGGTCACCGAACCCTCACCAAGACCCCCAGGGCGATCAGGATGAGCAGCGTGAAAGGCATGAACCAAATCAGCCGCATGAACATCAGAGGCGACAACCCAGGAATTATCCTCCTGACCATAGCCTTTCCACTTAACTAAATACTGAAGCCTCCGTCTAGAGATACGAGAATCCAAAATCTTCTCCACCACGTACTCCAACTCGCCCTCAACCAAAACCGGGGCAGGAGGCTCAACAGCAGGAACCACAGGCACCACGTACCACCGCAACAAGGACCTATGGAACACATTATGAATAGCAAATGACGCTGGAAGGTCCAAGCGAAAAGACACCGGGTTAAGGATTTCCAAAATCTTATAAGGACCGATAAAGCGAGGCTTGAACTTAGGAGAGGAGACTTTCAAAGGAACATGCCGAGAAGACAACCAAACCAAATCCCCAACACAAAGTCAGGGACCCACACCGCGGCGGCGGTTGGCAAAACGCTGGGCCTTGTCTTGTGACAATTTCAAATTGTCCACCACATGGTTCCAAATCCGCTGCAACCTATCCACCACAGAATCAACCCCAGGACAGTCAGAAGGCTCAACCTGGCCCGAGGAGAAACGAGGATGGAAACCAGAGTTGCAGAAAAAGGGTGAAACCAAAGTGGCAGAACTAGCCCGATTATTAAGGGCAAACTCGGCCAGTGGCAAAAAGGTAACCCAGTCGTCCTGATCAGCAGAAACAAAACATCTCAAATAAGTCTCCAATGTCTGATTAGTTCGCTCGGTCTGGCCATTAGTCTGAGGATGAAAAGCCGACGAAAAAGACAAATCAATACCCATCTTAGCACAAAAGGATCGCCAGAATCTGGACACAAACTGGGATCCTCTGTCAGACACAATATTCTCAGGGATGCCGTGCAAACGAACCACATTCTGAAAAAACAAAGGGACCAAAGGGACGTTTAGAAAAACGATCGCACACCACCCAGATGACAGACATCTTCCGAGATACCGGAAGATCCGAAATGAAATCCATGGAAATGTGCGTCCAAGGCCTCTTCGGGATAGGCAAGGGCAAAAGCAACCCGCTGGCACGAGAACAGCAAGGCTTAGCCCGAGCACAAATCCCACAGGACTGCACAAAAGAACGCACATCCCGCGACAAGGAAGGCCACCAAAAGGACCTAGCCACCAAATCTCTGGTACCGAAAATCCCAGGATGTCCCGCCAACACCGAAGAATGAACCTCAGAAATAACTCTGCTGGTCCATCTATCAGGGACAAACAATCTCTCTGGTGGGCAACGATCAGGCCTATCAGCCTGAAATTTCTGCAGCACTCGTCGCAAATCTGGGGAAATGGCAGACAAAATCACTCCCTCTCTGAGAATACCAGCTGGTTCCGAGACTCCCGGAGAGTCAGGCACAAAACTCCTAGAAAGTGCATCAGCCTTCACATTCTTCGAACCAGGCAGGTATGAGACCACAAAGTCAAAACGGGAGAAAAACAACGACCAACGAGCCTGTCTAGGATTCAGGCGCTTGGCAGACTCGAGGTAAATCAGATTTTTATGATCAGTCAAGACCACCACACGATGTCTAGCTCCCTCGAGCCAATGTCGCCACTCCTCAAATGCCCACTTCATAGCCAACAACTCCCGATTCCCAACATCGTAGTTCCGCTCAGCAGGCGAAAATTTCCTTGAAAAGAAGGCGCATGGCTTCATCACGGAGCCATCAGAACTCTTTTGCGACAAAACAGCCCCTGCACCAATCTCAGAAGCATCAACTTCAACCTGGAAGGGAAGAGAGACATCCGGCTGGCACAAGACTGGCGCTGAAGTAAACCGACGCTTCAGCTCCCGAAAGGCCTCCACGGCCACAGTAGACCAATTAGCAACATCAGAACCCTTCTTGGTCATATCCGTCAAAGGTTTAACCACGCTGGAAAAATTAGCGATAAAACGACGGTAAAAATTAGCAAAGCCCAAGAACTTCTGCAGGCTCTTAACAGACGTGGGCTGAGTCCAGTCATGAATGGCACGGACCTTGACTGGGTCCATCTCCACAGTAGAAGGGGAAAAAATAAAACCCAAAAAAGAAACCTTCTGTACCCCAAAGATACATTTTGAGCCCTTCACAAATAGAGCATTCTCCCGCAGAACCTGAAACACCATCCTGACCTGGTTCACATGGGACTCCCAATCATCAGAAAAAAACAAAATATCATCCAGATAAATAATCAATAAATTTATCCAGATATTTCCGGAAGATGTCATGCATGAAGGACTGAAACACAGAAGGGGCATTAGATAATCCGAAAGGCATCACCAGGTACTCAAAATGACCCTCGGGCGTATTAAATGCCGTTTTCCATTCATCTCCCTGCTTTATGCGCACAAGGTTATACGCACCACGGAGATCTATCTTGGTGAACCAACTGGATCCCTTAATCCAAGCAAACAAATCAGACAACAATGGCAAAGGATACTGAAATTTAACCGTGATCTTATTCAGAAGACGATAATCTATACAAGGTCTCAGAGACCCGTCTTTCTTGCCCACAAAAAAGAATCCTGCACCAAGAGGGGACGAGGATGGGCGAATATGTCCCTTCTCCAAAGACTCCTTTATATAACTCCGCATCGCAGCATGCTCTGGCACAGATAAATTAAATAGTCTTCCCTTAGGAAACTTACTACCAGGAATCAAATCTATAGCACAATCACAGTCCCTATGAGGAGGAAGTGCACTGGACCTGGACTCACTGAATACATCCTGATAGTCCAACAAATACTCAGGGATCTCAGAAGGAGTAGAAGAAGCAATAGACACCAATGGAGAATCGCCATGAATCCCCTGACACCCCCAACTAGACACAGTCATAGCTTTCCAATCTAAAACTGGATTATGGGCCTGTAACCATGGCAGACCCAAAACGACAACATCATGCATTTTATGCAGTACCAGAAAACGAATCACCTCCTGATGTACAGGAGTCATGCACATGGTCACTTGCGTCCAATACTGAGGTTTATTCTCTGCCAATGGCGTAGAATCAATTCCTCTAAGAGGAATACGATTTTCCAAAGGCTCCAGGACAAAACCGCAGCGCTTGGCAAACGACAAATCCATCAGACTTAAAGCAGCACCAGAATCCACAAAAGCCATAACTGAGTAAGAAGATAATGAACAAATTAAAGTCACAGACAAAATAAACTTAGGCTGAAAAGTACCAATGGCGACAGGATTAACATTTTTTTTAAACGTTTAGAGCATGCTGAAATAACATGTGTTGAATCACCACAGTAGAAACACAACCCATTTTGACGTCTATGATTTTGTCGCTCGGCTCTGGTCAGAATTCTGTCACATTGCATAGAATCAGGTGACCGTTCAGACAGCACCGCCAAAGGATTAACAGATTTGCGCTCCCGCAAACGTCGATCAATTTGAATGGCCAGAGCCATTGAATCATTCAGACCTGTAGGGATAGGAAACCCCACCATCACATCTTTAATGGCTTCAGAAAGACCATTTCTGAAATTTGCAGCCAGGGCACACTCATTCCATTGAGTAAGCACGGACCATTTCTGAAATTTTTGGCAATATACCTCAGCTTCGTCCTGACCCTGAGAGATAGCCAGCAACATTTTTTCAGCCTGATTTTCAAGATTAGGCTCCTCATAAAGCAAACCAAGTGCCAGGAAAAACGCATCAACATTCACCAATGCAGGATCTCCTGGCGCCAGAGAGAAGGCCCAATCTTGAGGGTCGCCGCTCAAGAAGGAAATAACAATCTTAACTTGCTGAGCGGAATCACCAGAGGAACGAGGTTTCAGAGACAGAAACAATTTGCAATTATTCCTAAAGTTCAGGAACTTAGATCTATCTCCAAAAAACGGCTCAGGAATAGGTATTTTTGGTACAGACATAGGGCTATGGATAACAAAATCCTGAATGCTTTGCACCCTAGCAGCAAGCTGATCCACACTAGAAGTCAGAGTCTGGACATTCATATCTGCAGCAGAGTTTCAGCCACTCAGAGAAAAAGGGGATGGAAGAAGCTAGGCAAACTGCAGCAACAAAAAAAAAACAACTCAGAACTTCTTTTTAATCCCGCTTCTGCGATGCATTAAACATTTTCTTTTGGGCCTGGCATACTGTTATGATCCCAATGGTAGAGGATCTCTGATATTTCGGCAAGATAGCCAAAACATAGATACTGCTCTAGGGAGGTGGAAACTGGGCTAACCGCAAACCTGATCCTAACACAAACAACTAGAAGCAGCCGGTGAACGTGCCTACGTTGGTTCTAGACGTCTCGAGCCAGCCGGAGAACTGACTACCCCTAGAGGGAAAAAATAAGACCTCACTTGCCTCCAGAGAAATTGAACCCCAAAGATATAGAAAGCCCCCAACAAATAATAATGGTGAGGCAAGAGGAAAACACAAACGTAGAGATGAACTAGATTCAACAAAGTTAGGCCCACTAGTCTAGATAGGCAGAAAATAGATAGTGGACTATGCGGTCAGCGGAAAACCGTACAAAAACATCCACGCTGAATATTCAAGAACCCCCACACCGACTGACGGTGCGGAGGGAGAATATCAGCCCCCTAGAGCTTCCAGCGAGCAGAAAATCAGATTATAAGCAAGCTGGACAAAAACACAGAAAAATGCAAATGATCCAAAGTTTCAAAAACGGACTTAGCTTTTCTTGCATGAGGCAGACTGAAAGGAATCCGGAGGAGACCATATAGGTCTGGATACAACGATGCCAGGCAAGAGACTGAGTCCAGAAGAGACCTAAATAGGGAACACCCGCTGCTTAATGACACAGCTGGAGCTCAGGCCTGCAACAAGACATGCCTAACACAATACCGTTAGTGACCACCAGAGGGAGCCCTGAAACACAGTTCACAACACTACACACTGTGATTTTGCAGCACCCAAACACATCAGGTTTGGGGACCGTGTCTCCCAGGCAACCCTTAGTGGAGCCCAAGATCGCTGTGCCTGACAGGTTCTCTGTGGGGGCGTGACAAGTTTCTTGTTTTCAGAGAGGCCTATAAACTGTACTTCAGGTTACGTCCTTGTTCCTCAGGAACCGAGGAGCAATGTGCGGGGATAATAATCTCTCTCCTTAAGGGTGACCCCCAAGCATGGGCATTCTCTCTCCTGTCTGACTCCCAGTAGCTCCAGACGGTGGAGGATTTTTTTCTGGCACCGGATCATATATACGACAACCCCGACTGTGTCTCCCTGGCTGAGTCCACACTGCATCAGCTTCAGCAGGGAGACCGGTCTCCCTGGAGGAGTACTGCTCCGAGTTTCGGAGGTGGTCCACTGACATTAAGTGGAATGACCCCGCACTCCGTAGCCAGTTCTGTCAAGGACTATCAGTAAGGGTGAAGGATGCCTTAGCCCAGTATGAAACTCAAGTTTCCCTTGAGGCGGCCATGTCTCTAGCTATCTGGGTGGTTAGTCATCATCACCAGAGACGAAAAGAGACGCCCAATGTACGGGAGGTCCGAGGCCAAGGGAAACCTGGTCTGAGTCATTAGAGGACCCCATGCAGTTGGGTGGGGCGACACGTTCAGGGAATCAAACTATAGTTCGGTGTAAAGGTGGAGTATGTTTTCTGTAGTGAAAAGTGCCACTTTGTGGGCATGTGTCCTTCCCTATCTCACTGTAAACAACCGCCGGAAAACTAAGGAGGTTAGCAACCTGGGTGCACTTATCACCTCACTGGGGAGGACACAATTTTTTTCTACCAGCTGAAATCCATCTGGGCAAAATAAGGGTTGTTTCTGCATTTCTTGACAGTGGCGCTGGGTTTAACTTGATTGATGCTAGGTACATCCAGGTCCACAGCCACAAACCACATTCACTATCCAGACCCATACCATAATCGCCATTTACTCCACACCCTTGGGACCGGGGTATTTTTCTCAAGTCGTCCGAGGGTTACATCTTCAGGTGGGGGCCATGCACTCTGAGGTAATAGACTGTTATGTGCTAGAGGGTCTGCCCTCCCTGTGGTACTGGGACTACCTTGGCTCCCTCTGCACAATCCTGTGGTAGATTGGCGGACTCAGGAAGTGGTGAAGTGGAGTGAGCATTGTCAAGGGCGCTGCTTGGGGACCCGGCTGGCAAGGGTGGATACCCAGTCTGTGCCGAAATACCTGTCTGACTCCCTGAGGAAGCAACATGTGAAACACGTGTTGAGTGTGCGGGGACAGCAGCGGAATCCACAGCATGAATTCAGGTCGGTAACTTGTCTTTGGAATCCCTTATCATAATATGCTTGTTTGTATCAACCATACTGGTTTCACTTGAGGTTATTTTTTTATCTATTGTGATCTACTTTGATAACAAAGGTAAATTTACTTGCACTGCATATATATATAATCTTCTAATATCTCTTTGTTATGGATTTCAAAATTATGATGTGAGTTTGCACTTTATAAATATATAATATTCTCGGACTTATTATAAACTAATAGTGCTGTGTATACTAATCTGCCACCTCTTTTTAATTATAGGTTTACATTTTATATCATGTCCTATAGTCTTGTGTTTTTTAATCAAGTTTGTTTAATTTTGGTGTCTCTAATAAAACAATGTCATTGATTATTACTAAACTTGTCATTTCATTTATACTTTTCAAGTAGTTTTTTCATCTTTTCTATATTATATCTCTGGTCAAGAGAGGCAGACCATGAGGGACTATATTGGCAAAGGGTCATATCAGACCATCCTCATCCCCCATTGCTGCCGGGTTTTTCTGTGTAAAGAAAAGAGATGGGGGGTTACGCCCTTGCCTAGATTTCCGTGAACTCAATCAGATCACGGTTCGGGATCCGTATCTGCTCCCTCTCATCCCAGACCTCTAATCAGATTACAGGAGCAAAATGTTTTTTTTTAAACTGAATCTCAGAGGTGCGCATAATCTCATTCCTATTAAAGAGGGGGTGAGTGGAAAACAGCTTTCAATACACCTGAGGGACACTATAAGAACCTGGTGATGCCATTTGGATTGATGAATGCTCTCGCTGTCTTTCAGCACTTTATAAATGACATCTTTAGTCACCTGGTAGGCAGGTGGGTGGTTATCTATCTGGATGACATATTAATTTATTCACCTGACCTTGAGTCACACCAGGTACATGTCAGGCCGGTCTTACATATACTTGGGTTTGTAACTAATAAGTCATGTCAGACTAACTTAATTTCCTTTTATGTCAGAATCACTGACTGGGTGGATCAGGGACATGCTGTAGATATAGTATATCTTGACTTCAGCAAAGCATTTGACAAAGTATCTCACACCATCCTTATTGAAAAAATGACTAAGTATAGAATGGACAAGGCAACTATTTTATGGATTCATAACTTGCTTAGTGATCGGACCCAAAGAGTGGTCGTAAATGGCTGCACATCCAGTTGGAAGAATGTCGCAAGTGGGGCACCACAGGGTTCTGTCCTGGGCCCAGTATTGTTCAACATCTTTATCAATGATTTAGATGAAGGAATTGAGGGTACACTGATTAAATTTGCTGATGACACAGAGCTAGGAGGGATAGCTAATACTAGAGAAGAGAGAGAGGATTCAAAAAGATATAAAAAGATATAAATAAACTGGAGCAGTGGGCAGCAAGTAACAGAATGGTTTTTAACAAGGAAAAATGCAAAGTACTACATCTGGGCAATTAAAATGAAAAAAGCATATACAGAATGGGAGGAATAGGGCTAAGCAACAGCACATGTGAAAAAGACCTGAGTGTACTAATAGATCACAGACTGAACATGAGTCAACAGTGTGATGCAGCAGCAAAAAAGGCAAATACAATTCTGGGATGTATTAACAGAAGCATACAGTCTAGATCACATGAAGTCATTATTGCCCTCTACTCCTCATTGGTCAGACCTCATCAGGAATACTGTGTCCAGTTTTGGGCACCACATTTTAAAAAAGACATCAACAAACTGGAGCAAGTTCAGAGAAGAGCGACCAGAATGGTGACCGGTCTGCTAACCATGTCCTATGAGGAACGGTTACAGGATCTCAGAATGTTTAGCTGCATAAAAGAAGACTGAGAGGAGACTTAATAGCCATCTACAAATATCTGAGGGGCTGTCACATTGTAGAAGGATCATCATTATTCTCATTTGCACGAGGAAAGACAAGAAGCAATGGGATGAAACTGAATTGGAGGAGACACAGATTAGTTATTAGAAAAAAACTTTTTGACAGTGAGGGTGATCAATGAGTGGAACAGGCTACCACGAGAGGTGGTGAGTTCTCCTTCAATGGAAGTCTTCAAACAGAGGCTGGACAGACATCTGTCTGGGATGATTTAGTGAATCCTGCTTTGAGCAGGGGGTTGGACCAGATGACCCTTCCAACTCTACCATTCTAAGATTCTATGACTCCTAGACAATAAATTATATGTCAAACCCGAGAAGTGTATGTTCTCAGTTGAGGAGATCATTTCTTGGGAATATTTTTTCATCCACCCGTTTTCGCATGGATCCGGTGAAAATTGGGGCGGTATTGGATTGGGATCGTCCTGAGGATTTGAAGGTGCTACAAATGTTTTTGGGCTTGTTTTTGGGCTTCTCCAACTACATTACTTTTCGTAAGATCATCAAAAACTTTTTGGTAGTGGCCAAACCTCTGACGGATATGACCAGGAAGGGGATGGACTTCTCCAAGTGGTCTAGTCAGGCCAGGGAGGCATTTGATACCTTGAAGGAGTGTTTTGCATCTGCACCGGTTCTCATACAGACTGACGTCTCTCAGCCTTTTATTGCCGAGGTTGACGCGTCTGAAGTGGGAGTGGGGACTGTATTGTCGCAGGGTGCGTCTCCTGGTAAATGCGTCCATGTGCATACATTTCTAAAAAAACTGCAGAGAGAAATTATGGCATTGGTAACAGGGAAGCACACAAAAAGAAGAAGGCTGACGACACTCACTGAGTAAGGATACTCGTTCAAGACCCGAGGAACCGAGAAAGCGACATCAAAATGAAAAGAAAACCGTGTCCAATTGCAGGTGATGAGTTTCGAAAATCAGGAAAAAGATTATTCCGCCATGAAAATACAAAGTTTCAACCTGTAACAGGTCTTTATCAAGTATACACAGAATCAGCAATGGCCGGTCATATGGAGACCACGTCTGCCCCAATCACCACAAAGGCCAAACCCACTTACCATAAATGCATTATATATATAAAGATTATAATTATTATTATATAGCCAAACATTAATTCAGGACACACACCCTGGTTATAAATAACAATAGTAACATGTACAAGTACATTGATTATTTGCATAAGTTGCACACAGTAATCAGCCAATCAAATGATTGCATCCCCAAAGTCATGGATATCATAGGCCAACCACTTCAGGGTGGGTCATGAATATGTAATAGGCAACCTCAGGGGATAAAAATGACAGATTGCCAAAGGCAAGTGCGTGAAAATTCTAGTAAAGCAGGCGTGACATAGATCTATCCTATCATTGCCAGTGTCACAGTGTCTATATAGACCCACTAACCAATCGCCATATCCCTTTCATGCCTGACCTGTACTCCATACTAGCGCTCCTACCGCCAAAGCGCGCCACACCGGAGAGGCCACATGACAATAGTCACATGACCGCATACCGGATGACGAATAGGCACAGTGCGCACGCGCGGATGGTGCACAGCAACAAGCGAAGTCCAGGGGCGTTAATGAAGCCACAGTGGTGTCCACGGTAACAAGACTGCCCCATGACATCAGGGGAACAACCAATGCAGGTCATGTGATCGTGATTGTTGGATACAATACCTATGCAGTTTATAACAGACTGAAGCATAATGAAGCAACTTTCAATCTTTATTTAAATAATTAAAAAATACGGCATGGGGACTCCTTTATTCCTGATAACCAGCCTTTCTGAAGCTGTCAGTAAGGGACATGAAGTTGAAGGTTCCCTCTTGGAAACTGGGTCCCAGGTTCATCGGTTCTTATAAAAGATTGTGGCTGTCGTTAATCCCGTAGCATTCTGCCTTGTTTTGCTGCCCATCTTCAGGATCCATAATGTGTTTCATCAATCTCTACTCAAAAAATAAATTAAGTCCTCTGCACCATCACCGCTGCCGCCATCTACAGTCATTGTGGATGGAAATTTGGAATTTCAGATAGCCAAGATTGTTGACTCTTGCTTAGTTCGTCGTTTGCTTCAGTATCTGGTACACTGGAAGGGATATGGTCCTGAAGAGAGGATGTGGGTACCAGCATCCATGCGGCCAGGTCCGGTCTTTTCACGTAGCAGACCCTGATAAACCCGGTTCTGAGGTTCCGGAGGTCCCTCGTAGAAGGGCGATACTGTCACGGGTTTACCGCGTCAGAGAGGAGCCAGCTGATCACAGTGTCTGATTTCTCATACTCCTGCACTGTTTATAATCACTTCATCTTCATAATAAACAGAGCAGGTTTCTTTTACCAGTTTAGGGGTTAATCTGCTCAGTTGAGAGCTCCTGGAAGCTGTCCTGCATTAAGGCTCTCAGCTGTTCACTGTTAATCTCTCCCCTCTCCTATATATCCTGAGCTCTGGCTGGCACTCATTGTAGCATCATGCTGCATGGTAAGGAGATAGTGGTTTGTGGTTGTTGTTTGAAAAGGTATTTGGTGGTTTTATCTGCGACGCTTGCTAGGTTTTAGGTGTGTGCTAATTAATTCCCCTCCTTCTCCTACTTTGGTTTTACTCCATCCTCCACTCCCCAGTGTTTACCTCTGTTGTTTGTGTGAGTATATTTGTATGATCAGTATTTTCATTTATCCCTGTTCGTATTACCTTGTTAGTCTGGTTGGTGTATTATGGTGCACTACTACTCCCCTCTTCCCTGGGTGGGGGAATGGTACAGACTGAGTGCGAATTCAGGAGCTAATGTAAGGTACGTGGCCCCAGCGTCTTCACTGTTTTCAGTGTACTAGGAGTTGTGGGGAGGTCTAGGAGTTGTTTCTAGGAACTAGCTAATGGAGTGTGTGTAAACTCCCATTGAGACTAGTAGTGGCGGCCACACCAACTCTATGGAATTCATAATAGATAGGATATTGGAGATAAATCCAGAGGATTAGATAGTTCACATTATAATATCCTAAGAGTGGACACCCACTAGCTTAGCAAATTTTATTAATATTCTTTAATAGTTGATTTAAAAGTTATGTTTTACCTTAACCTTTAGTTAGGGTCTTGTGGCCTTTTGGCAAATTGTAGTTATCATGTTTACTCTACGCTGGTTTTCTGAACAGCCTTCGATGTGTATCAGTGTACTGTGCCGAACCAAAGTGGCGGGTCACACTATCGTTGCTCACAGTCTCTATTTCTCGCAGTAGGGCCAGGAATTTTTGTGCCTGCACAGATCACGGCTGTTCTTGCATTTGCACAGATACAACATTTTCTGTCCGGTGCCTGACATTACAGACACATTGAGCCATCACTCAACATAGAGGTGCTAAGAATGGAAATAACCTGAGGAGGCAGAGCTCCATTAAGTGCTTTGTCACTCCCAGAGCACTTAATGACTCATTTGCGTATTACTAAAATCTTGGCCATTCTCTGGATTCAGGCAACAGACATAAAGGTGCCAATGATCTTACCACTTACTTTATAATAATAATCTTTATTTAATAATAATAATAATAATAATAATAATAATAATTACTTACTGACTTACAGTATATGCCCATATAAACATTTAGGGAAGTTGATCTTGCTGACTGACTCCTTTGAAATAAAATAAAAACATATATTAATTAAATAAATACATTGTAATCAAATGTCATAATTATGCAAGAGGCAGATGAAGACATAAGTCAATTAAATAAAAATATAATATTATTATTATCTAAATCAATTGAAAAATAGAAGAAATGAAAATTCAAACAAAAATAATAAATAGGATATAAAACAATCATATATAATTTGTATCAAAAATAAAAGATGCTAAAAACAGAATAAGTAACTCCATGAATTAAAAAAGTAACTATCAACTGTCATCCAAATGAAATGAAAAATAAGAGAATAAATGAGAATACAAAAAAAGAGAAAAAAATAAAATAAACTTTATATAGAAAATAATATTACAAAAATGCTAAAACCAAAATAAAAAGCTCCGTGAATTAAAAAGTAACAATATTAATTAGAATCTGAATAAAAATTAAATAATATTTAAAAAAACAATGAATTAAAGGAACGTGAAAAGTCAAATACAATTTGTATGAAAAATAAAGTAAAAAAAGATAAAAACAGAATAAATGACTTCACGTAATAAAGTCTGTGAGCGTCTATATATTTAGACCCCCGTCCCCAATGGAGCTTCTATAAATTATGAAAAATGTCTGGAGGCCCAGATGCCAGTGCCGCGGTGATGACACATGCAGGTAGCGTGGAGACGGATCCGTCAGCCATTACATGTGACACTTCCTGGCTTCCGTGACTTTTTTCAAGGCTAAAAAAAAAAAATAAAAAAAAATCCTGATAATGATGAATTTCTAAAGTGAATTCTGTTCTGCTCCATTTTACTCGTGTTTTAACAAGATTTGAATAGATGCTAAAGACATTCAACGAGGATGTCATTATTTCAACATGACGGTATGCCAAGATGAAACCGTGTCAGATCCCGCAAGATTAAAGCGTCCCCGACGCCCAGGAAAGAATTACTGCTCTACATCTGTTTAGCGCTAATATATTTCCAGCTTACAGAATGGAAATGTCACCGGAGCTAATGGCAGAAAACTGAGAGTCACAATTGTCACTCAAGAGAATCAATGTGCGCAAATTAAAAAAAAAAATGTTTTTCCAGTTTTCATTTCTTTGCATTTCTTAGTCCTTTGCTGCTTCAAAAACTTCGACGACTCCCGCAATACTGCACAAATTAGAGACACATGTGGCATGGAAACCTCAGAACCTATAGTTTATAAATAGGACGCAATGGCGAGTAATTATTTTGCCTCTCCGCCGGGGGCCAATTGTTATTTAATAAAGACTTCTGTGGCTGCGGAATTTTATTTTATTTGGGGGGGCTATTACTATGGAGAGCGATAAAAATAATCCGTGGGAAGAGACCATCCATTATTTATATTTGCTTCCTATGTAAGTTCCATCTCAGGAGATTCGCGTTGTGTTTCTTCTCGCTGCACAAGCACGGCCGCCACTAATGTGTATTTATTCCTTCGCCGGGCTTGTTTGCAAGATGCTGGGTGATGGTGATAAGGTTTTGCATTCAGAGATGAAAGCCGTAGAGAGGAATTATTATTTCTGCTCTGAGATGCGTCTGTGGGAGACTCGTTATATGGGATATATGGTTGGGTGGGGGAGGGGTTCTGGATTCTGTTCCCACCAACACAAGACTCACAACCCCTTAATGAACGGAGTAGGACTTTGGGCATACATTATAGTCTATTCAATGATTTTTGCTTCCAGGAAAGCTGAGTGACAGCCAACATTCCTCTTCCATGACTTGACGATGAAGACTATTTTGGGCGGCCATACTGGCGGTCACACAGCTTTCCTAGGATAGGAGATGAAGAAGAAACCTCTTGTAGCCTCCCGTTAGACATGTAACAAGCCACCTAGATGAATCGGTCCTGATCCCATGTTGGAGACTTCATTTACGAACCTCAACATTCAGAAATTAAGATGTTTAAGTCCCACCCACGAGGAACTCCAGTATTACACAGAAACACAGTTTTGAGTGTGGCTTACACAAATCCAAAATTTTTCTAGCCTGGGACACAATAAAAATTGCCAGGAATATGTCTGAAAATCATGGACACAAATTTAAAAAAACTGACCGTCACATCCAAACATGGACTAAGTGTGAACAGGTGCTGAACCTAGAGTCACCAACTCATCTATAATCAAACAAATAAGGCAGCACACTGCAGCGCCGAAACCTGCAAACATGAAATATGAAAATAGAATTGCATTACTGCACTAGAAATATGAAAAATTTAGAAAGTTTAGCGCATAAATTGGCCAATTCATGTGTACCTAGTAGCCACGATAAGGCATTTCTCGTTTACCAGGACCTAACAATGCCTTTCCTCTCTGAGAATAAAGTCTTCATCTGAATGGGAACCTAATGTGAGTCCTCTCTAAGACTAAAATATCTCTCTGTGGAGGGGTAGTGGTCCTGCTGTGTTTAAAAACTCCTGTGGCTAAAAGGCGGAGTGCTCAGTCAGAAGGCTAATGAATACAAATTTAAAAAACGGACCATCACATCCAAAAATAGACTAAGATTATTATTTCTAGTGCAGTAATGCAATTCAATTTTCATATTTCAAACTTAAAGTCTGAGTCACACTGGTCTTCCTCCTCTTGTAATACAATATTTGAGGATTGCATGATCGCTGATTCTTAAATTCCCAGCCACCTTTACTTCATCAACCATTTCCTCCTTGTTGGTAAGAATTAGGTTCAAGATTGCAGATTCTCTTGTTTTCTCTTATATCTTTTGAAAGATAAAGTTGTAATGGAGAGAAGATAAGAATTATCTGGACCCACTACTTTTGCCTAAGAGAGATTCCCAACAAATATCTGGATAGATAAAATCTCCCATGATCACTATGTCATATGTTTTTGAAAGCAGAGACATCTGATGTAAAAAGAGTTCATCCATATCTTCAGTCTGTCCAGGTGGCCTATAGTAAACACCTACAATAGTGTCCTTTCTGTTCTTCTCTTCTTTGTATTGTTACCCAAACAGTTTCTACAGAGCTACCATTCTCTGAAGCTTGGATCTCTGTGGAGATACATGTTTTCCTAACATACAATGCAACAACTATTCCTCACTTGTTAATCCTGTTTATAAAAAATAAGGTATAGCCTTCAAGGTTTGTATTCCAATCATGTGTATAATCCCACCAAGTTTCAGTGATGCCTATGACATCATATCTCTCTTCCTGTGTTAGCAGATCCAGTTCTCCTTGCTTGTTTCCCATGCTCTGTGCATTTGTATAGACACATTTTAGCTCACAGTCGGTTTCTCTTTCTCCTCTATTTTCAGATATATTATAAGGTTTCTTATAATTACCTGCACTGCTGAATTTATGGAAAGTTTGGATGATCCATAATTTTTATGAAAACTTTTTAAATAATAGCACCCCCAGTTCTCTCTGTACATAGAAATAATCGGTGATATATAATTACCTCACCCCAGGCCAGGGATGAAATTCTACAAGGTCAGCTCCACCTGCCGTCTGATTGCTATAGTAATGAATGATGGCAGGTCTATCCCAGTGCCTGTGCATTAAGGTTTAAGGGGGCTAATTCCTTGCATCCGATCGTTGTATCCCTCACGAGGATGGCAGAGCAGTGTAATGCTGACAGTAATATTCTCACTGAGTGATTTGTTTCCTCTCACCTTGGTCACTTCTACATGTTCACCCTCCATTAGGGGATGTTGGGTCATGTGACCACCAGACCAGTCCATGCACTAATGTGTATACAGGAAGTCAGTCTGGGACTTCCTGTGATCTACAGAATGATATTATCACTTATCAGTCCTTAGGCTCCTCTCCTCTGCTGACACCACCAATCACATCACAGCTTTCTCTTCTTAAAATGATGTGTTAATATGAAAGCTGCGCTGTGATTGGCTATTACAGGCAGTGGAAATAGTTTCTCCTTTAGATAGTTTTCATACATCTGCCATGAGATAGGAGGGAGAGCAATGTGATGAGCTTCGCCCCCTCTGGAAAGCCAAAGGCATCATAGCAACCATATCAGACGAGCCAGAAATGGCGCATCAATATACACAGGTATAAGCTCCATATTACTGTAATAATGGTCTATGAAGCTCCATGGACATACCCAAATGAAAAGGAGATTCTCCAGCGTAGGTCAAATATTTACAACTTTACATTTATTCCATCTTCATAAAAGTTGACATTCTGACAGTCTTAATCATGGATGGCTCCGTGCGGAGGCTTCCATCCAAGCAAGGTGCAGTGGATAACGGTGAGCTGACCTCCTCTTCCCTCTCCCTGATGCTGTGTGCAGTTGAAGCCAGAAGTTTCCGTCCACTATATATAAAGACACATCGGCAGGTTTTCTCACTATGTGACATGAAGTCAGAATAAACCTTTCCCGTATTAGGACAATTAGGATTACCACAATTATTAATATTTGTCAAATGCCAGAATAATGAGAGAGAGAGAATGTTTTAAGGCATTTTTATTACTTACTGCATAGTCAGAAGTTTACATACACTAAGATTACTATGCCTGAAAACAATTCTGGACTGCCCATATGATGATGTCATGTCTTTGGAAGCTTCTGATTTTTTGGCAACATCTGAGTTAATTAGAGACACACCTGTGGATGTATTTTAATGCACACCTGAAACACACTGCTTCTTTGTGTAGCATCATGGGAAAGTCTCAAGAAATCAGCCAAGATATCAGGAAGAGAATTGTGGACTTGCACAAGTCTGGCTCATCCTTGGGTCCAATTTCAAGATGTCTAAAGGTGCCTCGTTAATCTGTACAAACTATTATACACAAGTACAAACAAGATGGGAATGTCCAGCCATCATACCGATCAGGAAGGAGATGGGTTCTGTGTCCCAGAGATGAACGTTGTTTGGTCCGACATATGCATATCGACCCAAGGACAAAAGCAAAAGACTTTGACATGGGCTGAAAGGCCGCTCTGCCTGGAAGAAGCCATTACTCCTAAAGAAACATAAAAAAGCCATGTTAATGTTTTCAAATGCACACAGTAGCAAATACCTTCATTTTTGGAGACGTCCTGTGGTCTGATGAAACTAAAATTGAACTTTTTGGGCATAATGACCATGGTTACGTTTGGAGCTTAAGAACACCATCCCCACTGTGAAACACAGGGGTGGCAGCATCATGTGGTGGGGTTGTTTAGAGGCAGGAGGGACTGGTGCATTTCACAAAATAGATGGCATCATGAGAAAAGAAGATTATGTGGCAATACTGAAGAAACATCTCAAGACATCAGACATCAGCCAGGAAATGGGTCTTACAAATGAACAATGACCTGAAGCATACTGCCAAAATGATGAGAAACTGGCTTAAGGATAACAAAGTCAATGTTTTGGAGCGGCCATCACAAAGCACTGATCTCAATCCTATTGAAAATATATGGGCAGAGCTGAAAAGGCGGCTGCGAGCAAGGGACCTACAGACCTGGACCAGGTACACCAGTTCTGTCAGGAGGAATAGGCCCAAATTCCCACCAAATATTGTGAGAAGCTTGTGGAAGGAGATCCCAAACATTTCACCCAAGTCATTCAGGTTAAAGGCAATGGTGCCAAATACTAATGAAATACTGTATATGAAAATGTTTGCCTTTGCAGTAAGTAATAAAAATGCCTTAAAACATTCTCTCTCTCTGATTACTCTGGCATTTGGCAAATAATAATAATTATGGTAATCCTAATTGTCCTAAAACGGGAAAGGTTTATTCTGATTTCATGTAAGATATTGGGAAAAACCTGCAGATGTGTCTTTATATATAGTGTATGGAAACTTCTGGTTTCAACATATTAAGACAGAGTACATCGCCATCACAGACAATTTTTTTTCTGTGTCTTAATTGCAAGTTATGTAATGTGGAAGGACACAGGACGAATGAAAATATTCAATAAGTAATTTCAGACGTTTCAAAAAAGTCTCAACACAAAACCATTGATTTCACTACATGTAATGCCGAGGGGGTTATCTACATGTTATAGCGCTCCTGCGATTTATGATGTATCAGTTGTACAGCGAGGAAACTTAACAAAAGAATTGCTGAACATTGCAATTAAATTTGCAAAGGTTAACTTGATCATTGTGTTAAAAACATACAAGATCTCACGGACAATAAATTCTATGCGATTGTGGGAAGAGGAGATAAGAGGGGAGTAGAGAAGGAGATCTTGTGAGGATCGGAGGTTACGTGCAGTAAGTACCGGGAGACGAGGTCACAGATGTATGGAGGAGACTGGTTGTGGATGGCTTTGTACGTCATGGTTAGGGTTGTGAACTGGAGTCTCTGGGTAATGGGGAGCCAGTGGAGGGATTGACAGAGAGAAGCTGGGAAATAGGTGGATTAGACAGGCAGCAAAGCTTAGGATAGATGGCATGTGTTAGAGGGGAGGCCACAAAGCAAGAGGTTGCAGTAGTCGAGGCGGATGATGATGAGGGCATGGACTAGGGTTTTTGCAGCTACTTGATTAAGGAATGTGCGGGTCTGGCAGATTTTTTTGAGTTAGAGTTGGCAGGAGGTGGAAAGGGCTTGGATATGTAATTTGAAGGAGAGATCAGAGTCCAGGATTACCCCGACACAGTAAGCTTGTGAGACTGGGGAGAGTGGGCAGCCATTGACTTTGATGGATAGGTCTGTTGGGGGAGTCTAGTGAGAAGGGGGAAAGATGGTGAATTCTGTTTTATCAAAGTTAAATTTTATAAATGTTAAGGAAATCTAGCAGAGTTGAAAGATGAAATAGAGGACAGACATTGTGGGATTTTGGTTAGTAGGGAGGTGATATCTGGTCTAGAGAGATAGATCTGTATGTCATCAGCATAGAGGTGATACTGAAAGCCGTGGGACTCTATGAGCTGTCCCAGGCCAAAGGTGTAGATGGAGAAGAGCAGGGGCCCAAGAACTGTACCTTGGTGGACACCGACAGATAGGGTGCGAGGTGAGGAGGTGGTGTGTGAGTGGGAGACACTGAATGTCCTGTCTGTTGTGTATGAAGAGATCCAAGATAGGGCCAAGAGTGTGATGCCAAGAGATGAGAGGGTCTGTAGGAAGAGGGAATGTCCACTGTGTTAAAGAGAGAGGATAAGTCCAGGAGCAGGAGGACAGAGTAGTGTACAAGGCAGAGGACAGGTCTAGGAAGAGGAGGACATAGTAGTGTAGAAGGCAGAGGACATGTCCCATAGGAGGAGGACAGAGTAGTGTAGAAGGCAGATGTCAGGTCCTGGAGGAGGAGGACAGAGTAGCGTCGCTTGGCTTTGTTGGTTAATAGGTCATTGGTGACTTTTTAGCTAGGGCCGTTTCAGTGGAGTGATGCGGTCGGAAGCCAGATTGTAAGCGGTTGAAGAGGGAGCGGAAGGATAGGTAGGAGGACAGTTCAAGATGGACGTGTTGTTGCAGCAGTTTGGAGGCATAGGGGAGAAGTGATATGGGGCGATTGCTAGATACAGAGGATGGGACAAGGGAGGGTTTTTCGAGGATGGGTGTGATTGAGGCATGTTTGAAGCATGAGGGGAAGACACCAGTTGTTGTTGATAGGTTGAAGAGATGGGTTAGGCTTGGGATGAAGACTGAGGTGATGTTTGGGATGAGGTGGGACAGGATTGCATCAAGTGCACAGGTGGTGAGATGTGATCTCAAGAGTAGGGCGGAAAGTCGATCTGTAATGGTGGAGAAGTTGGTTTTGGAGGAGGAGGGCTAAGTAGTTATGAGGAAAGGCTCTGGGGGTTGTAGGCCAAAGCTTTCTTTGATGTTATCAATCTTCTGCTTCTGGGGGATGGAAGAGAGAATTAAAGGTGTTCAATAACTGTTTAGGGTTGTGAGACAGGGAGGATATGAGAGATGAGAAGTAGGTTTGTTTTGCAAAAGAGGACTTGAAAGTAGTGTATGACTGTTTGAATGTAATGAAGTGCTCATTGGAATGAGACATTTTATATCTCAGCTCCGCAGTCCTGGAAGCCTGCCTTAGTTCTTTAGTGAGGCTGGTGTGCCAGGGTTGTCTGTTTATCATGCAAGCTTTGGTATGTGAGAGTGTGGCTGTGTGTGTTTGGAGACAAAGGATTGCATGTTGAGGAAAAGTTCTGAGGAGGAGGTGAGATGGATGGGGAGGATAGAGGGAGAGATGACCAGTTCATTACTAGGTGAAGGGATTAGGGGGTGTGGAAGGTCAGCTCACTTAGCTGCTCCCCGAGGTAGACACATGAACTTCATCATAAACCATTAAGCCCAAAATAGTAACAAAAACAGCCTTTCTGGCAGAAATGAAACTAAAAAGTTCATACAAAGTCCTTCCCACTATGGCTCCCACCTTCTGGGACAAACGTGCCACAGCTCTCTCTGGAACTCAGCCTGGAGGATTCCTTCATCCAAAACAACACAGACATAAATAAACAAGGGCTGGACATTTAGCTTTGTCCAACCACACCCTTGAGGTGGAGATATGGTGAGCAGGTGTCCTGCAAATCTCTGACCTACTCACTATGAAAACCAGACCCTGGAAACTACTGGCTTGCTCTCAGCACATATCATGCTGGAGAAAACGCTTATGGCTTTCACATCACACAAGATAATAACCTTTGGGACACATATTTCCCATCACATAGAGTGCCAGTGACCCTGTCACACATTCCCCCCCCCCCTCTGCCGAAAGCCAGGGGTTTTGGCACCTTCGATCACCAAACTGGGAATTCGGGAGAGGGCATCTGTGTTTCCCTGTAACTATGTTCTACGTGGAACCTGAAATCCTGGAGGCCTAAGAACCACCTAGTCACCCAGGCGTTCTTACCCTTTTTTTCCCTTTGCCATCTCATGGTCTTACACAAGTTTGAACCTCCGGCCTAATAGATAATACCTCAATGTATCCACGGCCCATTTTATAGCTAGACACTCCTTCTCCACAATGGCATAGTTTTCTTGCATGACGAGAGCTTCCGGCTCAGATACAGGATGGGATGTTCTTTTTCATTTACTTCCTGAGGCAGAACGGCTCCAAAGCCAACTTCTGTCACATCTGTCTGGACCACTAATTCTTTACTTAAGTCTGGTGCGACCAGAACCGGATGCTTGCACAGAGCTTGCTTTAGCTCCTGGAATGCCATCTGTCATGAATCCCAATGGCTAGGGATAGCAAGGGACAAGCAAAGTAATACAAAATATCGGACGAGCTCTAGGGTGATGGAACCTGGGCTGACCGCTGCCCTACGCCTGACAAACGCAACTAGAGATAGCCAGGGAGCGTGCCTACGTTGGTTCTAGACGCCACGCACCAGCCTAAGAGCTAACTAGTACTGCAGAGAAAATAAAGACCTCACTTGCCTCCAGAGGAATTAACCCCAAAAGGTATAGTTGCCCCCCACATGTATTGACGGTGAAATGAGAGGAAGGCACACACATAGAGATGATATATATAGGTTCAGCAAATTGAGGCCCGCTGTAAACTAGAAAGCAGAACGATACAAAAGGGGTCTGAGCGGTCAGCAAAAAACCCTAATCAAAAAAACCATCCTGAGATTACAAGAACCCATGTGCCAACTCATGGAACATGGGGAGAACTTCAGTCCACTAGAGCTACCAGCTAGCATAGAGACATAATAAGCAAGCTGGACAAAAAAACCAACAACTGAAAATCAGCACTTAGCTTATCCTGAAAGATCTGGGAGCAGGTAGGCAGGAACCAAACAGAGCACATCTGAATACATTGATAGCCGGCAAGGAAATGACAGAAAGGCCAGGCAAAATAGGAACCACCCAGCCTCTGATGGACAGGTGGAAACCAAAGGCCGCAACCCACCAAAGTCACCCAGCACCAGCAGTAACCACCAGAGGGAGCCCACAAACAGAATCCACAACAGTACCCCCCCCTTGAGGAGGGGTCACCGAACCCTCACGAGAACCCCCAGGGCGATCAGGGTGAGCTCTATGGAAGGCGCGGACCAAATCAGTCGCATGAACATCGGAGGCGACCACCCAGGAATTATCCTCCTGACCATAACTGTTGTGAATTTGGATTCTGGGCTCCCCCGGTGGCTACTGGTGGAATTGAACTGGTGTCTTCATCTTCTCTGTTCACCTGTTCCCATCAAGATGTGGGAGTCGCTATATAACCTTGCTGCTTTGTTAGTTGCTTGCCGGTCAACAATGTTATCAGAAGCCTCTCTGTGCTTGTTCCTGCTCCTAGACAACTACTAGATAAGTTGGACTTTTGTCCATGTTTGTTTTTGCATTTTTGTTCCAGTTCACAGCTGTAGTTTCGTTACTGTGTCTGGAAAGCTCTTGTGAACAGGAATTGCCACTCTGGTGTTATGAGTTAATGCCAGAGTTTTAAAGTAATTTCTGGATGGTGTTTTGATAGGGTTTTTAGCTGACCATGAAAGTGTTCTTTCTGTCTTCTGCTATGTAGTAAGTGGACCTCAAATTTGCTAAACCTATTTTCATACTACGTTTTGTTATTTCATCTTAATTCACCGCCAATACATGTGGGGGGCCTCTGTCTCCTTTCGGGGTATTTCTCTAGAGGTGAGCTAGGACTTATTTTCCTCTGCTAGCATTATTTAGTCCTCCGGCTGGTGCTGGGCATCTAGAAACAACGTAGGCATGCTACCCGGCCACTGCTAGTTGTGTGTTAGGTTTAGTTCATGGTCAGCTCAGTTCCCATCTTCCAAGAGCTAGTTCCTATATATGCTGATGCTATGTTCTCTTGCCATTGAGATCATGACAGTTTGACCGGCCCACAAAGTGTTAATTGTTTGGGCTGAAGCAGGAGATAGAGAAGTGTTTAAGGGAAATTTTTTTTTTTTTTTTTTTTTTTTTTTCCCTTCAGAGTTTTGCTGTCTAGCCCTTAATTGCTGTCTAGCTGCTTCTTACCTCCTCTTAACCCTTGAATGGCTCTGTGTCCACCTGTTTGTAATGGATCTTCAGAGTGTAACTGCAGGTTTGAATAATCTCGCCACGAGGGTACAAAATTTGCAAGATTTTGTTTGTCATGCACCTGTATCTGAGCCGAGAATTCCTTTGCCGGAATTTTTCTCGGGGAATAGATCTGGGTTTCAGAATTTTCGAAATAATTGCAAATTATTTTTGTCCCTGAAATCTCGCTCTGCCGGAGACCCTGCACAGCAGGTCAGGATTGTGATTTCCTTGCTCCGGGGCGACCCTCAAGACTGGGCTTTTTCATTGACACCAGGGGATCCTGCGTTGCTCAATGTGGATGCGTTTTTTCTGGCCTTGGGGTTGCTTTATGACGAACCTCATTTGGAGCTTCAGGCAGAAAAAACTTTGATGTCCCTATCTCAGGGGCAAGATGAAGCGGAAATTTACTGCCAAAGATTCCGTAAATGGTCTGTGCTTACTCAGTGGAATGAGTGCGCCCTGGCGGCGACTTTCAGAGAGGGTCTCTCTGATGCCATTAAGGATGTTATGGTGGGGTTCCCTGTGCCTGCGGGTCTGAATGAGTCCATGACAATGGCTATTCAGATCGATAGGCGTTTGCGGGAGCGCAAACCAGTGCACCATCTGGCGGTGTCCACTGAGAAGTCGCCAGAGAGTATGCAGTGTGATAGAATTCTGTCCCGAAGCGAGCGGCAGAATTTTAGACGTAAAAATGGGTTGTGTTTCTATTGTGGTGATTCTACTCATGTTATATCAGCATGCTCTAAACGCACTAAAAAGCTTGATAAATCTGTTTCCATTTGCACCTCACCGTCTAAGTTTATTCTATCTGTGACCCTGATTTGCTCTTTGTCATCTATTACCACGGACGCCTATGTCGACTCTGGCGCCGCTTTGAGTCTTATGGATTGGTCCTTTGCCAAACGCTGTGGGTATGATTTAGAGCCTTTGGAGACTCCTATTCCTCTGAAGGGGATTGACTCCACCCCATTGGCTAATAATAAACCACAATACTGGACACAAGTAACTATGCGTATTAATCCGGATCACCAGGAGATTATTCGCTTTCTGGTGCTGTATAATCTACATGATGATTTGGTGCTAGGATTGCCTTGGCTGCAATCTCACAACCCAGTCCTCGACTGGAGAGCTATGTCTGTGTTGAGCTGGGGATGTAAGGGGACGCATGGGGACGTACCTGTGGTTTCCATTTCATCATCTATTCCCTCTGAAATTCCTGAGTTCCTGTCTGACTATCGTGACGTCTTTGAAGAATCCAAGCTTGGTTCGTTACCTCCGCACCGAGAGTGCGATTGTGCCATAGATTTAATCCCGGGTAGTAAATACCCAAAGGGTCGTTTATTTAATCTGTCTGTGCCTGAACATGCTGCTATGCGAGAATATATAAAGGAGTCCTTGGAAAAGGGACATATTCGTCCATCGTCATCTCCCTTAGGAGCCGGTTTTTTCTTTGTGTCAAAAAAAGACGGCTCTTTGAGACCATGTATTGATTATCGGCTTTTGAATAAAATCACTGTTAAATATCAATACCCATTGCCGTTGCTGACTGATTTGTTTGCTCGCATAAAGGGGGCCAAGTGGTTCTCTAAGATTGACCTTCGTGGGGCGTATAATTTGGTGCGAATCAGGCAGGGGGATGAGTGGAAAACCGCATTTAATACGCCCGAGGGCCACTTTGAGTATTTAGTGATGCCTTTTGGTCTTTCAAATGCTCCGTCAGTTTTCCAGTCCTTTATGCATGATATTTTTCGCGATTATTTGGATAAATTTATGATTGTGTATCTGGATGATATTCTGATTTTTTCGGATGACTGGGACTCTCATGTCCAGCAAGTCAGGAGAGTTTTTCAGGTTTTGCGGTCTAATTCTTTGTGTGTGAAGGGTTCTAAGTGTGTTTTTGGGGTATAGAGGATTTCCTTTTTGGGATATATTTTTTCCCCCTCTTCCATTGAAATGGATCCTGTCAAGGTTCAAGCTATTTGTGATTGGACGCAGCCCTCTTCTCTTAAGAGTCTTCAGAAATTTTTGGGCTTTGCTAACTTTTATCGTCGATTTATTGCTGGTTTTTCGGATATTGCTAAACCATTGACCGATTTGACTAAGAAGGGTGCTGATGTTGCTGATTGGTCCCCTGATGCTGTGGAGGCCTTTCGGGAGCTTAAGCGCCGTTTTTCCTCTGCCCCTGTGTTGCGTCAGCCTGATGTTGCTCTACCTTTTCAGGTTGAGGTCGACGCTTCTGAGATCGGAGCTGGGGCAGTGTTGTCGCAGAAAAGTTCTGACTGCTCCGTGATGAGGCCTTGTGCCTTCTTTTCCCGTAAATTTTCGCCCGCTGAGCGGAATTATGATGTTGGGAATCGGGAGCTTTTGGCCATGAAGTGGGCTTTTGAGGAGTGGCGCCATTGGCTTGAGGGGGCCAGACATCAGGTGGTGGTATTGACGGACCACAAAAATTTGATTTATCTTGAGACCGCCAGGCGCCTGAATCCTAGACAGGCGCGCTGGTCATTATTTTTCTCTCGGTTTAATTTTGTGGTGTCATACCTACCGGGTTCTAAGAATGTTAAGGCGGATGCCCTTTCTAGGAGTTTTGAGCCTGACTCGCCTGGTAACTCTGAGCCCACAGGTATCCTTAAGGATGGAGTGGTATTGTCAGCCGTTTCTCCAGACCTGCGGCGGGCCTTGCAGGAGTTTCAGGCGGATAGACCTGATCGTTGCCCACCTGATAAACTGTTTGTTCCTGATGATTGGACCAGTAGAGTCATCTCTGAGGTTCATTCTTCTGCGTTGGCAGGTCATCCTGGAATCTTTGGTACCAGGGATTTGGTGGCAAGGTCCTTCTGGTGGCCTTCCCTGTCACGAGATGTGCGAGGCTTTGTGCAGTCTTGTGACGTTTGTGCTCGGGCCAAGCCTTGTTGTTCTCGGGCTAGTGGATTATTGTTGCCCTTGCCTATTCCTAAGAGGCCTTGGACGCACATCTCGATGGATTTTATTTCAGATCTGCCTGTTTCTCAGAAGATGTCTGTCATCTGGGTGGTGTGTGACCGTTTCTCTAAGATGGTCCATTTGGTTCCTCTGCCCAAGTTGCCTTCTTCTTCCGAGTTGGTTCCTCTGTTTTTTCAAAATGTTGTTCGTTTGCATGGTATTCCTGAGAATATCGTTTCTGACAGAGGGACTCAATTCGTGTCTAGATTTTGGCGGGCATTCTGTGCTAGGATGGGCATAGATTTATCTTTTTCGTCCGCTTTCCATCCTCAGACGAATGGCCAGACCGAGCGGATTAATCAGACCCTGGAGACATATCTGAGGTGTTTTGTGTCTGCTGACCAGATGATTGGGTTGCTTTTTTGCCATTGGCGGAGTTCGCTCTCAATAATCGGGCCAGCTCTGCCACTTTGGTGTCCCCGTTTTTCTGTAATTCGGGGTTTCATCCTCGATTTTCCTCTGGTCAAGTGGAATCTTCGGATTGTCCTGGAGTGGATGCTGTGGTGGAGAGATTGCATCAGATCTGGGGGCAGGTGGTGGACAATTTGAGGTTGTCCCAGGAGAAGACTCAGCTTTTTGCCAACCGCCACCGTCGTGTTGGTCCTCGGCTTTGTGTTGGGGATTTGGTGTGGTTGTCTTCTCGTTTTGTCCCTATGAGGGTCTCTTCTCCTAAGTTTAAGCCTCGGTTCATCGGCCCGTATAAGATATTGGAGATTCTTAACCCTGTTTCCTTCCGTTTGGACCTCCCTGCATCCTTTTCTATTCATAACGTTTTTCATCGGTCATTATTGCGCAGGTATGAGGTACCGGTTGTGCCTTCCGTTGAGCCTCCTGCTCCGGTGTTGGTTGAGGGTGAGTTGGAGTACGTTGTGGAGAAAATCTTAGACTCTCGTGTTTCCAGACGGAGACTCCAGTATCTGGTCAAGTGGAAGGGATACGGCCAGGAGGATAATTCTTGGGTAATGCATCTGATGTTCATGCCTCTGATCTGGTTCGTGCCTTTCATAGGGCCCATCCTGATCGCCCTGGTGGTTCTGGTGAGGGTTCGGTGCCCCCTCCTTGAGGGGGGGGTACTGTTGTGAATTTGGATTCTGGGCTCCCCCGGTGGCTACTGGTGGAATTGAACTGGTGTCTTCATCTTCTCTGTTCACCTGTTCCCATCAAGATGTGGGAGTCGCTATATAACCTTGCTGCTTTGTTAGTTGCTTGCCGGTCAACAATGTTATCAGAAGCCTCTCTGTGCTTGTTCCTGCTCCTAGACAACTACTAGATAAGTTGGACTTTTGTCCATGTTTGTTTTTGCATTTTTGTTCCAGTTCACAGCTGTAGTTTCGTTACTGTGTCTGGAAAGCTCTTGTGAACAGGAATTGCCACTCTGGTGTTATGAGTTAATGCCAGAGTTTTAAAGTAATTTCTGGATGGTGTTTTGATAGGGTTTTTAGCTGACCATGAAAGTGTTCTTTCTGTCTTCTGCTATGTAGTAAGTGGACCTCAAATTTGCTAAACCTATTTTCATACTACGTTTTGTTATTTCATCTTAATTCACCGCCAATACATGTGGGGGGCCTCTGTCTCCTTTCGGGGTATTTCTCTAGAGGTGAGCTAGGACTTATTTTCCTCTGCTAGCATTATTTAGTCCTCCGGCTGGTGCTGGGCATCTAGAAACAACGTAGGCATGCTACCCGGCCACTGCTAGTTGTGTGTTAGGTTTAGTTCATGGTCAGCTCAGTTCCCATCTTCCAAGAGCTAGTTCCTATATATGCTGATGCTATGTTCTCTTGCCATTGAGATCATGACACATAACCCTTCCACTTAACCAAATACTGGAGTTTGCGTCTGGAAACACGAGAATCCAAGATCTTCTCAACAACATACTCCAATTCTCCCTCCACCAGCACCGGAGCAGGAGGCTCAACCGAAGGAACAACGGGCACCTCATACCTCCCAACAACGACCGATGGAACACATTATGAATAGCAAACGATGCTGGGAGATCCAAACGAAAAGATACAGGGTTAAGAATCTCCGAGATCCTATAAGGACCGATGAACCGAGGCTTGAACTTAGGAGAAGAGACCTTCATAGGGACAAAACGAGAAGACAACCACACCAAATCCCCAACAAGAAGTCGGGGACCCACGCGGCGACGGCGATTAGCAAACTGCTGAGTCTTCTCCTGAGATAACTTCAAATTGTCCACCACCTGATTCCAAATCTGATGTAGCCTGTCCACCACCACGTCCACTCCAGGACAATCCGAAGACTCCACCTGACCCGAGGAAAAACGAGGATGAAACCCCGAATTACAAAAAAAAGGAGAGACCAACGTGGCAGAACTAGCCCGATTATTAAGAGCAAATTCGGCCAGTGGCAAAAAAGCAACCCAGTCATCTTGATCAGCAGAAACAAAACACCTCAAATAAGTTTCCAAGGTCTGATTAGTTCGCTCCGTCTGGCCATTCGTCTGAGGATGGAATGCAGACGAGAAAGACAAATCAATGCCCATCTTGGCACAAAACGTCCGCCAAAATCTAGACACAAACTGGGATCCCCTGTCAGAAACGATATTCTCCGGAATCCCATGCAAACGAACCACGTTCAGAAAAAATAAAGGGACCAACTCAGAGGAGGAAGGCAACTTAGGCAAGGGCACCAAATGAACCATCTTAGAAAAGCGGTCACACACAACCCAGATAACGGACATTTTCTGTGAAACCGGGAGATCAGAAATAAAATCCATGGAAATGTGCGTCCAAGGCCTCTTCGGGATGGGCAAGGATAACAACAACCCACTGGCCCGAGAACAGCAAGGCTTAGCTTGAGCACACACTTCACAAGACTGCACAAAGGTACGCACATCCCTAGACAAGGAAGGCCACCAAAAAGACCTGGCCACCAAGTCTCTAGTACCAAATATTCCAGGATGACCAGCCAACACAGAAGAATGGACCTCGGAGATGACTCTACTGGTCCAATCATCCGGAACAAACAGTCTTTCTGGCGGACAACGATCCGGTTTATCCACCTGAAACTCCTGCAATGCACGTCGCAAGTCTGGGGATACGGCGGACAATATTACCCCATCCCTAAGGATACCAGTAGGCCCAGAGTCTCCAGGAGAGTCAGGCACAAAACTCCTGGAAAGAGCATCTGCCTTCACATTCTTAGAACCTGGCAGGTATGAAACCACGAAATTGAAACGAGAAAAAAACAACGACCAACGAGCCTGTCTAGGATTCAAACGCCTGGCAGACTCAAGGTAAATGAGATTCTTGTGATCAGTCAAGACCACCACACGATGTTTAGCACCCTCAAGCCAATGACGCCACTCCTCAAATGCCCACTTCATGGCCAAAAGCTCCCGATTACCCACATCATAATTGCGCTCGGCGGGCGAGAATTTTCTAGAGAAGAATGCACATGGCTTCATCACCGAGCCATTAGAACTTCTCTGTGACAAAACCGCCCCCGCTCCAATCTCGGAAGCATCAACCTCAACCTGAAAAGGAAGTGAAACATCTGGTTGACACAACACAGGAGCAGAAGAAAACCGGCGCTTAAGTTCCCGAAAGGCCTCCACGGCCGCAGGAGACCAATCAGCAACATCAGCACCCTTTTTAGTCAAATCAGTCAAAGGTTTAACAATACTGGAAAAATTAGCAATGAACCGACGATAAAAATTAGCAAACCCCAAGAACTTCTGAAGGCTCTTAACAGATGTAGGTTGTGTCCAGTCACAAATCGCCTGAACCTTGACGGGATCCATCTCAATAGCAGAAGGAGAAAAAATGTACCCCAAAAAAGAAATCTTCTGGACTCCGAAGAGACACTTTGAGCCCTTCACAAACAGAGAATTGGCCCGCAGAACCTGAAACACCTTCCTGACCTGTAAAACATGAGACTCCCAGTCATCAGAAAACACCAAAATATCATCCAAATACACAATCATAAACTTATCCAGATATTCACGGAAAATATTGTGCATAAAGGACTGAAAGACTGACGGAGCATTGGAGAGTCCAAAAGGCATTACCAAATACTCAAAATGGCCCTCAGGCGTATTAAATGCGGTTTTCCACTCGTCACCCTGTTTTATCCGCACCAGATTATACGCACCACGAAGATCTATTTTAGTGAACCACCTAGCCCCCTTAATGCGAGCAAACAAATCAGTCAATAATGGCAGTGGATACTGATATTTGACTGTAATCTTATTCAGAAGGCGATAATCTATACAAGGCCTCAGGGAACCATCTTTTTTGGCCACGAAAAAAAAACCTGCTCCCAGAGGGGACGAAGATGGACGAATATGTCCCTTTTCCGAGGACTCCTTAATATAATTCCGCATAGCAGTATGCTCTGGCAGTGACAGATTAAATAAACGACCCTTAGGGAACTTACTGCCAGGAATCAATTCTATAGCACAGTCACATTCCCTATGAGGAGGGAGCGAATTGAGCTTAGGCTCCTCAAAAACATCCCTATAGTCAGACAAAAACGCAGGGATCTCAGAAGGAGTAGATGAAGCGATTGAAATCGGAGGTGCATCATCATGAACCCTGTTGTGAATTTGGATTCTGGGCTCCCCCGGTGGCTACTGGTGGAATTGAACTTGTGACATCATCTTCCCTGTTCACCTGTTCTGATTAGATCTGGGTGTCGCTATATAACCTGGCTTCTCTGTTAGATGCTTGCCGGTCAACAATGTTATCAGAAGCCTCTCTGTGCTTGTTCCTGCTCCCAGACATCTACTAGATAAGTTGGACATTCGTCCATGTTTTGTTTTTGTATTTTGGTTCCAGTTCACAGCTGCAGTTTCGTTACTGTGTCTGGAAAGCTCTTGTTGATCAGGAATTGCCACTCTGGTATTATGAGTTAATGCCAGAGTCCTAAAGTAATTTCTGGATGTGTTTTGTTAGGGTTTTCTACTGACCATGAAAGTATGCTTTCTGTCTTCTGCTATCTAGAAAGCGGACCTCAAGTTTGCTAAAACTATTTTCCTGCTGCGTTTGTTGTTTCATCTCATATCACCGCCAATATATGTGGGGGGCCTCTGTCTCCTTTCTGGGCATTTCTCTAGAGGTGAGTCAGGTCTTATATTTCCCTCTGCTAGCATTATTTAGTTCTCCGGCCGGCGCTGGGCATATAGGGATAAAAAGTAGGACATGCTACCTGGCTACTTCTAGATGATGCGGTAGGTTTAGTTCATGGTCAGTACAGTTACATCTTCCAAGAGCTTGTTCCTATTGAGGCTTATGCTAGTTCTCTGGCCATGGAGATCATGACAGTTTGACCGGCCATCTAAAGGGTTAAAATCCTTGGCTGAGAAAGGAGAGAAATAAGAAGTCTGCTGAAAATTTTTTTTTTTTTTTTTTTCTCTAGTAGTTTGTGTGCTCTTGATTGGATCACTTGCCAGTCTGTCTATGCTGCAGTCTTTCTTTTTTTTCTCTCTCCTTCTAATCTTTGAATGGCTCTATGTTCACCTGTCTATAATGGATCTACAGAGTGTAACTGCAGGTTTGAATAATCTCGCCACGAAAGTACAAAGTTTGCAAGATTTTGTTGTTCATGCTCCGGTATCAGAGCCGAGAATTCCTTTGCCGGAATTCTTCTCAGGGAATAGATCTAGCTTTCAGAATTTTAGAAATAATTGTAAGTTATTTTTGTCCCTGAAATCTCGTTCTGCTGGAGACCCTGCACAGCAGGTTGGGATTGTGATTTCCTTGCTCCGCGGCGACCCTCAAGATTGGGCTTTTGCATTGGCACCAGGGGATCCTGCGTTGCGCAATGTGGATGCGTTTTTTCTGGCCTTGGGCTTGCTGTATGAGGAACCTCATTTGGAACTTCAGGCAGAAAAAACTTTGATGTCCCTATCGCAGGGGCAAGATGAAGCTGAAATTTACTGCCAAAAATTCCGTAAATGGTCTGTGCTTACTCAGTGGAATGAGTGTGCCTTGGCGGCTACTTTCAGAGAGGGTCTTTCGGACGCCATTAAGGATGTTATGGTGGGGTTCCCTGTGCCTGCAAGTCTGAATGAGTCCATGACAATGGCCATTCAGATCGATAGGCGTCTGCGGGAGCGCAAACCAGTGCACCATCTGGCGGTGTCCACTGAGAAGACGCCAGAAAACATGCAGTGTGATAGAATTCTGTCCAGAAGCGAGCGGCAGAATTTTAGACGGAAAAATGGGTTGTGTTTCTATTGTGGGGATTCTACTCATGTTATATCAGCATGCTCTAAGCGTACTAAAAAGCTTGATAAATCCGTTCCCATTGGCACTTTACAGTCTAAATTTATTTTGTCTGTGACCCTGATTTGCTCTTTGTCATCTATTACTACGGACGCCTATATCGACTCTGGCGCCGCTTTGAGTCTTATGGATTGGTCCTTTGCCAATCGTTGTGGGTATGATTTAGAGCCTTTGGAGACTCTTATTCCTCTGAAGGGGATTGACTCCACCCCATTGGCTAATAATAAACCACAATACTGGACACAAGTGACTATGTGTATTAATCCGGATCACCAGGAGACTATTCGTTTTCTGGTGCTGTATAATCTACATGATGATTTGGTGCTGGGATTGCCATGGCTGCAGTCTCACAACCCAGTCCTTGACTGGAGAGCTATGTCTGTGTTGAGCTGGGGATGTAAGGGGACTCATGGGGACGTACCTTTGGTGTCCATTTCATCATCTATTCCCTCTGAAATCCCTGAGTTCCTGTCTGATTATCGTGACGTCTTTGAAGAACCCAAGCTGGGTTCACTACCTCCGCACCGTGAGTGCGATTGTGCTATAGATTTAATTCCGGGTAGTAAATACCCAAAGGGTCGTTTATTTAATCTGTCTGTGCCTGAACATACTGCTATGCGAGAATATATAAAGGAGTCCTTGGAAAAGGGACATATTCGTCCATCGTCATCTCCCTTAGGAGCCGGTTTTTTCTTTGTGTCAAAAAAAGACGGCTCTTTGAGACCATGTATTGATTATCGGCTTTTGAATAAAATCACGGTTAAATATCAATACCCATTGCCGTTGCTGACTGATTTGTTTGCTCGCATAAAGGGGGCCAAGTGGTTCTCTAAGATTGATCTCCGTGGGGCGTATAATTTGGTGCGGATCAGGCAGGGGGATGAGTGGAAAACCGCATTTAATACGCCCGAGGGCCACTTTGAGTATTTGGTGATGCCTTTTGGTCTTTCTAATGCCCCTTCAGTCTTCCAGTCCTTTATGCATGATATTTTCCGCGATTTTTTGGATAAATTTATGATAGTGTATCTGGATGATATTCTGATTTTTTCGGATGATTGGGACTCTCATGTCCGGCAAGTTAAGAGGGTTTTTCAGGTTTTGCGGTCTAATTCTCTGTGTGTCAAGGGTTCTAAGTGCGTTTTTGGGGTTCAGAGAATTTCCTTTTTGGGATATATTTTTTCTCCCTCTTCCATTGAGATGGATCCTGTCAAGGTTCAAGCTATTTGTGATTGGACGCAGCCCTCTTCTCTTAAAAGTCTTCAGAAATTTTTGGGCTTTGCCAACTTTTATCGTCGATTTATTTCTGGTTTCTCGGATGTCGTTAAGCCATTGACCGATTTGACTAGACAGGGTGCTGATGTTGCTAATTGGTCCCCTGATGCTGTGGAGGCCTTTCAGGAGCTTAAGCGCCGTTTTTCTTCTGCCCCTGTGTTGCGTCAGCCTGATGTGACTCTTCCTTTTCAGGTTGAGGTCGACGCTTCTGAGATCGGGGCTGGGGCAGTGTTGTCGCAGAAAAGTTCTGACTGCGCCGTGATGGGGCCTTGTGCCTTCTTTTCCCGTAAATTTTCGCCCGCTGAGCGGAATTATGATGTTGGGAATCGGGAGCTTTTGGCCATGAAGTGGGCGTTTGAGGAGTGGCGCCATTGGCTCGAGGGGGCCAGACATCAGGTGGTGGTATTGACTGACCACAAAAATTTGATCTATCTTGAGACCGCCAGGCGCCTGAATCCTAGACAGGCGCGCTGGTCATTATTTTTCTCTCGGTTTAATTTTGTGGTATCGTACCTACCGGGTTCTAAGAATGTTAAGGCGGATGCCCTTTCTAGGAGTTTTGAGCCTGATTCACCCGGCAACTCTGACCCCACAGGTATTCTTAAGGAGGGAGTTATCTTGTCAGCCGTTTCTCCAGACCTGCGGCGGGCCTTGCAGGAGTTTCAGGCGGATAGACCGGATCGTTGTCCGCCTGATAGGTTGTTTGTTCCTGATGATTGGACCAGTAGAGTCATCTCTGAGGTACATTCTTCTGCATTGGCAGGTCATCCTGGAATTTTTGGTACCAGGGATTTGGTGGCAAGATCCTTCTGGTGGCCTTCCCTGTCACGAGATGTGCGAGGCTTTGTGCAGTCTTGTGACGTTTGTGCTCGGGCCAAGCCTTGTTGTTCTCGGGCTAGTGGATTATTGTTGCCCTTGCCTATTCCTAAGAGGCCTTGGACACACATCTCGATGGATTTTATTTCAGATCTGCCTGTTTCTCAGAAGATGTCTGTCATCTGGGTGGTGTGTGACCGTTTTTCTAAGATGGTCCATTTGGTTCCCCTGCCCAAATTGCCTTCTTCTTCCGAGTTGGTGCCCCTGTTTTTTCAAAATGTTGTTCGTTTGCATGGTATTCCTGAGAATATCGTTTCTGACAGAGGAACCCAATTTGTGTCTAGATTTTGGCGGGCATTCTGTGCTAGGATGGGCATAGATTTGTCTTTTTCGTCTGCTTTTCACCCTCAGACTAATGGCCAGACCGAGCGGACTAATCAGACCCTGGAGACATATCTGAGGTGTTTTGTGTCTGCTGACCAGGATGATTGGGTTGCTTTTTTGCCATTGGCGGAGTTCGCCCTCAATAATCGGGCCAGCTCTGCCACTTTGGTGTCCCCGTTTTTCTGTAATTCGGGGTTCCACCCTCGATTTTCCTCCGGTCAGATGGAATCCTCGGATTGTCCTGGAGTGGATGCGGTGGTGGAGAGATTGCATCATATCTGGGGGCAGGTGATGGACAATTTGGAGTTGTCCCAGGAGAAGACTCAGCTTTTTGCCAACCGTCACCGTCGTGTTGGTCCTCGGCTTTGTGTTGGAGATTTGGTGTGGTTGTCTTCTCGTTTTGTCCCTATGAGGGTCTCGTCTCCTAAGTTTAAGCCTCGGTTCATCGGTCCGTATAAAATATTGGAGATTCTTAACCCTGTTTCCTTCCGTTTGGACCTCCCTGCATCCTTTTCTATTCATAACGTCTTTCATCGGTCGTTATTGCGCAGGTATGAGGCACCGGTTGTGCCTTCCGTTGAGCCTCCTGCTCCGGTGTTGGTTGAGGGTGAGTTGGAGTACGTTGTGGAAAAAATCCTAGACTCCCGTGTTTCCAGACGGAGACTCCAGTATCTGGTCAAGTGGAAGGGATACGGCCAGGAGGATAATTCTTGGGTCACTGCATCTGATGTTCATGCCTCTGATCTGGTTCGTGCCTTTCATAGGGCCCATCCTGATCGCCCTGGTGGTTCTGGTGAGGGTTCGGTGCCCCCTCCTTGAGGGGGGGGTACTGTTGTGAATTTGGATTCTGGGCTCCCCCGGTGGCTACTGGTGGAATTGAACTTGTGACATCATCTTCCCTGTTCACCTGTTCTGATTAGATCTGGGTGTCGCTATATAACCTGGCTTCTCTGTTAGATGCTTGCCGGTCAACAATGTTATCAGAAGCCTCTCTGTGCTTGTTCCTGCTCCCAGACATCTACTAGATAA
Organism: Ranitomeya variabilis; assembly: GCF_051348905.1. Lineage (NCBI taxonomy): Eukaryota > Metazoa > Chordata > Amphibia > Anura > Dendrobatidae > Ranitomeya > Ranitomeya variabilis. The sequence goes on from NC_135235.1 coordinate 12,625,241, forward strand.
GTTGGACATTCGTCCATGTTTTGTTTTTGTATTTTGGTTCCAGTTCACAGCTGCAGTTTCGTTACTGTGTCTGGAAAGCTCTTGTTGATCAGGAATTGCCACTCTGGTATTATGAGTTAATGCCAGAGTCCTAAAGTAATTTCTGGATGTGTTTTGTTAGGGTTTTCTACTGACCATGAAAGTATGCTTTCTGTCTTCTGCTATCTAGAAAGCGGACCTCAAGTTTGCTAAAACTATTTTCCTGCTGCGTTTGTTGTTTCATCTCATATCACCGCCAATATATGTGGGGGGCCTCTGTCTCCTTTCTGGGCATTTCTCTAGAGGTGAGTCAGGTCTTATATTTCCCTCTGCTAGCATTATTTAGTTCTCCGGCCGGCGCTGGGCATATAGGGATAAAAAGTAGGACATGCTACCTGGCTACTTCTAGATGATGCGGTAGGTTTAGTTCATGGTCAGTACAGTTACATCTTCCAAGAGCTTGTTCCTATTGAGGCTTATGCTAGTTCTCTGGCCATGGAGATCATGACAGAACCCCCTGACATCCCCAGCTTAACACAGACATTGTTTTCCAGTCCAGGACAGGATTATGAGTTTGTAACCATGGCAGACCAAGCACTAGTACATCATGTAAATTATACAGTACAAGGAAGCGAATCACCTCCTGATGAACGGGAGTCATGCGCATGGTCACTTGTGTCCAATACTGCGGCTTATTCATAGCCAATGGTGTAGAGTCAATTCCCTTCAGAGGGATAGGAACTTCCAGAGGCTCCAGACTAAAACCGCAGCGTTTAGCAAATGACCAATCCATAAGACTCAGGGCAGCGCCTGAATCCACATAGGCATCGACGGAAATGGAAGACAGTGAAAAAATCAGAGTCACAGACAAAATTAACTTAGGCTGCAGAGTACCAATGGCAAAAGATTTATCAACCTTTTTTGTGCGTTTAGAGCATGCTGATATAACATGAGCTGAATCACCACAATAAAAACACAATCCATTTTCCCGCCTATAATTTTGCCGTTCACTTCTGGACTGAATTCTATCACATTGCATAGTCTCAGGTGCCTGTTCAGAAGACACCGCCAAGTGGTGCACGGGTTTGCGCTCCCGTAAACGCCGATCAATCTGAATGGCCATAGCCATCGACTCATTCAGACCTGTAGGCGTAGGGAACCCCACCATAATATCCTTAATGGCCTCGGAAAGACCATTTCTGAAGTTTGCAGCCAGGGCGCACTCATTCCACTGAGTAAGCACCGACCATTTCCGAAATTTTTGACAATATATTTCCGCTTCATCATGCCCCTGAGAGAGGGCTAATAAAGCCTTTTCAGCCTGAATCTCCAGGTTGGGTTCCTCATAGAGCAATCCCAATGCCAGAAAAAACGCATCCACACTGAGCAATGCAGGATCCCCTGGTGCCAATGCAAATGCCCAACTCTGAGGGTCGCCCTGCAGGAAAGATATTACAATCTTAACCTGTTGAGCAGGGTCTCCAGAGGAGCGAGATTTTAAAGAAAGAAACAATTTACAATTGTTCCTGAAATTCAGGAAGGTAGATCTATCTCCAGAAAAGAACTCTGGAATAGGAATTCTAGGTTCAGACATGGAAGTGTGAACAACAAAATCCTGTATGTTTTGAACTTTTGCCGCGAGATTACTCAGGCTGGAAGCCAAACTCTGGACATCCATGTTAAACAGCTAATATCAGAGCCATTCAAGGGTTAAGAGGAGGTAAGAAGCAGCTAGACAGCAATTAAGGGCTAGGCAGCAAAACTCTGAAGGAAAAAAAAAAAAAAAAAAAATTTCCCTTAAACACTTCTTTTTCTCCTGCTTCAGCCCAAACAATTAACACTTTGTGGGCCGGCTATACTGTCATGAATCCCAATGGCTAGGGATAGCAAGGGACAAGCAAAGTAATACAAAATATCGGACGAGCTCTAGGGTGATGGAACCTGGGCTGACCGCTGCCCTACGCCTGACAAACGCAACTAGAGATAGCCAGGGAGCGTGCCTACGTTGGTTCTAGACGCCACGCACCAGCCTAAGAGCTAACTAGTACTGCAGAGAAAATAAAGACCTCACTTGCCTCCAGAGGAATTAACCCCAAAAGGTATAGTTGCCCCCCACATGTATTGACGGTGAAATGAGAGGAAGGCACACACATAGAGATGATATATATAGGTTCAGCAAATTGAGGCCCGCTGTAAACTAGAAAGCAGAACGATACAAAAGGGGTCTGAGCGGTCAGCAAAAAACCCTAATCAAAAAAACCATCCTGAGATTACAAGAACCCATGTGCCAACTCATGGAACATGGGGAGAACCTCAGTCCACTAGAGCTACCAGCTAGCATAGAGACATAATAAGCAAGCTGGACAAAAAAACAACAACTGAAAATCAGCACTTAGCTTATCCTGAAAGATCTGGGAGCAGGTAGGCAGGAACCAAACAGAGCACATCTGAATACATTGATAGCCGGCAAGGAAATGACAGAAAGGCCAGGCAAAATAGGAACCACCCAGCCTCTGATGGACAGGTGGAAACCGAAGGCCGCAACCCACCAAAGTCACCCAGCACCAGCAGTAACCACCAGAGGGAGCCCACAAACAGAATCCACAACAGCCATCTCTGTGTCATCAGTCCATTTAATTATCATCGATTTAGTGCCTTTAAGAAGATCCGCTAATGGCGCGGCGATTATGGTGAAACTCAGGATGAATCGCTGGTAATAACCTGCAATTTCAAGAAACGCCCTCACTTGCTTTTTGGAAAGTGGTTGCGGCCACTTCTGAATCACCTCGATCTTGTTTATTTGTGGCTTGATTTTGCCTCTCCCAACAACGTAACCCAGGTACTTGGCCTCTTCTTTCCCTATGGCCCATTTTTCCAGATTTATGGAGAACTTCGCATTTCTTAAACCATCCAGAACTGCCTGTACCTTTGGCAGATGACTAGTCCAGTCAGGGCTAAATACCACTATGTCATCGAGGTACGCTGCGGCATACTTCATATGCGGAGCCTGGATCCGATCCATAGCCCTCTGAAAGGTGGCTGGGGCCCCTTGCATCCTGGTTTACTGAAAACACCCATCTGGCATCGAGAAGGTCATCTTCTCCTTGGCACTATGGGACATGGGGATCTGCCAATAGCCGTCAGGTCAAGGGTTCTAATGTACCTTGCGGACCCAAGTCTCTCAATGAGTTAATCCACAAGAGGCATCGGGTACGTATCAAATCTTGAGACTTAATTCAACCTGCGGTAGTCATTACAAAACGGCAGCTTTTCTCCTTGTCAACTGCTGCAGCTTCCTTCCCAGGACTCGGATGCAGCTTCCCTCCCACGCCTCTGCCACAGCTTCCCTCCCAGGAGTCTTCTGCAGCTTCACTCCCAGGCCTCAGCTGCAGCTTCCCTTCCAGGCGCCTGCTGCAGCTTCCCTCCCAGCCCTCTCTGCTGCAGCTTCCCTCCCAGGTCTCTGCCCAAGTTTCCCTCCCAGGCCTCTGCCGCAGCTTCCCTCCCAGGCCTCTGCTGCAGCTTCCCTCCCAGGCCTCTGCCGTAGCTTCCCTCCCAGGCCTCTGCCGCAGCTTCCCTCCCAAGCCTCTGCCGCAGCTTCCCTCCTAGGCCTCTGCCGCACTTTCCCTCCCATGCCTCTGCCACAGTTTCCCTCCCAGGCCTCTGCCGCAGCTTCCCTCCCAAGCCTCTGCCGCAGCTTCCCTCCCAAGCCTCTGCCGCAGCTTCCCTCCTAGGCCTCTGCCGCACTTTCCCTCCCATGCCTCTGCCACAGTTTCCCTCCCAGGCCTCTGCCGTAGCTTCCCTCCCAGGCCTCTGCCGTAGCTTCCCTCCTAGGCCTCTGCCACAGTTTCCCTCCCAGGCCTCTGCCGTAGCTTCCCTCCCAAGCCTCTGCCGCAGCTTCCCTCCTAGGCCTCTGCCACAGTTTCCCTCCCAGGCCTCTGCCGCAGCTTCCCTCCCAAGCCTCTGCCGCAGCTTCCCTCCTAGGCCTCTGCCACAGTTTCCCTCCCAGGCCTCTGCCGTAGCTTCCCTCCCAGGCCTCTGCCGTAGCTTCCCTCCTAGGCCTCTGCCGTAGCTTCCCTCCCAGGCCTCTGCCATAGCTTCCCTCCCAGGCCTCTGCCATAGCTTCCCTCCCAGGCCTCTGCTGCAGCTTCCCTCCCAGGCCTCTGCCATAGCTTCCCTCCCAGGCCTCCGCCCCAGCTTCCCTCCCAGCCTCTGCCCCAGCTTGCCTCCCAGGCCTCTGCCGCAGCTTCCCTCCCAGCCTCTGCCATAGCTTCCCTCCCAGCCTCTGCCCCAGCTTCCCTCCCAGCCTCTGCCCCAGCTTCCCTCCCAGTCCATTCTTCTTCTCTTTAGTCTTCAATCTTTGGTGCTAACGAGGCCTCAGGTGACATCATTAATGGGAACTGTTTAGCACCATATAGGTAAATATGGCACGGTTTGGCTATATGTGAACATTGCATGAGTCTGAGCCGCCATGATATAGAGATGTTTGGCCAGGCCGATTATCTTCTACAAGCAGCACCCTAATTTCGGCGGGGAGGTGCACCGCAGCATTAGTTTGCATCTGTTATCTCAAACCTTCTCCATTGGAAGGATCATAAATAAGGAACGTTGGCGCTTTGATTTCATTTCTTTTATTTGTTTCTCCTTGTTTAAGGAACAACATTAAAGGGAATATTAGAGGCAGTGGAGGCATAATATTCTCTCCAGATACTGAATATTAACAATAACAAAAAAATCATCCGTTTGTGATGCAGAAACACAGGTACAAGCGCCACATCTAACGCCGATCATCCATAGGAACCCAGGACACGTTGTGCCTCCACCGTCCCCCGGCAGACATCAGGCAGCCGATCTGTCACCATACCTGCCGAAGAGACTTCAAGGACGCGTGTCATTCACAGCGCAACCGGCAATATTCCCAGCGAGGCCTCAGTGACTGGAGACCAGGACGCTGACATCACATCCACATAATGACACAAGGGTGGCAGTCCTATGTAACACCACAGATAACACAGTGATAACTCTCTGAGAACAGATAATATAGTGGATGTCACCTGCAGTCCTATGTAACACCACAGATAACACAGTGATGACTCTCTGAGTACAGATAATGTAGTAGATGTCACCTGCAGTCCTATGTAACACCACAGATAACACAGTGATAACTCTCTGAGTACAGATAATGTAGATGTCACTTGCAGTCCTATGTAACACCACAGATAACAGTGATAACTCTCTGAGTACAGATAATGTAGTAGATGTCACCTGCAGTCCTATGTAACACCACAGATAACACAGTGATAACTCTCTGAGTACAGATAATGTAGTAGATGTCACCGGCAGTCCTATGTAACACCACAGATAACATAGTGATAGCTCTCTGAGTACAGATAATGTAGTGATGTCACCTGCAGTCCTATGTAACACCAAATATAACATAGTGATAGCTCTCTGAGTACAGATAATGTAGTGATGTCACCGGCAGTCCTATGTAACACCACAAATAACATAGTGATAACTCTCTGAGTACAGATAATGTAGTGTCACCTGCAGTCCTATGTAACACCACAGATAACATAGTGATAACTCTCTGAGTACAGATAATGTAGTAGATGTCACCTGCAGTCCTATGTAACACCACAGATAACACAGTGATAACTCTCTGAGTACAGATAATGTAGTAGATGTCACCTGCAGTCCTATGTAACACCACAGATAACACAGTGATAACTCTCTGAGTACAGATAATGTAGTAGATGTCACCTGCAGTCCTATGTAACACCACAGATAACACCGTGATAACTCTCTGAGTACAGATAATGTAGTAGATGTCACCGGCAGTCCTATGTAACACCACAGATAACATAGTGATAGCTCTCTGAGTACAGATAATGTAGTGATGTCACCTGCAGTCCTATGTAACACCACAGATAACATAGTGATAACTCTCTGAGTACAGATAATGTCTTTTTCCCATGTTGCTGAGGTCACCGCAGTTCAGCACGGCTGGGAACGGAGCCTCAGTGACTGGAGGTAACCTCGATGAGGTCACCGCTAGTCACTGATACTGCGCTCGCAGCAGTTCAGTCACCAGTGGTTCTCAGCCTGGACGGCCGCATCTTGGCACCATCCAGGTTGAAAACTATTTATCTCCCAGACATGGATTACGGCATGGGACAGAACGACGGACAGGTGAATTTTAGTAATCTTTTCAATTTGTTTCCAATTGATGAACTGTAAGGAGGCCAGGGTGGTAGTCGTGGCAAGGAGCTGTAGTGTTTCCACAACCCGGCACCCCACAGATGAAACATAATGTCCCTTCTGCTGCATGTGCAGCATGCGCAACAGAACACTCACATTTACTGCCAGAGTCTCCTTTGTTTCTGTTATTCCATGTTCAGCTCCATGGGTCTCACAAATCACTCCAGACCCGTTGTTCATTCCAAACAGTTCAACTTTAGTAATCAGCAGGCTTCTTAGTACAAATGCAGCACAGTGCTTACAGAGTGACATTCCGAAGCTTTCCCTGCCTTCCCGGCAACCTCTGTTCTTCCTGGCAATCCCTGACTCACTTCTGGCAATCCCTGCCTCTTTCCGGACAATCTCTGTCTGTCCTAGCAATCTATGCTCTTCCTGGACAATCTCTGTCCCGTCCGTGCTTTTAGGCCTACCAGCTTCCTGCCATTCACCTGGTCTGGCTATGAATTATTGGGTAAAGGGCTCGCTGTCTCAGCTTCACCTAATCCTTTCTGTAAGCTTCAGATCCTCTTTAGAACAGTCCTGATTAAGCTGGTGACTGCCTGCATGACACTCATCCTGGGGCCCCTTCTTGCCAAAGCAACCTTATCCCCATGGCTGTCTGACTCCCGAGATCTTGATGCCGAGATCTCCATCTGCGTATGTGCCGCCCCCGGCAGCCACTTTCCCAGAGTCCCCCTCACAGGAAACCATGGAACTGTGGGGGGCTCTGGCCTTTCACAAAATGTTGGCAGAGCCCCCCGCAGCACCGGAGACACCAGCAGCGCAGGACTGCCGAGCACCCCCGCAGCGCTGGGCACCAGCAGCAGCACTGCCGGACACCTGCAGCACCGCCAGACACCCCTTCATCCCAGCCTGCAGCAACGGTATCATTAAGGAATATCCGCATTATAAGATGCACCCCCCTTATCCCCCCAAATTTTGAAAAAAAAATTGCATGTTATAATCCGAAAAATACGGTACATCCATTTTCTGGCTGTACATTTTGTGGATATAAACAGATCTGCTTGGCCTCTGTTAAAACCTTTTTGCAATAAGACATTTTGGTGTTCCATGCTATATAATACACAGGTGCTTCTCACTAAATTAGAATATCATCAAAAAGTTAATTCATTTCAGTTCTTCAATACAAAAAGTGAAACTCATATTATATAGAGTCATTACACCCAGAGTGATCTATTTCACGTGTTTATCTCTGTTAATGTTGATGATTATGGCTTACAGCCAATGAAAACCCAAAAGTCATTATCTCAGTAAATTAGAATACTTAATAACCCCAGCCTGAAAAAATGATTATAAAATCTGAAATGTTGGCCTACTGAAATGTATGTTCTGTAAATGCAACCATTACTTGGTCGGGGCTCCTTTTGCTTCAATTACAGCATCAATGCGGCGTGGCATGGAGGCGATCAGCCTGTGGCACTGCTGAGGGGTTATGGAAGCCCAGGTTGCTTTGATAGCAGCCTTCAGCTCGTCTGCATTGTCGGGTCTGGTGTCTCATCTTCCTCTTTACAATACTCCATAGATTCTCTATAGGGTTAAGGTCAGGCGCGTTTGCTGCCAATCTAGCCCAGTGATACTGTTGTTTTTACACCAGGTATTGGTACTTTTGGCAGTGTGGACAGGGGCCAAGTCCAGCTGGAGAATGACATTTCCATCTACAAACAACAAAAAGCTTGTCGCAGAGGGAAGCATGAAGTGCTCTAAAATGTCCTGGTAGACGGCTGCGCTGACTTTGGTCTTGATAAAACACAGTGGACCTACACCAGCAGATGACATGGCTCCCCAAACCATCACTGATAGTGGGGACTTCACACTAGACCTCCAGCAGCTTGGATTGTGGCCTCTCCACTCTTCCTCCAGACTCTGGGACCTTGGACCACTGACAGCAGTCCAGTTCTTTTCCTCCTTGGCCCAGGTAAGACGCTTCTGGCGTTGTCTATTGGTCATGAGTGGCTGACACAAGGAATGTGACACTTGTAGCCCATGTCCTGGATACGTCTGTGTGTGGTGAAGCAATGACTCCAGCAGCAGTCCTCTCCTTGTGAATCTCTCCCACATTACTGAATGGCCTTTTCTTAACAATCCTTTCATGCTGCGGTTATCCCGGTTGTTGCTTCTGCACCTTTTTCTACCAAATCCTCCAGAAAATTGAAGAAATCACAGAGAAAAAAGCAGAGATGATTACCTGCTGAAGCCTCCAACCAAATGCACTAGCAGGGCGCATCGGACCCGATTAATGATGGCAAAAACACAGGTGCAAAAAATATCGATGAAACAACCACTTTCCATCCAGTGTTGGCTGTTTGGCATTACTGCACAAAAAGATAAGCGATAATAGTCTGTATGTGGCATTGTTCACACAAGCAATGCAGAGCATCTGGTTTACAGCCTATTACTAACGCACATATAGGCAGGCCCACCAGTGCTACAAAATGCATGCTGTGTGAATAGAGGCCTACAGTTTACAGAGCCATCTTGGTCCGACTGCGCCCTGCAAGATAAAGTGCAAAAAAAATGCATATCAATGTATGTAAGGTATTAGTTTATATTGGGGCCTCAATACATAAGCTGGCAACCCGCATCAAGGGTCCTTACATTTTGCCAGTGCTAACGCTAAACATTGAGTAAAAGCTCACAGACACAAAAAGTGTTTTTGCCATCATTAATCGGGTCCGATGCGCCCTGCTAGTGCATTTACAACAGAAATAAACACATAAAATATATCACTCTGTGTGTAATGACTGTATATCATATTTGAATTTCACATTTTGTATTGAAGAACTGAAATAAATTAACTTTTTGATGATATTCTAATTTTGTGAGAAGCACTTGTATAATGATATAACCTTCATAATGAGTCATGTACAAGTCCTCTTGAATGTAACCATTTAGAAAGGCAGTTTTGGAGTCCAAATGTCTGACAAACATCTTTTGTACATTAGCTGAAGCCATTAGCGTCCTGAATGTGGTCTGCTTAGCAGCTGAATAAAATGTGGCATCATAATTGTCACCATATTTCTGAGAATATCCTTTGGTGACTAATCTTGCTTTAAATCCGTGAACCTTGCCTGCAGAGTCATACTTGGTCTTAAAAACCCATTTGTATTTGATGTCTTTCTTGCCTTGTGGTTGTTTGGTCAGTTTCCAAGTTTGAAGTCGATGAAGAGACTGGGTATCCTCATTAACAACATTAATCCACTTCAGTTTTTCATGGACAGGTAGTTGTTGCAGCTCATCCCCTGACTGGGGCTTGGACTCACTTGGTATTTTGACAAAGTAGGATAGATGCTTAGCTGGTATGCCCTTGTTTGATCTCGACAATCTCCTGACTTTAGGTTCAGCTGATTTTTCTGTTGCTTCTTCAATGGTTGAAGAACCTATCCAAACTTATATATCCTTTTCCACAAACTTCTCATAAAGCATTACATCTCTGCTTATTGTTACCTTGTTCGTTTCTGGGTGGAGGACTCTATATTCTTTCTGGGTTTTCTGTAGCCCACCAGGATACCCTCTTTTGCATGAGATTCCCACTTGGTATGTACAAACACTTTACTTCTGATTATTCTCATGTGTTGTCGTTCATGCTTCTTGCTGTTCCATTGCTCAAATTAAGTTTTTCAGTAGCTTTACTTTTGTAGTCTGTTTTGAAGATAAGCACGCTGTCATGATGGCTTCACCCCGATATGTTGTTGGCTAATCTGCGTCAAATACAATACTTCTTCCACTTTCACAAAGTGTCCGGTTCCTTCTTAGCGCTACACCATTTTGCTCAGGGTTGTATGGTACAGTGGTCTGAAACACGATCCCATTATTCCTTATTCCTTGTCTCATTACTTGTATATTCAGTTCTATTATCTGCACGCAGACTTTCCAGATATACCATATTTTTTATTATTATAAAACGCACTTTTTTTCCTCCAAATTTGGGAGGAAAATGGGGATGTGTGTTATAACTTGAAGTGAACTTGCCGGGGAGGCAGTAGTGGTGGAGCAGGGTCACAGAGGCAGGGTTGCGGTTTCAAGAGGTTGGCGACAGCAGAAGTGGGGCGATGCTGTGGATCATGGGCCTTCATAAGATGTTGGCACCAGTGAGTGGAATCCCTTTTCCTGTCGATTTTCCTGCAGTGGTCTTCGGAAAAATGGCCGCCAGAGGCAGCGCATGCACAGATTGAGATCTCGGGAGACAAGATCTCCCGAGATCTCAACATGCGCATGTGCCACCTCAGGAGGCCATTTTCCCCAAAGCCCACTGCAGGGAAATCTATGGGAAAGGGGATTCCACTCAACGGCCTCAACATCTTATGAGAGCCCAAGGCCCACAGCATCGCCCCACTCCTGCCATTGACGGTCTCCTGAAACAGTGACCCTGCCTCTTGTGACCCCACTCCACTGCAGTTACCCCAGGTATGCTACCAATAAAACAGACTACAAGACGCAACACCATTCTTTTTGAAAATGTTTTTTTTCCTATTTTCCACCCCAAAATTTGAAGTGCATCGTATGGTCAGAGAGAAAATTGCATATCTTGAATAATCATTGATACATGTGAGAAAATCTCTCTTCTTTCCCGGAGTTTGAGTTATCATTGGACCAAAACATCTGTGCATATTAAGGCCACAAGCTGTTCTGATTTTATAGTACTATTCTTAGGAAAGGATTTTCTTGACATTTTCCCTTTAAGACAGCTAGTACATTGCATTGCCTGATTACACAGATCGACTGTAATACCATCAGCAAGTTGTATTTGAACCAACTTTCTTATTGCTTCTGGGTCTCTCTGTGCAAAACACCTGTGCCGTACATGGATACATTACTTATGCTGTTCATGTTTAGCAGTGTATACACCTTCCTTGCATTTTAGCTGGTACAACTAATCTTTGATTTTTTTCTTCTGCTAGTATGTGATCTTCTCTTGAGATGATACAGCTGTCATCTTTAAATGTAACTTCATCCCCTTGTCTTGCGAGTTTCTTCACAGATAACAGATTGCTATCAAGACTGCAGTCAGCTTTTAGGTGCCCTGATTTCTTTCAGACAAAACACTCACATGTTTCCTTCAAAGTACTTTTATTTTGGGGTAGATCTTGGGTTTTTAAAGCCAATTCTGCTTTGGATACCCCACTGCTGCTTACACTTTCTGTCTTTCACTTACACTCATCTATAAGCGTTCCTGTGACATACAGTACAGACCAAAAGTTTGGACACACCTCATTTAAAGATTTTTCTGTATTTTCATGACTATGAAAATTGTACATTCACACTGAAGGCATCAAAACTTTGAATTAACACATGTGGAATTATATACTTAACAAAAAAGTGTGAAACAACTGAAATTATGTCTTATATTCAAGGTTCTTCAAAGTAGCCACCTTTTGCTTTGATAACTGCTTTGCACACTCTTGGCATTCTCTTGATGACCTGGCCTCCATAGTCACCAGACCTGAACCCAATTGAGATGGTTTGGGGTGAGCTGGACCGCAGAGTGAAGGCAAAAGGGCCAACAAGTGCTAAGCATCTCTGGGAACTCCTTGAAGATTGTTGGAAGACCATTCCTGGTGACTACCTCTTGAAGCTCATCAAGAGAATGCCAAGAGTGTGCAAAGCAGTCATCAATGCAAAAGGTGGCTACTTTGAAGAACCTAAAATATAAGACATATTTTCAGTTGTTTCACACTTTTTTGTTAAGTATATAATTCCACATGTGATAATTCATAGTTTTGATGCCTTCAGTGTGAATGTACAATTTTCATAGTCATGAAAATACAGAAAAATCTTTAAATGAGAAGGTGTGTCCAAACTTTTGGTCTGTACTGTACTCCAATGTAAGCTGATAATCTGGACCTGCACCTAGTGCAGTTACAAGTGTGTCATAGTTTTCTGGTAGACTGCTTAGTAGTAGTGCAGCAACATGGAAATCCTTTAGCTCTTAATAATAATAATAATAATAATAATAATAATAATAATCTAGACTAGAGTATTTCTTATGTAATCCTGCATATATTGTTCCTTATGTAGTTTAGACTGATATAGCTTTCTCATTAAATAGAGCTTATTGCTGAGATTTATCCTTTCATGCACTTTCTGCAGCTGGTCTCACTTTTCTTTTGCCGTTTCACATTTACATACATGCGCAATCTGTCATCTGTTCTGATGGAAAATGTGCTTTGTGTTTTGTGATCCTTCTCTACCCAGTCTTCTGGTAGTGAGTCAGGTCCAGACTCCTGTGTGTATTTCTATGGCCATCTTTGCTTCTTCTTATAACTCTGTTGTTCTCTCTCTTCTGGGCTGTTCTTTGGGTCTCTGGGCCCATAACTTGTTGGCAGTGGATTGATCTCTGTACTGTCCAGACGTTCAACAGTGAATATATATTTATTCAGTGACAGAGATAAAACAGCTTACAACTGGTGTTTCTTATAGCTTAGGATCTTAGCATCCGGTCTGTCAGCTTGCAGAGTGAAAGTGAAGTGTGCTCCTACTACACACACAGTGAGCAGGAACTTCTTGTTTGTTTTTTTAAACAATGCTTTATTGGCAATATAACACTACTGCTGGAGTCAGAAGCTCATGCAGTTAAAGAATACGGAACCTGAAGAAGAAAAGGAAGTGATCAGTTAGATGCACAAAATATAAACAGATAACAAACAATTAAAACATTAATTAAAAAAGTGCAAGTGCATCGATGTAGATTTTTTTATTGACCAGAACACAAATAAAAACACACAAAAAAATGACTAAATAAATATAAATGAAGTAGTGGATATAGCAAGAAACACCACATGTTGCAGTTGAGAAATGAAAAAATATATAGAGAATATTATAATAATAATGATATACTTTAAAGTGACAGTGCAGACAGTATATAGACAATAAAGTCACACTATGAAGGGACGGTGCATAAGGAATAATCCATAGATTCAATTCTGCTGTCCAGTCCTTATTATGGCCGCAATCATTGGATGAATGTACAAGCGATAAGAATACGGAACCTGAAGAAGAAAAGGAAGTGATCAGTTAGATGCACAAAATATAAACAGATAACAAACAATGAAAACATGAATTAAAAAAGGGACAAAAGTTTATTTCTACAGAATTTGGTTATCCAATGGGGACGTGCAGGCCATGGACCATGTCCACATGTGGATGAGGTACATGGATGACCTTCTGATACTGTGGCAGGGCTCTGCTGCACAATTGGGGCGGTTTATGGACCAACTTAACGCAAACCCTTTTAATAACATAAATTGACCTTTAAATATGATTCCAAGAAAGTGGAGTTTGTAGATATCTGTGTAGGAGTGATGATCAGAGATACTTACAGGCCTACCTCCGACAATTCTCTCTTGCTAAATCTGCACACAATGCTTCCACCATTAATGCTGTCCCAGTTGGTCAGGATGAGACAGATCTGCTCGCTCACCACTAATTTTGAGGATCAAGTGAAAGATCTGAGAGACACATTTGAGGAGAGGGGCTACAGTAATAGATGTATCAGGAAAGCATGTATTACTCCTCAAAACCAATCATTACACCAGGGAAAGAAATCTAATAAGCCTGATGGGCGATTTAGGTTTATCTCTAGCTACAATCATGTATGGCAGACTATGAGGTCCATTCTTACGAGAATTGGTCCTTTTTGCCTACTGAATCAACATTGGCTACCCATGTCCCTCAAGATTCATTAATTATAGCAGGACGCAAAAACTTGAAAGACATGCTAGTCAAGAGTCATTATGTACCACATGTACCTAATCCCTTTACATCTTAGGGACCTATAAATGGATGTTGTTCTTGTGTGTTTCTTAGAGAACACAGATGCAAAACAAGAATTAAAAAATTCGGCTTCTCATCATCTTTTCTGACCACTTTACCCTTTTCATCCTGTAAAAATCGTATAGCATCTTTGACTTTTATTTTGCTTTTTTCAATTTTTCTTTCTTTTCGGGATTGTTACTGATGCGGTGAGAATTTCATTTAGCAAAATCTCCTGTCCTTCTTAGACATTTCTGTCCTTTAGAACATCCAGCCATTGGACCTTTCCTACCCTCGTTCTGAGTCCATTAAAATCTGCCTTTCTGAAGATCAACCTTAAAGTCTGAGTCCTCGCTGGTCTTCATCCTCTTCTAATCCAAAATTCAAGGAAAGCATGATTGCTGCCTCCTAAATTCCCAGCCACCATTACTTCTTCAACCATTTCCTCCATGTTGGTTAAAATTAGGTCCAAGATTGCAGATCTTCTTATTCACTATTCTACCTTTTGAAAGATTAAGTTACCGTATATACTCGAGTATAAGCCGACCCGAGTATAAGCCGACCCCCCTAATTTTGCCACAAAAAACTGGGAAAACTTATTGACTCGAATATAAGCCTAGGGTGGAAAATGCAGCAGGTACCGGTGAATTTCAAAATTAAAAATAGATGCTCCATACCGTTCATTATGGCCCCATAGATGCTCCACATAAAGCTGTGCCACATATAATGCTCTGCACCGTTCATTATGGCCCCATAGATGCTCCACATAAAGCTGTGCCTTATATACAATGCTCTGCACCATTGCCCCATAGATACTCCACATAAAGCTGTGCCCCATATATAATGCTCTGCACTGTTGCCCCATAGCTGTGCCATATAGTGCTCTGCACCGTTGCCCCATAGCTGTGCCATATATATAATGCTCTGCACCGTTGCCCCATAGCTGTGCCATATATATAATGCTCTGCACCGTTGCCCCATAGCTGTGCCATATATATAGTGCTCTGCACCGTTGCCCCATAGCTGTGCCATATAGTGCTCTGCACCGTTGCCCCATAGCTGTGCCATATAGTGCTCTGCACCGTTGCCCCATAGCTGTGCCTGTTGTGAGTTTGGTTTCTTGGCTCCCCCGGTGGTTTCTGGTGGTACTGCACTTGTGTGCTTCATCTCCTCTGTTCACCTGTTTCCATCAGGATGTGGGAGTTTTCTATTTAACCTTGCTCCTCAGTCATTTCTATGCCGGCCAACAATGTTACCAGAAGCCTTTCTGTTGCATGTTCCTGCTCCTAGACTACTATCAGCTAAGTTGGACTTGTAGTCCTAAGTTTGTTTTGCATTTTTGTTCCAGTTCTCTGTGATTGATTATTTCTGAGGCTGGAAGCTCTCGTGAGCTGAAATTGCCACTCTGGTGTCATGAGTTGATATTAGAGTCTTAAAGTAATTTCAGGATGGTGTTTTGAAAGGGTTTTCAGCTGACTGTGAAGTTCCCTTTTCTGTCTTCCTACTATCTAGTAAGCGGACCTCAATTTGCTAAACCTATCTTCATACTTCGTATGTCAATTTCCTCTGAAATCACCGACAATATATGTGGGGGCTACTGTCTGCCTTTTGGGGAAAATTTCTCTAGAGGTAAGCCAGGTCTGTATTTTCCTCTGCTAGGGTCAGTCAGTTCTCCGGCTGGCGCTGGGCGTCTAGGGATAAAACGTAGGCACGCTACCCGGCCACTGTTAGTTGTGCGGTAGGTTTAGCTCACAGTCAGCTCGAGTTCCCATCTTCCAAGAGCTAGTCCTTTTGTATGCTTTACTATGTTCTCTTGCCATTGAGAACCACGACATGTGCCATATAGTGCTCTGCACCGTTGCCCCATAGCTGTGCCATATAGTGCTCTGCACCGTTGCCCCATAGCTGTGCCATATAGTGCTCTGCACCGTTGCCCCATAGATACTCCACATAAAGCTGTGCCATTGCTGCTGCTGCAATAAAAAAAAACAACACATACTCACCTCTCTTGCTTGCAGCTCCTCAGCGTCCCTTCCCGGCGTCTCTCTGCACTGACTGATCAGGCAGAGGGCGGCGCGCACACTATATGCGTCATCGCGCCCTCTGACCTGCACAGTCAGTGCAGAGAGACGCCGGGAAGATGGCGCGACGCCCGGCGTGTGGAACGAGGACAGGTGAATATGTAATACTTACCTGCTCCCGGCGTCCCGCTCCTTCCCCCGGACAGCTGGTCTTCGTTGCTGCAGCATCTTCCTCTATCAGCGGTCACCGGCACCGCTTCATTAGAGAAATGAATAGGCGGCTCCGCCCCTATGGGGGGTGGAGCAGCCTATTCATTTCTCTAATGAGCAGTCCCACGTGACCGCTCAGGGGAAGAGGCTGCGGCACCCGGAGACCGTGGGACGGGCAGGGGGAGCGACAGGAACGCCGGAACTAGGTGAGTATATGACAGTGCTCACCCGCCGACCCCACCACCGATCATGACTCGAGTATAAGCCGAGAGGGGCACTTTCAGCCCAAAAATTTGGGCTGAAAATCTCGGCTTATACTCGAGTATATACGGTATCTTCTCTTGCTGACAAGAATTTTCTGGACCCATTACTTTTGCCTGAGAGAGATTCCTAACAAATATCTGGATAGTTAAAATCTCCCATGATCACTTTGTCATACGTTTTTGAGACCAGATATATCTTATGTAAAAAGAGGTCATCCATATCTTCAGTCTGTCCAGATGGCATACAGTAGACACATACAATAGTGTTCTTTCTGTTCTTGTCTCCTTGTATTCTTACCCAAACAGTTTTTACAGAGCTACCAGTCTCTGAAGGTTGGATCTCTGTGGAAATATATGTTTTCCTAACATACAATGCAACACCTCCTCCCTTCTTGTTAATCCTGTTTCTAATAAATAAGTTGTAACCTTCAAGGTTTGTATTTCAGTCATATGTATCATCCCACCAAGTTTCAATGATGCCTATGACATCATATCTCTCTTCCTGTGTTAGCAGCTCCAATTCTCCTTGTTTGTTTCCCATGCTCTGTACATTTGTATAGACACATTTTAGTTTGTAGTCGGTTTCTCTTTCTCCTCCATTTTCATTCAGCGTTTGTTGTTTTTGTTCTTCCTTTCTACTTCTCTTAGCGCGGTTCTCACAAGAATTTATTAGCTGCATTTTTTTTCTGGCTGTATGTTTCCAATCCCATATTGCTCTAGTTTAAAGCTCTCCTGATGATTGCAGCAAGGCGTCTACCAAATATGTGTTTTTCTGTTTTTGTAAAATGCAACCCATCTCTAGCAAGGAGTCCATCATACAGGTAATTCACTCCATGGTCGAGGAACCCAAAACATTGCTAATGGCACCATCGACAAAGCTCATTGTTCACCTGTAGAATCCTGTTCAATCTCCTTGGTCCATGTCCATCTACAAGGAGGATGGATAAGAAGACAACCTGCGCTCCCAGATCCTTCACTTTCCGGCCTAGGTCTTCAAAGTCTCTGCCTTTAGTCCCCAGGTCCTTTCTTGCTGTGTAATTTGTTCCTGCATGTATTAGTAGGCATGGGTGGTCGTCTGTAGCACTGAGGAATCTTGATACCTGATCAGACACATCTTTGATTTGGGCACCTGGAGGACCACACACTTCTTTTCAGGTGATGTCCGATCATCAGATAGCAGCTTCTGTTCCTCTCAGTAGGGAATACCCCATGACCACCACTCTCCTTTTCTTCTTCACCACAGCGCTCCTTTATCTCCCTTCAAGAGGCTTCTGATTTCTTACTGGGGTGTTCTTTGTGGGTAAAGCACTTTTTTGATGAACATCTTCATAGTTGTCCTGTGTGAGTCTGGTAGCGGTTTTTCAGCGGTGCAGTGCCTCCTCATCCTTCGGCTTCTTTGGGTCACATGCTTCCATTTCTCTTCTTCCGCAGGTGTCTTGTGGCCTGCAAGGGCATAGCCCCCCACAGATGAAGTCCACACACCCAGTCAGGACCTCCATCTTAATGTAGCGTGTCGGGGTGTAAGAGACAAATTCCTCACCCACGGTAACTGCCCTGCACCCCGTTACATGGGATTTATTACATCTGCAGAGGAGCGACTACATATTAATGTGAATGGATGTAGATAAGGTCAGAGAAGCCCCTGGAGGTGGATGTGGGGGGCACATACTTTTCTCCGTATTAATGTCCATGGATATAGATGAGGACAGAGAAGCCCCCGGAGATGGATGGGGAGCACATACTTTTCTGCAGATAATGTCTATGGATGTGGGGGGTCACATACTTTTCTGCATATAATGTCTATGGATGTGGGGGGCACATACTTTTCTGCATATAATGTCTTTGCATGTGGGGGGCACATACTTTTCTGCATATAATGTCTATGGATGTGGGGGGCACATACTTTTCTGCATATAATGTCTATGGATGTGGGGGGCACATACTTTTCTGCAGATAATGTCTATGGATGTGGGGGGCACATACTTTTCTGCATATAATGTCTATGGATGTGGGGGGCACATACTTTTCTGCAGATAATGTCTATGGATGTGGGGGGCACATACTTTTCTGCAGATAATGTCTATGGATGTGGGGGGCACATACTTTTCTGCATATAATGTCTATGGATGTGGGGGGCACATACTTTTCTGCAGATAATGTCTATGGATGTGGGGGGCACATACTTTTCTGCAGATAATGTCTATGGATGTGGGGGGCACATACTTTTCTGCATATAAGGTATGTGCTGACATCAGTCTCTTGGACGCTGTGCACACTGCGCGCTGCTGTCACTGTTCGTGTATACATTAGTATCTCTCTCCTTCCCCCCAGTTCTCGGCATTATGCAGACGGCTCCCTCTGCAGATTTTCTTGTTCTTCTCACCGTTTTTGCTGCAACCACTTAAGTACAGCTGGTATTCCGCACACATAGCAGTGACCGTGGAGCCACGTCTGTCATTGCGCAGCTTACTCCCTGCGCCTTGTAGGCTCCGTGCGGCGTCTCCAGCTATTATCCGCTACCCGGGAGCCATGCAGAGATGCAGAGCGCGGCCTCCACATCTGATTGTCAGCGCCAGTTAGGAGATCAGTGAGGAGGAAAGAGACGTCTGTGTCTTGAACGCGGCAGTGAATCGAAGCTCCACAGAGCGACGCACAAACTTTTCCAACTTGATTCTTTCGTAAACTCTTCTGAACAATAGTTAGTGACAAGCATGTCAGAAATAACAAACCCGTCCTACAGAAGCGCCATCAATAATTTAGCGTGCCCCACCGGGGACCTTGTGTTTTGCAATAATGAAATATATGATTTTAAAAATAAATAATAGCGTCTTGTCAGGAAGACTCCGGCCTGGAAGTTTCTGGATGTGATTGATTGACTGAACACTTGTCGATGTTCTCTCTGCCTGGATCAAAGCCGCGGTGTTTCGTTTGCCCAAGGCCACTTGCAATTTATTTAGAGACCGCGTTGGGAGCCCAGCAGGTAGCAATATTGGACCCAGATACACAGAAAATCTGCTCTTTGAGGTTCGCCTAATTCCGAGGGGCAGCACAAATGTGATTTCTTCTTCATCCGTTCATTAAATCATTAACCACTTAGTGGCCGGGATGCGTTGCAAATGTCGGGCTCTCTGTTAATTGCTCTCCGGACAGGTGACAGCGGGATCTGAACCGATGTCCTGGTCTCTGGCGCTTGCTGCCATCAGCCATGAACAGAAATGTGACAGCTCCAGACACCATCTGAATGCACAGATTATAATGAGGGCAGTCCGAGGTCCGACCTGACCAAAGGACGCTGTGGACCCTCACATCACACTTCGAGCTGATGAAGGGGTCTCCAGACTAATGCCCCCCATACACCCGACAGCTGTCACCCCCGGCCAGGACTCAATTCAGAGCCCCCAGGACCGCACTGTCCCTGCCCTCATCCCGAGATGGGGGTTTCCATTAGTAATATGCCTGATGGAAATCAACGTTTACTACTCCCTCTACTTCCAATAACACCGCTATATTCAATGTAATGATAATATTGAGTTTTCGGTGGGCTTTTCACGCTGCCTATTTTTGCTGCCCAGAAGATCACAGCGGAACAGCGGAAGTGACTTGTAGACATCTCCTGCCCCTTGAGCCATTCTTCTCTTTTTTCTCGCTGTCACGAATCCCGCCGTGCTGCCACCAATATGTCACAAATCGGGGGTGACCTTTGGCCAGCACATGACTATCACATGTGCAGGGGGCTTATCTTAGTTATCCCACCACTGCTACAATGTGATGAAAACACAAACAAGGCTATTGACCTACCAATTTACCGCAGGGGCTTATTTTAGTTATCCCACTACTGCTACAATATAACACGAACTGCAGGGATTTATGTATATCCCGCTTTCCAGTTCCGCTTCAGAACTTGCAGCTCTCCGGCGCCCTCAGGTCAGTCAGGGAACTACACCTAGGATAATTGGTCGCTGGATGGGCCGCTTCACTGTGGACTTGCTAGCAGGCACGCTGCAGTGAGGGAATTATAAATGC
This sequence comes from Ranitomeya variabilis, assembly GCF_051348905.1. Taxonomy (NCBI): domain Eukaryota; kingdom Metazoa; phylum Chordata; class Amphibia; order Anura; family Dendrobatidae; genus Ranitomeya; species Ranitomeya variabilis. Next base: position 12,645,783 of record NC_135235.1, read on the forward strand.
TCAGGCCGCAGCCAGACAATAGCTTATAAAACCCCGTTCTGTCGCTGCCAGCGGCACCCACCTAGCCCGGAACACACTTCGCTGCCACCAGCTCAGATTTCTTCACAGAGGGGTTCAGAGCCAACCCAAATTAGTAGCATAATTAACTTCAGAAGACTTAGGGTACGTTTTAGAGCAAGAAAAACGAAGCTAGTAATTATTATATTTTACTCCATAAAAGATTAGGCAGTGTTTATAAAAGGTATATAAGATTTTACAATGAGACAATTTAAAGTATGTACAGCAATTATAAAATAAACAGGGATTAAAGAAGGGAGTAACACTCACATGTGCTCAGATCATTTCAGCTAACCAGGCTGGTGGGCAGAGCCAAATGTCTCAGTTCATCAGAGGGACCTGCTGTAACAGCTCCTCAGGCAAAACTGAAGGTTGGGTTGAGTGCCGTTACTTATACTTGCAGGCTTGTGACATCACTAAAGGGGCTGGTTTACCTGCACCCTCCCCTCTCCTCAAAGGTACAGATTTTACCAGCAATACTTATAATTCTCATAACTTGGCTTGCGAATCTAGCTGAGTAACGGCACACACATCATTCATCTTGTATTGAAATTAGCTATCTAATGATACCAAATTCGTACTAGTTGTGCCACACGGTTCAGGAGAAATCCGCACTTTGTACTCGTGGTGTTTAGCTACTAGCGCTTACAGTGGTTGGCAATTCGCAATATGCACTCATTGTTTTTCTAGCCCAAATCGGTGGCGCAATATCTTACTATAATAGAACAAAGAATCTCATGTCTTTTGAGAGGGACTATACCAGTTTCAGCTGGTACTAGATGGGAGAATTGTCTACCACAGCTACAGGGGCAATAAACATTCTTTTTGTGGGAGGGAATGAGAGGTTTGGGATTCACACACACACACACACAGCAGCGAAAGCGAAGAGAGGGGGGTCGGACTAGTCCCCAGCGTGTGTGATAACAAGGAAAACTAAAAATCATATTATACATTATCGTCACACTCGCGATGTAATTTTACCTGCAGTGCGAGTTCCAGATCCACGACACATCAATGTCTTGTGCGGCTACGCTGCGGATTATGTGCGGATTTCCCCCATAGACTTGCATCAGGTGTGGAAAATCCGCAGGTTATAAAAAGGCAAATACCAGGAAGGAGCAAAAACAAAGCAGCTTCATTTACATCATGACCCACAAGGAGGAGAAAACCACTTGAAAAATTCACGCAGCCTAATTTACCTAATAGGTGCAGAAATGGTGGACTATCAATAGCTCAGCAAATACTCATCATGGGAATGTGTCCTAAGAAATCCCACCAGACCACCGCCAAATACCACCAGCAGTAGGGATAATATAATCATTACTCACAATTACTGGTATCACCACCAGAGATGGGCGAACAGTAAAGTTCGACATCCGTACTGAACAACTACTGTTCTCCTTGAAAAAGCCACTAGGTGAAACGTACGTAAGGTAGGAGGCTGCGTATGGATCACCCTACCAGGGCAGCAGGGTACTCAGTACTGGGTCTGGTCTTAAAGGGGATGTCACATTTGCTGCGAGCCGGTCCGTGTCCTTGGGCGCCCCATTAAAGGGAAAGGTCTTTAAGGGGATTTGTGAATAAAGTCTATTGTTCGTGACGCCACCTGTGGTGTTCGGTCAGTGGGGACCGACGCTGCTTAAAGGGGTCCTCTGGGGTGATGGTATGCAGCAAGATGGAGACACTTCCCACAGGTGAAGCGGGGTCCCCAGGGCTTCCCAAGTGTAGGGCACCGATAGTGTGGTGGATGGTATAGCAAAGAACGAGGACACAGGTTTGCAGTCTTTACCTCGTTTACTGATGGTAGTAGTCCTCAGTCCAGGGTATCAAGTGCAGGGTAGCTGTGATCCTGCCGGCTTGGAGACAATAGTAGATCCCTCTCCCAGGTGAGGTCCGTAAGCCTTTCCTACTTGCGCTATTTAGTTGGTTAGGTCCCTGCCGCTTGAAGCTTATTGCAAGTCCCCCGTTCTCCTGTCCTAAGACAGATGTCTGTACGATAGGCAGTTCGAGCCTGTTTATAGGGTCTCTATCATGACCCGGGCTCTCAGGTTACTGCTTCACCTCAGACTTGATGCAGGTAATTGACATACAGTCCTATGCCTTCCGGTTCTGCTAAGTGTCCTAGAGTTTACTATAGCCTCGGGCTCCCGATACCCGATTCTGCGCTCTGGCTCCCAGGGTGTCCTTCTGCTGTTCCCCTGCTGAGCCTCTTCCTCCTCTGTGTTTCTTCCCTCTAAGCTCCTCCACAATTCAACTCTTTCAGTTATCCTCTTTCCAGGGGTTGCAGCTCCTTCGTGGCTGCTCGGCCCCCACGTCTGCTCTGGACGTCCTTCTTCTCACTCCTGGAGACAAACTGTCTCCCTCCACTGTCTCCCTCAGACTCTCTAAGACTGACTGGCTCCTCCTCCGGACCAGGAAACATAAAATCTAAGGAAGCTACCCTGAATCCGGGTCCTGAGCTCCCCCTCCTGGCCTAGATTCAGATGTGTTGAAGGTGTGTGCCTTACCTGATAGGTAGAATCTCCCTTGCCTCCAAGCGTGATATCACCCTCCCCGAAAGGAAGGCAACATTACTGCAACATCCGGTTACCTGGGGTGTTGCACTACCCCCCCCGTTAGCTCCAGTACTCCCGGACTAGGAAAAAGAAAACATAAACAACAGGTTACAATAAGGCATGCAAAATTTTTTTTGGGGGAATGCTTAAGAACAGGTAAAACAAATTAATGAAGACTTTGACTTCCCTTTATGGGAGGAATTAATATCTGAACGTTGCAAACATTTTAGAACCAATATATTAACTTTCAAAAATATATAAAAATACTATCATAGACTATGCAATGCAATTACCCTCTAAGGGTACACTCATCTCAACTAAAGTGCTTCACTCCACATGTCTATCAACTACCTCTTCAGGTATACTATCTCATATATATATTATTTTATTTCAAAAGTGCAAAACTCTCCAGCTAATTCTCTAACATATCAAAAATTAATTCTTAACTTTTCTCAATACTGAGGTAATGCAATTGTTTCATCTAAATTAATATTCAAGTCCAACAATAACATTCTTGAACAGCAGCAACGATGCGAGGGACCCGTTATCAACCCCCAACGTAGGCATCTGGCGGGCTACCAGGCGTGTATCCAGACCCGGTGTTCTGCCACGCCAACGGGTTTTGCTTCAAGTCTTTATGTAAACAATCAACAATTAAAGGTAACTTTGGAACCATCCCTTTAAGGGTTCCACGTAAACCAGTAGAAAGCACCTAAGGAGGTGCCAACTATTTACAAGAAAGTTTGTGCACCATTCACTGTTCATGGCCTCAATGTCTTTTCAAACAAATGATCCCTTTAAATGGAAATCTGGTCAGGTTTATCAAACTTTTAAACTTCAGCAGATTAACTTTAACCTTTTTAACTATTTGCTTTTATGCTTGCCGGGCCAGGAATTGTTGTCTTTCCTGCTCCTCCCTCCAAGTTATCATGGGGATCTCCCCCTGGAGCGAGATCATATCTGCCTCTGCAGTTCCCTCTTCAAACACCAAAGGTTCGGTATAGTTAACCAGGGGCCCACAGGTTGGAATTAGCAGGGCTGCCATCTGACACAAGCTGTCGTCCCACTGGTCCCAATACAGTTGACGGTCTGCTCCTCCAGGCCTTGGCGTCGGTGGGGTCGGTAGGGGGCCCACCAGGGTGTCATCTAGCGCAGGGGTGGTTGCGGTAAGATCGACCACTAGAGCGGGGCCAGTAGCTGGGGCAGCAGCAGTCGCTGGACCGGGGTCGGTCACTGAGGCAGGGTCGTTCTTCATACCTGCTTCAGATGTGGTCCCTCCGGTGCCGGTCTGTTCCGCTGCTGAAGCTGCAGTCGCTGGTCGCTGGACAGGCCGCGGTGTTGTCTTCTTCCTCAGCAGCGTCTCACTTTTCGGCTGCGCTGGGGTCAAAGGTGCAGGCTGCAGGTTTTTCATCAGTGCCATGACTGGATCTCTGACTGGACCTGTTACCTGATCTCTGACTGGACCTGTGACCCGACCTCTGACTGGACCTGTGACCGGACCTCTGACCGAACCTGTGACCTGATCTCTGACTGGACCTATGACCGGACATCTGACCAGACCTCTGACTGGACCTCTGACCGGACCTCTGACCGAACCTGTGACTGGACCTGTGACCGGATCTCTGACTGGACCTTTGACTGGACCTGTGACCAGACCTGTGATCGAACCTGGGCCTGGACCTGTCACCGGACCTGTGACTGGACCTGTGACCAGATCTCTGACTGGACCTATGACTAGACCTCTGAACAAACCTGTGACCGTACCTCTGAGTGGACTTGTAAGTGGACCTGTGACTGAACCTGTGACTGGACCTGTGACCGAAACTGTAACTGGACCTGTGACTGAACCTGTAGCTGGACCTGTGACTGAACCTGTAGCTGGACCTGTGACTGAACCTGTAGCTGGACCTGTGACTGAACCTGTGAGCAGACCTGTTACCAGACCTCTGACTGGACCTGTGAGCAGACCTGTGACTGGACCTATGTGCAGACCTGTGACCGCACCTATGTGTCCCGTCACATTGTGCCATATAGTCCGCATCCCCTCCCCTGGCTCAGACGGGTGTAGAGTGATATTATCCTGTTCTGCAGATCCATACAGAACAATTAGCGCAGAGTCTACAGTAGCGCGCTCTTCATGTGGAACCCGCTGGCTCTCTCAGTTATCAGGCAATTATCATAATGCATGTAATATGCTTATTTCCCAGCATCAGTTAATGCGGTGGAGCAGCAGATGAGCCTCCTCCCGCGCCTCTTTAATGTGGGAGAACGGCACACTGCTCATTCCAGATTAATCAGTCACAGGAATATGAAGGGGAAATAATTAGGAACAGAGAACTGGATGTGAAGGAAGATCCCGGGAAGAGGCGCACTGGGTCAGCCCTCCCCGGAGCGCCGGCTCTGCACACCGCCACACAGGTGCGGCCACGGGCAATCTGCAGTGTCTGGTAATTATAGTGCACCCCCTTGCGTCCCCCCGGTGATAACTCCCCTATACACCAGCCTCCGCACAGCACCGGCCTGTCACTACCCTGCACCACTGTATATACTATACACCTAGCACAGCTCATGGCCGCCAGTCCTCCTCTCTGGGTGACCACCATTTATAGGGGTTATCCGGTTCCTCTCACTGCTCACGTGGCCTCCATCAATAAATCCAGAGGTTTTGTTAATGTTGTTTCCATTTTGTCATCATTTACAGATGAATGATGTCTCCATCCTGTGATTCCACCATTCAGTCTTGTCCAGCTCCGCTCCCGCCTCCCCCGCTACTGTTCTAGAAGTGAAAAGAGTAACAGGACTGAAGAATCTGACTACAGGGGGTTTGTTTGTGGTCTGTTACCATGGAAACTGCACAGCAGCTACAGACACTTTATGGTCAGAAATGGTAAATCAGGAGGATTTGTAGAGTGACTTTATTTATTATTATAGATGTATTAGAGAGAAAAAATACCTGGTTGCAAAAGTTTACATACCATTTGAAAAGGCCGCCTCTCCCAGATGTTATCGTCAGGCAGCTGTTAGAATAAGGCAGGGGTGGGGGCCTTTTCTGACAGAAGCCATTTGGAACCTACTATATAAGCATTTAATTAACTCATCCCTAATGGAGACGCTTCTGTTTGGGCTGGCTGTGATGATCGGTGGTACGGATAATGTTAGGTGGTACGGATAATGTTAGGTGGTGCGGATAATGTTAGGTGGTACGGATAATGTTAGGTGGTACGGATAATGTTAGGTGATACGGATAATGTTAGGTGGTACGGATAATGTTAGGTGGTACGGATAATGTTAGGTGGTACGGATAATGTTAGGTGGTACGGATAATGTTAGGTGGTACGGATAATGTTAGGTGGTACGGATAATGTTAGGTGGTACGGATAATGTTAGGTGGTACGGATAATGTTAGGTGGTACGGATAATGTTAGGTGGTACGGATAATGTTAGGTGGTACGGATAATGTTAGGTGGTACGGATAATGTTAGGTGGTACGGATGACGTTAGGTGGTACAGATAATGTTAGGTGGTACGGACGTTAGGTGGTACAGATAATGTTAGGTGGTACGGATGTTAGGTGGTACTGATAATGTTAGGTGGTACGGATAATGTTAGGTGGGACGGATAATGTTAGGTGGTACGGATAATGTTAGGTGGTACGGATGACGTTAGGTGGTACAGATAATGTTAGGTGGTACGGACGTTAGGTGGTACAGATAATGTTAGGTGGTACGGATGTTAGGTGGTACGGATGACGTTAGGTGGTACAGATAATGTTAGGTGGTACGGATGTTAGGTGGTACGGATAATGTTAGGTGGTACGGATGTTAGGTGGTACGGATAATGTTAGGTGGTACGGATAATGTTAGGTGGTACGGATAATGTTAGGTGGTACGGATGACGTTAGGTGGTACGGATGTTAGGTGGTACGGATGACGTTAGGTGGTAGTGATGATGTAGCTAATCACAACTTATTTTCAACATTTGCATCGGTCTGGAGCGCAAATTGAATTTTGAAAATAAGGCACTGGGGGCATATATATCACAGGAGGGGCTGGGGGCATTGACATCACAACAGGAGATGGGGGAATAGACAACAGGGGACATCACAACAGGGGCTGGGGACATTGACATACATCACAGAAAGGGCATGGGGAATAGACATCACAGGGGGGCTGGGGGCATACAAATTACAGGAGGGGATGGGGGAATAGACATCATAGTAAGGGCTGGGGGCATACACATCACAGGAAACAGTGGGGCATATATATACACTGTGTGCAGAATTATTAGGCAAGTTGTATTTTAGAGGATTATGTTTATTATTGATCAACAACTATGTTCTCAATCAACCCAAAAGACTCATAAATATCAAAGCTTAATATTTTTGGAAGTTGGAGTGTTTTTTTTTTTTTAGATTTGGCTATCTTAGGAGGATATCTGTTTGTGCAGGTAACTATTACTGTGCAGAATTATTAGGCAACTTAATAAAAACCAAATATATTCCCATCTCACTTGTTTATTTTCACCAGGTAAACCAATATAACTGCACAAAATATAGAAATAAACATTTCCCACATGCAAAAACAAAACCCCAAAAAATGAGTGCCCAATATAGCCCTGTTATGGTTCTCAATGGCAAGAGAACATAGCCCAGCAAACATAAGTACTAGCTCTTGGAAGGATGGAAACTAAACTGACCATGAACTAAACCTGCCGCACAACTAACAGTAGCCGGGTAGCGTTGCCTACGTTTTTTATCCCTAGACGCCCAGCGCCGGCCGGAGGACTAACTAATCCTGGCAGAGGAAAATATAGTCCTGGCTCACCTCTAGAGAAATTTCCCTGATAGGCAGACAGAGGCCCCCACATATATTGGCGGTGATTTTAGATGAAATGACAAACGTAGTATGAAAATAGGTTTAGCAAAATTGAGGTCCGCTTACTAGATAGCAGGAAGACAGAAAGGGCACTTTCATGGTCAGCTGAAAACCCTATCAAAATACCATCCTGAAATTACTTTAAGACTCTAGTATTAACTCATAACATCAGAGTGGCAATTTCAGATCACAAGAGCTTTCCAGACACAGAAACGAAACTACAGCTGTGAACTGGAACAAAATGCAAAAACAAACGAGGACTAAAGTCCAACTTAGCTGGGAGTTGTCTAGCAGCAGGAACATGCACAGAAAGGCTTCTGATTACAATGTTGACCGGCATGGAAGTGACAGAGGAGCAAGGTTAAATAGCGACTCCCACATCCTGATGGAAACAGGTGAACAGAGGGGATGATGCACACCAGTTCAATTCCACCAGTGGCCACCGGGGGAGCCCAAAATCCAATTTCACAACAGTACCCCCCCCTCAAGGAGGGGGCACCGAACCCTCACCAGAACCACCAGGGCGATCAGGATGAGCCCTATGAAAGGCACGGACCAGATCGGAGGCATGAACATCAGAGGCAGTCACCCAAGAATTATCCTCCTGACCGTATCCCTTCCATTTGACCAGATACTGGAGTTTCCGTCTGGAAACACGGGAGTCCAAGATTTTTTCCACAACGTACTCCAACTCGCCCTCAACCAACACCGGAGCAGGAGGCTCAACGGAAGGCACAACCGGTACCTCATACCTGCGCAACAATGACCGATGAAAAACATTATGAATAGAAAAAGATGCAGGGAGGTCCAAACGGAAGGACACAGGGTTAAGAATCTCCAATATCTTGTACGGGCCGATGAACCGAGGCTTAAACTTAGGAGAAGAAACCCTCATAGGGACAAAACGAGAAGACAACCACACCAAGTCCCCAACACAAAGCCGAGGACCAACCCGACGCCGGCGGTTGGCAAAAAGCTGAGTCTTCTCCTGGGACAACTTCAAATTGTCCACTACCTGCCCCCAAATCTGATGCAACCTCTCCACCACAGCATCCACTCCAGGACAATCCGAAGATTCCACCTGACCAGAAGAAAATCGAGGATGAAACCCCGAATTACAGAAAAAAGGAGACACCAAGGTGGCAGAGCTGGCCCGATTATTGAGGGCAAACTCCGCTAAAGGCAAAAAAGCAACCCAATCATCCTGATCTGCAGACACAAAACACCTCAAATATGTCTCCAAGGTCTGATTCATCCGCTCGGTCTGGCCATTAGTCTGAGGATGGAAAGCAGATGAGAAAGACAAATCTATGCCCATCCTAGCACAGAATGCTCGCCAAAATCTAGACACGAATTGGGTTCCTCTGTCAGAAACGATATTCTCCGGAATACCATGCAAACGGACCACATTTTGAAAAAACAGAGGAACCAACTCGGAAGAAGAAGGCAACTTAGGCAGGGGAACCAAATGGACCATCTTAGAGAAACGGTCACACACCACCCAGATGACAGACATCTTCTGAGAAACAGGAAGATCCGAAATAAAATCCATCGAGATGTGCGTCCAGGGCCTCTTCGGGATAGGCAAGGGCAACAACAATCCACTAGCCCGAGAACAACAAGGCTTGGCCCGAGCACAAACGTCACAAGACTGCACAAAGCCTCGCACATCTCGAGACAGGGAAGGCCACCAGAAGGACCTTGCCACCAAATCCCTGGTACCAAAGATTCCAGGATGACCTGTCAATGCAGAAGAATGAACCTCAGAAATGACTTTACTGGTCCAATCATCAGGAACAAACAGTCTACCAGGTGGGCAACGATCAGGTCTATCCGCCTGAAACTCCTGCAAGGCCCGCCGCAGGTCTGGAGAAACGGCAGACAATATCACTCCATCCTTAAGGATACCTGTAGGTTCAGAGTTACCAGGGGAGTCAGGCTCAAAACTCCTAGAAAGGGCATCCGCCTTAACATTCTTAGAACCCGGCAGGTAGGACACCACAAAATTAAACCGAGAGAAAAACAACGACCAGCGCGCCTGTCTAGGATTCAGGCGTCTGGCGGACTCAAGATAAATTAGATTTTTGTGGTCAGTCAATACCACCACCTGATGTCTAGCCCCCTCAAGCCAATGACGCCACTCCTCAAAAGCCCACTTCATGGCCAAAAGCTCCCGATTCCCAACATCATAATTCCGCTCGGCGGGCGAAAATTTACGCGAGAAAAAGGCACAAGGTCTCATCACGGAACAATCGGAACTTCTCTGCGACAAAACTGCCCCAGCTCCGATTTCAGAAGCGTCGACCTCAACCTGAAAAGGAAGAGCAACATCAGGCTGACGCAACACAGGGGCGGAAGAAAAGCGGCGCTTAAGCTCCCGAAAGGCCTCCACAGCAGCAGGGGACCAATCAGCAACATCAGCACCCTTCTTAGTCAGATCAGTCAATGGTTTAACAACATCAGAAAAACCAGCAATAAATCGACGATAAAAGTTAGCAAAGCCCAAAAATTTCTGAAGACTCTTAAGAGAAGAGGGTTGCGTCCAATCACAAATAGCCTGAACCTTGACAGGGTCCATCTCGATGGAAGAGGGGGAAAAAATATATCCCAAAAAGGAAATCTTTTGAACCCCAAAAACGCACTTAGAACCCTTCACACACAAGGAATTAGACCGCAAAACCTGAAAAACCCTCCTGACCTGCTGGACATGAGAGTCCCAGTCATCCGAAAAAATCAAAATATCATCCAGATACACAATCAAAAATTTATCCAAATAATCACGGAAAATGTCATGCATAAAGGACTGAAAGACTGAAGGGGCATTTGAAAGACCAAAAGGCATCACCAAATACTCAAAGTGGCCCTCGGGCGTATTAAATGCGGTCTTCCACTCATCCCCCTGCTTAATTCGCACCAAATTATACGCCCCACGGAGATCTATCTTAGAGAACCACTTGGCCCCCTCTATGCGAGCAAACAAATCAGTCAGCAGTGGCAACGGATATTGATATTTAACCGTGATTTTATTCAAAAGCCGATAATCAATACACGGTCTCAAAGAGCCATCTTTCTTAGCCACAAAGAAAAAACCGGCTCCTAAGGGAGATGACGAAGGACGAATATGTCCCTTTTCCAAGGACTCCTTTATATATTCTCGCATAGCAGCATGTTCAGGCACAGACAGATTAAATAAACGACCCTTAGGGTATTTACTACCCGGGATCAAATCTATGGCACAATCGCACTCCCGGTGCGGAGGTAATGAACCAAGCTTAGGTTCTTCAAAAACGTCACGATATTCAGTCAAGAATTCAGGAATCTCAGAGGGAATAGATGATGAAATGGAAACCACAGGTACGTCCCCATGCGTCCCCTTACATCCCCAGCTTAACACAGACATAGCTTTCCAGTCAAGGACTGGGTTATGAGATTGCAGCCATGGCAATCCAAGCACCAACACATCATGTAGGTTATACAGCACAAGAAAGCGAATAATCTCCTGATGATCCGGATTTATCCGCATAGTTACTTGTGTCCAGTATTGTGGTTTATTACTAGCCAATGGGGTGGAGTCAATCCCCTTCAGAGGTATAGGAGTTTCAAGAGGCTCCAAATCATACCCACAGCGTTTGGCAAAGGACCAATCCATAAGACTCAAAGCGGCGCCAGAGTCGACATAGGCATCCGCGGTAATAGATGATAAAGAACAAATCAGGGTCACAGATAGAATAAACTTAGACTGTAAAGTGCCAATTGAAACAGACCTATCAAGCTTCTTAGTACGCTTAGAGCATGCTGATATAACATGAGTTGAATCACCGCAATAGAAGCACAACCCATTTTTTCGTCTTAAATTCTGCCGTTCACTTCTGGACAGAATTCTATCACATTGCATATTCTCTGGCGTCTTCTCAGTAGACACCGCCAAATGGTGCACAGGTTTGCGCTCCCGCAGACGCCTATCGATCTGGATAGCCATTGTCATGGACTCATTCAGACCCGCAGGCACAGGGAACCCCACCATAACATCCTTAATGGCATCAGAGAGACCCTCTCTGAAATTCGCCGCCAGGGCGCACTCATTCCACTGAGTAAGCACAGCCCATTTACGGAATTTCTGGCAGTATATTTCAGCTTCGTCTTGCCCCTGAGATAGGGACATCCAGGCCTTTTCCGCCTGAAGCTCTAACTGAGGTTCCTCATAAAGCAACCCCAAGGCCAGAAAAAACGCATCCACATTGAGCAACGCAGGATCCCCTGGAGCCAATGCAAAAGCCCAATCCTGAGGGTCGCCCCGGAGCAAGGAAATCACAATCCTGACCTGCTGAGCAGGATCTCCAGCAGAGCGAGATTTCAGGGACAAAAACAACTTGCAATTATTTTTGAAATTTTGAAAGCAAGATCTATTCCCCGAGAAAAATTCAGGCAAAGGAATTCTAGGTTCAGATATAGGAACATGAACAACAAAATCTTGTAAATTTTGAACTTTCGTGGTGAGATTATTCAAACCTGCAGCTAAACTCTGAATATCCATTTTAAACAGGTGAACACAGAGCCATTCCAGGATTAGAAGGAGAGAGAGAGAGAGAAAGGCTGCAATATAGGCAGACTTGCAAGAGATTCAATTACAAGCACACTCAGAACTGAAGGGAAGGGAAAAAAAAAAAAAAAAAAATCTTCAGCAGACTTCTCTTTTCTCTCCTTTCTCTGTCAATTAATTTAACCCTTTTTGGGCCGGTCAAACTGTTATGGTTCTCAATGGCAAGAGAACATAGCCCAGCAAACATAAGTACTAGCTCTTGGAAGGATGGAAACTAAACTGACCATGAACTAAACCTGCCGCACAACTAACAGTAGCCGGGTAGCGTTGCCTACGTTTTTTATCCCTAGACGCCCAGCGCCGGCCGGAGGACTAACTAATCCTGGCAGAGGAAAATATAGTCCTGGCTCACCTCTAGAGAAATTTCCCTGATAGGCAGACAGAGGCCCCCACATATATTGGCGGTGATTTTAGATGAAATGACAAACGTAGTATGAAAATAGGTTTAGCAAAATTGAGGTCCGCTTACTAGATAGCAGGAAGACAGAAAGGGCACTTTCATGGTCAGCTGAAAACCCTATCAAAATACCATCCTGAAATTACTTTAAGACTCTAGTATTAACTCATAACATCAGAGTGGCAATTTCAGATCACAAGAGCTTTCCAGACACAGAAACGAAACTACAGCTGTGAACTGGAACAAAATGCAAAAACAAACGAGGACTAAAGTCCAACTTAGCTGGGAGTTGTCTAGCAGCAGGAACATGCACAGAAAGGCTTCTGATTACAATGTTGACCGGCATGGAAGTGACAGAGGAGCAAGGTTAAATAGCGACTCCCACATCCTGATGGAAACAGGTGAACAGAGGGGATGATGCACACCAGTTCAATTCCACCAGTGGCCACCGGGGGAGCCCAAAATCAAATTTCACAACATAGCCCCCTTTCTTCATGATGACACTCGGCAACCTCCATCCATAGATTCTGTCAGCTGCTTGATCTGTTTATGGCCAACATTGCGTGCAGCAGCCACAACAGCCTCCAGACACTGCTCCGAGAGGTGGACTGTTTTCCCTCCCTGTAAATCTCACATTTTATGAGGGACCACAGGTTCTCTATGGGGTTCAGATCAGGTGAACAAGGGGGCCATGTCATTATTTTTTCTTCTTTGAGACCATTACTGGCCAGCCACGCTGTGGAGTAGTTGCATGTGATGGAGCATTGTCCTGCATGAAAATCATGTTTTTCTTGAACGATACCGACTTCTTCCTGTACCACTGCGTGAAGAAGTTATCTTTCAGAAACTGGCAGTAGGTCTGGGAGTTGAGCTTCACTCCATCCTCAACCTGAAAAGGTCCCACAAGTTCATCTTTGATGATCCCAGCCCATACCAGTACCCCACCTCCACCTTGTGGTGTCTGAGTCGGAGTGGAGCTCTCTGCCCTTTACTGATCCAGCCTCTGGCCCATCCATCTGATCCATCAAGAGTCACTCTCATTTCATCAGTCCATAAAACCTTTGAAGAGTCAGCCTTCAGATATTTCTTGGCCCAGTCTTGACGTTTTATCTTATGTTTCTTGTTCAGAGGTGGTCGTTTTTCAGCCTTCCTTACCTTGGCCATGTCCCTGAGTATCGCACACCTTGTGCTTTTTGTTACTCCAGTAATGTCGCAGCTCTGAAATATGACAAAACTGGTGGCAAATGGCATCTTGGCAGCTTCACGCCTGATTTTCCTCAATTCATGGGCAGTTATTTTGCGCCTTTTTTGCATCCTGTGATCGGACCGCGGAGACTGACATATGTCCCCCACAATCGCCCCCAGAATTATCTCTTGTCACTTACAAAACACCAGAGCTGGCGGGAGATCATCAGATTTCGTCATCTCAAAATATAAATGTGAAACTTTCTAAGACACTGGCACATAAAAAGCAAGAGTCACATTGTGTAGATCTGACAGATGGAGGATGTGACTGATCCGCCGTTAGATGCAGAGATAATTAATGGACATGAGCGCCAGTGCCGTCTGCTTACAGAATGGGGAGCGCCGAGCGGGAAAACCGCGCCAGTAACCTGCACCGCAGTATGGGATCAACAGCGCGGCTCTTTGTAACCGGGGAAATGCAACAGATATTCTAAGAAAAGATAGAGAGATAAACAGATAGATGATAGATATATGGTAGATAGATAACACTGGTCAACAACATTTTTGGTGCCAAAGATATTTCATCGAATTTAGGGTATTTTTGGGGTGCTGATTCTGAATATGTCATCAGTTTTGCCAGATTGGCTCAAGTTTTTGACATTTTTGGTATCTTATTTATAGCACTTGTTGGTAAATGTGACGCATCATCTCATTAATTTCTTTGGATTAGTACTTGAACTGAGCAGTTCTCAATATAGTTTTGTGTTAATTAGTGTTCTAAAAGTTTGTTCATAGCTTGATTTTTGCACTAACTTTATGTTGTTGTCTGTTTTCCAGTGAAAAGCATGAACTCATCAAGAAGAAGTTGTCTTAACGATCCAGACTCATTCTGTTACATTTGTGGTGAATACACACTGCCAAAACATAGAAGAAACATATATTAATACAATCGTCAGTAAATATATACACATATGGCGACTCGAAATCATATTATTATTACTTGGAGAACATAGAGTCAAAAATAGCCCAAAAAGAATAATATTATATCATATTTATTAGAAGTTCTATTTTGCATACAAGCACATACATAATACATGTGGAAAAGCTTCATATAAAAAGCAACAATTGTGACTAAATCCTAAATGCAACCAGTACATCAGGTACACAGAACAGGGCACAATGGTAATAATAATATAGTTTATATGTTGCAGCAAATAGTAGTAAACTCCATATAGGTACTAAGGTGCATGGCAATCAAACAAAGGTATTGGCATCTAACAATGATGTCCACAGCCAGACCATGCATGCATACATGCTTTGCAACATATAGGATGTAAAAAATAGAGATTAATTACCCATGAAAGTTCTGGTGAGCCCGTCTGGGTCCTGGATGTGTACCCCAACGCGCGTTTCGCGTATATGTATAACCGCTTCCTCAGGGGATTTAGTCACAATTGTTGCTTTTTATATGAAGCTTTTCCACATGTATTATGTATGTGCTTGTATGCAAAATAGAACTTCTAATAAATATGATATAATATTATTCTTTTTGGGCTATAGAAGAAACATAACAGACTTCGTAAAAAAAGTGTATTTTGCCTATTTTGGGGTTATGCTTGGGGACCAAGACAAGTTTTGGGCACCACACATAGTGTGCAAAGCATGTATCGAATTATTACGAAAATGGAGCAAAGGACAAAGAAAAAGCTTCAAATTTGGTGTTCCAATGGTGTGGAGAGAGCCAAAAAATCATCATGATGACTGTTATTTCTGGTAAACACAGGTACAGGCACATCTTCACAATGAGGGACAGGCCTTCTTGCAGATTCCATGTTACTCCCATTTTCGTTTCTTATGCTTATTGAATCCTTGCACTTGCACTGCACAGAAATAACAGTCATCATGATGATTTTTTGGCTCTCTCCACACCATTGGAACACCAAATTTGAAGCTTTTTCTTTGTCCTTTGCTCCATTTTCGTAATAATTCGATACATGCTTTGCACACTATGTGTGGTGCCCAAAACTTGTCTTGGTCCCCAAGCATAACCCCAAAATAGGCAAAATACACTTTTTTTACGAAGTCTGTTATGTTTCTTCTATGTTTTGGCAGTGTGTATTCACCACAAATGTAACAGAATGAGTCTGGATCGTTAAGACAACTTCTTCTTGATGAGTTCATGCTTTTCACTGGAAAACAGACAACAACATAAAGTTAGTGCAAAAATCAAGCTATGAACAAACTTTTAGAACACTAATTAACACAAAACTATATTGAGAACTGCTCAGTTCAAGTACTAATCCAAAGAAATTAATGAGATGATGCGTCGCATTTACCAACAAGTGCTATAAATAAGATACCAAAAATCTCAAAAACTTGAGCCAATCTGGCAAAACTGATGACATATTCAGAATCAGCACCCCAAAAATACCCTAAATTCATTAAAATATTTTGGACACCAGAAAAAAAATTTTTTTTTGTTGACCTGTGTAATAGATAGATAGATAGATAGATAGATAGATAGATAATAGATAGATAATAGATAGATGATAGAAAGATAGATGATAGATAGATAAATAGATAATAGATAGATGATAGATGGACAATAGATGGATAATAGATGGATAGATAGATAATAAATAAATAGATGATAAATAATAGATAGATAATAGATAGATAGATCGATAGATAATAGATAGATAGATAATAAATAGATAATAGATAGATGATAGAAAGATAGATGATATATGGATAAATAGATAATAGATAGATGATAGATGGATAATAGATGGATAATAGATGGATAGATAGATAGATAGATAGATAATAAATAGATAATAGATAGATAGTAGATAGATAGATAATAAATAGATAATAGATAGATAATAGATAGATGATAGATAGATAGATAATAGATAGATGATAGATAGATAGATAGATAGATAATAGATGGATAATAGATGGATAGATAGATAGATAGATAGATAGATAGATAATAAATAAATAGATGATAGATAGATAATAGATAGATAGATAGATAGATAAATAGATAGATAGTAGATAGATAGATAATAAATAGATAATAGATAGATAATAGATAGATGATAGATAGATAGATAATAGATAGATGATAGATAGATAATATATAGAAAGATAATTGATAGATAAATGGATAGATACAGTTTTCCCACCTACAAAGAATGGAGAGGTCTGTAATTTTTATCGTAGATACAGTTGTGTGAAAAAGTGTTTACCCCTTCCTGGTTTCCTATTCTTTTGCATGTTTGGCACTTAAATGTTGCCTATCACCAAACAAATGTAAATATTGGACAAAGATAACACGAGTAATTGCAGAATGCAGTTTATAAATGAAGGTCTTTATTATTAAGGGAAAAAGAAATCCAAACCTACAGGGTCCTGTGTGGAAAAGTGATTGCCCCTAAACCTAATAATAAATAATAATAATAATAATCTTTATTTATATAGCGCCAACATATTCCGCAGCGCTTTACAGTTTAACAGTTTCAAACACAACAGTCATAAGTAACAACGTTAACAATACAGTAATAAAGCACAATAAGACAAAATAAGACGACCCTGCTGGTGAGAGCTTACAATCTACAATGAGGTGGGGAGATACAAAGCACAGGTGTGTATTTACAATGGTGTATTTACCATTAATAACTAGTTGGGCCCGTAGCAGCAACAACTGCAATACAGTGTTTGCAATAACTGTCAGTGAGTCTTTTACAACGCTCTGGAGGAATTTCGGCCACTCATCTTTACAGAATTGCTGTAATTCATCTACATTGAAGCTTTCCAAGCATAAACCGCCTTTTTAAGGTCATGCCTCAGCATCTCAAATGGATTAATGTCAGGACTTTGACTAGGCCACTCCAAAGGTTTCATTTTATTTCTCTTAAGTCATTCGGAGGTGGACTTGCTGGTGTGTTTTGGATAATTGTCCTGCTGCATAACCCAAGTGCGCTTCAGCTAGACTATTTTTTGGTAGACAGCAGAATTCATGCTTTCATTTACCACAGCAAGTCTTCCAGCAAAACAGCCCAAGATCATCACACTACCTCCACCATAGTTTACTGTTGGTATGATGTTCCTTTTTTGAAATGCTGTGTTACTTCTCCGTCAGGTGTAATGGGACATACACCTTCCAAAAAGTTAAACTTTTGTTTCGTTGGTACACAGAGTATTCTCCCAAAAGTCTTGGAGATCATCAAGATGTTTTCTCGCAAAACTGAGATGAGTCTTCATGTTCATATTGCTCAGCATTGGTTTTCGTCTTAGAACTCTGCCGTGCAGGCCATTTTTGCCCAGTCTCTTTCTTATGGTGGAGTCATGAACACTGACTTTAGCAGAGGCAAGTGATAACTGCAGTTGGTTAGATATTGTTTGGGGTCTTTTGTGACCTCTTGGATGAGTCGTTGCTATGTTTTTGCTGTAATTTTGTTTGATTGGCCAGTTTTGGGAAGGTTAACCACTGTTCCATGTGTTCGCAATTTGTGGATAATGGCTCTCACTGTGGTTCACTTGAGTCCCAAAGTTTTATAAATGGCTGTATAATCATTTCCAAACTGATAGATCTCAATTACTTTGCTTCTCATGTGTTCCAGAATTTCTTTGGATTGCTGTCTAGCTTTTGAGGATCTTTTGGTGTACATCACTTTGTCAGGCATGTCCTATTTAAGTGATTTCTTTATTGAGAACAGGTGTGGCAGTAATCCGGCCTGAGTGTGGACAGGGAATGTGAACTCAGCTTCCCAAAAATGTGATAACCCACAGTTTATTTATGTTTTAAGGGGGGCAAACACTTTATCACACAGGACCCTGTAGGTTTAGATTCTTCCTTTTTCCCTTAACAATAAAGACCTTAATTTAGAAACTGCATTCTGTGATTACATCTATTATATTTGTCTAATATTTACATTTGTTTGGTGATCTGAAACATTTAAGTGTGACAAACATGTAACAGAATAGGAAATCGGGAAGGAGTAAACACTTTTTCACACAACTGTACACTTCAACTGTGAGAGACAGAATCTAAAAAAATCCAGAAAATCACATTGTAGGATTTTTACGTAATTAATTTGCATTTTATTGCATGAAATAAGTATTTGATACAATAGAAAAACAGAACTTAATGTTTGGTCCAGAAACCTTTGTTTGCAGTTATAGAGATCAGACATTTCCTGTGGTTCCTGACCAGGTTTGCACACACTGCAGCAGGGATATTGGCCCCCTCCTCAGTGCAGATCTTCTCCAGATCTTTCAGGGTTTGCAGGTATGACTTGGCAACATTGAGTTTCAGCTTTCAGTCCACTCCAGGACCTTGAAAAGCATCTTACGGAGTGACTCCTTAGTTGTCCTGGCTATGTGTTTCGGGTCTTTGTCATGCTGGAAGACCGGGCCACGACCCATCTTCAATGCTCTTACTGAGGGAAGTAGGTTGTTGGCCAAAATCTCACGATACATGACCCCATCCATCCTCCCTTCTATATGGTGAAGTCGTCCTGTTCCCTTTGCAGAAAAGTACCCCCAAATTATGATGTTTCCCCCATCATGCTTCACGGTTGGGTCGGTGATCTTGGGGTTGAACTCATCCTTCTTCTTCCTCCAAACATGGCGAGTGGAACTGATACCAAAAAGTTCTATTTTGGTCTCCTCTGACCACATGACCTTCTCCCATGCCTCTTCTGGATCATCCAGATGGTCATTGGCGATCTTCAGACGGGCCTGGACATGTGCTGGCGTGCAGGAGTTTAATCCATGATGGCGCAGTTTGTTATTAACGGTAATGTTTGAGACTGTGGTCTCAGCTCTCTTCAGGACATTGACCAGTTCCTTTCGTGTAGTTGTGGGCTGATTCCTGACAATTCTCAGAATCATCTTTGCCCCTTGAGGTGAGATCTTGCATGGAGCCCCAGACCGAGGAAGGTTGACAGTCATCTTGTGTTTCTTCCATTCTCTAATAATTGGTCCAACAGTTGTTGTCTTGTCACCAAGCTGCTTGCCTATTGTCCTGTAGCCTATCCCAGCCTTGTGCAGGTCTACAATTCTGTCCCTGGTGTCCGTAGACAGCTATTTGGTCTTGGCCATGGTGGAGAGGTTGAAGTGTGATTGATTGTGTGGACAGGTGTCTTTTTATACAGGTAACGAGGTCAAACAGGTGCAATTAATCCAGGTAATGAGTGCAGAGTAGGAGGCTTCTTACAGAAACACTAACAGGTCTGTGAGAGCAGAATTCTCGCTGGTCGGTCGGTGATCAACTACTTATTTCATGCAATAAAATGCAAATGAATGATGTAACAATCCTACAATGTGATTCTCTGGATTTTACTTTTAGATTGTTTGTCTCACAGGTGGAGTACCTACGATAACGATAAAAATTACAGATCTCTGCATTCTTTGTAGGTGGGAAAACTCGCAAAGTCGGCCGAGGATCAAACACTTATTTTCCCCACTGTAGATAGATGACACAGGTCTGAAAACTATTTTTTTTCAGGTGCCAAGATTTTTTAAACGGATTTCGGGTATTTTGCTGAATTTTAAAATCCCATTCCTTTTGTTGAATTGGTTCTAGTTTTTGACATAATTCATCCATGAACATAATGCGACTTGTGCGCGATAACAGATACAATAGCTTTGGACCCTTTAACAGGATCGTATGTAATTAAATATCACATATAATTATTTTGTATTACAATTTGAAGGCTTAGAATGCATAAAAGCCATTTTTTGAAGCCAGAATTCAACTGTAAGTAATTAACTATTAAATACCTCACTAAAGCTAATCTGACAAAATCAAATACATATAAGAGATAGATAGATAATAGATGATAGATAGATAGAAAGATAGATAGATACAGTAGATAGATAGATAGATAGATAGATAATAGATAATACATAGATAGATGATAGATAGATAATAGACAGATAGATAATAGATGATAGATAGATGATAGATAGATGATAGATAGATAGATAGATAGATAGATAGATAGATAGATAGATAGATAGATAGATAGATAGATATAGATGATAGATAGATAGATAGATAGATAGATAGATAGATAGATAGATAGATAGATAGATAGATAATAGATGATAGATAGATAGATATAGATAGATAGATAGATAGATAGATAGATAGATAGATAGATAGATAATACATGATAGATAATAGATGATAGATAGATAGATAGATAGATAGATAGATAGATAGATAGATAGATAGATAGATAGATAGATAATAGATGATAGATAGATAGATAGATGATAGATAGATAGATAGATAGATAGATAGATAGATAGATAGTAGATAGATAGATAGATGATAGATAGATACATTTGGACACCTTAAACTACTCCAAAAAGGGCAAACTAAAAAGAAAGACAGAATAACATATAAAACAGACTTCAGGAAAGGTGGAAATAGACAGATGAATGTGATCTAAACAAAAGAAAAATTCCATAAACAGGACAAAAAAAATCAGGAGCAAATGCAATAATGAACTGGACCCTTTTTATTTCAGTTACACACAATTTTTATACTCTTTGGTTTCTGTCTAAGAATTAGAAAATTCTTGCTCTGAGTGTAAGGTCATGTAGTAGCTATTATCTGCAGTCCCATGTAACACCACCAATAACACAGTGATATCTCCTTGAGTACAGATAATGTAGTAGATGCCACCTGCAGTCCTATGTAACACCACAGATAACACAGTGATAACTCTCTGAGTACAGATAATGTAGTAGATGTCACCTGCAGTCCTATGTAACACCACAGATAACACAGTGATAACTCTCTGAGTACAGATAACATAGTAGATGTCACCTGCAGTCCTATGTAACACCACAGATAACGGAGATAACTCTCTGAGTACAGATAATGTAGTAGATGTCACCTGCAGTCCTATGTAACACCACTGATAACAGTGATAACTCTCTGAGTACAGATAATGTAGTAGATGTCACCTGCAGTCCTATGTAACACCACAGATAACACAGTGATAGCTCTCTGAGTAGAGATAATGTAGTAGATGTCTCCTGCAGTCCTATGTAACACCACAGATAACACAGTGATAACTCTCTGAGTACAGATAATGTAGTAGATGTCACCTGCAGTCCTATGTAACACCACAGATAACACAGTGATAGCTCTCTGAGTAGAGATAATGTAGTAGATGTCACCTGCAGTCCTATGTAACACCACAGATAACACAGTGATAACTCTCTGAGTACAGATAATGTAGTAGATGTCACCTGCAGTCCTATGTAACACCACAGATAACACAGTGATAACTCTCTGAGTACAGATAATGTAGTAGATGCCACGGGCAGTCCTATGTAACACCCTACATATTGATATGCTGTACTTGTACATATTGGTGTAGCGGGTGGCTGGTAGGCTGCACACCTCTCCACTGTAGGATGGGGGGTGAATACTTATGCTAATGAGGGGCGCCTCCGGCCGCAGAGCCCTTATCTCGGAGACAGCACCGCACTCCTGTAACAAGATTTGCTTTTTCATCTGCACAGATGTTGATGTGAAATATTAATTCCAGTCTCTTCCGGTGAGACGCGATTCTCGTTCTGCCGCCGGTTGCTCTCCGCGCCGCTCCCTCTCCGCTATCTCTCGTCACCACCAAGGAGATTATTTTTTAAAAACATCTATGTCATTTCTGAATTCGCCCGGAGCGAGAACAAGTCCTTTATGCAAATGGGTTTTTCTAATGGCAGATTTGCGTTTTCGGTCCTCGAGTAAATATCACGGAAACATCTGTAGCCCGAGGTGGAGCTGCTCCTTATCCGCACATTTAGGAAAGGAGAAGAAAAAGAACCAGAAACCAATCGGCCATAATTAATCAGCGCCTACGAAAGATACGACGCGTCCTCGAAGAACACGCGGAAAGGTGAAAAAGAAAACATTTTATAAAAGGTGTGGACTTACCGCCCCGGGGCAAGAACGTATCGAGAGCGAGAATCCTGGAGAAAGAAAAGTATAATGTGTCAGTCCCCGAGAAACTGCCACTGCGAGCAACATAAATGTGCGGATTCCGCATAAATACTGATACAATTATCAGCAAAGACAGGAACTCTGCGATCAGCACTGACTGTGACCATCACAGGACGTGACCGCAGGGGCAACCCCCACCATGGCTGCGGCAGAGGCACAAATACCTGCGCCCTACTAATATATACACAAAACCTCATTGTAGTAAAAAAAAACAAATACTCCCCAGGGGTTCAAAGAAAAGAGTATAAAGCAATGTACAGTAGTCTGCAAGGGTTTTAGGCAGGTGAAGAACAAAATGTTCCAAGTGACAAGCTTCCAGTCATAGAAGGGTTAATAATTTTAATCAATTAAAATGAACTAAGAAAAGAGAAATGTAAATCCAATCATTGCAGTTACGTCCATATATATTTGGACAGAGACAACATTTTTCTAATTTTGCTCCAAACAAAAAGAAAAACACCTCCGCACTGCTGCTGTCAGTTAGACTCTAATACCTCTGCCTTGCTAAACTGTGTAGCCGCAATGTCGCCCTTCAATGATTAACCGGGTGCTGCATCCACAAAAACAGTCATCATAAATCAGTCCAAAGATAAAAAACTGGAGCGCACTCACCGGTATTCAGGTGTCAAACTTTATTCGGACATAACGTAGTGCAGCAGGGAGGGATGTAGATGCAGATGGACGACAGCCGTTTCGTGCACAAGGCACTTCAACAGGTCCCTCCATCAGTGTCTGGTGATCCCTGTCTCCTCCATCATCAGTATCTGGTGATCCCTGTCTCCTCCATCATCAGTATCTGGTGATCCCCGTCTCCTCCATCCTCCTGGTGTGACAGGTGTGACTTGTGTGACTGGTTTGGCTGGTGTGACTGGTGTGGCAGGTGTGGCTGGTGTGACAGGTGTGACTGGTGTGACTTGTGTGACAGGTGTGACTGGTGTGGCTGGTGTGGCAGGTGTGACTTGTGTGACTGGTGTGGCAGGTGTGGCTGGTGTGACAGGTGTGACTGGTGTGGCTGGTGTGGCTGGTGTGACTTGTGTGACTGGTGTGGCAGGTGTGACTAGTGTCACTGGTGTGGCAGGTGTGACTGGTGTGGCTGGTGTGGCTGGTGTGACTTGTGTGACTGGTGTGGCAGGTGTGACTGGTGTGACTGGTGTGGCTGGTGTGACTGGTGTAGCAGGTGTGGCTGGTGTGACTGGTCTGGGTGGTGTGACTAGCATGGCCGGTGTGACTGGTGTGGCAGGTGTGGCTGGTGTGACTGGTGTGGCAGGCGTGGCTGGTGTGACTGGCGTGGCTGGTGTGACTGGGGTGACTGGTGTGGCTAGTGTAGCTGGTGTGACTGGTGTGGCTGGTGTGGCAGGTGTGACTGGTGTGGCAGGCGTAGCTGGTGTGACTGGCATGGCTGGTTTGACTGGTGTAGCTGGTGTGGCTGGTGTGGCAGGTGTGACTGGTGTGGCTGGAGTGACTGGTGTAGCTGGTGTGACTGGTGTAGCTGGTGTGACTGGTGTGGCTGGTGTGATTGGTGTGGCTGGTGTGGCTCGTGTAGCTGGTGTGACTGGTGTGGCTGGTGTGACTCTGGTGTGGCAGGCGTAGCTGGTGTGACTGGTGTGGCTGGTGTGACTGGCGTGGCTGGTGTAGCTGGTGTGACTGGTGTGGCTGGTGTGATTGGTGTGGCAGGCATGGCTGGTGTGACTGGTGTGGCTGGTGTGGCTGGTTGTACCCCAAACTCTGGCATATGCGGGGGAATGTTGTGTCTGCATGGACCGCAGAAGGGATTGACGGTCAGCCATGCGGACTGCAGATGTTTGCTCAATGAAATCTTTGCAGAGCAGGTAGTAGAGCTTGTATGGTAGTAAGACAATTTGGACTCCCTTTTGGAGCTGGAGAAAATTCCTTTCCCCATTTTACTTTTATAACAAGGGTGTAATAGCGTGGCTATCCAATATTCATCATTTGCTTCATGTTAACGATACACCAGTCCTACAAGCATCGCAGCATACAGCTTGCTATGCCTGCCGACTTATAGCCTCTTTGTTCCATTTCTGTAACTCTACTGCATTGGTTTCTTGTCATGGCCAGTATCATAGTCATCATCATTAGCGCTCATTCTGCCTTATCTCCTTCCTGCGTCAAGTCCATGACCTCATCCACTTCAACCTGATGCTGCTCTTCCTCCTTTAAATACTGCAGCATGTGACATGGACCATGAGGGTCCCCATTAAACACTAAGGGCTTCAGTAGGTGACACAGTCACACACCCCTCATTGGCTGTCCAAGTTGGATCACAACTTGACCCATTTGACTGCAGCATGATGTCGTCCGTCACTTCTTTACGGTGTTTATCAAAATGCAGCAACATATACAGTGCTAAATTCCAGCAGGCTGCAATGTTGCAGCTCAGTTAGTCTCTGGCAGCCCTTTTTTTTCACAAAGCCAGTAGGGCGTGCTTTGCCACATAAGAAATATTGAAATGTGCTGAACATTTTTGGCCACAGTCGCCACCTTTCTAAAGTGTGTATATGTGCAAAAAGAAATCTTGCACTATTAAATTCAGGACGTGGCCATGCATAGAGCGTGGCTTATTTTGCCAGACCAGTAGGCAGTCAGAATGTTCCTGAAATTGTCGCTCACCAGTTTCAGTTTATGGGGAGCCAGTGAGTCGCCTCTTGATGCACAGCAGCAAATCTTCCACCAAGTGGCTTTTCTCCATCAGGCTTTCAATACTGCTTGGTAACACTTTGCCTTGCATTAGCGAAAAGAACGAGGGCGCTGTGTAATCAACATCATCTCCTTGTCAGCCCTGCCTGGATCCCAGGTTTTGTCCAACACAGAATCATCATCATCATCCTCTTCCCTGATTCGGCTGACAGGTGCCTCTGTGTGTGAAATGGCCAATGCTCCTTTCCCCCGACTGATTCCCACCCTGAGGTTTCTCCTGGCTCAGAGTGTTACTACAGGTCGGCTCGCAGAGCTGGGACACAGTGCTGTCCATCTCCTCTGGTACCATGTCCTCCAAGAACAAAGGCTGACTATTCATGTCTTCCAATGTACCAACTGAAAGAAGTTTTTCTGGTGTAGTATGTTCCTTTGACCTGGTGGTGCTGAGGGTCAGGGTATTTTGGGCAAAATAGAAACAGCAGAATTTCCAATCTGTGTACAACATTATCTATTTTGGTGGCGGTGTAGGTGGACTGAGCAGAATGCTGAATCTAGATGATGGTGTCGCTGTCAGAGGCTACATCATCCTGCTATGACTGAGATGAGTGATGGGATATGTAATCCCTTACGTCCTCTTCTTCCTCCGTGCTAATGCACTTGTCAGACTTTACAAAGAAGTCCAAATGTGACTTGTGTTTGGTTCTACTTCAGCACTGCCGGTGCTACTAGTGGCAACCACAATTCATATCCATGATATTAGGTTCTTTTTCTATCCCCCTGCCATGTCCATTGACCACGCCATGCTTGGGTTTAGCAAACATTTTGGACAAAAGTGTTTAACATTAATTTGTTTCTAAACTTTGCTAAATTTAACCAATGTTTGATTTACATTTTGACATCGGGGAAAAAAAAGCTTCACTAATAAAAAAGATTGCTGCGTAAGTCCAGGCACGGAAAGTAATTTGTGGCTACAACCAGTTGTATTGTGGCACCTACGATTGTTCAATGTGACTGGTCAAACAGGTGCAAACCCTGAACCTTTGTCTTTTTAACCCCTTCATGACGGAGCCCTTTTTCATTTTTGCGTTTTTGTTTTTCGCTCCCCTGCTTCCCAGAGCCATAACTTTTTTATTTTTCCGTCAATATGGCCATGTGAGAGCTTGGTTTTTGTGGGACGAGTTGTACTTTTGAACATCTCCATTGGTTTTACCATGTCTTGTACTAGAAAACGGGAAAAAAATTCCAAGTGTGGTGAAATTGCAAAAAAAGTGCAATCCCACACTTGTTTTTGTTTGTTTTTTTTGCTAGGTTCACTAAATGCTAAAACTGACCCGCCATTATGATTCTCCAGGTCATTACGAGTTCATAGACACCAAATATGTCTAGGTTATTTTTTTATCTAAGTAGTGAAAAAAATTCCAAATTTTGCTAAAAAAAAATAAAAATTGTGCAATTTTCCAATACCCATAGCGTCTCCATTTTTCGGGATCTCGGATGGGGTGAGGGCTTATTTTTTGCACACCGAGCTGATGTATTAAATGATACCATTTTGGTGCAGATACGTTCTTTTGATCTCCCGTTATTGGATTTTAATGCAATGTCGCAGCGACCAAAAAAACGTAATTCTGGAATTTTGATTTTTTTTCTCGCTACGCCGTTTAGCGATCAGGTTAATCCTTTTTTTATTGATAGATCGGGCGATTCTGAACGCGGCGATACCAAATATGTGTACGTTTGATTTTTTTATTGTTTTATTTTGAATGGGGTGAAAGGGGGAGACACAGGATGCGCCATACTAGTACGTGCATGTCGAGAAGGGGTTAATAATGACATTCAATCAAAAAGAAAAGTATTAATGAAACCTAAAATGTTCGTGTGCGAAGTTGCTCCTGTCCCTACACAGTCCAGGCATAAAATGGCGCACTATGGGCAACCCCTATGTTTTATACCATCTGTGATAGCCCCCTGATTGGTAGGTCTACACCACATGATCGTATTGGTGCCGGGCATTATGGGGACGTGCACGCTGCTGTGTCAGATGCCATTATCCCGCGCCCTGATTGTGCATCATTTGTGAAATGGCGTTGGACATTTGTTTTTGCTGATCCTCACAAATCGAATTGAAGATTGTTCGAATTCTAATGGAACTGCGCATTTCAGGAAATGAATTAAAATTTGAAACTTTGCGGATAGATATGCCCATCTCAAACAGTAGCAAAATAATACTGCGATACAGTGCTCAGATATAATACCAGCACCCAGAACCCAAGTAATAATATTGCCTTAAAGAGATCAATACAACTACCATAACCTGTCCTGCTAATGCCGCCATACACAGATTACACCATAGAATGCCTCAATAATGGCGCCATTTAGTGGTCAGATAGCGCCGCCATGCAATTCTCAAATATAACATTGTATAACAGTACCGAAGAAAACTCTAGCACTGGTATAGGGAGTTTTTTACACAGCAGCCATAAAGTGCTTTACTTATACCACCGGACAAAGATGGCGCCACACAAGGCATAAATAAGGGTGTCACATATAGTGGCGAAATGATAACGCTATACATATAACACCACCACCCAAAACCCATGTAATGCTGCTATAGAGAGGTCAGTACAGAGTTACCGTGCAAAGATCTGCCATGTAGCATTATAGAAAGCTGAAATCAGGATGACAGTTAGTGGCCAAATAAAACTGCCATACAGTGCTCAAATATAAAACTGCCATACAAAACCCAAATAATGCTGCCATACAGTGCTCAAATATAAAGCCACCATACAAAACCCAAATAAGGCTGCCATACAGTGCTCAAATTTAAAACCACCATACAAAATCCAAATAATGCTGCCATACAGTGCTCAAATATAAAACCGCCATACAAAACCCAAATAATGGTGCCATAGACTGCTCAAATATAAAGCCACAATACAAAACCCAAATAATGCTGCCATACAGTGCTCATATAAAAAACCGCCATACAAAACCAAAATAATGCCGCAGCAGAGCACTCAGGACGATATTATTATTATTATTCATTTATAAAGCACCATTGATTCCATGGTGCTGTACATGAGAAGGGGTGACATACAAATTACAGATATCACTTACAGTAAACTAACAATGACAGACTGATACAGAGGGGCGAGGACCCTGCCCTTGTGGAATTACATTCTGCAGGATTATGGGGAAGGAGACAATAAGTTGAGGGTTGCAGGAGCTCCGGTGTTGGTGAAGTGGTAGCTCCGGTGTTGGTGAGGCGGTAGCTCCGGTAGTGGTGAGGAGGCAGCGGGGTCAGTGCAGGCTGTAGGCTTTCCTGAAGAGGTGAGTTTTCAGGTTCCGTCTGAAGGATCCAAATGTGGTTGATAGTCGGACGTGTTGGAGCAAAGAATTCCAGAGGATGGGGGATATTCTGGAGAAGTCTTGGAGGCGGTTGGGTGGGGAGTGAATAAGTGTGGAGGAGAGAAGGAGGTCTTGGGAGGACCGGAGATTACGTGAGGGAAGATATCGGGAGATTAGTTCAGAGATATATAGAGGAGACAGGTTATGGATGGCTTTGTAGGTCAGTATTAGTAATTTGAACTGGATACTCTGAGGGAATGGGAGCCAGTGAAAATATTTGCAGAGGGGAGAAGCGGAGGAGTAGCGAGGAGAGAGATGAATTAGTCAGGCAGCAGAGTTAAGGATGGACTGGAGAGGTGCAAGGGTGTTAGCAGGGAGGCCACAGAAAAGGATGTTGCAATAGTCGAGGCGGGAGATGATGAGGGCATGGACAAACTGTAATAATTATAGGGGATAACTCAGGAGATTCTTTGAGTGGAACAAGACAACTACAGGACACAGTTTTATAAGTGGTAAAGTCTATATTATAACACGGTGATTAAAACAGGTGCAGAGAGAAACTCAAGTCCACAACACTTGGTGTAAATATTAAACGCAGCTTAACAGTCTATAGGGAACTTCAGAGGAAAATGCAATCATGCAGAAAGGCTAAGAAGCACAGTTATTCTTGAGGATACTTGACACGAATAAGTCCTTGTTTTAGTCCAAACACAGATAGATATGCTTATAAGGCAGTTCAAGCAATGTCTTATCTCAACCAGGAAGGCCTGGGTGATAATCTCAGGTTTAAGCAGAGCAGCAACAGCTTACATGTCCAGCAAATGCAGATGGGAGTAAACACGAGCAGCAGATGAAGGAGGATTACTGAAAACTGGTGTATGCAGCAGGAACTCAGAGCAGAGTAGCAGGATCACCATACAGGTTCACAGGAGCAGGTATATAGCCAGGGAGTCACCAGAGTCAGGAGCTGGATGCAAGGCAGAATACTCTAGCACAGACTGAAGGCTGGGGTGGAGTTTTATAGCAGGAAGACACAGTGCACATGAGACCAAAGACGCCATCTTGGAAAAGGGCAGTGATGCACAAAAGGTAAAAAATGTTCAGAGTCGTGACATTACTCCCTCCTTAGAAGTGGCCTCAGGACAATCCTGGACCTGGTTTCTCAGGGAATCTCTGATGAAAACGAGAAATCTTCTGTTGGGCATTGATCTTTTCCACAGGTTCCCAAGAGTCTTCCTCAGGGGGATATCCCTGCCATCTTATCAGATATTGGAGCCGATTCCTGCGAATCCTGGAATCAATAATTTCCTCCACCACAAATTGTTCTTGCCCATCAATCACCACAGGCTGCGGAGGTGGCACAACACATCCCTGGAAAGTATTAGGAGATACAGACTTTAGTAAAGATACATGAAAAACTGGGTGTACCTTCATAGTCCTAGGCAGCTTCAGCCGGCAGGCCACAGAGCTCACAATACCTTTGATCTTGAAAGGGCCAATGAATTTCTGTCCAAGTTTTTGTGAAGAAACGTTTAACTTCAGATTCTTAGTTGCTAACCGCACAAAATCTCCTACCTTGAACATGGGTGCAGGTTTACGGAATCTATCAGCAGATCTCTTATAACGTTCTTGAGCTGTGGTCAGGGATTCCTTCAGAACCTCCAGATTTTGCCTCATCGCAGTCAGCCTTTCCTCCACTGCCGGAACCGGAGAATTAATTGGAGACCTAGGTAAGATACACGGATGATAACCCAGATTGGCAAAGAAAGGTGTAAATTTAGTGGAGGCGCTCTGAGAATTGTTATATGAAAATTCGGCTAACGGCAGCAACTCCAACCAATCATCCTGGAGATGGCTGACATAGCATCCTAGATATTGTTCCAGCGTCTGGTTGGTCCGCTCAGTCTGACCATTTGTCTGGGGATGGTAAGCAGAAGAGAGACAGACATTAATATTGAGTGCAGAGCAAAACCCCTTCCAGAATCTTGAAGTGAACTCTACTCCACGGTCAGAGATGATCTCATCCGGAACCCCGTGCAACCGAAAGACATTCTGTATAACCAAGTTCACTGTATCTTTAGCTGAGGGGAGGCCGGTGCACGGAACAAAATGAGCAGCTTTAGTCAGGCAATCAACTACCACCATGATTGTATTCATGCCCCCCGATGTAGGCAGCTCCACAATAAAGTCCATTGATATAGACCCCCAAGGGCGGGACGGAACAGGTAATGGTTGTAGAAGACCTGTAGGTGCCACATGAGGAGTCTTGTAATGAGCACATACCTCGCAAGAGAGAACATAGTCCTTGGTATCCTTCAGGCAAGTTGGCCACCAGAAGAATCGGCTCAGGAACTCTTGTGTCTTCTGTACCCCCCTGTGACCAGCCAACTTGGAGTCATGTACCAACTTGAGGATCTGCAGACGGATGACCTCAGGGACGTAGATACGTCGATCTCTGAATCACATGCCACCCTTAACCCTAGAACGCGTACCTGGGACCTCGCAGGCCTGCTAGGTTAATTGATTCCTATTTTCTGCAAGATTACTTTAGTTAGAATTCTGAAACTCTCGGTATTCCTCAGGTATATAGTTGTTAGTAATTTCCAGTTGTTCATATATTTTTATGTTACAGGCATTTCGGTATAACAACTCTTTTTTGGGAATACCCCATATTCACATACCTGGGGCCTTTTAGGCCTGTACTAGGTTTACATGTGATTACAAGAAATGGTTTCTGTAAATATTTTTTTAAATTATATTGTAGATGAGGTAGTTTTGTGTACTAGCTTAGAAGGAAAACGTATCGCTTCAGTAAAATAAAAAAACATGGAAAAATATAACAAACGAGGAACTGTATACTTATATTGCCCTTATAGTGAAACTCATACAGAATTCCATGCCAACAGGAAGGACAAGAGATGTCTATTCTTGATGGAACTTTGCTATGTACTTTTAATGCCTACCATGATGGAGCGAAGCAACACAAAATGCTTGCCAAGGCAAACTACGGAAGCTATGATCCGATGTGGTATAGATTTTCAGGAACATCCAGAGCCAAGAGAAAAAAAAATAAAGCGTTGTTATATTTGTCCAGGAAAGGAAATCTGAGTGTATCTGTACGCTCCTTAGCTGGGGTCACCAGGAGGTCAGATCCATTACGGATCCCCTCCTGGCGGACCCCAGCACCGCTAGTGGGAATGCATCCTTACTTTGCAATTTCAAATAAACTTTGAAAAGTATTTTTATTTGAGTTATTCCATGTTATTTGCACACAGGCCTAAAAGGCCCCAGGTACATGAAAGTGTAGATTTCTATGGTTGCGCGTTCTAGGGAGACAAGATTAATATCCACAGGTGGGTTGGCCAGAAATACATCACTGTCATAAGCCTCCCTGCACTCCTTCCACAAGTCCTGATCGTGGATAACGCCGATGAAATTGGCATCAGATAGAATGGTCTTGGACGGGGCTCCAGGTACGGAATCCGCAGCATGGATTCGGGATAAAGCATCAGCCTTCCCATTACGAGAACCTGGACGGTACGAGATAACAAAGTTAAATTGATTTAAAAATAAGTTCCAACGAGCCTGACGAGGAGAAAGACATCTAGTGGATGTAAGGAACTCTAAATTGCGATGGTCAGTTAGCACTATGATCTGTTGTGCAGCTCCTTGCAGATGATGCCTCCATTCTTTGAAAGCCGCAATAATAGCCAGCAATTCCTTGTCTCCCACGTCGTAATTCTTCTCTGCTGAGGTTAGTCTATGGGAAAAGAAAGCACAAGGATGTAGCAGACCCTTCTCTCCAGTTCTTTGGGAGAGAATAGCCCCCAAAGCATTATCAGAAGTGTCCACCTCCACAATGAAAGGATGTGTTGGATCTGGGTGTATCAACAGCGGTGCTGAGGTGAAACAGTTAAGCCGATCAAAAGCTTCTTGAGCCTGTGATGACCACTTAAAGGGCTTTTCCTTCTTTGTCAAGGAAGTAATGAGACGGACAATATCAGAAAAATTTCGAATAAAGCGTCTGTAGAAATTTGCAAAACCAATAAAACGTTGGACCTCCTTAACGTTCTTGGGTACCGGCCAGTCAAGAATAGCCTGAATCTTACCAGATTCCATGTTCAGCCCCTGGGGAGAGATGATATAACCTAAGAACTGTATCTCAAAACGATGGAACTCGCATTTCTCCGGCTTAATATACAGATGGTTCTCTTTCAGACGTCTTAAAACAGTTTTGACATGTTCTTCATGTTCCTGTAGAGAGTCAGAAAAGATTAGTATATCGTCCAAATAGATCACCACAAACTGGTCCAACAAATCTCTGAAAATGTCATTAGCAAGGTGTTGAAACGTTGCAGGGGCGTTACAAAGCCCGAAGGGCATCACAAGATATTCAAAGTGTCCATACCGGCATCTGAATGCTGTCTTCCACTCATCCCCTGGACGAATATGCACCAAATTATAAGCCCCACGAAGATCCAGTTTAGAGAACACGTTAGCATGGTGGACTCTTTCCAGTAATTCGGGAATCAGAGGCAAAGGGTAACGGTTTTGTATAGTTACCTTATTAAGTTTCCAATAGTCAACACATGGTCTCAGGGTCCCATCCTTCTTTTTTACAAAAAATATAGCTGCCCCTGCTGGTGAGGAAGAAGGACGCATGAAGCCTTTGGCCAGATTTTCATCAATATACTCCTTTAAGGCTTGAAGCTCAGGTGCCGCCAAAGGGTATACGTTACCAAAAGGAATATCTGCCCCAGAAAGCAGCTCAATGGGACAGTCATAATGCCTGTGTGGTGGAAGATGATCTGCATTCTTCTTGTCACATATGTCAGAGAACTCTTTATATGCTGAAGGTAAAGTAAATACCTGTACATGTGGTTCCGTAGCTGTGGACTCAGGGACAGCTTCTGTTAACGCTGAGTAGCTCCTTGTTGGAAAGATAATCTCCTTGGTCTCCCAGTTGATAATTGGGTTCTGAGAACGCAACCAAGGAATGCCTAAAATCACAGGAAAATGAGGAGAAGAAATTAGCAAGAAAGAAAGTTGCTCTTGATGATTAGGCTCCAACAAAATTTCAAGGGGTACGGTCTCCTGATCCACAGGCCCAGAGATTAAAGGTGACCTATCCACTGTTTCCATGGTAATTGGAGAGGCTCTTTGCTGAATTTCAATACCATGTTCCTTGGCAAATGCGATATCCATGAAATTGCCACCTGCAGTGGCGTAACTACAAAGTTATGGGCCCCGGTGCGAACTTCCAAATGGGCCTCCCCCCCACCCCGGGTCCCCCCGCCTCAACCCCATCCACCCCCGCCCCCCCCCACCTTCCCCTAGATACGCCTTGGACTGTCGCAGGAATCTCCTGCACTGCAACATGGTGTTGGGTGCCAGCACAGCCCGCACAGTGGTATATCCAGCACAGTGGTATATACAGCACAGCCCGCACAGTGGTATATCCAGCACAGGGATATATACAGCAGAGCCCGCACAGGGATATATACAGCAGAGCCCGCACAGGGATATATACAGCAGAGCCCGCACAGGGATATATACAGCAGAGCCTGCACAGGGGTATATAGAGCACAGCCCGCACAGGGGTATATAGAGCACAGCCCGCACAGGGGTATATACAGCACAGCCCGCACAGGGATATATACAGCAGAGCCCGCACAGGGATATATACAGCACAGCCCGCACAGGGATATATACAGCAGAGCCCGCACAGGGGTATATACAGCACAGCCCGCACAGGGGTATATACAGCACAGCCCGCACAGGGGTATATACAGCAGAGCCCGCACAGGGATATATACAGCACAGCCCGCACAGGGATATATACAGCACAGCCCGCACAGGGATATATACAGCACAGCCCGCACAGGGATATATACAGCACAGCCCGCACAGGGGTATATAGAGCACAGCCCGCACAGGGATATATACAGCACAGCCCGCACAGGGATATATACAGCACAGCCCGCACAGGGGTATATACAGCACAGCCCTCACAGGGATATATACAGCACAGCCCGCACAGGGATGTATACAGCACAGCCCGCACAGGGATATATACAGCAGAGCCCGCACAGGGGTATATACAGCACAGCCCGCACAGGGGTATATACAGCACAGCCCGCACAGGGATATATACAGCAGAGCCCGCATAGGGATATATACAGCAGAGCCCGCACAGGGGTATATAGAGCACAGCCCGCACAGGGGTATATACAGCAGAGCCCGCACAGGGGTATATACAGCACAGCCCGCACAGGGGTATATACAGCACAGCCCGCACAGGGGTATATACAGCACAGCCCGCACAGGGATATATACAGCACAGCCCGCACAGGGATATATACAGCAGAGCCCGCACAGGGATATATACAGCAGAGCCCGCACAGGGGTATATAGAGCACAGCCCGCACAGAGATATATACAGCACAGCCCGCACAGGGATATATACAGCAGAGCCCGCACAGGGGTATATACAGCACAGCCCGCACAGGGGTATATACAGCACAGCTCGCACAGGGATATATACAGCACAGCCCGCACAGGGATATATACAGCAGAGCCCGCACAGGGATATATAGAGCACAGCCCGCACAGGGATATATACAGCAGAGCCCGCACAGGGATATATACAGCAGAGCCCGCACAGGGGTATATACAGCACAGCCCGCACAGGAGTATATAGAGCACAGCCTGCACAGGGATATATACAGCAGAGCCCGCACAGGGGTATATACAGCACAGCCCGCACAGGGGTATATAGAGCACAGCCCGCACAGGGATATATACAGCAGAGCCCGCACAGGGGTATATACAGCACAGCCCGCACAGGAGTATATAGAGCACAGCCTGCACAGGGATATATACAGCAGAGCCCGCACAGGGGTATATACAGCAGAGCCCGCACAGGGGTATATAGAGCACAGCCCGCACAGGGGTATATACAGCACAGCCTGCACAGGGGTATATAGAGCACAGCCCGCACAGGGGTATATACAGCAGAGCCCGCACAGGGATATATACAGCAGAGCCCGCACAGGGATATATACAGCACAGCCCGCACAGGGATATATACAGCAGAGGCCGCACAGGGATATATACAGCACAGCCCGCACAGGGGTATATACAGCACAGCCCGCACAGGGGTATATACAGCACAGCCCGCACAGGGATATATACAGCAGAGCCCGCACAGTGGTATATACAGCAGAGCCCGCACAGGGATATATACAGCAGAGCCCGCACAGGGATATATACAGCAGAGCCCGCACAGGGATATATACAGCACAGCCCGCACAGGGGTATATACAGCAGAGCCAGCACAGGGGTATATACAGCACAGCCAGCACAGGGGTATATACAGCACAGCCCGCACATCTCATCTCCCCCCCCCCCCCGATAATGGCCCCACAGTCCAGTTAAAAAGAAAAAAAAAAAACAACTCTCCTCACCTTTCCTTTTGCCCGCGCTGCTCCCGGCGGCTGCAGTCTGCCCAGGACACTGCAGGTGCGCGATGATATGACGTCATCGCGCACCCGCAGTGTACTGTCAGAGGCAGAGCGGGGAATGATGGGAGAGGGGGCGTCAGCAGACGCTCTCTCCTCCATCATTGCATTGAACTATACCGGTGTCATAGACGCCAATATAGTTAAATGCGGTGGCGGCGGCGGTGGCATTGGGTGGGGGGCGGGGGGGATACAGTGCAGCGGCCCACTACTGGCACCGGCTCTTCTGGCATTTGCCAGAAGTGCCCGATGGCCAGTCTGGCCCTGCACTGACCTGCCAACCTGGGGCCTCTGACCTGCGGGGCCCGGTCGCAATGGCGACCGCTGCGACCGCGGTAGTTACGCCCCTGGCCACCTGCACTAGAGTCAATCATAGCTGCACTGGAAATCCACTGTTCTGAACACAGGATCTTAATAGGGAGAGAACAGTGAGAGTTCTTTTCCTTCAGCTCCTTGGGGGAGAAGTCATAGAAAGTGAATGGAATACAGCGTTTAAAGGCAGGCTACATTCAGAGATGTCAGATTCATCATCACAGTTGTCATATTCTCCTACCGCTGCTAGCTCCTTGTTAGGCCGCTTGGGACACTTGGGACAGTTGAGTAAAAAGTGGTCAGACTGACCGCAGTAGAAACATAGACTTTCACGAAGGCGATGCTCCCGGCGCTCATTAATCACGTGCCTCTGAACGGAATCAATTTGCATGGGCACCTCCTCCACCTCCCGAGAGGTTTTACCTGCAGGCTCTTTGGAAGGAAGGGAAAAGTTAGAAATACGGTTATATGCAGCAAACTTCTCCTGCCTACGCTCAGTAAGGCGAATGTCTATGCGCACACAATGCTGTATAAATGTCTCTAGCTCTTGTGGTGACTCAGAGAGAGCTAGTTCATCTTTTACAATACTAGACAGACCCCTTTTAAAAATAGGCAATTGTGCATAACTGTCCCAATTGGTATCTACCACTAATCTCCTGAATTCAGTGGCATACTCAATAACAGAACATTTAGCCTGGTGTATAGACAATAAAGCAGATTCAGCGGTTGCACGGCGATTAGAATCATCAAACATTAATGCCATAGCGGCCAAGAAATCATCCAAGTTATTTAACCGTGGTTCACGAGACTCAATCATCGGATTCGCCCAGGCGTGCGCTCGTGAGGTCATCAGCATTATTACACACAATACTTTGGATCTATCAGTCGGAAAACGGTCAGCATGCACATCAAAATATAGCATACATTGATTCACAAAGCCACGAAATTTGTCACGATCACCATTAAATCTGAATGGGGGCAGCTTAGGTAGGCTAGCTGGTGGCGGTTGCCCAGAGGGTAAAGTCACTTGTGCAGCTATTTGCGTGCTTATGTCCTGAAAAGCCCGTCCATACTGGGACTCTATGCCAGCAAGTTTGTTTTCCTGGGCTGCCACGTGGGTGCTTAAGTCCTGCAAAGTTTGTCCAAACACTTGTTGATTGTGTTCAAAGCTTCCAAACTTCTTTTGCAGACCTTCCACATCTTTCTGCAGTGATCTAATTATGGAAAACACCTGCTCTAATCTGCGTTCTTCAGTCATTGTTCCAGCAGTCTCCTCTTTTCTGGCTAGAGTATCCTGTAATAATTATAGGGGATAACTCAGGAGACTCTATGCGTGGAACAAGACAACTACAGGACACAGTTTTATAAGTGGTAAAGTCTATATTATCACATGATGATTCAAACAGGTGCAGAGAGAAACTCAAGTCCACAACACTTGATGTAAATATTAAACGCAGCTTAGCAGTCTATAGGGAACTTCAGAGGAAAATGCAATCACGCAGAAAGTCTATGAAGCACAGTTATTCTCTAAGATACTTGACATGAATAAGTCCTTGTTTTAGTCCAAACACAGATAGATATGCTTATAAGGCAGTTCAAGCAATGTCTTGTCTCAACCAGGAAGGCCTGAGTGATAATCTCAGGTTTAAGCAGAGCAGCAACAGCTTACATGTCCAGCAAATGCAGATGGGAGTAAACACGAGCAGCAGATGAAGGAGGATTACTGGAAACTGGTGTATGCAGCAGGAACTCAGAGCAGAGTAACAGATCACCATACAGGTTCACAGGAGCAGGTATATAGCCAGGGAGTCACCAGAGTCAGGAGCTGGATGCAAGGCAGAATACTCTAGCACAGACTGAAGGCTGGGGTGGAGTTTTATAGCAGGAAGACACAGTGCACATGAGACCAAAGACGCCATCTTGGAAAAGGGCAGTAATGCACAAAAGGTAATAAAAATGTTCAGAGTCCTGACACAAACATTTTAGTAGATTGAGGGTTTAGGAAAGGACGGATTCTGGAAATATTTTTGACCTGGAGGCGACAGGAGGTGGAAAAAGCTTGGATGTGCGGGTTGAAGGACAGGGCAGAGTCATGGGTTACTCCGAGGCAGCGGACTTCCGGTCCGGGGGGAGCGTGAAGTTGTTAATGGTGATAGAAAGATCAGGTAAGGAAGATCTGTGAGATGGAGGAAAGATGATGAGTTCAGATTTGTCCACATTGAGTTTGAGGAAGCGAGAGGGGAAGAAGGAGGATTTGGTTGATAGACACTCTGGGATTCTGGACAGCAGGGAGGTGATGTCTGGGCCAGAAAGGTAGATCTGAGTGTCATCAGCATAAAGGTGGTACTGGAATCCATGCGACTTTATGAGTTGTCCAAGGCCAAGTGTATAGATTGAGAAGAGTAGGGGTCCTAGAACAGAGCTTTGGGTAACTCCAACAGAGAGAGGGTGGGATGAGGAGGTAGTGTGGGAGTGAGAGACACTGAACGTGCGGTTGGTAAGGTATGAGGAGATCCAGGATAGGGCGAGGTCTTTGATGCCAAAGGAGGAGAGGATCTGTAGTAGGAGGCAGTGGTCAACTGTGTCGAAAGCAGAGGACAGGTCTAGAAGGAGTGCCGCGCCCCAGAGTCCTGGTCGTTGCAGTACTGATGCTCCGCCACTAAGGGGAGCGATGGTACGTCTGATGGCACTAAAGGAGTTCACCTGACCAGGTATCACAGTCACACATTACACTTCACACTCCGGAGCAAAGGGTTCTATGTATTAGGCCACTCCTCACACTCTGGTAAAACTGGGGGTTGGATAGGAAGTTAGGGAGAAGCTGACTGGGTTTTGCCCAGGTAACATCTAGTGAGAGAAGAGCGTTGCTTGGGAAGATCCAGGGAGGTCCCTGTCAGGGGTGGGATCCTGGCAGAGGCCTAGCGAAAAGGACAGATCGTTATGGAGCCGCGCCTGCACTTCATTGCGGCGGCATCTTAAGAAAGGACACGAAGTGAAGTATATTGTGGAGAAGTGAGAAACGAGATCACAGCACAAAGGCGATAGAACCAGTAGGAGTCATGCCCCGAGATCGGCAGCATCCTACTGAGGCGCGTAGCCGGTGGCCGGAACGCCGAGGAAGTATTGGGCTCTACGCATTACTTCAAACCAACGGCAGGACAGTTAATTATAGGTTGGCTGTCTCACCTAAATCACCTAATGAAGACAACGGAGGCAACTGTGGGAGAGGGGCGTCTCTAGGGTCCCTATAAAATAACTCCAGGCCTACCCCGTCATACGGGTGCGTCCTATCCATATCATCTGGGGGACGGAGAGAGAAAGAACAGAAACATACATGACAGTTGTGAGGACTATCCCGTGGTGCTCAGCAGGGAGGTACTACAACACCCAGGCGCTAGTAGGTAGGCACTGATTTCCACCTGCAAAGGGAACTCTGGATGTGCCTTCGGACCGGCTGGTCTCAGCCAGCCCTGTTAACAGTGCTCTGGATTGCGGATGCCGAAGCCTTCAGTAAAGAGGTAAAGAGACTGCAACCCTGTGTCCTCGTCATTTACTGCGACCTACACCACCACCTACACCTTTTATTGGGCGCCCCTTAGCAGGACCACGGACCGGGTCGGGCCACCGTGACATCCTCAGAACCCAGAGAGACCCGGATCCGAGTACCCCGCTGTCCTGCGTCTGGGGGCCGCTCCAGGAGCAGTACAGAGTATTGTCTGTTAGCTTTGGCGGTAAGTAGGTCGTTAGTGATTTTAGTCAGGGCTGTCTCAGTTGAGTGTTGGGGGCGGAAACCAGATTGTAGATTGTCAAAGAGCAAGTTAGATGAGAGGTGGGAGGAAAGTTCAGCGTGGACGTGCTGCTCCAGGAGTTTTGCAGCGAAAGTGAGCAGCGATATTGGGCGATAGCTGGACATAGCAGTTGGATTGAGGGTTGGCTTTTTAAGATAGGCGTGATTGTGGCATGTTTGAAAGCAGAAAGGAAGGTACCAGAAGTTAGTGATAGGTTGACGAGGTGGGTTAGGGATGGGATAAGAGTGGTGTTGAGGTTGGGGAGGAGGTGGGATGGGATGGGGTCTAGCGCACAAGTGGTGAGGTGCGATTTGGAGAGGAGACAGTTAAGCTCCCCTTCAGTGATGTTGGATAGGGAGGTTATGGCGTTTGGGCATTGGTCTGGTATACAAAGGGGTTGTGGTGGTTGAACAATGAAGACTTGCCTTGTTTGGTCGATCTTATTTTTGAAGTGTGTGGCAAAGTGTCTCTGTGTCAGCAGAGATGAAAGAGGGTGGAGGAGCAGTGGGGGGTGGAAGAGGGAGTTAAAGGTTTTGAATAACTGTTTGGGGTTGTAGGATAAGGAAAATACAAGGGTTGTGAAGTAGGCCTGTTTAGCAGAGGTGAGGGCAGATTTAAAAGTGAGTGGTGCCTATTTGAATGCAGTGAAGTCATCTTACGAATTTGTTTTCTTCAAATCCTGCTCTGCAACCCTGGACACTTGCTTTTTAGTGGTGTTATTGTGCTAGGTTTGTCTATTGATAAGTCGCACTCTGCCATGAACGAGAGGGGCAACTGTGTCAATAGCTGATGCAAGAGTGGCATTGTAGAAAGCAGTGGCACTGTCTGTGTCATGGAGTGAGGATATGGATGCCAGTAGTAGGATGGAGTCAGAGAGTGTGTGGGTGTCTAGGTGTGCGAGGTTTCTGTGGGGGGTGTGCATGTTGCTGGACATGGGTGACTAGTGAAGACAGGGATGAGAAAGTGAGTAGATGGTGGTCGGAAAGAGGGAGCTGGGAGGTGTTGAAGTTAGATAGAGAGCAGAGATGGGTGAAGAATGTATGTCCGTCTGTGTGGGTGGCTGCGGAGGACCACTGAGTAAGTCCAAAAGTTGAAGTAAGGAACAGAAGTTTGGAGGCTGTTGACTGAAGGATATCAGTGGGGATGTTGAAGTCACCTATGATGATAGTGGGAATGTCAGTGGAAAGAAAGTGAAGAAGCCACGTGAAGAATTGGTCAATAAAGGCAGTGGTCGGGCCCGGAGGTCGGTATATGACGGCCAATTGGAGGTTGGAGGGAGAGTAGATGCGGACAGAGTGGACTTCAAAAGAGGGGAGGATAAGGTAGGGTAGAGGAGGGATTGGGTTAAAGGTGCAGTTAGAAGAAAGGAGAAGACCCACTCCTCCACCATGTCTGTTGCCAGGGCGAGGGGTGTGGGTGAAGTGGAGGCCACCATAACACAGTGCAGCAGGGGAGGTGGTGTCAGATGGTGTCAGCCATGTTTCTGTGAGGCCGAGGAAGGCAAGATTGTGAGAGAGAAAAAGGTCATGAATCACATAAAGCTTATTGCAGATTGAGCGGGCATTCCAGAGTTCTCCAGAGAGAGGGAGCAGGGGGGTGGGCGTCAGGGGCATGGGTTTTATATTGAAAAGATTGCGGTAGTTCATATTAGATAGGGAGCGGTAGAAGGAGGTAGTAATGGGAGGTATAATCTGTGGGGGTCCAGGGTTGGGAGATATGTCGCCAGCAGTGAGGAGAAGCAGAGAGAGGGAGTGCAGGTGAGAGAGAAGGAGAGTGGGCGGCTTGTTTTATGTTTTATTAGGACAGATTTGAAGTTGAGGAGCAGGTCAGCAGAGGAGGTCAGGTGGGGAGGAAAGAGGGAAGGGGAGATGATTATTTGGTTAGGCTACGTTCACATTTGCGTTGTGCGCCGCAGCGTCGGCGCCGCAGCGCACAACGCAAACAAAAACGCGGCAAAACGCACGCTAAAACGCTGCGTTTTGCGCCGCATGCGTCCTTTTTGGCCGAAAGTTGGACGCAAAAAAAATGCAACTTGAAGCGTTTCTTGCGTCCAACGCTTGCGGCCATGCGGCGCAAAACGCAGCACAACGCATGTCCATGCGCCCCCATGTTAAATATAGGGGCGCATGACGCATGCGGCGCCGCTGCGGCGCCCGACGCTGCGGCGCTGACCGCAAATGTGAACGTAGCCTAAGAGGGTGCTGGGGCTTGGGGATAGCAAAGGAGAGTGATGATTAGTGGAGCAAACACTGTACGGGCATGTGTAATCATGGTGAAGGAGTCAGATGGGTTAACAGCAAATCTAGGACCAAGTAATAAGAAATGCTTACTCAGCAGACAGATAGAGACAGATACCTAGAGTGGGGCCCTGACTCCTGCCGTGACAAACTGCCGTTGAAATAACTGCAGTGTCTCGATGCTTAGCTGTGTGATACTTTAGCTGCAGGGGGCGCTTGCCTGAACCCACACGCGTGCACCCCTTAAGATGCTACTAAATTTATAGGACTGAGTAAAGGATCAGGTGAAAGGGATTGTGGGAGCTGGTTTTGGATAAATTAGCAGCTGGCCAACACATCAGGGGAAGTTGGATGACCAAAGGCGCTTGGCCTGGCTACATCTATGTGCTCTAACACCTTGCTCCAGGTAACATCTAGTGACCCCAGCATGGATACACAGCAGTGAGTACAATGCAAGAAATGGATTCAGCAGGCATTGTTATATACCATTAAAGGGAATGTTGCAGGATGGTAAATATTATTCAGACGTCTGGTAATGCTGCCAGACAGAACAACTGAAGGTTTAAATGAGGATACCAAGTAATGGTAGCATAAAACCACCAAATAATGCAGCCATATAGATCCCACATTATAGCACAATAGTTCTGCACAACTAATATGACAATGAGAATAATCCTAGCTGGTCCGGCGTATTTTGATAGATTGCGCCCTCTGTGCACCCCTCATTCCTCACCTACCCCTGCATTGCGCATCCTCGCCGCCATCCGCGCTCACGTGTACCGGTACCGACTTCTGCCACTTGTGATTAGTTTTGGGGAAGTTTTTATGAACCTGTGCAGTCCCGGGGCCGCGGCGTTCAGAAGCCATGCAGACTCAGCCGCAGCCTTCAATGTTTCCTTTTCACTTCGATTCTTACAAGCCTTTTTCTTAGTGAAAGTCGCAGATAGCATAGATCAAGCGGAGGAGCGGATGTTGTCTCCAAAGTTTGGCTAATATAAAGCGCGGACTTTTCATCCCTTTGTGTCGTTCCCCGGTGTGCGGCTGTGATTACCATCAAATGCTCCGCGCCTGAGACATTTTTTTCTCCTGGCTTAAATAGATTTATCGCGGCAATGATTCTTTGTGCGCTAACAATGTGATCCGCGGCCCGGACCGCCGCATTGTTACCGGGAAGAAGACATCGCTGCTTGTCGCAAATGGCTTCTGTGTGGCTCTGAATGACGGCGCGGAGCGGCTTCTGCCATCTCTGCATGTAGTGAAATGTGATATGTGGAGGGAGAGGAGTCAAGAGATCTGCCGGGAGAAGACAAGGAAAACAGAAGGCAAAAAATGCCACCGTACAGCATCCCAAGGGGGGCCGCGGATTAGCTTAACCCCTGAGTGCCCACGTGGCGAGATCTGAAGGGTCTAAGATAGAGGCAGTGGTGGAAGTTTATTTATTCTTCTTAAGAAAGGGAGTACAGTGCTGCCCTATATATATAGATATATAGTACAGTGCTAACCACTGAGCCACCATGCTGCCCTATATATAGTACAGTGCTAACCACTGAGCCACCATGCTGCCCTATATATAGTACAGTGCTGACCACTGAGCTGCAGTGCTGCCCTATATACTGTATAG
This sequence comes from Ranitomeya variabilis, assembly GCF_051348905.1. Lineage (NCBI taxonomy): Eukaryota > Metazoa > Chordata > Amphibia > Anura > Dendrobatidae > Ranitomeya > Ranitomeya variabilis. The sequence continues at coordinate 12,689,960 of NC_135235.1, forward strand.
TACAGTGCTGATCACTGAGCTGCCGTGCTGCCCTATATATAGTACAGTGCTAACCACTGAGCCTCAGAGCGTGTGACAGCACAGCAGTGAATATACTGAGCAGAAAGTTTGTGACAGCACAGCAGTGAATGAACTGTACAGAGTGTGTGAATGTGGAGACCTGTGTGTCATAAACAGTGCCTTCCCCCTCCCACCAATCCCGTAATGAAACACAGACAGTCCTAGGTGGGTTAAACAGGTCAGTCACAGTTTATTAATTACATAAGCAGAGAAAAGGCAATTACATTTCGTAACGGGCTCATAGCTGAGTGTCACGGATCCCAGGGAGGAGACCTTTATCATCCCCGCCGCTCACACCAATGGGCCATAAACCAGGGTTGTTTGGTTGCCCAGTGCTTTTTTGAAGGGGATTTATCTATATCCCACTTCCCAGTTCCGGTTTGGAACTTGCAGCTCTCTGGCGCCCCCTTATCCTCAGGTCAGACAGGGTACTGAACCTAATAATTAGTTACCAGAAAGGCTGCCTTACTTTGTAGTGGCTAAAGGGCACGCTGCAGCGAGAACGATATAACTACTCGCACTCAGGTGGGCACAATAATTATCAACACCGACCGTCGCTTCAAAGTCTCCCAAACGCACAGGACAAATCCGCTGCCACCAGCTCCGATTCCTTAATTAATAATGGGTCCAGAGCCAACCCAAATTAGTAGCTATAGAGCAAGGAGAAACGAAGCTAGTAATTTTATATATTTTACTCCAAAAAGGTAGGCAGTGTTTACAGAAGTGTAAAAAGATATTATTACAGTAGACAAGTATCGTATGTACAGTACAATTACAAATAAAATGGGATTAAATTTGAAAACACTTACAGTTCGTTATGTCATTTCATCTCATGGCAGACCATGTGATGTGGGGGATGGGCAAACATCCAGATGCATTAGAGATCTGTGTCGCAGCTAGACCCAGGACAAAAGACTAGTGAAGACTGATGTCTCACTCACCTATCTCCGTGCCCAAAACCAAGGCACTCTCCCTGTGGTGACCTCACTCAGAGGCTGAACACTCCCTTTTCTTAGAGTTATGAATAGCCATTTCTATACATAACTCGCTGTATGAACCTTGGAGACGAACGACACAATGATCATGATGCTTACCATGTCATGGAGGTTCTTTTAAGTATAAACAAGGCGTAGATATATGTCCCGCTTATGGAGAAATCCGTCCCTTGCATTTCGTTGGGTTTAGATCCTAGCAATTTCAGTGAGTTATAGATTTCTCGGTAGACATTCGGAATATGTAACCCTTATCTCTCTATCCCTGATCAGTGCCATTATACATAACTTTTCAAGAACAAAAAAGTCCCATGTGGTTTGAAAGTTGCTGTACCAGTTATAGCTGGTATCAGGCGGGAGGGGGGATGAGGGGTTTAGACAGAGGACTGGCTTTCCAAGGACAAAGCCATAAAAATTCCTCAGTGAAGTTGGCACGCTGGTCTCACATTACAGCTATATAGCGGGGGGGGAGGAAGAGTGACTTAGAATTCCAGCCCTGTGCTGTCATGCGAGGAAACTGCAGCTGAGAGCTCTGTATGTGTAATTGAAGTAATCAAAATTTCTTCCAATATCCTGACACCGAGATCCTGTCCGCGATTGACAGGCGAGTTGGCCAACGAGCAGTTACGAACCTTTGCCCTGCTCCGCTTCTTCCGCTGTGACTTAGTATCGTCAACAAGGGTTAGTTATATACATATTTATCTTTTTTTATCTTTATACACATATATATCAATCCGCCAGTTAATATGGTAACTTACACTCCCTTGACCTATATAAGGGAGGGAGGGTGGGACAAAAGTTTACAGGTCCAGGTGTCCGCCAGAGGAAAAAGGAAGTTGATGACCCGGACACCTGAATTTAACCCCCTGAAGGTGTGGCCAAAGGAACCTTCCCCTTTAAGAACCATTGGATGGCTGAGTATCTTAATTAGTGCATCACCAAGGGGAGTGATGCGAGGACGGGAATTGGGCACTGACAGTATTTTATTAGCTTTAGTCATATGGGCTCCACAGTCAGAGGCACTTTCCTTATGCAGTACCATGCCTGCCAGACAGCACAGCAGTGAACGAACTGTACAAAGTGTGTGAGCACAGCAATGATAAACTGTACAGATAGTATGTGACAGCACAGCAGTGAATATAGTGAGCAGAAAGTGTGTGACAGCACAGAAGTGATTGAGCTGTACAGAGTGTGTGACAGCACATCAGAAAATAAATTTTACAGAGTGTGTGACAGCACAGCAGTGAAGAACCTGTACAGAGTGTGTGACAGCTCAGCAGTGAAACAACTGTAGAGTGTGTGACAGAACAGCAGTGAAACAACTGTAAAGAGTGTGTGACAGAACAGCAGTGAAACAACTGTACAGAGTGTGTGACAGAACAGCAGTGAAACAATTGTACAGAATGTGACAGCACAGCAGTGAAACAACTGTAGAGAGTGTGTGACAGCACAGCAGTGAAGAACCTGTACAGAGTGTGTGACAGCTCAGCAGTGAAACAACTGTAGAGTGTGTGACAGAACAGCAGTGAAACAACTGTAAAGAGTGTGTGACAGAACAGCAGTGAAACAACTGTAGAGTGTGTGACAGCACAGCATTGAAACAACTGTACAGAGTGTGTGACAGAACAGCAGTGAAACAATTGTACAGAATGTGACAGCACAGCAGTGAAACAACTGTAGAGAGTGTGTGACAGCACAGCAGTGAAACAACTATAGAGAGTGTGACAGAACAGCAGTGAAACAAATGTATAGAGTGTGTGACAGAGCAGCAGTGAAATAACTGTAGAGTGTGTGAACAGAACAGCAGTGAAACAACTGTAGAGAGTGTATGACAGAACAGCAGTGAAACAACTGTAGAAAGTGTGCGACAGAACAGCAGTGAAACAACTGTATAGAGTGTGTGACAGAACAGCAGTGAAACAACTGTATAGAGTGTGGGACAGAACAGCAGTGAAACAACTGTAGAGTGTGTCACAGCACAGCAGTGAAACAACTGTAGAGAGTGTGTGACAGAACAGCAGTGAAACAACTGTAGAGAGTGTGACAGAACAGCAGTGAAACAACTGTAGAGTGTGTGACAGCACAGCATTGAAACAACTGTACAGAGTGTGTGACAGAACAGCAGTGAAACAACTGTACAGAATGTGACAGCACAGCAGTGAAACAACTGTAGAGAGTGTGACAGCACAGCAGCGAAACAACTGTAGAGAGTGTGTGACAGAACAGCAGTGAAACAACTGTATAGAGTGTGTGACAGAACAGCAGTGAAATAACTGTAGAGTGTGTGAACAGAACAGCAGTGAAACAACTGTAGAGAGTGTGTGACAGAACAGCAGTGAAACAACTGTAGAGAGTGCGACAGAACAGCAGTGAAACAACTGTAGAGAGTGTGGGACAGAACAGCAGTGAAACAACTGTAGAGAGTGTGTGACAGAACAGCAGTGAAACAACTGTAGAGAGTGTGTGGGAGAACAGCAGTGAAACAACTGTAGAGTGTGTGAACAGAACAGCAGTGAAACAACTGTAGAGAGTATGAGACAGAACAGCAGTGAAACAACTGTAGAGTGTGTGAACAGAACAGCAGTGAAACAACTGTTGAGTGTGTATGACAGCAAAGCAGTGAAACAACTGTAGAGAGGGTGTGACAGAACAGCAGTGAAACTGTAGAGAGTATGTGACAGAACAGCAGTGAAACAACTGTATAGAGTGTGTGACAGAACAGCAGTGAAACAACTGTAGAGTGTGTGTCACAGCACAGCAGTGAAACAACTGTAGAGAGTGTGTGACAGAACAGCAGTGAAACAACTGTAGAGAGTGTGACAGAACAGCAGTGAAACAACTGTAGTGTGTGACAGCACAGCATTGAAACAACTGTACAGAGTGTGTGACAGAACAGCAGTGAAACAACTGTACAGAATGTGACAGCACAGCAGTGAAACAACTGTGGAGAGTGTGACAGCACAGCAGTGAAACAACTGTAGAGTGTGTGACAGAACAGCAGTGAAACAACTGTATAGAGTGTGTGACAGAACAGCAGTGAAATAACTGTAGAGTGTGTGAACAGAACAGCAGTGAAACAACTGTAGAGAGTGTGTGACAGAACAGCAGTGAAACAACTGTAGAGAGTGTGCGACAGAACAGCAGTGACACAACTGTAGAGAGTGTGGGACAGAACAGCAGTGAAACAACTGTAGAGATTGTGTGACAGAACAGCAGTGAAACAACTGTAGAGAGTGTGTGGCAGAACAGCAGTGAAACAACTGTAGAGTGTGTGAACAGAACAGCAGTGAAACAACTGTAGAGAGTGTGTGACAGAACAGCAGTGAAACAACTGTAGAGTGTGTGACAGAACAGCAATGAAACAACTGTAGAGAGTGTGTGACAGAACAGCAGTGAAACAACTGTAGAATGTGTGAACAGAACAGCAGTGAAACAACTGTAGAGAGGGTGTGACAGAACAGCAGTGAAACAACTGTAGAGAGTGTGTGACAGAACAGCAGTGAAACAAATGTAGAGTGTGTGAACAGAACAGCAGTGAAACAACTGTAGAGAGTGTGTGACAGAACAGCAAACAACTGTAGAGAGTGTGTGACAGAACAGCAGTGAAACAACTGTAGAGAGTGAGTGACAGAACAGCAGTGAAACAACTGTAGAGTGTGTGAACAGAACAGCAGTGAAACAACTGTTGAGTGTGTATGACAGCAAAGCAGTGAAACAACTGTACAGAGTATGTGACAGAACAGCAGTGAAACAACTGTAAAGAGTGTGTGACAGAACAGCAGTGAAACAACTGTTGAGAGTGTGTGACAGAACATGAGTGAAACAACTGTAGTGTGTGAACAGAACAGCAGTGAAACAACTGTAGAGAGTGTGTGACAGAACAGCAGTGAAACAACTGTAGAGTGTGTGACAGCACAGCATTGAAACAACTGTACAGAGTGTGTGACAGAACAGCAGTGAAACAACTGTACAGAATGTGACAGCACAGCAGTGAAACAACTGTAGAGAGTGTGACAGCACAGCAGCGAAACAACTGTAGAGAGTGTGTGACAGAACAGCAGTGAAACAACTGTATAGAGTGTGTGACAGAACAGCAGTGAAATAACTGTAGAGTGTGTGAACAGAACAGCAGTGAAACAACTGTAGAGAGTGTGTGACAGAACAGCAGTGAAACAACTGTAGAGAGTGCGACAGAACAGCAGTGAAACAACTGTAGAGAGTGTGGGACAGAACAGCAGTGAAACAACTGTAGAGAGTGTGTGACAGAACAGCAGTGAAACAACTGTAGAGAGTGTGTGGGAGAACAGCAGTGAAACAACTGTAGAGTGTGTGAACAGAACAGCAGTGAAACAACTGTAGAGAGTATGAGACAGAACAGCAGTGAAACAACTGTAGAGTGTGTGAACAGAACAGCAGTGAAACAACTGTTGAGTGTGTATGACAGCAAAGCAGTGAAACAACTGTAGAGAGGGTGTGACAGAACAGCAGTGAAACTGTAGAGAGTATGTGACAGAACAGCAGTGAAACAACTGTATAGAGTGTGTGACAGAACAGCAGTGAAACAACTGTAGAGTGTGTGTCACAGCACAGCAGTGAAACAACTGTAGAGAGTGTGTGACAGAACAGCAGTGAAACAACTGTAGAGAGTGTGACAGAACAGCAGTGAAACAACTGTAGTGTGTGACAGCACAGCATTGAAACAACTGTACAGAGTGTGTGACAGAACAGCAGTGAAACAACTGTACAGAATGTGACAGCACAGCAGTGAAACAACTGTGGAGAGTGTGACAGCACAGCAGTGAAACAACTGTAGAGTGTGTGACAGAACAGCAGTGAAACAACTGTATAGAGTGTGTGACAGAACAGCAGTGAAATAACTGTAGAGTGTGTGAACAGAACAGCAGTGAAACAACTGTAGAGAGTGTGTGACAGAACAGCAGTGAAACAACTGTAGAGTGTGTGACAGAACAGCAATGAAACAACTGTAGAGAGTGTGTGACAGAACAGCAGTGAAACAACTGTAGAGAGTGTGCGACAGAACAGCAGTGACACAACTGTAGAGAGTGTGGGACAGAACAGCAGTGAAACAACTGTAGAGATTGTGTGACAGAACAGCAGTGAAACAACTGTAGAGAGTGTGTGGCAGAACAGCAGTGAAACAACTGTAGAGTGTGTGAACAGAACAGCAGTGAAACAACTGTAGAGAGTGTGTGACAGAACAGCAGTGAAACAACTGTAGAGTGTGTGACAGAACAGCAATGAAACAACTGTAGAGAGTGTGTGACAGAACAGCAGTGAAACAACTGTAGAATGTGTGAACAGAACAGCAGTGAAACAACTGTAGAGAGGGTGTGACAGAACAGCAGTGAAACAACTGTAGAGAGTGTGTGACAGAACAGCAGTGAAACAAATGTAGAGTGTGTGAACAGAACAGCAGTGAAACAACTGTAGAGAGTGTGTGACAGAACAGCAAACAACTGTAGAGAGTGTGTGACAGAACAGCAGTGAAACAACTGTAGAGAGTGAGTGACAGAACAGCAGTGAAACAACTGTAGAGTGTGTGAACAGAACAGCAGTGAAACAACTGTTGAGTGTGTATGACAGCAAAGCAGTGAAACAACTGTACAGAGTATGTGACAGAACAGCAGTGAAACAACTGTAAAGAGTGTGTGACAGAACAGCAGTGAAACAACTGTTGAGAGTGTGTGACAGAACATGAGTGAAACAACTGTAGTGTGTGAACAGAACAGCAGTGAAACAACTGTAGAGAGTGTGTGACAGAACAGCAGTGAAACAACTGTAGAGAGTGTGTGACAGAACAGCAGTGAAACAACTGTAGAGTGTGTGAACAGAACAGCAGTGAAACAACTGTAGAGAGTGTGTGACAGAACAGCAAACAACTGTAGACAGTGTGTGACAGAACAGCAGTGAAACAACTGTAGAGAGTGTGTGACAGAACAGCAGTGAAACAACTGTTGAGTGTGTATGACAGCAAAGCAGTGAAACAACTGTTGAGTGTATATGACAGCAAAGCAGTGAAACAACTGTGCAGAGTATGTGACAGAACAGCAGTGAAACAACTGTATAGAGTGTGTGACAGAACAGCAGTGAAACAACTGTACAGAATGTGACAGCACAGCAGTGAAACAACTGTAGAGAGTGTGACAGCACAGCAGCGAAACAACTGTAGAGAGTGTGTGACAGCACAGCAGTGAAACAACTGTATAGAGGGTGTGACAGAACAGCAGTGAAACAACTGTATAGAGTGTGTGACAGAACAGCAGTGAAACAACTGTAGAGTGTGTGAACAGAACAGCAGTGAAACAACTGTAGAGTGTGTGAACAGAACAGCAGTGAAACAACTGTAGAGAGTGTGTGACAGAACAGCAGTGAAACAACTGTAGAGAGTGTGACTGAACAGCAGTGAAACAACTGCAGAGAGCGTGTGACAGAACAGCAGTGAAACAACTGTAGAAAGTGTGTGACAGAACAACAGTGAAACAACTATAGAGAGTGTGTGACAGCACAGCAGTGAAACAACTATAGAGTGTGTGAACAGAATAGCAGTGAAACAACTGTAGAGTGGGTGTGACAGAACAGCAGTGAAACAACTGTAGAGAGGCTGTGACAGAACAGCAGTGAAACAACTGTTGAGTGTGTATGACAGCAAAGCAGTGAGTGACAGCACAGCAGTGAAACAACTGTAGAGAGTGTGACAGCACAGCAGCGAAACAACTAGAGAGTGTGTGGCAGCACAGCAGTGAAACAACTGTAGAGAGTGTGTGACAGCACAGCAGTGAAACAACTGTAGAGTGTGACAGAACAGCAGTGATAAGCTGCACAGAGTGTGTGACAGCACAGTAGTGATAAACTGTACAGATAGTGTGTGACAGCACAGCAGTGAACAAAGTGTACAGAGTGTGTGACAGCACAGCAGTGGTAAACTGTACTGAGTGTATGACGCCACAGCAGCGAATAAACTGTACAGATAGTGTGTGACAGCACAGCAGTGAATAAATTGTAGACAGTCTGTGACAGCATAGCAGTGATAAACTTTAAAGATACAGTGGGGAAAAAAGAATTTAGTCAGCCACCAATTGTGCAAGTTCTCCCACTTTTGATGATGAGAGAGACCTGTAATTGACATCATAGGTAGATCACAACTATGAGAGTCAAAATGAGAAAACAAATCCAGAAAATCACCTTGTCTGATTTCGAAAGATTTATTTTGCAAATTAAGGTGGAAAATAAGTATTTGGTCATTAACAAAAGTTCATCTCAATATTTTGTTATCTATCCTTTGTTGGCAATGACAGAGGTCAAACGTTTTTTGTAAGTCTTCACAAGGTTGGCACACACTGTTGTTGATATGTTGGCCCATTCCTCCATGCAGATCTCCTCGAGAGCAGTAATGTTTTGGGCCTGTCGCTGGGTAACACGGACATTCAACTCCCTCCAAAGTTTTTCTATGGGGCTGAGATCTAGAGACTGGCTAGGCTACTCCAGGACCTTCATATGCTTTTTACAAAGCCACTCCTTCGTTGCCCTGGCGGTGTGCTTGGGATCATTACCATGCTGAAAGACCCATCCACGTTTCATCTTCAATGCCTTGCTGATGGAAGGAGGTTTGCACTCAAAATCTCACGATACATGGCCCCATTCATTCTTTCATGTACACGGATCAGTCATCCAGATCCCTTTGCAGGGAAACAGCCCCAAAGCATGATGTTGCCACCCCCATGCTTTACAGTAGGTATGGTGTTCTTTGGATGCAGCTCAGCATTCTGTCTCCTCCAAACCCGATGAGTTTTGTTTCTACCGAACAGTTCTACTTTGGTTTCATCAGACTATATGACATTCTCCCAATACTCTTCTGGATAATCCAAATGCTCTCTAGCAAACTTCAGACAGGCACGGACATGTACTGGCTTAAGCAGGGGACACGTCTAGCACTGCAGGATCTGAGTCCCTGGCGGCGTAGTGTGTTACTGATGGTAGCCTTTGTTACATTGGTCCCAGCTCTATGCAGGTCATTCACTATTTTCCCCCCGTGAGGTTCTGGGATTTTTGCAAACCGTTCTTGTGATTATTTTGACCCCATGGGGTGAGATCTTGCATGGAGCCCCAGGTCGAGGGAGATTATCAGGGGTCTTGTATGTCTTCCATTTTCTTATTATTGCACCTAAAGTTGATATCAACACACCAAGCTGCTTGCCTATTGCTGATTCAGTCTTCCCAGCCTGGTGCAGGGCTACAATTTTGTTCCTGGTGTCCTCCGACAGCTCTTTGGTCTTCACCATAGTGGAGTTTGGAGTGTGACTGAGGTTGTGGACAGGTGTCTTTTATACTGATAACAAGTTCAAACAGGAGCCATTACTACAGGTAATGAGTGGAGGACAGAGGAGCCTCTTAAAGAAGAAGTTACAGGTTTGTGAGAGCCAGGAATCTTCCATGTTTTTAGGTGACCAAATACTTATTTTCCACCTTAACCTGCAAAATAAATCTTCCAAATCAGACAAGGTGATTTTCTGGATTTGTTTTCTCATTGTGACTCTCATAGTTGTGGTCTACCTATGATGTCAATTACAGCCTCTCTCATCTTTTTAAATAGGAGAACTTGCACAATTGGTGGCTGACTACATACTTTTTTCCCCACTGTAGTGTGTGACAGCACAGCAGTGATAAACTGTACAGATAGTGTGTGACAGCACAGTAGAGATAAATGTATATTACATTTATTATTGACACTGAGTGATCAGAGGGTCCCTGCATCACATTGTTCTTTTTGGGGCAGTTTGAGGCTTTGGAGCATTTTTGATTTGCCACATATTGAATTTTCTGGGGAAATTCATCAAAACTGTCTAAATTCTATAAAAAATTATAAAAATTCTAATTTTATAAGAAACTATTCATAATAATGGTCTATTATGTATCTTACAGGACATATCTGTGCATTCCACCTATATTCACCCACGTATACACTGACAGCTCCGCCCCGAGGTTTCCCCAATTCTGGAGACTGTGGGGCGATTACAACCCCTGCAGCCATTGCTGCCTGGCGACATCAGAATGGGTTTGGGGTCATTGGATTCTACTGAATTTTCAGATCTGGATTTTCAATGGGTTTACAGGTCTTGTGTGAGTCTGGAATTAGTTCAGGCATCCAATCTGGGATCTGAATGTTTTGAAATTTTGTGTTTGGGATCTTCGTAGTTTTAAGGTTTGGCCTAGGGTCTACAATATTAGTGGTCTGGTCTTCGGTCTCAGTAGCTTTAGGGGACTGGTCTGGAGTCTGAATTAGATTCATCTAGGCTTGGAATGACTTTAAGGGTCCAGGTTACAGTATGTTTGGGGGTCTGATCTGGGGTCTTATTACAGGTTAGAGTCCGTCCGACTCTCACTGACAAATATTACTCCATTTGCAATTATCGTCTCTCTTTCTGCAGCGTTTACGAGATGTAACATTTAATACAACATTTCAGTGCTGGTGTTCATCTCAGACCCGGACCTGACCAGAGACCCATTTTGCAGCGAGGGTTGTAACTTCTCTCCTACAAGGGATGGACACCGGCTCCAGAATAGCCAGATGTAATAACATGACCAGAACCAGCAGGGGGCACCATGTTATCTTTCACTATGGCTCCCCCTTTGCTCTATGCACCCCCCAATCCTATATAGCAACTAATGGATCAGAACTACAAAGACCTGTCTTCAAGTAGCAGTGAGTGTGGGACCCCCGCTGCGGCCAGCACGCAACACGTCTATAGATAAGATGGCTTGTCCCAGCCCTGGAGTATAAAACCTTGCTCTTTGCCCCGGGAGCTGCAGAAATTCCCCGAGCTGCGGTGCCTGGCGTTCCTCTGAAGGTTAAGAACGCGGCCGCACAGATAAAACCTTTCTGTTCTGCGCAGGAGAAAACCGTATTGATTATGTGTTCAATAAAAAGGTCAAAGCTTCCTCGGAGGGTCAGCGGCAAATCTGGGCTTCGTAGATCCGCGCTGCGCTCACCGGGGGTAATGGCGAACTGCAAATGAGGTGATCATCATTATCATGTCGCCAGGCTGACATCTCTCCTAATGGCTGGCAAATGTCAGGGTGACTCGCTCGCATTATTATTAGTTTGTGTTTTTTTTTGTTAATTGATTCGGTTAATTAGGTCCCAGAGGCCTGAGCGCTAATTACCAGCTCCCGCAGCTGAAATGGGATGCGATGGAGGAAAGCTAGGCTTTGTGCTCCTCTGCAATCTGCGGCGAGGATTCTCCTTCATATCTCTGACCCGCCACATGTTATCGCCTTCTTGATGTATTTTATACAATGTATCGTGTGCAGGAAATAGAGAAGAACTCACAAACCTGCTCAGTTTTTTATTTTTTCCTGCAGGAAGCATCTGCTCACGGCTTTGGCGCCGTCATTAATTTTCTGCCAATTAGAGGAAAATAAATATATAAAAACAGAAAGTGGATAAAAAACATTTACGTCGTAACTCGGCGGCTTTGTAAGGGGCTTAAAAAGTTTATAAATGGCCTCAAATCTAGAGCCGGGCGCATGACAATGATTATAGGGGGATCTGTGAGACGTCAGACATGTTCTACTTCTAATGGGACAGGGTCTGACAGCTGGGCCTCGACTGATCGCAAGATCGGGCCCCTGCCGATACTAAGATCAGGTCCCTACTGAACCCAAGATATGGTCCCTGCAGATCCTTAGATCAGGCCCCTACTGAACTAAAGATCAGGTCATCACTGATCCCTAGATCAGGCCTCTACTGATCCCAAAATTGTGACCCTACTGATCCGAAGATCGTGGCCCTACTGATCCAATGATATGGTCCCTGCAGATCCTAAAATCAGGCGCCTACTGAATCTAAGATTGGGACCCTACTGATCCTAAGATCGGGCACCTACTGACACAAGATCAGGCCATCACTGATCCCAAGATCAGGCCTCTACTGATCGGGCCTCTACTGGTCTCAAGATCGAACTCCTACTGAACCCAAGATCGGGTCATCACTGATCCCAAAATCAAGCCTCTACTGATCCCAAGATTGTAACCCTACTGATCCTAAGATCGGGATCCTACTGAACTCAAGATCTGGTCATCACTGATCCCAAGATCAGGACCCTACTGATCCCCAAATCGGGCCTCTACTGGTCTCAAGATTGTGCCCCTACTGAATCCAAGATCGGGACTCTACTGATCCCAAGATTGGGCCCCTGCTCCACCCAACATCAGGCCATCACTAATCCCAAGAACGGTGATTGGTGAATGGACCAAATACTGGAATTCATGTAAAGTGATTGCTTAGTTATAAAGTAGTTATTAGGACTGGGAAAAAATCCTAGCACTGCCGATCTTGATTAGATGCACATGGATAGTTTTGAGTGAGAACCAGGACATGAGTTCACCATGCTGAGCAGAGTTGAGTGTGCTGCTGGTGAGTGACCAGCCATAATGTGAGCTGTAGCTGGGAGAAAGACAAGCCAGAGTTTATCTCTGAATGGAGGCTGCACGGGTCAGCGAGGAAAGCTGAGCAGTCTGTGTGTTGGAGCTGCAGAGTAATGTGTGGAAGCTGCAGCCTGTTCAGTGTGAACTGAGCATGGAGTTGATTACTTCTGTGTGACGTTGGAAACTGCTGGAGCTCTGGCTGAAGGTGACACCGATACAGGTGGGATCAGCCTCTTAGGCTACTTTCACACTAGCGAGGTGTGACGTACGTTGCAATGCGTCGTTTTAGAGAAAAAACGCATCCTGCAAAGTTGCCCGCAGGATGCATGTTTTCTCCATAGACTTGCATTAGCGACGCATTGCGACGGATTGCCACACGTCGCATCCGTCGTGCGATGGATGCATCGTGTTTGGGCAGACGGTCGGCACAAAAAAAGTTCCATGTAACGTTTTTTTGCGCGTCGCGTCTGCCATTTTCAAACACGCAAACGCGGCTGAAACTCCGCCCCCTCCTCCCCGGATATTACAATGGGGCAGCGGATGCGTTGAAAAACTGCATCCACTGCCTCCGTTGTGCATTTATTTCACAACATGCGTCGGTACGACGCATGGCGACGGCCCCGTACCAACGCTAGTGTGAAAGTAGCCTTATGTATGTAAAGGAGAAAGGACTGTAATCTTATGGGGTGAGCTGCACTGACATATGTGCTGGTCAAGAACGGTTTATTTGCTGTTATACCTTTGTGCCCAGAAGAGGGTGTTTTGTTTTGAATTCCTTGGAGTTCTATGAAAGCAATAAAACTGCACCTGTCTGGACCAAACCACATCTCCTGTGTGAATGCTGCCTAATGCCTACAGTATATACATATTAATATATACACCTCTCACTGTGCTATACCTCTGTAAAAATAAAAAATCATGATGGCTGTTGTAACAAAAAAAGGCCAAAACCAAAACGTTCTTCTTGCCCTCTGGATATGTACAATTTATACACTTTACAGCAGTAAAACTGAGTTTTAGTCTATATTTTTACATGCAATGTTTTTGTAGCCTTTTTTGTGCAGCCAACTTTCTAGGCAATAAAAACGCTGCAGATCCGCACTTTTGTAGCATTTCTTTTAGTGCAGATTACAAGTGTTTTGACTACAATTCATGTTATATAACTTTAAAAAATGCTAAAAATATGCAGCGAAACCTACTTCCTGCATTTTCTTTTGCATCACATCGATTTTGCACTTTCTCCTTGTTTTCAATGGGTGACAAAATGTGGCAAAAATGTTGAAAGAATTGATGCTGCAGAATTTTAAAAAAAAGCTCTGCAGTTCTCAAATTCAGTCCGGAAAAAAATCAAATAATCATGTGCAGGAGATTTCTGAACTCTCATAGCTTTTGCTCATACTGTAAAACACAGCTTCTTATTTGCATAAAAAAACACTGCAAACAAGCTGCATGTGAGCCTTAAATTCAAAACTTTGCGGCATTTGGATTCCTCTCTCTTTTGGTTGTGTTCAAATGTGGCGTTTGTTGCCAAGTTAAAATCAAAATAAAATAATTTTATGTTATCTTTTAGTAAAGAAACACAAATTTACATAAAAAACCTGACACAGAATAATGCCACTATTAGCAATATTAGTGAATATACCGGGTGGATAAAAGAAAAAGTCAAAAGAAGGATAAATGTAATTGAAACAATTTTTGAGAAATGATTTTCACCTGTTCCCGGCTCGCACCTGTCCCACATCGCACCTGTCCCGCATCATTGCTCTAGTCCAAAAAACAATTCAGATTCTGGATAGTTTTGATTTTCGTAAAATTCAAAGTGAATTTGTTTTGCTCATCTCTCCTTATGAGGATTTAAATGAGCTGACAACATAGCAAAGGATCTCATTGTGGAAAGTTGTCAGTCAGGAGAAGCTACAAATGTGTTTTGCCGCCATTAGATCTACCATGGACACTGTGAAGACGTCATGAAGATAAGGCAGCGCAGTGACATTACCAAGAACTGGATGTACCTCAAAAATTGATATAAATCAAAAAGAAAATTGTCCCTGAAGGCTGTCAAGATGCCGATAGCAACATTAAAGGCGCTGCAGGATTTGTTTTCCTCATCTCTACTTAGAAGGATTCAAACCCAAGGGTTTTATCATGTAAAAATTCTACCAAGATGAATAATTTCTAAATTTTTTCCACCTTTAATGTCGCTCATAATCTGCACATATCCTTTGAAAAACAAACTGAAATAATTATTGGGGGGAATAAAATAAATGTAAAATAACGTGGTTGCATAAGTGTGAGCACCCTCCTATAATTGGGGCTGTTGTCTTCAGTATCAGCTGATCACATTTCCCCCATGTTGCACAGTAGTCAGCGCTTGGCTGTCGTCATTCTCATTAACCCCAGAGAAAGTGTCACTGCCTTATGAGGATTTTACTGACATTTTCTGTTCTGTAGACAGCTGACAACGCAGCAAAGGTTCTCATTGTGGAAAGTTGTCAGTCAAGAGAAGGTACAAAAATTTGGCACAACAGTGACTAGAACTGGATGTCTCTCAAGCATTGATGAAAATCACAAAGAAAATTGCCCCAGGAGGCCGCCAAGAGGTCTACAGCAACATTAGAGGAGCTGCAGGAATTTCTCGCCTGTCCTGGTTGTGTCCTGCATGTGACCACAATCTTATCTCCGGCCTGTGGTGGAAAGATGGAAGACTTTCCTTACATAAGAGAAAGTCCAGGCCGGCAATGTTCTGCAAAACCTCCTTCACGTTGACCAGAAGCAGAAACGTGTTTTGTCTGATGAGACCGAGGGGGAACTTTTTGGCAATAATTCTAAAAGGCACAAATCCGATGCTACACACCACCAGAAGATCACCATCCCCACAGGGAGGCATGGTGAGGGCAGCATTGTCTTCTGGGGATGTTTTTTGGCAGCTGGAACTAGAGCCTTAGTCAGCATGGAGGGGATTATGGACACTTCCAAATCAGTTCATTTTACATGAACACCTTCAGGTCTCTGGTAAAAAACTGATGAAGAGGAGGAATTTCACCTTTCAGCGACAACGACCCTGAGCGACCTCCAAATCAGGAAAAGATCGGCTTCACCAGTAGAAGATGGAAGTTCTGGAATGACTGAGCCCAGACCCATCTAATTCTGAGAGCCTTAACTTTCTAATTTGATTTGAGTTGTCTGAGGATTTGGTTTTAGGGGGATGACCTGACTTTTTGTTACCATTTTGGGGTATTCACCACTTTTTGTAATTTTTTATTCCATTTTGTGAGAGATTTATGTTTAACAAAAACAACAATTCTGGCAGGTTTTTTTATTTTGTTACTATATTCACAATTGCGACAAAGCTAAATGTGTTATTTTCATTCTTTATTTTTCTTATGTAATCTAGATTTTCTTTTTCTTTTTAGACAAAGTTATATTTTTTTAATATTTATCTGATTTACATTTCTTGTTATGTGTTACTAGGGGACTGGAATCTGCGATTTCCTGATTGCTGATATAACAGTGCGATACTTTTGTATGATTCTATGTTATTACTGTCTGCGCATCACGAGCTGCAACTTATCGGATGTTCTAAGGTCAGGAGGTCATTGATAGGTTCCCGCAAGCAATAGAAGGCATTTTTTCACCCCATTAACTTGTTAGCGAGGAGCCAATAAGATGACAGATGGAGACTTCTCCCTCTGTCTAACTACTTGGATGCTAAAGTCAGCACCTCAGGGGATCGGGACCTTGGATCGGCATTACCTCCAATACCAAATATTGGAGTAAAGTACTGGCTGTGCACTCCAGACACAAGTGATGGCCCGGGTGTTGCTCCTATCAGCACTTTACCTGGAGCGTTTCTCTAAGACACCATCTGCTGTTAGTCGCTGTTCGTCTCGGAGGTCACCGGATATTCATATAATTTACTAATGAATAACCAAAAATAAGACAAAGCTGAGACACGAGCTCCTGACGGTGTCGTAAAGGGCAGCAAGTCAATAATCGATTCTCATGCAGACGAGATGGAAATGTTGATTAACCTGTAGCCCTGAGATTGATTAACATGCCTTGATCAAGGGGAAATAAGGACTGATTGGTTACAATATGATCCAAATTGTGCAAAAGTCAAATCTGAATGTAAAATCTCACCTTTTCTTAGATTTCCGTGGTTTTATGTCCTTGAAAATGCTCAAGTTTGTCATTAAAAGAAAAAAAGAAAACATTTTGCAAAGTTTTCCCTAAAGTTTTGCTGGTGGCAGATGAGCGATGGTGAAGGCAGCGTATTGACTCCACACCTGCAGAGTCTGCTCTCCACTATCGACGACTGGTGTCCTCCCGGCTCAGAGTTCAAACGCACGTACAGGGCTTTCATGTTGGTAAACAGTATTGATCTGCATAATAAACTCGCCATTAGGATGACGGCTTAAATGAGGACGAAAAAGAGAACATTTGGGAGATTAAATCCGGAAACAGTTAATTAAAAGCAAAGCTGCAATCCAAGACTGCGAGCGTCCAATTAGTGGCAGGATGCAAAGATCCTGCACGAAGATTTCAGTTTTTATACTCTGAAGGGAATTAAAAAAACATTGTATTTAGTTCACGTTTTCAACACCAGGAGGTTTTTTTTTTTTTTACTATTTTTTTTAAATCCTTTGGGGCAGACGAACCACCTGCTATTACTTCACAGACACCAACTAAGGCTGAAAATATCAATGTCTGTTGGTATGGATTCAAATGACTGAAAATGCGTCCGACTCTAAATGCAAGTGATGTATAAAATGCGCATGAACTGGAGTCACTGGGTACATACATCACATTACTGATCCTGAGTTACCTCCTGTATTATACTCCAGAGCTGCACTCACCATTCTGCTGGTGCAGTCACTGTGTACATACATTACTGATCCTGAGTTACCTCCTGTATTATACTCCAGAGCTGCACTCACTATTCTGCTGGTGCAGTCACTGTGTACATACATTACATTACTGATCCTGAGTTACCTCCTGTATTATACCCCAGAGCTGCACTCACTATTCTGCTGGTGAAGTCACTATGTACATACATTACATTACTGATCCTGGGTTACATCCTGTATTATACTCCAGAGCTGCACTCACTATTCTGCTGGTGCAGTCACTGTGTACATACATTACATTACTGATCCTGAGTTACATCCTGTATTATACCCCAGAGCTGCACTCACTATTATGCTGGTGCAGTCACTGTGTACATACATCACATTACTGATCCTGAGTTACCTCCTGTATTATATTCCAGAGCTGCACTCACTATTCTGCTGGTGCAGTCACTGTGTACATACATTACATTACTGATCCTGAGTTACATCCTGTATTATACCCCAGAGCTGCACTCACTATTCTGCTGGTGCAGTCGCCGTGTACATACATTACATTACTGATCCTGAGTTACCTCCTGTATTATACCCCAGAGCTGCACTCACTATTCTGCTGGTGCAGTCACTGTGTACATACATTACATTACTGATCCTGAGTTACCTCCCGTATTATACCCCTGAGCTGCACTCACTATTCTGCTGGTGCAGTCACTGTGTACATACATTACATTACTGATCCTGAGTTACCTCCTGTATTATACCCCAGAGCTGCACTCACTATTCTGCTGGTGCAGTCACTGTGTACATACATTACATTACAGATCCTGAGTTACCTCCTGTATTATACCCCTGAGCTGCACTCACTATTCGGCTGGTGCAGTCACTGTGTACATACATTACATTACTGATCATGAGTTACATCCTGTATTATACCCCAGAGCTGCACTCACTATTCTGCTGGTGCAGTCACTGTGTACATTCATTACATTACTGATCCTGAGTTACCTCCTGTATTATACCCCAGAGCTGCACTCACTATTCTGCTGGTGCAGTCACTGTGTACATACATTACATTACTGATCCTGAGTGACATCCTGTATTATACCCCAGAGCTGCACTCACTATTCTGCTGGTGCAGTCACTGTGTGCATACATTACATTACTGATCCTGAGTTATATCCTGTATTATACCCCAGAGCTGCACTCACTATTCTGCTGGTGCAGTCACTGTGTACATACATTACATTACTGATCCTGAGTTACATCCTGTATTATACTCCAGAGCTGCACTCACTATTCTGCTGGTGCAGTCACTGTGTACATACATTACATTACTGATCCTGAGTTACCTCCTGTATTATACCCTAGAGCTGCACTCACTATTCTGCTGGTGCAGTCACTGTGTACATACATTACATTACTGATCCTGAGTTACCTCCTGTATTATACCCCAGAGCTGCCCTCACTATTCTGCTGGTGCAGTCATTGTGTACATACATTACATTACTGATCCTGAGTTACATCCTGTATTATACCCCAGAGCTGCACTCACTATTCTGCTGGTGCAGTCATTGTGTACATACATTACATTACTGATCCTGAGTTACATCCTGTATTATACCCCAGAGCTGCACTCACTATTCTGCTGGTGCAGTCACTGTGTACATACATTACATTACTGATCCTGAGTTACATCCTGTATTATACCCCAGAGCTGCACTCACTATTCTGCTGGTGCAGTCACTGTGTACATACATTACATTACTGATCCTGAGTTACCTCCTGTATTATACCCCAGAGCTGCACTCACTATTCTGCTGGTGCAGTCAGTTTGCACATATGCGACGCCCACCAGGGCCGTTGGGAAACCGGTTGGACAATTCTTTGGGGAAGTCACAGGTCCATGACCCGACTCCGTGGCCCTGGGCGTGCAATAAAAATGCAAGGGGAAAAGTTATATGGGATTGATCTGTGACGCCACCCGTGGTGTTTGGCAATAGGTGGCTGATGCTGCGATTCAGGTCCTCTGGGGCAGATGGTGACGCAGCAGAGATGTTACACCTCTCCACGGGTAGATCTAGGCCCAGGGCAGTTAAGATGTTAAAGTCAATGGTGATCTGTTGTAGTGCAGGGCAGGTGACGCAGTAATAATTCTGAGGGCACAGCAGGGTGCAGTTTTCACACTTTACTCACAGTCCGTTGGTTACAGTCACCAGCCGGGTGCTGTGTCCTCCGGGTCGGTGGTCCAGCCAGCTCCCAGGTAGTTTGGGGTGCACTTTTCCAGTACCCCCTTCTTGTGCACCTTCCCTGGTCATCTCCCTGCGCTGGCTCGCACCCTCCTGCCCTGTGCCTCACACACAGTGTCTCAAGCCAGCAGCCTCAGATCCTGTCGGGCAACGACCTCCTGGTCCCCTTGACCTTATGTGGCTGCCTTTTTAGCGATTGTGTGTGGATTTGGCTGTCGCGCATACAGTTACTACAGCCTCCGCTTTGCTCGCTGAGTTTTGCAGTTCCTCCACTAGTCTGGGGTCGGTCCCCCACTGCAACCTGGTCCCTCCACCCGACTACGGTTGGCGTGGATTCGGGCGCCAAGGGTGAATTCTTCACTTCCCTGACCCCTAGGACCATTTCTTTCTCGAGCTCCTCTCTGACACCTCTGTCCTCCTCTCTCTCCTCTCACAGACTCTCTTCCTCTTACCAACCATCTAACTCCGCCTCTCTGCTGTCTCCATGACAACTCCACTACCAGCTGTCACTCTCTCCACCCACACCCTCTACCTAGTTCCCCCTCCAGCCTGAGATGGGGCCTTCCCTCAATAGGGTCCGCCCAGGTCCCCTGGCATGGAGTGGTGTGCTGTTGGATGCTAAAGTGTGAGTACCAGGTAGTGCCCCCTCTTTACCCAAGAGCGGAGTACCACACCTCTGGCTGAGGTGCAGTACCTCTGTGGCGACTGGACCCTCAGGGGTGCCACACATACATTACTGATTGTCACCTCGACCTCTCGTTTCTGTCTCGTTCTATTCACTTTATGTACAGTGGGTACGGAAAGTATTCAGACCCCTTTAAATTTTTCACTCTTTGTTTCATTGCAGCCATCTGGTAAATTCAGAAAAGTTCAGTTTTTTCTCATTAATGTTCACTCTGCACCCCATCTTGACTGAAAAAAACAGAAATGTAGAAATTTTTGCAAATTTAATAAAAAAGAAAAGCTGAAATATCACATAGTCATAAGTCTTCAGCCCCTTTGTTCAGACTCTCATATTTCAGTCACATTCTGAGCATTTCCCTGTGATCCTCCTTGAGATGGTTCTTCTCCTTCATTGGAGGTCAGCTGTGTGTAATTAATCTGATAGGACTTGATTTGGAAAGGCGCACACCTGTCTATATAAGACCTCACAGCTCACAGTGCATGTCAGACCAAATGAGAATCATGAGGTCAAAGGAACTGGCCAAGGAGCTCAGAGACAGAATTGTGGCAAGGCACAGATCTGGCCAAGGTTACAACAGAATTTCTGCAGTACTCCAGGTTCCTAAGAGCACAGTGGCCTCCATAATCCTTAAATTGAAGAAGTTTGGGACCACCAGAAGTCTTCCTAGACCTGGCCGTCCGGCCAAACTGAGCAATTGTGGGAGAAGAGCCTTGGTGAGGGAGGTAAAGAAGAACCCCAAGATCACTGTGGCTGAGCTCCAGAGATGCAGTAGGGGGATGGGAGAAAGTTCCATAAAGTCAACTATCACTGCAGCCTCCACCAGTCAGGTCTTTATGGCAGCGTGGCCTGACGGAAGCCTTTCCACAGTGCAAGACATATGAAAGCTGCATAGAGTTTGCTAAAAAAAAAAAATGAAGGACTCCCAGACTGCGAGAAATAAGATCTCTGGTCTGATGAGATGAAGATAGACCTTTTTGGTGATAATTCTAAGCGCTATGTGTGGGGAAAACCAGGCACTGCTCATCACCTGCCCAATACAATCCCAACAGTGAAACATGGTGGACGCAGCATCATTCTATGGGGGGGTGTTTTTCAGCTGCAGGGACAGGACGGCTGGTTGCCATTGAAGGAAACATGAATGCGGCCAAGTACAGAGATATCCTGGATGAAAACCTCTTCCAGAGTGCTCTGGACCTCAGACTTGGCGGAAGGTTCACCTTCCAACAAGACAACGACCCTAAGCACACAGCTAAAATAACAAAGGAGCGGCTTCAGAACAACTCTGTGACCATTCTTGACCGGCCCAGCCAGAGCCCTGACCTAAACCCAACTGAGCATCTCTGGAGAGACCTGAAAATGGCGTCCACCAACGTTCACCATCCAACCTGAGGAGCTGGAGAGGATCTGCAAGGAAGAATGGCCGAGGATCCCCAAATCCAGGGGTGAGAAACTTGTTGTATCATTCCCAAGAAGACTCATGGCTGTACTAGCTCAAAAGGGGCTTCTACTAATACTGAGCAAAGGGTCTGAAGACTTATGGCCATGGGAGATTTCAGGTTTTCTTTTTTAATAAATTTTCAAAAATTTCTACATTTCTGCTTTTTTCACTCAAGATGGGGTGCAGAGTGCACATTAATGAGAAAAACTGAACTTTTTTTGAATTTACCAAATGGCTGCAATGAAACAAAGAGTGAAAAATGTAAAGGGGTCTGAATACTTTCCGTACCCACTGTAAATTACAGGAAATTCTAAATCTTTGTATCTGGACATTTCTGTGACTTTAGAGAAGTAATCACATAATTCTCGCTCATCCAGCAGTTACTGACAGTTTTTTAACGTTTTGCTGTTTTTCAGCGCCGCCTGTTTATGATTGGAGGTCAGCTCTTTGTCAGGAGGAAAACTATTGACAAGTGCAACAAAAAAGAGGAATAAACTAAGCAGAAATGTCCTGCCTCCTCCTGCCCAGGAGGAATGTTCCCTGCGGTGCTGAACAGCAGATGAGAGATTCGCCGGACACATCACAAAGCCACGCTCCTCTTCTCCGCCGATCCCTGCTCCGATTCTGCTGCACATTAATCTAGAATAATTGGGGGCCATAGAGCTGAGGGGCTGCTCCTCTGCCTGTCCAGTCACTGTCTCCCTGGGTGCACCCAATCGTCACACATTGCCCCCGTTCTGGTGTTTGTCCCTCACTTTTATAAAATATCTAAAAAAAAAGGCTAGTGAAAGCGACACAGCAAAATGTACCAGGTGTATCACCCCATTACGGCCCATACATTCTTTCATTTCCCCCATTGTTTCAAGAGAAATTTTTTTAATTTTTATAACTTTTTTGCAGGACAAGTTGTAAAGAGAAATGTTGTTTGTGATGCCACTTTCTGAGTCCCGTAACTCAATTACAGTACTTCTCCAGAAACATCTTAAGGACCTATAACTCTGCCCTTCACCTCACCAAACTGACCTACTACACCACCCTGATCTCCTCACTATCCAACAACCCCAAGAAACTTTTTGACACCTTTCACTCCCTCCTCAGGCCAAAAGCACAAGACCCTATCACAGACATTTGTGCTGATGACCTGGCCTCCCACTTTATAGAGAAAATAGACAATATCCGTCAGGAAATCCGCTCCCAGACACCAAGTGCAATGACTCCCATTCCTCCCTGCATCTCCCCTGGCTCACTCTCTACAATCGATCCCATCACAGAAGAAGAAGTCTCCAAGCTCCTCTCCTCTTCTCGTCCGACTACATGCACTACTGATCCCTTTCCCTCACATCTCCTCCAGTCTCTCTCTCCAGTCATCACAACTCACCTAACTACAATCTTTAATCTCTCCCTCTCCTCTGGCATTTTCCCCTTCTCCTTCAAACACTGTCGATCCATCCTGCACAAACAACTACAGACCAGTCTACATCTTACCTTTCATCTCTAAACTCTTTGAGTGCCTGGTTTACACCAGCCTTACCCCTTACCTCTCCACTCACTCCCTCCTAGACCCTTCACAGTCCGATTTCTGCCCCCTACATTCGACAGAAACTGCACTCATCAAAGTGAACAACGACCTTCTGACAGCAAAATGTAACAGTGACCACTCTCTGCTCATTCTTTTCAACCTTTCTGTAGCTTTCAACACTGTTGACCACCCTCTCCTACTCTCTGTGCTCCAGTCACTAGGCTCCTTCAGTGTATCGTTCATTGGCTCCACTTCATCTCCTCTTCCTCTCACTGTCAAGTACCTCAGGGCTCAGTCCTTGGCCCCCTTCTCTTCTCCCTCTACACAGCCCCAATTGGACAGACCATCAGCAGATTTGGCTTTCAGTACCATCTTTAGCTGATGACACACAATTGTCAGGGTGAAAAGATATATCTTTATACACTTTTTGTACTTTTATATTCTTATGTTGTGAAACAATAAGTTTTCCCTTTCTGCTAGCTGATGTAGATGTAACTATATTTAAAATGGCTGCCAGTATTCACCTATGCCCTACTTTCGTTTCTGAGAAGCTAAGTTTCGTTTCTGTTGAAGTCGAAAGTTAAGAAATGTGAAGAGAGGAGGATCCACCAGATGACGTCAGGACTAATCAGAAAGACAGAATACTAGACATATATTGCTTAAACCCCGCCTATTGCACGCCTTCCCCTAACACTACATGATGCTATGAATCAGGAAATAAAGTTTCAGTTGCTGTGATCGTTGCTGATACTTGTAGAAGCACGAGCATGCTCTGAGATTGAACCAGCTTTTTGTCTGACTCATTCTTACCCGGTACCAAATGCTCATAGTCTAATTTGGGATGACTGGTGAATGAAGGGTATTGTCGTGACGACCCCGACACAACTATACACGTCATCCCCTGGCCTTACCCCCGCTGTACTACAGAACCCCAGTGACTGTCTGTCCACAGTCTCCAACATCATGTCTGCTCTCTATCTGAAGCTCAACTTCTCTAAAACAGAACTTCTTCTACACCCGCCATAATAATAATAATAATCTTTATATAGCGCTAACATATTCCACAGCGCTTTACAATTTGCACACATTATCATCACTGTCCCCGATGGGGCTCACAATCTAAATTCCCTATCAGTATGTCTTTGGAATGTGGGAGGAAACTGGAGTACCTGGAGGAAACCCACACAAACACAGGGAGAACATACAAACTCCTTGCAGATGTTGTCCAAGGTGGGATTAGAACCCAGGACTCCAGCACTGCAAGGCTACAGTGCTATCCACTGAGCCACCGTGCCGCCATCTACTAACCTCCCTAAATCTGACATTTCCCTCTCCATGGGTGGCACCATAATAACACCCCGGCAGCTGTCTGGGTGTTATGTTTGACACCAATCTCTCTTTCATCTCCCATATACACTCTTGCTCACTCGTGCCGCTTACACCTAAAGAACATCTCTAGAATCCGCCCTTTTCTCACCATGGAAACAACAAAAACCCTCATTGTCACCCTGATCCACTCCGCCTGGACTACTGTAACGCTCTATTAATTGGCCTCCCCCTTACTGGACTTTCTCCTCTCCAGTCTATCCTTAATGCAGCAGCCAGGGTCGTCCATCTAGCTAATCGATACTTGGACGTGTCCGCTCTTCGCCAGTCGTTACACTCACTGCCCATTCATTATAGGATCCAATTCAAAGTACTTGTTCTCACCCACAAAGCTCTCCACAGTGCAGCACCCCCTTATATCTCCCCCTCATTTCTGTCTTTCGGTCTAAGCAACCACTGCATTCTGCAAACGACTTTCAACTAACCTCTGCACTAATCCGTACCTCCCACTCCCGACTCCAAGACTTCTCCCGCGTTGCGCCAATCCTCTGGAATGCTCTACCCCAAGAAATTAGGACCATCCACAACTTGCACAGTTTTAGGCACTCCCTCAAAACACATTTGTTCAGAGCAGCCTATCACATTCCCTAATCAAAGTCATTTTATGTGTAAGTCTGCTTGTATAGCCCATTCACTATCTCCATCTATCCCCCTCCCCCTGAAGATGGCTGGACCACCATTGTAAATACATCATTGTAAATACACACCTGTACTTTGTATCTCCCCCACCTCACTACAGATTGTAAGCTCTCACGAGCAGTGTCAGGAAATAGGAAAAGTTCTGATTACTTCAATTACACATATAGCGCTCTCAGCTGCAGTTTCCTGTACCTGCCAGCAGAAGGCTGGAATCCTAAACCCCTCATTTCCCCCTCCTTCAAGAATTTTTATGGCTTTGAGCTGCAAAAGCAGGTCTCCTTCGACCCCTCATTCCCCTTCCCAACTGATACTGGCTAAAACTGGTACAGCAAGCATGGGATTCTATTGTTCTTTTAGGGTTATGTATAGTGGCACCGATCAGAGATAGAGATAGAAGGATTACATATTCCAGATGTCCATCGAGAGATCTATAACTCCCTGAAATCACTAGAAGCTAAACCCAACAAGTGCAAGGAGCGGGTTTCTCCATAAGTGGGTCGTGTAACTATGCCATGTTTACACTTAAAAGAATCCCCCTGACGTGGTGCATTTCCTGATCATTGTGTCATTCCTACACGAGGTTCATACAGCAACCTATGTATAAAAATGGTTTGTCATAACTCTGAGAAAAGAGGAGTGCATTTCATAACTCAGCCGACTCAATGATGTCACGACCAGAGAGCATACCTTAACCCTGCTGAGTTGTGAGCCAGTCTTTTGTCCGGGGTCTAGCTGCATATGCAGATGTGTGATGCATCTTGATGTGTTCCCTGAGCACATGGTTAGCCAAAAGATGAAATGATCTGAACGGAATATGAGTGTTTTTTCAACTTTAAACCCATTTTATTTGTAATTGTACTGTACATACGATACTTGTCTTCTTTATAATATCTTTTTATACTTCTGTAAACACTGCCTACCTTTTTTGGAGTAAAATATATAAAATTACTAGCTTTGTCTCTCCTTGCTCTATAACAAACTGTCACATCCTCTGAGGTGAATTACGCTACTAATCTGGGTTGGCTCCGGACCCGTTAATAATTACGAAATCGGAGCTGGTGGCAGCGGGATTTGTCCTGTGCGTTTGGGAGGCTTTGTAGCAACTGGCGACATTGATAATTATTGTTCCCGTCAGAGTGGGAGAAGTTATATCACCCTCGCTGCAGTGTGCCCATTAGCCAGTACAAAGTAAAGCAGCCTAATTATCCTAGACGCAATACCCTGACTGACCTGAGGGTAAGGGGGGTGCCAGAGAGCTGTAAGTTCCAAACCTGGACTGGGAAGTGGGATATAGATAAATCCCCTTCAGAAAGAACCAGGGGCAACCAAACAACCCCGGATCATGACAAATTGGTGTGAGGGTGGGGATGATAAAGGTATCCTCGCCATGAACCGTGACAAGCAGGGTTGTTTTATTTTGCTTTAATTATTATATTATTGTTAACGCCGTTATTTATGACTGTTGTGTTTGAAACTGTTTAACTGTAAAGCACTACGGAATATGTTTGCGCTATATAAATAAAGATTATTATTACTATTATTATTATAGATCCCGGACCTGAGTGAGCGCTGGTTTTTCTTCACTGATGTTTTACTGACACAATTTTGGGGTATATATGACATTTTAATCTCTTTTTATTGTATTTTTTTTGTAATTAAGTTTTGTGACCAAAAAATGGAAATTCTGGCATTTACATCTTTGTTTGTTCTCAATTCTTTACTATATGGTTTACACATTCATAGATCGGAGTTTTTGGACAATACCAAATATGATTGCTTTTAATTTGTAAATTTCTTTATTTTTGGATGTGCAAAATGGATTTATTTAAACTGTTACTTTTTTTCCAAAATGTTTTGAAAATTGTTGTTTTATTTTGCTGACTTGAACCTGCGGTCGGTTGATTCTCTGTTATATACCACAATACCACAGTATACTTATGAAATATACATAAAGTATACATAGTATACACTCACCGGCCACTTTATTAGGTACACCATGCTAGTAACGGGTTGGACCCCTTTTGCCTTCAGAACTGCCTCAATTCTTCGTGGCATAGATTCAACAAGGTGCTGGAAGCATTCCTCAGAGATTTTGGTCCATATTGACATGATGGCATCACACAGTTGCCGCAGATTTGTCGGCTGCACATCCCAAAGATGCTCCATACAAGGCAGGATGGATCCATGCTTTCATGTTGTTTACGCCAAATTCTGACCCTACCATCCGAATGTCGCAGCAGAAATCGAGACTCATCAGACCAAGCAACGTTTTTCCAATCTTCTACTGTCCAATTTCGATGAGCTTGTACAAATTGTAGCCTCAGTTTCCTGTTCTTAGCTGAAAGGAGTGGTACCCGGTGTGGTCTTCTGCTGCTGTAGCCCATCTGCCTCAAAGTTCGACGCACTGTGCGTTCAGAGATGCTCTTAGGCCTACCTTGGTTGTAACGGGTGGCGATTTGAGTCACTGTTGCCTTTCTATCAGCTCGAACCAGTCTGCCCATTCTCCTCTGACCTCTGGCATCAACAAGGCATTTCCGCCCACAGAACTGCCGCTCACTGGATTTTTTTTCTTTTTCGGACCATTCTCTGTAAACCCTAGAGATGGTTGTGCGTGAAAATCCCAGTAGATCAGCAGTTTCTGAAATACTCAGACCAGCCCTTCTGGCACCAACAACCATGCCACGTTCAAAGGCACTCAGATCACCTTTCTTCCCCATACTGATGCTCGGTCTGAACTGCAGGAGATTGTCTTGACCATGTCTACATGCCTAAATGCACTGAGTTGCCGCCATGTGATTGGCTGATTAGAAATTAAGTGTTAACAAGAAGTTGGACAGGTGTACCTAATAAAGTGGCCGGTGAGTGTATATACTGTATATAAATACCAAAATATGTTAAGGTCATAATTGGCTGCGTGTTACAGGTGACGCATAACAACAACAAAAAACTTCTGGCGATTTGATTTTTCTTTTCTAGTTACAGCGTTTATGGATTGGTTAATTCATTTTATATTTTGATGGATCAGAGTTTTATTAACGCAGCGATACCAAATATATGTATTCTGATTTATTTTTTTATTTTCAATTGGGAAAAAGGTGATGATTTGAACTTGTATATTTTTAGTAAAAATATATATTTTTAAAGCTGTTTTGTTATTTTTTATTTTATTTTTTAAACCCTCCATAGACTTTAACCCATGATCGTGGGATCACTTATATTATTTGTTCCAATACCACGGCATACATCTCTGTCTCCTTTGAAGCCCCACATGCAGCTGAGCTTCAGCGGGCACCTAGATAGCCCAACGTCCCAGGCCCCAATGAAAGGCGTTCAGAGCAACCAATGGCGTGCTTCCATTTATATGTCGCAGTCAGAGATTGAGCTGCATCCGGATATTATCTATTTACTATATTTATGTAGCTGGTATCTGTGGCTGTTACATATAACACTAGGGGCAGTAATGATTCCATTCCAGGGGTTAAATTAATAAATAAAAAGTGCGACTTTTAAAACCACATGGCTAATTGTAGAGAACTAATTAACCAAATAATAATAATCAAGGGTAACCATTCAATTCATACATCATAAAATACCCTCTAAAAATATTTTTATTAGAAAATGATTAAAATACCACCATCCTGTGGCAATCCCAAAAACACAAAAACACACCGTGAACAAACTGGTATGGAGTACTAGTATCTGATGCCTGCCTATCTGCGGGGGTTGGCGCCCTAGGGGAAACGTTATGGTGCCCCCACTCCACGGTGGCTAGCCCTAAGGTCCCTGATGAACCTTAAAAAATAATAAACCAGGGTCCCTCTACCCGATAGTAACACTGAAGGAGCCCCTGTACACTAAACATAGATCAAACCTCAAACTAAGGAGTACTAGTCCCCACACTGTGCCATAAAAACAATAGAGAACATGTGGAGGAGTTTAAGGACGGTAATCAGATAAATGCAGCATTAAAACCTCAGTGTATGCTCAATTATGTAGTTAATACTACCATAAAGGATGCTGCACACATGCTATAATAAGGATCAACTGGTGAGTATGCGTTCAGATATTTGATAACAATTTAATACTCATCCAGCTCCAGCACGCCGTCCACCTCTTCAAAAAATACCGCCTCAACGCGTTTCGCCTCTCCGGCTCATCAGGAGGCCTGATCCCCGATGATGTTTGATGTATAGGAGCTACTGATCAAATTACCTCTGATTTTGAAAGATCCGCCGGGCTCCATATCCGCCCCATTTCCGGTTCAACCATGAGTCCTCCTCCGTGAACTCACAGAGAGGAGTGCACTGCGCAGAATCACCGTGGAACGCACAGGGGTATCGCGTTAACATCAACCTATACTGCGCAGAATCACCATGGAACGCACAGGGGTATCACATTAACATCAACCTATACTGCGCAGAATCACCGTGGAACGCACAGGGGTATCACATTAACATCAACCTATACTGCGCAGAATCACCGTGGAACGCACAGGGGTATCACATTAACATCAACCTATACTGCGCAGAATCACCATGGGACGCACAGGGGTATCACGTTAACATCAGCCTGTACTGCGCATGCTCACTGTACCAAGTAACCTCCCTCTTCGTTCACAGAGAGGGGTGCACTGTGCAGAATCAACGTGAGACGCACAAGGATATCGCATTATCATCAACCTATATCGCGCATGCTCACTGTAAACTCCCTCTTTCGCGTGTGTGGATATGCCTATGCTTATGGCGCTTGCGTGAAAATGGAACGCAAGCATTGCGCTCCACATCATAAATATCCAATAGGTGACTCTGCGCAGGCTCACAGCCACTCAGTATCCATAATTATATTTAGATGTCTTGCCAGCAGCATAATAAATCCGATATAAAGTAAGAATTTATCTACTAAGATAACAAATTTAAAATAGTATCCAAAACATGATAGTTGTATGAATCAAAAATTAATTCCGGCAAATATGGAAGCAAAATTGACCCTCACCCTGTTATGGACCTGGTGGTTAGGTGCACCAGGAATGACCTGATAGTTAAACACGGAATCGGGACGAGCTCTGGGGAAATGGGAACTCTGCTGACCGCAAACCCTACTCCTATCAACACAACTAGAAATAGCCGTGGAGCGTGCCTGACTCTGTCTAGATGCCTCTTCACAGCCTAAGAGCTAACTACCCCTAAAGAAAGGAAACAAAGCCTCACTTGCCTCAGAGAAATTTCCCCAAAGGTAAAAGCAGCCCCCCCACAAGTATTGACTGTGAGTTAAGAGGAAATCACAAACACAGGATGAAATAGGCTTTAGCAAAGAGAGGCCAGTCTAACTAAACAGATTGAGGATAGAAAAGGGATCTTTGCGGTCAACACAACAAACTACAAAAACCACGCAGAGTGTGCAAAAAATACCCCCGCACCGACTCACGGTGCGGTGGTGCCACTCTGCACCCCCAGAGCTTCCAGCTAGCCAGGCAGTTTCATGATAGCAAGCTGGACTAGAACTTAGCAAGAAAAACCATAAGTAACAAATGAACAAGCCGGAAATTAGCTTTTGCTGGAGTAGACAGGTCCTCAGAAAGATCCAGGAGAGATCTGAACCAGTACTAGAACATTGACAGCTGGCATGGAGTAACGATCTGAGTGGAGTTAAATAGAGAATCCAGCCTAGCCTTAAACGAGGGCAGGTGGAGTAGGAATCTCAGAACCAGCAGCTCCACTCACAGCCACCAGAGGGAGTCCAAGGACAGAACTCACCGAAGTACCATTCATGACCACAGGAGGGAGTTCGAGAACGGAATTCACAACACACCCTAACCATGGGTGAAACATATCTCAGAGGATTTCAATACCAAATAATCTTGCACATACTAATCTATGTAGCACCCTAACCAAGGGAGCTTTTTAGAATGTAAACATCACCAGCTTCCCATTCATGGAGATATCTAACCCATCCCTAAACCTCAAAAAGCAAAAAGAAATAATGATAATAAAATGGCTAGAGAAAACACATTATATACGACAGATGCCCCAGAATTTATAGAAAACAAGCAAAGGACAGCTGTTCATTCAGCCCTTTAGGCGCCATTGCGTCCATACGAAATGTCCACTCACACTCCTCTCTGTGAGTTCACGGAGGAGGACTCATGGTTGAACCGGAAATGGGGCGGATATGGAGCCCGGCGGATCTTTCAAAATCAGAGGTAATTTGATCAGTAGCTCCTATACATCAAACATCATCGGACGCATGTTTTTTTGATCAGGCCTCCTGATGAGCCGGAGAGGTGAAACGCGTTGAGGCGGTATTTTTTGAAGAGGTGGACGGCATGCTGGAGCTGGATGACTATTAAATTGTTATCAAATATCTGAACGCATACTCAACAGTTGATCCTTATTATAGCATGTGTGCAGCATCCTTTATGGTAGTATTAACTACATAATTGAGCATACACTGAGGTTTTAATGCTGCATTTATCTGATTACCGTCCTTAAACTCCTCCACATGTTCTCTATTGTTTTTATGGCACGGTGTGGGGACTAGTACGCCTTAGTTTGAGGTTTGATCTATGTTTAGTGTACAGGGGCTCCTTCAGTGTTACTATCGGGTAGAGGGACCCTGGTTTATTATTTTTTAAGGTTCATCAGGGACCTTAGGGCTAGCCGCCGTGGAGTGGGGGCGCCATAATGTTTCCCCTAGGGCGCCAACCCCCGCAGATAGGCAGGCATCAGATACTAGTACTCCATACCAGTTTGTTCACGGTGTGTTTTTGGGATTGCCACAGGTTGGTGGTATTTTAATCATTTTCTAATAAAAATATTTTTAGAGGGTATTTTATGATGTACGAACCACATGGCTAATTGTCCAGAAGGCTCAGCACCGTGGCACGTGGGTCTCAGATGTGGCTGTGTCGCAGCGCTGGAGCCGAGGTTCTTCCCACACATTCTGCTATAATGTTGCGATCATTTGGTGCTGGTTCTGCAGTTTTATGAGCTTTTGGTCGGTTTCACGCATCCGAAAAATATGAACCGTGCTCAGATCATAAGCTCCGGCCGCCACGTGTCCTAAGCAGGCGAACTGACTGACCGCCATATATGAAGCAGGACGTCCTGCGGTCGGGCCGAGTCTTCTGATCTGAGCACGGTCCTTGTACCAACATGTGAACTTGGCTTTACCTTTCCTAGATGGAGGTACGACATGGTCAATCCTCTTCACGAGTCAGGATTTAAGCCCTCCAGGTATCTTTCCTCCTCATGCGCTAGGACCCCTGGAGACACATGGACCCATCACTGACCGGAGCTTGTAAATGGTCATATCAAGTCTTGGGAGTATGGCGAGGGGGTGACCGCTGTGGTCCTGCAGGTCGCGCCATCATGTGTTGTTGATCACTTATGCAGTACATAAAGACAAATGTGCAAGGAAACGGCCACGGGAAGTTCTCTGTACAGTAGACTGCCTCTCCGTGCCACACAGACTGGTTTTGCTTCCCTTCCACTCAGAAAGATCTACATTTATTCTTAGCCATATCTTGTTCGGTGATTCGCAGCTGCCACACCAGGCACAACCTGAGGAGAGGCGCGTTACTGTGTTTGGAAGAAAGCAATTCTTCTTTTTTCCAGTTTTTTTCGCACTTTCTGGAAAGTTTCATCCACCTGCTTGTTCCGATTTCCTCCGGCAGATGTTTGTGCAGCCCGGTGCTCCTCTGGTGCTACCTCCGTCCGGTTCCCACGATACTTGCAGATGTTCCGGCACTAAATTCAATGAATACTTTCCCACAATGCTGCAGCCGTGTCCAGGAGAAGAATGCTCAGATTCTGAGCCGGATCCACAACCGCGCGGTGTGCGCACATGCTGAGCTCATGTCACAGGCAGGCGATGTGCAGATCCGTGCCAAGCATGAAGTGCTCATTCCTCGGACCTGGAGCAGATTAGCACTTAGCGGTGGAAACACATCTGATAAAATTAAATGGTTTGGAGCGCGGCCAGGAACAGATGTTGCTGCATATAATACATTAATAAGAGGCTGGAAGCCCCCGTGATTTGTCCGGGCCGGGAGACATTTCACGCGACTTCTTGTACCAGCTGTTCCTTGTTTGAGAGTTTAACTTATGGAAGGAAGTCGGCTCTGACAACCATTATACATTGCCCGGCGCGGTCGAACACTGGAGGTGCAAGATCTTTATGGATAGCAATCACCAGCACTTGTCTGCGATGGTCACGTTGGATCAGGAATATTCACATGCGACCAGTGATCAGGATCCACTGGATCTGCAGAAAAACGTCCTACTCAAGTCCCCGCTATCTCAGCAGTTGTAGCATGGGGACAATTTGCAATGATGGGTGAAATTCAATCTGTTCCCAATATCTGAGCCTGGAGCCTGAGTGATTTACTCTCTACTAATAGATACCATTACTCTTTAGAAATTGTTAATGTTTTCCAAGGTCGAAGATCGAGGTGAAGACAAATGCACACTTGGTGGAGAAAGGTTGAACTTGATGGACCTAGGTCTTTTTTTAACTCATTATTATTATTATTATTTATTTATATAGCACCATTAATTCCATGGTGCTGTATATGAGAAAAGGGGCTACGTACAGGGTTATAGATATCGTTTACAGTAAACAAATTTATAATGACAGATTGGTACAGAGGGGAGAGGACTCGTGTAACTATATGTAACTATGTAACATGGCAAGGCCAGAGAACGCGATCTCAGAAGAGTCTAACTTAAGAATATGTTTTGTGGGGTGAGAATAGTGCTGGACACCAAAGCTTGCATCACAATCAAAGATCAAAGTGTTGAAGTTATAAGTCAGAAATGAGACACAAAACTTGGTGGTTACAACTCAGAGCTAAGCGTCAGAGCTTGGCTGTTAGGCATCAAAATTAAGGCTCAAAGCTTTGTGGTTCACACCAGAGCTGATACACAGAACTTGATGGTTTCATATCAGAGCTGATACACAGAACTTGGTGGTTTCACATTAGAGCTGATACACAGAACTTGGTGGTTTCACAACAGAGCTGATACACAGAACTTGGTGGTTTCACAACAGAGCTGATACACAGAACTTGGTGGTTTCACATCAGAGCTGATACACAAAACTTGGTGGTTTCACATCAGAGCTGATACACAGAACTTGGTGGTTTCACATCAGAGCTGATACACAGAACTTGATGGTTTCACATCAGAGCTCATACACAGAACTTGGTGGTTTCACATTAGAACTGATACACAGAACTTGGTGGTTTCACATCAGAGCTGATACATAGAACTTGGTGGTTTCACATCAGAGCTGATACATAGAACTTGATGGTTTCATATCAGAGCTGATGCACAGAACTTGGTGGTTTCATATCAGAGCTGATACATAGAACTTGGTGGTTTCACATCAGAGCTGATACACAGAACTTGATGGTTTCACATCAGAGCTCATACATAGAACTTGATGGTTTCATATCAGAGCTGATGCACAGAACTTGGTGGTTTCATATCAGAGCTGATACATAGAACTTGGTGGTTTCACATCAGAGCTGATACACAGAACTTGATGGTTTCACATCAGAGCTCATACATAGAACTTGGTGGTTTCATATCAGAGCTGATACATAGAACTTGGTGGTTTCACATCAGAGCTGATACACAGAACTTGGTGGTTTCACATCAGAGCTGATACACAGAACATGGTGGTTTCATTTCAGAGCTGATACACAGAACTTGGTGGTTTCACATTAGAACTGATACACAGAACTTGGTGGTTTCACATTAGAACTGATACACAGAACTTGGTGGTTTCACATTAGAACTGATACACAGAACTTGGTGGTTTCACATCAGAGCTGATACACGGAACTTGGTGGTTTCACATCAGAGCTGATACACGGAACTTGGTGGTTTCACATCAGAGCTAATACAAAGAACTTGATGGTCTTACATCAGAGCTGATACACAGAACTTGGTGGTTTTATATCAGAGCTGATACAAAGAACTTGGTGGTTTCATATCAGAGCTAATGCACAGAACTTGAGACACAAAGCTTTGTGGTTTCACATCAGAATTGAGGCACAGAACTTGGTAGTTTCACATTAAACTCAGGAACAAAGCTTTGTGGTTTTACATAGAGTTGAACCATTTCCAGGGTCGGTACGAAAATGCACATGAGAACAAATACAAAAGTCTTGTGCTGACCGGAGGGAAACACATGGTCATCAATGACCGTCCAAAATGAAAAAGGCGTAACCCCCAGAACAGAACAATCTAAAAAGTGGGAATGTATTTAATTTGTGAGTCATGTAATATTGTTGCATGAAATTTTTACATTCCAGGATTTTTGTCACACACTTTACGTCAGAGTTTTCAGTTTCAGATCTACGGCTGGAGGATTTCTCGATATCTGACCTCCATGAACGGTTCTGTCTGCAGATGAGTGAATCCATTTAGAAAGAATCAATCAATCTATGAAATTCTGAGGGCTGAGAAGGGGAGAAAAAGCACAAAAAACTACTGTATGATCATCGGCAGTCCTGGTCCTCCGATCCCTCCTCTTCCGCCTTCTTCTCGTTTTTGATCCGCTGTCACCACTGCTGACTAGTAATTGAGTCACGAGTTGAGATGAATGTCAGCAGATTTGGAGAGAGGGTTTCTTCAGGGCAGATTTGATTTGTACCAGGTTGATTCGATGCAAATCTAATTTCCAAGCCTAAATCAAATGTCAGGAAATTTATTCACATTGCTATGAGATTTGCCATCAGATTCATGGCGTTCGGTGCCATTGATCGTATGTAGGGTCTCTTTGAAAAATAAAAGTGCGGTATATGTTTTTTTTACTGGATGTGTCTGTATATGAATGATCGGCACCTCGCCACACCGCCTGATGTCAATAGTACGTCAGCGGGACCACATGGTACGCTTTCCCCATTTGTGCCAACCTGACGTTTCGCATCCCCTGCAAATACTTATGGTCAACTTGGCGCAGTTTTACACAGACACCACCTGTCCACACGAACCCAGGAGGGCATAGGGAGTGAGAGGAGGTGGCCCACACAGTCAATGACGTGGCACCACACTTGCCCACAACCCTGACAGGCTGAAACACCCCTTTCACTAGCCCCAGTAAAACAGAACATCATCAGCCAGGTAGGATTGCCACCAGTTCCTCGTTCAATATAAGCCCTGTCCGTTAATGGGAATTATATTGGACCAGAAACCAGCCTCGGTAGCATGGAAAATTAAACCGAGAAGCAGATGAGTGGATTCATGACT
Source organism: Ranitomeya variabilis (assembly GCF_051348905.1). Lineage (NCBI taxonomy): Eukaryota > Metazoa > Chordata > Amphibia > Anura > Dendrobatidae > Ranitomeya > Ranitomeya variabilis. The sequence continues at coordinate 12,726,472 of NC_135235.1, forward strand.
CAAGATAAAAGAGCAGCCCAAAGTTAAATGATATATTTAATCATCGTAAGGGAACACTAGACAATACACTATATATACAATGGTTATACATACAGTATATAATGGTCAGATATGCAAATGTAATAGTGGTAGGACAAAAGATATAAGCAGAATATATTGGTCAGTTACCAGTAGATTAGAAGTTTGTGGTCCCCTCTGTTCCTAGACTTCTACCCACACGATATGTCATCCCAAACTCCCCAGTGAAAAAGCCCTAGGCCAAGCTCTGCAGGAGCATTTAATCCCTTGGTTGGTCACATCCTTTTCCACCCACAGGATGGTCCTTATCCACCTCCCCTGGAGGTTTGAAGCTAAATCTCCAAAACCTAGGAAAGATCATAACTCTGTTCTGGATGGTCCTACGGCTGCGGTTCTGGCGCTATCAAATCTGGCTGGGCTTCTTTCTGTTACATGTTAAGACCAAACACAGCTTTATGACCTGGTTTCTGTTAGCTGTTCTATGTATATCCACACCCTGAGGTTCTTGAATGGATCAAGACTAGCATGGTGTGAACCGTTACAGGTCTCGATTAGTGATGAGCAAATATACTCGTTACTCGAGATTTCTCGAGCATGCTCGGGGGTCCTCTGAGTATTTTTTAGTGCTCGGAGTTTTAGTTTTTCTTGCCGCAGCTGGATGATTTACATCTGTTAGCCAGCATAAGTACATGTGGGGGTTGCCTGGTTGCTAGGGAATCCTCACATGTACTTATGCTGGCTAACAGATGTAAATCATTCAGCTGCGGCAGGAAAAACTAAAACTCCGAGCACTAAAAAATAGTCGGAGGACCCCCGAGCATGCTTGAGAATTCTCGAGTAACGAGTATATTCGCTCATCACTAATCGAGACCTGTCACGGTTCACACCATGCTGCCAACAATATGTCATGGATCCCAAGAATATGTCAGGGATCCCGGGGAGGATACCTGTATCGTCCCCACTACTCACACCAATTTGTCATGAACCAGGGTTGCTGGTTGCCCCTAGTTCCTTCCGAAGGGGATTTATCTATATCCCACTTACAAGATCCGGTTTGGAACTTGCAGCTCTCTGGTGCCCCCTTTACCCTCAGGTCAGATTAGGTACCGCACCTAGGGTGATTAGTCGCCAGAAAAGCTGCCTGCTATGTCCTGGCTATTGGGCACGCTGCAGCGAGGGCAGCAATGTGCAGTGTTACAACTGCACACTGGAGGGGTTTATATATTCCCATGCCAAATAGGATACAAATGAGTGACATGGAATTATATGTGCAATATTCTTCACACTTTATAAATGGCTCAATTAGAAAAGTCATTCTATACAGTCAGATTTATAATTTACCAATGCACTCAGCCCGGTATATGGCAAAAGTATCAGCATACGCATGAGTGCATTCAGCATACGAACGGGAGCTTTTCCAATACATATGCCAGATAACGATAATCCTGTCCGGACAGAAAATATCCTTTTCTTCAAGGGGTAAACTATGATATCTGGATGGATAAGCGGCGCTCTACATATCTTTGATGGCAAGCAGCAAAATGTCACGTCCAGCGGGACACAAGGCGAGGAGGGATGTGGAGATCCCATGTCTCCATCCTGAGATGCCAAGTAATGTGAGGTGGCATCCTCCCGTCCACTGCCTGCTCTTGGGGCGCCATCCTTCTGTGTTCACAAGAAACTTTGAAACCCTCCTTGTGATTCTGATTCCAGGGGAAGATCAAGGGCGGCAGCGCCATGTTAACCAGATCTCGCCTTTTATCTGGATATATCTTGTGACACTGCAGTTGCCGGTAGACACACGACTCACAGAGAGCGCGGAGCGCGGTTTGCATTCAGACGAGCGCTGCATACCTGCAGCTGACAGACTTGTCAAAAGAAGATGAAGAGCAATCCGCGAGCTTTTGTGTCATTGAAAGAAAATAAAATCTCCCACAGACATCACACGGGGAACAATAGGCAGGAGCTTTGAATTGTACGTGCGGAGCGCTGGCCGGATCAGGCCGGGATGAAACGAGAGGCACGGATCTCCAAAGTAAACTGCTCATAAGACAAATTAAATCATGAAAGTTTCCAGATATCAACACAAAAGGCGCAAAATGTAACAAAGGAAGACGAGAAAGGCTCCGCTCCGACGATAGCGACTGCACCAACATCGTACCACAGAGGTGATTGCGGAGCGTAAGCGACCACCATCGGCGATGTCACTGGATCCGATCATTATCCAACCTGAGATCTGTTCAGTGCGGTCACCGTCCTCAGTACAGTGTATGGTACTGGGGTCTCCAGTCTGTGTCGCCCGCCTGGGCAGAACTACAACTCCCACTTTGCTGGTAGATGTAGTTTTGCAACAACCAGAGAGCTACATTTTGGCGACCAATATCGACTGCGTGAACCACCGCCTTGGCTTCAGCCTCGTCATCCGCTCTGTTCCTCCTGCTCTGGTTTCTGCTTTTATCCAGGCGCCATCATCCTCTTCCAGACCTTCAGTCTTCAAGCAGCGGCTGGACCACAGCAACACAAGGTGACATTGTGACGTTGCTGTCTCTTCAGGCGGCATCTTCACCTTGCATTTTGCACATTCTGATACCCCGAGGTCGCGACGTTACAACGAATATCACCGAGGCCGAGGTGACACCAGAGTTGCAGCGAGAGGTCAGATGCCTGGGTGGGGGGCTGCCATACTGAGACAGGTGGGGGGCAAGATCACAGGAGGAAGAGACTGTACACAGTGACTGCACAGGAGGAGGACACTGCACACAGTGACTGCACAGGAGGAAGAGACTGCACACAGTGACTGCACAGGAGGAATAGACTGCACACAGTGACTGCACAGCAGGAGACTGCACACAGTGACTGCACAGGAGGAGACTGCACACAGTGACTGCACAGGAGGAGGAGACTGCACACAGTGACTGCAAAGGAGGAGGAGACTGCACACAGTGACTGCACAGGAGGAAGAGACTGCACACAGTGACTGCACAGGAGGAGACTGCACACAGTGACTGCACAGGAGGAGGAGACTGCACACAGTGACTGTGTAAGAGGGTGGTGCTGTTATGCATAATAAGAAACACGCTGTCACTTTAAGAGGCTGCACCCCCTTGTCTATGTCATGGTATGTTCTGCTGTTCTCCCCTGCTCTTGTTTTGCTATGGACTGCTCAGGGCTGAGTGAAGGGGTGGAGCTGAAGCAGCGTAGAGAGAGAAGTTTCCAGAGGGAACTGAGAGAACTTTGGGTGCTTTGCTATCTGCAAGGAAGAGACTTTTGCTGCAGGAAAGATTACACAGCTTAAGACGAACTGCGTTTGCTAAATAGAAGTTCCCGGCTACAGCAAAGGGTGGCTGTTCTGCGCTGGTTTGTGAAGCCACGAAGATAGCGAGAAGGGGACCTACGGTTTCCAGGAGCAAAGAGAAGACCACGCTTTACAGAGCCGACAGGAACCCGTGTGTACCACAGTTAAGGACTTCGGGGGCCCCCTGGGACTGGACCTGTGTCCCCAACGTCACCGTGAGTCTGTTCCTGTCTGGTGCACCAGTTAGGGCCTAGTGCAGACTTCAGCAGTTAGAGCACGGTAGCCGTGTGGCCTGTGTAGTAAAGGCCAGGGAGGCTATATGCAGAGTAGCATCGATATATATATATGTTCCATTGTGCAAAGTTGATTATGAGATAGGTTGTGAGTTTGCAATTGCTTAAGTATCGTGCTATTTTACAGACAAGTTGACTCATGTGCATTATCTTTTACTATTGTAAACCCGTTTGCATCTTCCTTGTCCCTTCCATTCCCTGTCTCCCAATAAATCTATCCTTTGTTGTTTGCACCTCGTCTTGTGTACAGTAGTCTTCCTGCACCGTGGTGGTCCCTCGGGCCATCGCTTCAAGTGGCGCTGCGAGCAGGGTACTGTCAACAAGATGGAGGCAGCAGACAGCAATGGCGGGAATGCTAATATTAATGGAGATGCTGTGGGCATTGGTGGAACCCCTGCAAGGACACTCCCTATGGGCACCATATTTAGTGTGCTCCCAAAATTTGACGGCAAGAATATGCCACTGTCCGACTGGGTGTCCCGGCTGCAATGCACCCTGAAGATTTATAACATAAGCCCAGTCCTTGAAGTGGACATTGCTTTAACTGCCCTAGAGGGGGAAGCCCGCAGAAACGTCTGCCTACAACCAGAACTCACCCGCAGTACCCTGAAGGAGCTAGTGAAGTTCCTGGAAGAGATCTACGGTGAGACCGCTAGCGCGGGACATCTTCGCGCCAAATTTTTCTCTAGGCTGCAGCGGGAAGAGGAAGGAATTTCTCAGTATGCAACAGTACTGCAGGAAGTGTTTGAAGAGGTGCAGAGAAAGGAGGCAGATGGACTTGGCGGCATGGGCTCTAAAGACCGGATACTCCGGGAGCAATTCATTCTGGGACTACACAGCACATCCTTGAGGCAGGCACTGTCAGAACGGGTCCGGGCAGATCCAGCCCTTACGTTTCGTCAAGTCCTGGCAGAAACAGTGGCCCGAAGTAAAGAAGAAAGCTACGCGTCTGGAGTGATGCGTGTCCAGGACGCCAATTCCAGAGGGGAAACAGTGGTCCGAAGTAAAGAAAAAAGCTACGCGTCTGGAGTGATGCGTGTCCAGGACGCCAATTCCAGGGGGGACCCAAACCATCAAGAAGTGCTGGTCCAGGTAGTGCAAGATTTGCAGCGGTCCCTTGTTAACGTGCAAGAGAAACTGACCCAGATGGAGCGGAGAGTGGGGGAACTACAAGAAACTGACCCACCATACTCCTACAACCATTCTTCGGCCCGATCGACAAGGGAGCAGTGGGAACAAGCCCCCTCCCGTCAGGCATCGGCGGCACGAGGACAGGCTCGAAGTACCCCTCGGCGAGGAGGAGGTGTTCAATGCTGGGAGTGTAGAGGACGGGGGCACCTTGCCAGAGACTGTCAGAACTATACGCAAGGCCAGTGGAAGCCGTCGTTAAACTACCAACCCCCGCAGTAGTGCGGCACTCTGCGGGGGAGGCGAGAAGAGAGGCCGCTCCATATCATAACGAACACTTGATCGCTGGGAGCCCCATCCTACGTGCTGAATTTGAAGGAGTTCTGGTGGATTGCCTGGTAGATACCGGGTCACAAGTGACAACGATGTCCGAAGCGTACTTCAAGCAGCATTTCCAGAACCTGGCCAAGCCAGAGAAAGAGACATTGATTCGCTTGTTTGCTGCCAACCAACAACCGATTCCGGTCACAGGGGTCGTGTGGATGAATATTCGAATCTGTGGACAAGTAGTTGGAAGAAAAGGGATCCTGCTAGTCCCTGAGCCTGTCAAGAAAGATGTGCCTGTAGTACTGGAATGAATATCCTACGGGAACTCGATCAGATTATGTTTACCAAACGGGGACCTGGATATTGGAAGAAGGCTACTCCACATAAGCCTACTCAGGAGGCCCTTCAACGACTGATCCGCGTCTGTGGGACGCAGAAGAGTGTGCCATCTTATCAGACGGTGGGGGTCATCCGGGCTCCTGGGAAAGAACCTGTAATCCTACCTCCCGAGCGAGAAACTTTAGTGTACCTTCCAGTGGGGACTCACCGCAACCTTGATGGGTTGGAAGTGGTTGTTCAGCCGGTGGTAGGCGGCGGAGGGGATCAAGAAGTCATGATAGCTCGCACGATAGCTGTGGTCCAGCGAGGACATGTCCCCATAAGAGCTTTGAATGTGAGCCCCAGGGAGATCGCCTTGCCACGAGGGACAGATCTAGCCCTGGTGTACCTACATAAGGGTGAAGTGGTGAGTCAGAAGGAGATGCCTTTATCACCGAAAGAAGGCATGGGGTGGACCCTAGCAGTTGCCGCAGGAGGCGAAGAGACACCATCCCCGGAGTGGAGTGGACGGGTCATCCTTGAACAAATGGAAGTGGATGTGAAGGCTATGGGCCCTGAGCACGTGCAAGCAATAGAAACTATGCTGTGGGAAAATCAGGCCGCATTCGCCCGTCACGCCGAAGATTTCGGCTGTACTGAAGCCATCACGCATGAGATCCCGACAGGGGAAGCTCGTCCAATTCAAGAACGATACCGGCAGATCCCACCCAAGATGTACCAAGAGGTGAAAACATTACTGCGGCAGATGCTGGATTCAGGAGTGGTGCAGAGTAGTCAGAGCCCTTGGGCAGCCCCGGTGGTGCTCGTCAAGAAAAAGGATGGGACCATCCGGTTCTGTGTAGACTACAGGAAACTCAATGCCTGCACTGTTCGAGACTCGTATCCGTTGCCCCGCATCGAGGAATCCTTGACAGCGTTGGGGAAAGCCAAGTACTTCTCCACCCTGGACCTAGCAAGCGGGTATTGGCAAGTAGCCGTGGCAGAGAAAGACAGAGAGAAAACCGCCTTCATCCTCCCTATGGGACTGTACGAGTTTAACCGGATGCCCTTCGGGCTCTCCAATGCCCCAGGCACCTTTCAACGGCTGATGGAGAAGTGTTTGGGAGATCTAAATTTTGAGGCTACCCTGATCTATCTGGATGACATCATTGTGTTTTCATCCTCTTTCGAAGATCACCTTGCCCGGCTTGGACAGGTACTCGGAAGATTGCGTGCTCATAACCTGAAGTTGAAGCCAAAGAAATGCCACCTCTTCAAGAGGGAGATCGAGTACCTGGGTCACATAGTGTCACAAGATGGAGTCCTACCCTCTCCAGAAAAAGTGGCTGCTATCCAGAAATGGCCAGTCCCTCAAACAGTGAGAGAACTCCAGGCCTTCCTGGGACTAGCGGGGTACTACCGCCGGTTTGTTAAAGACTTCGCGAAGTTGGCCGGTCCTCTCAACGAGTTGCTGAGGGGGACCGCTGGAGTGCCGAAGACCCAGCGCATCCCCTGGGCACAGGGACAACACGAGGCCTTCCAGGCTATAAAGGATGCCCTTACTTCGGCCCCGATTTTGGCCTACGCAGACTTCAATCAACCGTTCCTGTTGTACACCGATGGTAGCCTACATGGACTCGGTGCAGTACTTTCTCAGATACAGGATGGACATGAGAGAGTCATCGGGTATGCTAGCAGGTCCCTGCGAGACAGCGAAAGAAACCCTCACAATTACAGCTCCTTCCGGTTAGAGCTCCTGGCTCTGGTATGGGCCATGACAGAAAAGTTTGCAGGCTTCCTGACAGGTACAAAAATTCAAGTTCGAACAGACAATAATCCCCTGGCCCACCTTGAGAATGCTAAACTGGGGGCCTTAGAACAACGGTGGATGGCTCGCCTGGCCAAGTTCGACTTTACTATCCGCTATCGCTCTGCTACCGAAAACGCAAATGCGGATGGGCTGTCCAGAGTGCCTGTGGAGACTCCAGTGGGGGATCTTGATGAACAACTTGAAGAGGAGGAAACCCCAGACTTTAATAAGTTCAAGCCCCCGATGGTTGTGGCCCAGTCAAGAAGGGAGGCCTGCGCCTTACCTCGGTCCCTGGGAAGAACCAATGAAGAATGGGGACACGTTCAGGATGAAGACGAAGGGCTGAGACAGATGAAATGGTGGGTAACGCAAAAGCGTAAGCCTGGCAAACAAGAAAGAGATGATCTGGACTCTGAAATGAGGAGTGTGTTGCACCAGTGGGATAGACTGGAAGTGAGAGAGTCAGTACTATATCGTAAGAAGCAACAGCCAAAAGATATGGAAGTAAGGTGGCAAGTGGTCATCCCAGGAAGAATGGCTCAAGAAATAGCTAAAGAAGCCCATGAATTCGGAGCGCACTTTGGCTCCACAAAGACCTACCAATGGTTGCAGCGGCATGTCTATTGTCCTCGGTTGGAGCTTGTGGTGGAAGAGGTTTGCCGGCAGTGTCGAGTATGTGACCTCATTAAGAGTACTGAACAGAGGGCACCCATCCAGACCATACAAACTAAGGAGCCATTGGAAGTCTTGATGATCGACTATCTCCTCGTGGGACACTCGGCCCGGGGGCTGCAATATTGTTTGGTGATGACCGATCATTTTTCTAAGTTCGCAGTAGTAACCCCGACTAGAGACCAGACTGCGGAATCGGCGGCGCGAGCCATCTGCCAAGACTTCATCCGGGTGTATGGGTGCCCAAAGCACATCCACTCCGACCAAGGCGCGTGTTTCCAAGGCAAGGTGATGGAAGAATTGTATCGCATGTATGGCATCGAGCGGTCCCGGACCACCCCTTATCATCCTCAAGGCAATGGAGCTTGCGAACGCTTTAACAGAACCTTGCTTCAGATGCTGAGAACATTGGAAGAGTATAAGAAGGTGTGTTGGCCAGACTATCTGCCGGAATTGGTCTGGACCTACAACAATCGGGTCCACTCCACCACGGGTTACACCCCCTATCTACTGTTGTTTGGAAGAGCTGGACGAGAGATCATTGAGCTGAATCTGGAACAGCCAGAGGAGCTGATGGAGCGAAATGTCACCTCATGGGTGAAAGAGCATCGACAACGTTTGCAAACAATACGGCGGTTGGCGGGTCAGCAACTGCAAGAAAAAGAACATACGGCCCGCAAACCGACTCAAGAGTTACCGCTCCAACCTGGAGACCGAGTGTTGGTCAGAGAGAAACACCCCAAGGGAAAACTAAGTGAGAGATGGGAAGTACAGCTGTACAAGGTTATCGAGAGAGTGTATGCTAACGGCCCTGTCTACAAGGTACAGATTGAGAATGGGGCATCCGCCCCTAGAGTACTTCACAGAAATATGCTGCGGCCTTGCCGGTCTGAGGTCTGTTCTACGCCATTGTCGCCTGAAGGCGCCACTCCACCTCCTGAATCTGTCATGCCTGATGGCCAAATCGATGAGGAGTGGTGGACCGTCACTGACACAGTAGGGGGTCCTCAGCCGCCCAGAAACGGTAATCCCATGGATGTACCAGTACCGCCATGTGAGGATGAGACCAGACAAGAGCTCACAGTGTCCCCTGCAACAAGTGTTCCTCTGGAAGATAGTCAAGCCTTGCCTGACAGCCAAGAGCTTCGGAGATCCCAGAGGTCTAATGCAGGGGTTCCACCAGTCCGATATGTAGAACAGTGTGCTCTGTCTGTTTGTATACCTTTGTTGTCTCCTCCATTATACTTTTACCCTGAAGCTGTGATGGCCGAGGACGACCATCATTAAGAAGGGAGGCATGTAAGAGGGTGGTGCTGTTATGCATAATAAGAAACACGCTGTCACTTTAAGAGGCTGCACCCCCTTGTCTATGTGATGGTATGTTCTGCTGTTCTCCCCTGCTCTTGTTTTGCTATGGACTGCTCAGGGCTGAGTGAAGGGGTGGAGCTGAAGCAGCGTAGAGAGAGAAGTTTCCAGAGGGAACTGAGAGAACTTTGGGTGCTTTGCTATCTGCAAGGAAGAGACTTTTGCTGCAGGAAAGAGTACACAGCTTAAGACGAACTGCGTTTGCTAAATAGACGTTCCCGGCTACAGCAAAGGGTGGCTGTTCTGCGCTGGTTTGTGAAGCCACGAAGATAGCGAGAAGGGGACCTACGGTTTCCAGGAGCAAAGAGAAGACCACGCTTTACAGAGCCGACAGGAACCCATGTGTACCACAGTTAAGGACTTCGGGGGCCCCCTGGGACTGGACCTGTGTCCCCAACGTCACCGTGAGTCTGTTCCTGTCTGGTGCACCAGTTAGGGCCTAGTGCAGACTTCAGCAGTTAGAGCACGGTAGCCGTGTGGCCTGTGTAGTAAAGGCCAGGGAGGCTATATGCAGAGTAGCATCGATATATATATATATGTTCCATTGTGCAAAGTTGATTATGAGATAGGTTGTGAGTTTGCAATTGCTTAAGTATCGTGCTATTTTACAGACAAGTTGACTCATGTGCATTATCTTTTACTATTGTAAACCCGTTTGCATCTTCCTTGTCCCTTCCATTCCCTGTCTCCCAATAAATCTATCCTTTGTTGTTTGCACCTCGTCTTGTGTACAGTAGTCTTCCTGCACCGTGGTGGTCCCCGGGCCATCGCTTCAACTGCACAGGAGGAAACTGCACACAGTGACTGCACAGGAGGAAGAGACTGCACACAGTGACTGCACAGGAGGAGACTGCACACAGTGACTGCACAGGAGGAGGAGACTGCACACAGTGACTGCACAGGAGGAGAAGACTGCACCCAGTGACTGCACAGGAGGAGACTGCACACAGTGACTGCACAGGAGGAAGAGACTGCACACAGTGACTGCACAGGAGGAGGACACTGCACACAGTGACTGCACAGGAGGAGACTGCACACAGTGACTGCACAGGAGGAGGAGACTGCACACAGTGACTGCACAGGAGGAAGAGACTGCACACAGTGACTGCACAGGAGGAAGAGACTGCACACAGTGACTGCACAGGAGGAAGAGACTGCACACAGTGACTGCACAGGAGGAGACTGCACACAGTGACTGCACAGGAGGAGGAGACTGCACACAGTGACTACACAGGAGGAAGAGACTGCACCCAGTGACTGCACAGGAGGAGACTGCACACAGTGACTGCACAGGAGGAAGAGACTGCACACAGTGACTGCACAGGAGGAGGACACTGCACACAGTGACTGCACAGGAGGAGACTGCACACAGTGACTGCACAGGAGGAGGAGACTGCACACAGTGACTGCACAGGAGGAGGAGACTGCACACAGTGACTGCACAGGAGGAAGAGACTGCACACAGTGACTGCACAGGAGGAGACTGCACACAGTGACTGCACAGGAGGAGGAGACTGCACACAGTGACTACACAGGAGGAAGAGACTGCACCCAGTGACTGCACAGGAGGAGACTGCACACAGTGACTGCACAGGAGGAAGAGACTGCACACAGTGACTGCACAGGAGGAGGACACTGCACACAGTGACTGCACAGGAGGAGACTGCACACAGTGACTGCACAGGAGGAGGAGACTGCACACAGTGACTGCACAGGAGGAGGAGACTGCACACAGTGACTGCACAGGAGGAAGAGACTGCACACAGTGACTGCACAGGAGGAGGAGACTGCACACAGTGACTGCACAGGAGGAGGAGACTGCACACAGTGACTGCACAGGAGGAAGAGACTGCACACAGTGACTACACAGGAGGAAGAGACTGCACCCAGTGACTGCACAGGAGGAGACTGCACACAGTGACTGCACAGGAGGAGGACACTGCACACAGTGACTGCACAGGAGGAGACTGCACACAGTGACTGCACAGGAGGAGGAGACTGCACACAGTGACTGCACAGGAGGAGGAGACTGCACACAGTGACTGCACAGGAGGAAGAGACTGCACACAGTGACTGCACAGGAGGAGGAGACTGCACACAGTGACTGCACAGGAGGAGGAGACTGCACACAGTGACTGCACAGGAGGAAGAGACTGCACACAGTGACTGCACAGGAGGAGGAGACTGCACACAGTGACAGCACAGGAGGAGGAGACTGCACACAGTGACTGCACAGGAGGAAGAGATTGCACAAGCCCTGGGAACAGGGGACATTTTTGGCTGGAGATGTTAGACTGAAAGTATATTAAAGTGTCATTTTGTTCAGTAACTTCCATATAAAAGTTGTCTGACCACATGTGACCCTTTTTTTGCTAAGTGATTTCTTTATCTGATAGGGAGCCACAGTAGGGAGAGACAGTATGGAGGCACAGCATGGAGGCACAGTATGGGGGTACAGAATTGGGGTACAGTATTGAGGTACAGTATGGGGTACAGTATGGGGGGTACAGTGTGGAGGTACAGTATGGGGGTACAGTATGGGGGTACAGTATGGAGGTACAGTATCAATATGGAGGTACAGTATGGGGGTACAGTGTTGGAGGTACAGTATGGAGGTACAGTATGGGGGTACAGTATGGAGGTACAGTATGGGGGCACAGTATGGAGGTACAGTGTGGGGGTACAGTATGGAGGTACAGTATGGGGGTACAGTATGGAGGTACAGTATGGGGGCACAGTATGGAGGTACAGTGTGGGGGTACAGTATGGAGGTACAGTATCGGGGTACAGTATGGAGGTACAGTATGGGGGCACATTATGTGGGTACAGAATGGAGGCACAGCATCGGGGTACAGTATGGAGACACAGTATGGGGGGTACAGTATGGAGGCACAGTATGGGGGTACAATATGGGGGTACAATATGGAGGTATTGGGGTACAATATGGCGGTACAGTATGGAGGTACAGTATGGGGGTACAATATGGAGGTATTGGGGTACAATATGGCGGTACAGTATGGAGGTACAGTATGGGGGTACAATATGGAGGTATTGGTGTACAATATGGTGGTACAGTATGGAGGTACAGTATTGAGCCACAGTATGGGGGTACAGTATGGGGGTACAGTATGGAGGTACAGTATGGGGGGCACAGTATGGAGGTACAGTGTCATGGCTGCGCATTCGCTTCCTGGAGGGAAACTTCAGGATTGAATAGCAGTTTCTGTCTCGGTGATGGAAGACGCGATAGATCAGGGTCTTGGGATCCATCCCACCTGCGATGTGCGGAGCCCGGGGCCACACGAGGCATGGGATGTTCTCAGGGCGCGAGGTCTTTACACTGCAGGTAATTATTTCTCGCCTCGGTGGTAATTAGCACTTTGCAGGTTGGTAATGAGCAGCTTTAGATTTCGATGTCTGACTTGTAGGGTTTATAGAAGGCGACGTCTCTCCAGGTCCTGGCTGTAACCTCTTCATGTGGCACTGGGATGCGAGCAGCGCTTTGTTTGGCGCCATTCTTTGCCACCAGCGTCCGACTCCTGGCCAGGATCAAGACCCTCCAGTGGAGACGAGGAGCATCTGATGCTGAACTCTCTTCTAGTTCTCGTATGTTACATCCAGCAACAGAACGTCCACGACAAGCCAAGGAAAATCCATGCATGGACGACGCACGAGTGCCACCGGGCATGCTGGTATATATAGTGCATGTCAGGGTGCTGCAATGCGGGAGGCGTGAAGTGGACGCCAGGCATCAGTACGAATTGTACCAAGAGAGGGTCTCGAAACCCAGAAGCATGTTTGGAATCAGCTAAAAGGACAGAAGAAATGGGATTACCAGGAGCTGACGCATGCGCCCAAGCCACGAGTCATGAGGGTGCAAGGCAGGAGGGTGCAGGGCGGCCACGGAGGGGAGACAGCGAGGTGGGATGTGCCATGAATGGTTTTACAGAGGATCAGTCACCCGGTCTGGTAAGGGGGGCAGGTTTTGCTCTTACTTTGTTCCCGCCGTTCCCCCGATTCTGACATACAGGACTATTTATTGATTGCTAATATTTATGGTCTTTTCTAAGGGGACTGTGCCCACAGGGTCCCATGGGGGCATCTCTGGACTTTTCTATATAATCACCTTGTCAGTTACACACCATTGATGAACCCCTAAGGATTAGCAGTAAAAAGCTCCATATAAAGCTCCAATAAAAAGCTCCATATAAAGCTCCAATAAAAAGCTCCAATAAAAAGCCCCTTATAAAGCTCCAATAAAAAGCTCCATATAAAGTTCCAATTAAAAGCTCCATATCTCTGGAGCGTTTTGCGTTTTTTTTCTGAATATTTTATGCAAATTGAAAGCTGCTTTTAACAGAACCAGTAAAAGTTAGGAGATTTCAGAAATCCGTATACATTTGTTTTTTTTTCTGACTGAATTGGAAAACTGCAGCTTTTTTTAAATCTGCAACATCAATTCTTTTAGTGTTTTTGCTGCTTTTATTTCACCCAGAAAAAGCAAAAAGATAGTGAAAAAAAACCCTTAAAAAAACACAGCAGTGTATTTCAAGCATTTTTGGTGAGTAAAAGTAACTTTATTGAACATGTACAGTAGGCAAACCTCACATGTAATCCGAACCTAAAAAAATGTAAAAAAAATCAATAACGTTTTGAACTTTTTCACTGCCATGAAAGTAGGTTTCCACAGCAATAACGCTGCATGTGAACAAAGCCTAAGACTCGGGGAGTATATGTGGAACCCCTCGATAAAAAGGCTCCATCATCCAGAGTCGGCACATGGACACAACCATTGAGCAAAGTGGCGCAATGGAGGAGACCGGTGGCCGGAGAGGAAAGCACTGGACGACCGGAGAGGTGAGCCGGCAAGTTTTAACGAGGTCTTAAGAGTCAGGGAACAAGTTTTGAATACTTTTATTAGCTAAGATGGAATATGTAAAAGGATCGCTACAAATGAAACAACCCCTTTAAGAGGCTACTTGACCCTCCAGGGAATAGCAATGTGTAACTTATTCATGTTCCCCATTAGGCGGCATTATTTCGTCTCCGCACTCGCTTGGAAACTTTGCTGATCACATTTCTTGAGCACTTTTGTATCACACGAGGTTGACAAGAGCTTCAAGTCGTGTAGTTGCTGCCACGGGGCTCAGCGCTTCTTACGCTCTGTGAAGGCAGTCTGCCTGCCCCATATCGGAACAGAGTCTGAGCGCCTCTGTTCTCTATCAAAGCCGCCATTGTTACACTGGCTTTTTTCTTATAAAGAGTTGAGTACTTTCTTTTTTTCATATGATCTGAGAGTTAAAAAAAAAAAGAGAGAGAAGAATCTGGTTCCGTTCAAACGGACAAAATTGCTCTTTAGCACAAATGAAACAAAAAAGAAGACGTGTAAAGATCCCGGTGGCCGTCGGCTCGCTTTCCTGTGATTGATAAATGTCACGCACTGAATAGGAGCCGTGTTCTAACAAGACGGGGAACACCAAAGGTCCGCCGCCTCGTGCCATCACACACCTAGAAGAGTTTTTGTGTTGAAAATAGGTTATGCACCAGAATCCTCCGCCCGGTGCCTTTTCATCTCCATTTAAAATCTGCAGAATTGGGAGTGAACAATACATGCAACAAAATACATACATTGTAGCAAAGGCCGAGCGCCTCCGCTCAAGACCCGGTCACATCGGCAAGAGAGGCAGCGACTCCGCTCAAGACCTGGTCACATCAGCGAGAGAGGTAGCGACTCCGCTCAAGACCCAGTCACATCGGCAAGAGAGGGAGCGACTCCGCTCAAGACCCGGTCACATCAGCGAGAGAGGCAGCGACTCCGCTCAAGACCCAGTCACATCAGCGAGAGAGGCAGCTCCTCCGCTCAAGACCCGGTCACATCAGCGAGAGAGGCAGCGACTCCGCTCAAGACCTGGTCACATCAGCGAGAGAGGCAGCGCCTCCGCTCAAGACCCAGTCACATCAGCGAGAGAGGGAGCGACTCCGCTCAAGACCCAGTCACATCAGCGAGAGAGGGAGTGACTCCGCTCAAGGCCCAGTCACATCAGCGAGAGAGGGAGCGACTCCGCTCAATACCCAGTCACATCAGCGAGAGAGGCAGTGACTCTGCTCATGACCCAGTCACATCGGCAAGAGAGGGAGCGACTCCGCTCAAGACCCAGTCACATCAGCGAGAGAGGCAGCGACTCCGCTCAAGACCCGGTCACATCAGCGAGAGAGGTACCGACTCCGCTCAAGACCCAGTCACATCGGCAAGAGAGGGAGCGACTCCGCTCAAGACCCGTCACATCAGCGAAAGAGGTAGCGACTCCGCTCAAGACCCGGTCACATCAGCGAGAGAGGTAGCGACTCCGCTCAAGACCCAGTCACATCAGCGAGAGAGGCAGCGACTCTGCTCAAGACCCAGTCACATCGGCGAGAGAGGCAGCGACTCCGCTCAAGTCCCGGTCACGTCAGCGAGAGAGGCAGCGACTCCGCTCAAGACCCAGTCACATTGGCGAGAGAGGCAGCGCCTCCGCTATAAGGAAGAAATGTGCTCAGACAACGCAACAAAAGTGTCAACATCAGCAGCAAAGTCACGGGGTGGGAAGTGGAGGAAAGTGGCGTAGAACCATCACTGCTGCCGGTCACCCGTGGACAACCCAATGGACTGCATCGGATCAGGCAATGGGGGTTTGCAAGAGAAATGCTTTTGCCCAGGTGCAAGTGTAAGAAGGTGGTGGGGACCCTCATGTACCTTCTCTCTTCTGGATGCTGTTCACATGTGTCATGTGCGGCACCCTGTTGCTTTAATAATGTAATGTGTTGTTTACTAAGGTTACTATACTGTAATGTGATGCACTTGTTATGCATTGTGTGTAAGCTTTGGGACAGTATAGGACCATAGGGGGATTAGAATAGAGGGGGGCATAATTTAGATAGGATAGCATAGAATAGATCGAAGTATTAGTTAGATACAGGCAGCATAGGAGTTAAGCGGATAGGAGTTACAGAGCAGGGAGGTATAGGACAGGCACTTCCTGATTAGAGGCAGAAGCCTGGGCAGCTTTGCCCAGGGCGAGATGTGAGGAGCCGTGAAGCAGACAGTTTACAGGCTGTGGGTATAAAGCTACTATGATAGTAAGGTGCCCCGGGCTGGAGAATAGTGCAGTCAGACACCAGCTCAACAGGACCATCCCCAAGAAGGATCCAGGGTCTAAGACCGGAACCGGACGAGGGGCTGACAGGGAGCTGGTGACATGGAAGGCACAAATGGGACACAGATGGGACATGGACTGTCCAAATAGGCTGCCCTGACAGCAGGAAAAAGGAAGGTACAGACAGAACAGAGTTTGACCAGAGGTATGGCAGCGAATGATGGGAGGATAGAGATAGAGATTACAGGAAGAATAGAGTCTTCCCGGAATGCAGGGAAAGTGCAGAAAACATTGCTCTGTGTGAACTATGCTGCCTGTGAGATGAATATTCTGCTGTTTAGTAAAGTTCAACTGTTGGAAAAAGATCCCATCTCTGAAGTCATTTGCGGAGCTCAAGAATACGGAGCCGACATGAGAGTAGCCGAGAGGCCTCTGACAATGACCGTGAGTGTGTTGCTGCATATGCAGCCAAAGGGACATTGTATTTTATCTGTAGGGCGCCAGAGCAGGGGCGTAGCTAGAGCTTTTGCCGCCCGGGGCTGTTCCTGAATTTGGCGCCTGCCCCCCCCCCCCCCGGCTCAATACACACAAAGGTTACCAAAAAAAGCTGGCACATCTGTAGTGCAGGGTACACACAGGACTGGGCACTACACACACAGAGTGTAATACCGCCTGGATCACCCTATCACTCTCTTACCTCCCCACTTTCGTGGCTCCCTCGCTCTCCCCCGGAAGTGTGGCTGAACGAGAAGGAGCTGCTGTCCCTCTCCCGGCAGAGAGCGGAGCAGGCGGCGGAGCTGCACATGAGGGGCGTGCACTCGCCGGCGACTGACAATGACGTCAGACGCCGACGACATGCACGCTGGGACTGACGTCAGCTGTCAGCCTCAGATTGGCTGGCCGCTGTTAACGCGGGCCCGCACGTCAATAGCGTTAAACAGCTGGAGCCTGCAGCGCCGGCCGTGGCCCGGTGACCCACCCCCGCATTGTGCCGCCCGGGGCGGCCCGCCCCCCCGCACCCCCCTTCCTACGCTAGTGCACCAGAGTGTGGGAACCATACAGCCCGTTGCCACAACTACCACCCTGGCCATTTTACAGAATTGGCATAGTTGGTAGGATTGTGATGCCTTGCACACTGAGAGTGGAGGAGCCTTGAAGACGGCAAAGACGGCGGCCGTTGGTGACTTAAAGATGGCGCTGAACACTGACAAGATGGCTGTCAGTGGTGCGAAAACTGAGAGCGGTGCCGCCCAACGTGGGTGTCCTAAGAAGAAAGAAGATGGAAGAAGCCCTGACCCATACAGCAGAGTCTTGAGGAACGAGTGGGGCACCCGGAAGTAACTCCACCCACGAACGGGTGGAGCCCAGAAGAGCAAGACGGCGTGCCCAGAAAAGAGATGTTATTGCCAAGTGCAGATGAAGATCGCCGAGAGCGAGGACACCGCAGACGCGGAGAAGCTGGAGCCAGAAGAGGTAATAAAGAAACCGGAAGTCGTGGAGAGAGGAACCATCGCAGTCGTGATCCCGAGTTCACATGGCCGCAGTGGAGGACCGATGCAGCTGGCTGCAGTTACGGCGAGTGCGTCATCTACCCTCACCTCAGCTCTTGCACTGACTCCTGTCCCGTCACCTTCCCCGGCCTCTGCATCTCCCCGTGGTGTCTGCCTGGATGAACCCTGGGCTCCCATCGCAGAAAAGGCCCGGTGGGTTGAGGGAGTGATTGAACAGAAGAAACTGCAGGAGTGCCGAATTTTAAAGGAGCTGCAGCACCCCAGTGGAGGAACCATGTCTGGCTGGAGGACGCATTGCCCCTACAGAAAGCCAGAGGGCAGAGGCACCCTAAAAGGAAGTGGTGGCCACAGTCGGGTCACGGGAGCAGGAGGCTCCAGGTACCAGAATTTGGCCACTGCTGGAGGAGAGAAGTTGGAGGAACAGTGGTGAGTCGTCCTCCAGTGGGTCTTCGGGCCACACATTTATTGTTATTCAGGGCCAAAGTGCGGCCCACTACCTTGGGCAGCGGTCCTGCATTGACTAGTGAGGACCCCTTTAAGTGAGAAGCGTTGTGCCGGTTGTATTAAATGAGACTGTTCCGCGTCTCCTGAAGGGCAGGGAGCCCTGGACGGCAACAAGATTGAGTGTGGGTGGTGACCCGTACGGTCACCGTTGAGAGACTGTTGTTTGTGTCCCCCTATCAGTAATATGATGTATTTGATTGTCTATTATCACGCACACTGAGCTCTGCTACATCCAAGACCTAAGTACAGACACACGCTGTGGGCTTGCCGACCCACCTTCCTCCCAGATCTTTCTCCCTGCTGACAATACAGCTGTAACATGGCACCCATGCGCTTTCTGAGTTATGAGAGAGTTATTCATGATGAATAATTCGTTCCAAGGTGGTGACAGAGATATGAAAGTTACATATTTGGGATGTGCAAACAGGGCTACACACCAGTGTGTTGTCTAAGCGCAGCACCTAGCAGAAATGGATTACTACTTAACCGGGGCACCCAGCTACCCCATGTGTAGACTTAAATGGAAGCTAACCTTGTGAGAAGACATGCAATACGTTTGTCGTCATTCTATGAAGTTCCCAGCATATGCTAGGACAAATATGAGTTTTAATAAAGCGCTGAGTCTCTTTGGAAAGGGGAGTGGAGTCCATAGCTCCGCCCAATCAGTGATATCAGGACCAGGGGGTATAAGTGAGTGGGAGCTAATTTTTCACTAGTCTTGGTCCAGGAAGCTAGCTGAGAGACACATCTGTGATGCATTGGGACATATGCTCCCCTCCCTCCAGCCGAATGGTCAGCCATGATATGAAAGAACTAAGTCTATTTTCTTCCTTTTTATTTCCTAATTGTCTGTACATATGATACTTTTATAATATGTCTTTTGATACGTTTGTAACACTGCCTACCCTTTGGAGTAAAATATATAAAATTACTAGCTTTGTTTCTCATTGCTCTATAACGTACTTACATGTCCTCTGAAGTAAATAATGCTACTAATTGGGTTGGCTCCTAACCCATTATTAATTGAGAAACAGGAGCTGGTGGCAGCGGAAGTGTCATGCGCTGGTGGGTACCACTGGCAGTGACGGAATGTTTTTTTTTTATAGTGTATTGCTCGGCTGTGGCTGGGAATAATTTTATCATCACCCTCACTGCTGTGTGTGCCCCACAGCCAGTACATAGCAGGCCGCCTTTCTGGCGACTAATTATCCTAGGTGCAGTTCCCTGACTGACCTCAGGGTAAGGGGGGCGCCAGAGAGCTGCGAGTTCCACACCAGAACTGGGAAATGGGATATAAGTAAATCCCCTTCAGAAAAGAATCGGGGCCAACCAAACAATCCCAGTTCATGACATATTGGTGTCAGCGGTGGGGATGATAAAAATATCTCCCCTGTGATTCATCACAATAATATAAATATGTCATCATGAATCACAGGGGGGATATTTTTATCATATGTAACTTTCATATTTCTGTCACCACCTGGGCTCGAATTATTCATCATGAATAACTCTCTCACAACTCAGAAAGCGCAATGCATGCCAAACAAAAGAACTAGTTTTCTGCTACCCCCGCATTCTTGAGGGAGGGGGAACAGAGTCACACACTGGAGTTTCATGTTACAGGTGTATTGCCAGCAGGGAGAAAGAGCTGGGAGGAAGGGGGGTCGGAAAGCCCACAGCGTGTGTCTGTACTCAGCTCTTGGATGTAGCAGAGCTCAGTGTGCGTGATAATAGACAATAAAATACATCATATTCCTGACACCCCCCATCCAAGTTTTATTTGCGCATGTTGCCCACCCCCTGCTGGATTAGAGGACTGAACCCTGAAGGGGTTAATCACCCTTGGAAAGATGGACTGTGTGTAGCTGCTTTAACTATTGAACTGTTTTAACCCTGAACATTACCAGTTTTTACCCTGAACTGTCCCCTGATAAAAGCAGCCCACTTGTGTTTAAGGGTCCGTACTCCACTAAAAGGAGGGATGGAGGAGAACCTGTGCAGGAGGACCCGAGGAGCGAGCCGGGTCAGGACTAAATGGACTGATGCTGAGTTGGCCGCTGGGCCATGTGATTAAAGTAACTTCCTGTGTTTCCTCCACCTCTCTACCTCTGTCTCTGCTCTTTGTGATGTGACCCCTCAATAAGAGGCTTCAAACTGGTGTTTCAGTGAGTGCAGAGATTCCGAGACATTTCCCACAATACATTGCACTGGAGACAAGGACGGCTTTAGAGCTCTGCAATCTGGGCAACTGCAAAAAAATCCTAATCCCTTATGTAGCCCCCGATTTACACTAAACTCACTGACAATACAAAGAATATCCACTTACTATTGCTTTTAATGTGTGTTTTTGGCAATTGGATTGCAGCATTATGTGGGAACTATATGGCGGCATCCTATGTTATAGTGAAGGCAGTATTATCTGGATTATTATTATCTGGGCATTATATGATGGTCATCCCGGGCTGAAAATTATCAGGACACCATTTGCAGTGTTATGTGGGATGAATAGTGAGGACACTGAATGGAAGGATTATTTTTTGGATAATTATTTGTAGTATTATTGGGGCATTACATTTTCAGGAAATATACGGTAGTATGGCAGGTTTTTGTGGACACTAGATGGCGGTGTAATATTTGCATGATATTTAGGCATTTTGTGGCAGTGTGTTTTGCTTCAAAATGTTCCATAAAATGACACAAAGTTACACAATGTATCACCTCCATATCACTGCTTTAGATGGAGAGAGTTAAAACCAGCGGGAATATAAATCTGATATTTTCTATCAGCTGGTGGTTTGCAGATTTTGGAGTTTTCCCCTTTGCAGAATATCTTGAAATGACGCTAATGTCAGATGAATATATTGTTAGTCCGGGGTCAGGTCGTCATTGCAGACGTCATCGGTGGTACCGTGATGGGGGTCTTGTCATCAGCGATGGAATAAACCCCAATAAAATCGCACTGAAGAATGAAGACCTGCACAGAAGATGCAGATAAGAGACAGGATTCTAATAAAATAATTACCAAAGTTCAATTACATGTAAATTTACACCAGCGACGGAGAAATCGCACTTCATTAAATGATCCCTTTAAGTCGGACATTATCTGGCAAATCTCATTATGTGAAGAGTAAGAATAATTGTGATAATTTGCGCTGATCAAATCGGCGGCTGATATTAAACCTCTTCATGACTTGTATCTGGATATAATTGGAAGGTTCGACACGTGAAGGAAGAGCCGCTGTTTATCCGCAGAAATAACATCCGTGTCGCCGAAGCCGCTAAACAAATTACAGTTCACAGCTGGAGACGGAGCCTCGCCGGCCGGATCCTAATTACCCTCATTAAATTGGTGTTAAATACGCCCTGTGCTCTGCCGATAGCGACTGACGCGGGCGCGTTAACTCAATCGGCGCGGCACGGCCCCGGCTTTTAATCAAGATGTGGAGGAGTCCCATACGGAGTGGGAAGGCCGTCCATCACGCCTCTGCACCACTGAAGCCGCAAAGTGGACAAGAATTAGGCTCAAGTGACGAAACCTGAAAGACATGGTCCAAATCCTCCAGGGACCCTCACAAGGCTACCTGGGACCTTCCTCATTGTGGCTAGATGGACACAGAACTTCTCAGATACAGCTGCTTAGAGGGCTAAAGTCAGCTAGCCAATAGGGTTTTTTTGTAGTGTGGCGATGGCCACTAGAGGGAGCTCTAGCACATAATATAGCATAATGACCACTAGAGGGAGCTCTAGCATGTAGTAAGGAGTGATGGCCACTAGAAGGAGCTCTAGCATTCAATATGGTGTGCCAGCCACTAGAGGGAGCTCTAGCATGGAATATGGTGTGATGGCCACTAGAGGGAGCTCTGGCATGCAATATGGTGTGATGGCCACTAGAGGGAGCTTTAGCACATAATATAGAGTGATGGCCACTAGAGGGAGCTCTAGCATGGAATATGGTGTGATGGCCACTAGAGGGAGCTCTAGCATGGAAGATGGTGTGATGGCCACTAGAGGAAGCTCTAGCATGGAATATAGTGTGATGGCCACTAGAGGAAGCTCTAGTATGGAATATGGTGTGATGGCCACTAGAGGGAGCTCTAGCACGGAATATAGTGTGATGACCACTAGAGGGAGCTCTAGCATGGAATATGGTGTGATGGCCACTAGAGGGAGCTCTAGCATGAAATATGGTGTGATGGCCACTAGAGGGAGCTCTAGCACGGAATATAGTGTGATGACCACTAGAGGGAGCTCTAGCATGGAATATAGTGTGATGACCACTAGAGGGAGCTCTAGCATGGAATATGGTGTGATGGCCACTAGAGGGAGCTCTAGCATGGAATATGGTGTGATGGCCACTAGAGGGAGCTCTAGCATGGAATATAGTATGATGGATACTAGAGGGAGCTCTAGCATGCAATATGGTGCACCAGCCACTAGAGGCAGATCTAACATGTAGTATAGTGTACCAGCTACTAGATGGCGCTCTAGTATGGAATATGGTGTGATGGCCACTAGAGGCAGCTCTAGCATGCAATATGGTGTACCATAGAGGAAGCTCTAGCATGTAGTAAGGTATGATGGCCGCTAGAGGGAGCACTAGCATGGAATATGATGTGATGGCCACTAGAGGGAGCTCTAGCGTGGAATATGATGTGATGGCCACTAGAGGGAGCTCTAGCATGGAATATGATGTGATGGCCACTAGAGGGAGCTCTAGCATGGAATATTTTGTGTCAGGCACTAGATCAGGGGTGGGGAATCTTTTTTCAACCAAGGGCCATTTGGATATTTATACCATCCTTCGGGGGCCGTACAAACTCTGACCGTAAAGTACATCCTGACTCTGGCTCTGGTGTCAGGACGTAGTCTTACATTGCATGCCCTTCAGTGTTCAGTAGTGAATACTGCATATGTGCTAACAGAGCAAGAAGATATTCATGA
The DNA here is from genome assembly GCF_051348905.1 of Ranitomeya variabilis. Classification (NCBI taxonomy): domain Eukaryota; kingdom Metazoa; phylum Chordata; class Amphibia; order Anura; family Dendrobatidae; genus Ranitomeya; species Ranitomeya variabilis. Next base: position 12,749,787 of record NC_135235.1, read on the forward strand.
GCTGGTGGCAATTAAAATACACCTCCCTGCCCAAGTATGCGGTCCCTGAGAATCTGCCCGGGGGCCTGATAAAAAGTAATCAAGGGCTGTAAATGGCCCTGGGGCCTGAGGTTCCCCACCCCTGCTCTAGAGGGAGCTCTTGCATGTAGTGTGGTGTGATGGCCACTAGAGGGTGTAGGAAACAGCTGAAAGATGCTACTGGACCTATCTGGTGAGTCTACCCAAGTGCTGAAACCATCTGAAATGGGAAGTAGGCACTTGGTGCCACTTTCTTATAACCATAGGAATGGGGACCCAGCTACTCAACATTGTGACCTCTTAGAGGACCCATTAACATTGTGGTGTCTGGGAGGTGTTTTCTGCTTGGCCTTAAACCCTACTTCTTTGTGATCAGTATATATCTTCTATATAGGGACTAACATAAGGTAGGAAGATACACAGATGATACAACATTGACAGCAGCAAGCATAGATGGAATGAAGGACTTATTAGGGAGTGTTAAGATGGAAAGCTCCAGCATGGGACTACTACTCAGTATGAAGAAGACAAAGATATTGACTACTGCCAGGTACGACCAGACATATCTGAGGCTACTTTCACACTAGCGTTAACTGCAATCCGTCACAATGCGTCGTTTTACAGAAAAAACGCATCCTGCAAAAGTGCTTGCAGGATGCGTTTTTTCTCCATTGACTAACATTAGCGACGCATTGCGACGGATTGCCACACGTCGCAACCGTCGTGAGACGGTTGCGCCGTGTTGTGGCGGTCCGTCGGGAGCAAAAAACGTTACATGTAACGTTTTTTGCTCCCGATGGTCCGCTTTTTCTGACCGCGCATGAGCGGCCGGAACTCCGCCCCCACCTCCCCGCACTTCCCCGCACCTCACAATGGGGCAGCGGATGCGCTGGAAAAATGCATCCACTGCCCCCGTTGTGCGGCGGAGACAACGCTAGTGTGAAAGTAGCCTGAGATGGACGGCGACAAACTGGAAGTTGTAAAGGACTTCAACCTACTCGGATCAATGATCACACAATGATCACACAAGATGCAGCGACGACACCGGAAGTCAATAGGAGAATCGCTCTCAGCAAATCAACAATGGAGTCACTGGACAAGGTCTTCAAATCGAGGAACATTTCACTGGCGATGAAGATGCGGCTTGTACATAGTCTGGTCTTCTCTGTGGTAAGATATGGATGTGGAACCTGGACGATAAAGAAACAAGACAGAAGAAGAATCGATGCTGGAGAACGATGTTATCAATATCATGGATGGCAAGAAGAATAAACATCAATTATTGGAACAAATGAAGCCAGACATGTCACTGGAAGCAAGGATCACCAAGCTATGACTTGTCTACTGTGGACACATGATACGAAGAGAGCAATCACTGGAGAAGAACATCATGGTTGGAAGAATAGAAGGAACAAGGCGAAGAAAACCAGCAACCCGATGGCTCCATACAATCAAGAAAACGACAGAGAAGACCCTGGTGGACCTATCTAGGGTGCAGAAGATCGATCTTCCTACAGAGCGTTCATCCATCATGTCGCCATGGCTGGAAACTGAGCAGAAGACTGATAAATAATAAAATAAATATATTGTTGTCCTTATTTCTGGGTTTTACTAAACAAACCCCTTATTAGTATCATTGTTATCAAAGAATCCGGTAAGTGCTGTCTGGACCAACATAAAGTAACAAGTGCTAGGTGACTAAAGAATCTCCTAAAAGGGGTTTTCGGAGAACTCCTAAACATTGTGGACTCTTGAATGACTACTCAACAAGGATTTCTCTCAAAAGGACTACTACCCAACATTATTGCTCTTTGAGGACTACTCAACAGTGGGTTCTCTTGGAGAACCACTAAAAATTGTGATCTGTGGGAGGATGATCTACACTGTGGCCCCTCAGAGGGCTATTCAGTATTTTGGCCCATTGGATGGCTGCATAACATTATTACTTTTTGTATTCAACATTGTAGTCTCTGTAATAAATCATGAAAACTTGCTGAACCTTGGATGGTTACTCAACATTGTGACCACTTGAAGGACTCAACATTTGGTCTAAAAGAATCCTACACTCTTTAATTGCTGATGATGATATATATATTTGTCATCACCTCCACAGTGAAAATCGTGATGTTTTGGTCCTTTACACCTTATGGCACCTTGCCACACATCTCTTCTTAGTTTGTTTTATTTTATCCGAGACCTGTGAATATCTAATCTAATCTAAAAGACCAATGATTATATGTGGTAGAACCCTATCAGAAGACCCCAGGAGGGCCGCATTTCCAAATCTATATCAACATCTTCTGCCAAAAGGACCTCTCAACATCTTGGCATCATGAGGGACTGCTCAACAGACTAGTCTCTGGGAAGACTACGCAACACTGGGCGGTGTCGAAAGAACCATACAATATTGTGGCTTCTTGGAAACCTTCTCTGAATTGTGTCCTCTTGGAGGATGATCCAACGCTCTGGTTTCTTCGCAGACCTCTCTCTAATCATCCCTTCATCTCCAAACTCCTGGAACGCCTGGTCCACTCCCGTCTTACCCGCTATCTCTCAGATAACTCTCTTCTCGACCCTCTTCAATCTGATTTCCGCTCTTTACACTCTACTGAAACTGCCCTCACTAAAGTCTCTAATGACCTACTAACAGCTAAACCTAATGGTCACTACTCCATGCTAATTCTATTGGATCTTTCCGCAGCATTCGATACTGTGGATCATCAGCTCCTCCTCACTATGCTCCGCTCCATCGGCCTCATGGACACCGTTCTCTCTTGGTTCTCCTCCTATCTCTCTGACCGATCCTTCACTGTATGTTTTGCTGGTTCCTCCTCCTCTCACCTTCCCCTTACTGTTGGGGTTCCTCAAGGATCAGTCCTAGGCCCCCTCCTCTTCTCTTTGTATACTATCCCTATTGGACAAACAATCAGTAGATTTGGGTTCCAGTACCATCTCTATGCTGACGACACCCAATTATACACCTCTGCTGATATCACACCTGCCTTTTTAGAAAACACCAGTGATTGTCTTACCGCTGTCTCTAACATCATGTCCTCCCTCTATCTGAAACTGAACCTGTCAAAAACTGACCTCCTCGTGTTCTCTCCCTCTACTAACCTACCTTTGCCTGACATTGCCATCTCCGTGTGCGGTTCCACCATTACTCCAAAGCAACATGCCCGCTGCCTTGGGGTCATCCTTGATTGCAAGCTTTCATTCACCCCCCACATCCGATCACTGGCTCGCTCTTCTTATCTAATACGATTAATCCCCACAGTTTTAAGCGTGCCCTAAAAACTCATTTGTTCAGATTGGCCTACCGCCTCAACGCATTAACCTAACTATCCCTGTGTGGCCCATTCACAAAACTTAAACCTTAATCAGGTTCCTCACATCATGTTCTCATACACTTCATGCAGTTAATATTATCTGTGTCTGTACTGCTACATGCTTAGGCAGTTAACTGGTTCCTGCAGCTTTACATGAACACCCGAGCCTTACACTATGGCTGGTCCGAACAACGAAAGCAATTGTTACCATCCACCTCTCGTGTCTCCCCTTTTCCTCATAGATTGTAGCTTGTGAGCAGCAGGGCCCTCATTATCTTGTATCTGGTGGTCGGGGCCCTCACTCCTCCTATATCTGGTGATCGGGGCCCTCACTCCTCCTATATCTGGTGATCGGGGCCCTCACTCCTCCTGTATCTGGTGATCGGGGCCCTCATTATCTTGTATCTGGTGATCGGGGCCCTCACTCCTCCTGTATCTGGTGATCGGGGCCCTCACTCCTCTTGTATCTGGTGATCGGGGCCCTCACTCCTCTTGTATCTGGTGATCGGGGCCCTCACTCCTCTTGTATCTGGTGATCGGGGCCCTCACTCCTCTTGGTATCTGGTGATCGGGGCCCTCACTCCTCCTGTATCTGGTGATCGGGGCCCTCACTCCTCTTGTATCTGGTGATCGGGGCCCTCACTCCTCTTGTATCTGGTGATCGGGGCCCTCACTCCTCCTGTATCTGGTGATCGGGGCCCTCACTCCTCCTGTATCTGGTGATCGGGGCCCTCACTCCTCCTGTATCTGGTGATCGGGGCCCTCACTCCTCTTGGTATCTGGTGATCGGGGTCCTCACTCCTCTTGTATCTGGTGATCGGGGCCCTCACTCCTCTTGGTATCTGGTGATCGGGGTCCTCACTCCTCCTGTATCTGGTGATCGGGGCCCTCACTCCTCTTGTATCTGGTGATCGGGGCACTCACTCCTCTTGTATCTGGTGATCGGGGCCCTCACTCCTCCTGTATCTTGTGATCGGGGCCCTCACTCCTCTTGTATCTGGTGATCGGGGCCCTCACTCCTCTTGGTATCTGGTGATCGGGGCCCTCACTCCTCTTGTATCTGGTGATCGGGGCCCTCACTCCTCCTGTATCTGGTGATCGGGGCCCTCACTTCTCCTGTATCTAGTGATTGGGGCCCTCACTCCTCCTGTATCTGGTGATCGGGGCCCTCACTCCTCCTGTATCTGGTGATCGGGGCCCTCACTGCTCCTGTATCTGGTGATCGGGGCCCTCACTCCTCTTGTATCTGGTGATCGGGGCCCTCACTCCTCCTGTATCTGGTGATCGGGGCCCTCACTCCTCTTGTATCTGGTGATCGGGGCCCTCACTCCTCCTGTATCTGGTGATCGGGGCCCTCACTCCTCCTGTATCTGGTGATCGGGATCCTCACTCCTCTTGTATCTGGTGATCGGGGTCCTCACTCCTCCTGTATCTGGTGATCGGGGCCCTCACTCCTCTTGTATCTGGTGATCGGGGCCCTCACTCCTCTTGGTATCTGGTGATCGGGGCCCTCACTCCTCTTGTATCTGGTGATCGGGGCCCTCACTCCTCCTGTATCTGGTGATCGGGGCCCTCACTCCTCCTGTATCTGGTGATCGGGGCCCTCACTGCTCCTGTATCTGGTGATCGGGGCCCTCACTCCTCCTGTATCTGGTGATCGGGGCCCTCACTCCTCCTGTATCTGGTGATCGGGGCCCTCACTCCTCCTGTATCTGGTGATCGGGGCCCTCACTCCTCCTGTATCTGGTGATCGGGGCCCTCACTGCTCCTGTATCTGGTGATCGGGGCCCTCACTCCTCCTGTATCTGGTGATCGGGGCCCTCACTCCTCCTGTATCTGGTGATCGGGGCCCTCACTCCTCCTGTATCTGGTGATCGGGATCCTCACTCCTCTTGTATCTGGTGATCGGGGTCCTCACTCCTCCTGTATCTGGTGATCGGGGCCCTCACTCCTCTTGTATCTGGTGATCGGGGCCCTCACTCCTCTTGGTATCTGGTGATCGGGGCCCTCACTCCTCTTGTATCTGGTGATCGGGGCCCTCACTCCTCCTGTATCTGGTGATCGGGGCCCTCACTCCTCCTGTATCTGGTGATCGGGGCCCTCACTGCTCCTGTATCTGGTGATCGGGGCCCTCACTCCTCCTGTATCTGGTGATCGGGGCCCTCACTCCTCCTGTATCTGGTGATCGGGGCCCTCACTCCTCCTGTATCTGGTGATCGGGGCCCTCACTCCTCTTGTATCTGGTGATCGGGGCCCTCACTCCTCTTGTATCTGGTGATCGGGGCCCTCACTCCTCCTGTATCTGGTGATCGGGGCCCTCACTCCTCTTGTATCTGGTGATCGGGGCCCTCACTCCTCCTGTATCTGGTGATCGGGGCCCTCACTCCTCTTGTATCTGGTGATCGGGGCCCTCACTCCTCTTGTATCTGGTGATCGGGGCCCTCACTCCTCTTGTATCTGGTGATCGGGGCCCTCACTCCTCTTGTATCTGGTGATCGGGGCCCTCACTCCTGTATCTGGTGATCGGGGCCCTCACTCCTCCTGTATCTGGTGATCGGGGCCCTCACTCCTCCTGTATCTGGTGATCGGGGCCCTCACTCCTCTTGTATCTGGTGATCGGGGCCCTCACTCCTCCTGTATCTGGTGATCGGGGCCCTCACTCCTCTTGTATCTGGTGATCAGGGCCCTCACTCCTCCTGTATCTGGTGATCGGGGCCCTCACTCCTCTTGTATCTGGTGATCGGGGCCCTCACTACTCTTGTATCTGGTGATCGGGGCCCTCACTCCTCCTGTATCTGGTGATCGGGGTCCTCACTCCTCCTGTATCTGGTGATCGGGGCCCTCACTCCTCCTGTATCTGGTGATCGGGGCCCTCACTCCTCTTGTATCTGGTGATCGGGGCCCTCGCTCCTCTTGTATCTGGTGATCGGGGCCCTCACTCCTCCTGTATCTGGTGATCGGGGCCCTCACTCCTCTTGGTATCTGGTGATCGGGGCCCTCACTCCTCCTGTATCTGGTGATCGGGGCCCTCACTCCTCTTGTATCTGGTGATCGGGGCCCTCACTCCTCCTGTATCTGGTGATCGGGGCCCTCACTCCTCCTGTATCTGGTGATCGGGGCCCTCGCTCCTCCTGTATCTGGTGATCGGGGCCCTCGCTCCTCCTGTATCTGGTGATCGGGGCCCTCACTCCTCCTGTATCTGGTGATCGGGGCCCTCGCTCCTCCTGTATCTGGTGATCGGGGCCCTCACTCCTCCTGTATCTGGTGATCAGGGCCCTCACTCCTCCTGTATCTGGTGATCGGGGTCCTCACTCCTCCTGTATCTGGTGATCGGGGCCCTCACTCCTCCTGTATCTGGTGATCGGGGCCCTCACTCCTCATGTATCTGGTGATCGGGGCCCTCACTCCTCTTGTATCTGGTGATCGGGGCCCTCACTCCTCCTGTATCTGGTGATCGGGGCCCTCACTCCTCCTGTATCTGGTGATCGGGGCCCTCACTCCTCCTGTATCTGGTGATCGGGGCCCTCACTCCTCTTGTATCTGGTGATCGGGGCCCTCGCTCCTCCTGTATCTGGTGATCGGGGCCCTCACTCCTCCTGTATCTGGTGATCAGGGCCCTCACTCCTCCTGTATCTGGTGATCGGGGTCCTCACTCCTCCTGTATCTGGTGATCGGGGCCCTCACTGCTCTTGTATCTGGTGATCGGGGTTCTCACTCCTCCTGTATCTGGTGATCGGGGTCCTCACTCCTCTTGTATCTGGTGATCGGGGCCCTCACTCCTCCTGTATCTGGTGATCGGGGCCCTCACTCCTCCTGTATCTGGTGATCGGGGCCCTCGCTCCTCCTGTATCTGGTGATCGGGGCCCTCGCTCCTCCTGTATCTGGTGATCGGGGCCCTCACTCCTCCTGTATCTGGTGATCAGGGCCCTCACTCCTCCTGTATCTGGTGATCGGGGTCCTCACTCCTCCTGTATCTGGTGATCGGGGCCCTCGCTCCTCCTGTATCTGGTGATCGGGGCTCACTCCTCCTGTATCTGGTGATCGGGGCCCTCACTCCTCTTGTATCTGGTGATCGGGGTCCTCACTCCTCCTGTATCTGGTGATCGGGGCCCTCACTCCTCCTGTATCTGGTGATCGGGGTCCTCACTCCTCCTGTATCTGGTGATCGGGGCCCTCACTCCTCTTGTATCTGGTGATCGGGGCCCTCACTCCTCCTGTATCTGGTGATCGGGGCCCTCACTCCTCCTGTATCTGGTGATCGGGGCCCTCACTCCTCTTGGTATCTGGTGATCGGGGTCCTCACTCCTCTTGTATCTGGTGATCGGGGCCCTCACTCCTCTTGTATCTGGTGATCGGGGCCCTCACTCCTCCTGTATCTGGTGATCGGGGCCCTCACTCCTCCTGTATCTGGTGATCGGGGCCCTCACTCCTCCTGTATCTGGTGATCGGGGCCCTCACTCCTCCTGTATCTGGTGATCGGGGCCCTCACTCCTCCTGTATCTGGTGATCGGGGCCCTCACTCCTCCTGTATCTGGTGATCGGGACCCTCACTCCTCTTGTATCTGGTGATCGGGGCCCTCACTCCTCTTGTATCTGGTGATCGGGGTCCTCACTGCTCCTGTATCTGGTGATCGGGGCCCTCACTCCTCCTGTATCTGGTGATCGGGGCCCTCACTCCTCCTGTATCTGGTGATCGGGGCCCTCACTCCTCCTGTATCTGGTGATCGGGGCCCTCACTCCTCCTGTATCTGGTGATCGGGGCCCTCACTCCTCCTGTATCTGGTGATCGGGGCCCTCACTCCTCCTGTATCTGGTGATCGGGGCCCTCACTCCTCTTGTATCTGGTGATCGGGGCCCTCACTCCTCTTGTATCCGGTGATCGGGGCCCTCACTCCTCTTGTATCTGTTTTGATCTGTGATTTCTGTTATGCTGTAATGTCTATTGTCTGTACAAGTCCCCTCTATAATTGTAAAGCGCTGCGGAATATGTTGGCGCTATAGAAATAACATTATTATTATTATTATTATTATTATTATTATTATTATTTTCTCTGAAATAATCTAAAATGATCCATTCATGAAGGTTTGTATTTGACTATCTGTAAAGACGTAAAACTAGAAAACAAATGTGATAAAGTTAGACCATCAGCAGTTTTTTTTCTCATTCACATCAATGGATGGGAAAACTGCATTTTTTTCTATTGAAGTCATGAGGACAAGACATGTTTTACTCACTACGAATTCCAGCCCATCAATGCAATTGTCTCATTGAATCTCCTATCCTGCACAAAGAACTGAAACATTCTAGTCTTCTCCAAATGTAACATTGTATTACAGCTTACATGTCATATACATGGCAGTGTATCACTAGTTATGTACCACATCTATTACACTGTATCATTACTTAGAAATCCCATTTATTACACTGTATCACAACTTATATATCCCATAGATTACAGTGTCACGCTAACTTCAAATGCCATAAAATGGTGATCAAAAATTTCAGACAGGTGTGGAAGAAATGCTGCAGAATAAAAAGCTTCCAGAAATAATGTCCTCCGTCCCGGGCTCCTTCCTGTAATAATGTCCTCTGTTCTGGGCTCCTTCCTGTAATAATGTCCTCCATCATAAGCTCCTTCCTATAATAATGTCCCCTGTTCTGTAATGTCCTCTGTCCTGGGCTCCTTCCTGTAATAATTTCCTTTATCCCAGTCCCCATCCTATAATAATGTCCTCCATCCCATGCTCTGTCTTGTGAAAATGTCCTCCATCGTGTGCCCCATCCTATAATAATATGCTCCATCCTGGGCTCCTTCCTGTAATAATATCCTCCATCCTGGGCTCTGTCCTGTAATAATGTTCTCCATCCCGGTCCCCTTCCTGTAATAGTGTCCTCCATCCCAGGCCCCATCCTGTAATAATGTCCTCCATCCTAGGCTCCTTCCTGCAATAATGTCCTTTGTCCTGTAATAATGTCCTCCATCCATATAGCAGGAGAAGGCTATAAGAAGATAGCAAAGTTTCCTTTCCTCATTAAGAAATGAAATTAAGAAATGGCCGTTACCAGGAACAGTGGAGGTCAAGATAAGGTCTGGAAGACCAAGCTGTCAGGACTCTGAACATTTTTTACCTTTTGTGCATTACTGCCCTTTTCCAAGATGGCGTCTTTGGTCTCATGTGCACTGTGTCTTCCTGCTATAAAACTCCACCCCAGCCTTCAGTCTGTGCTAGAGTATTCTGCCTTGCATCCAGCTCCTGATCTCTGATTACTCCCTGGCTATACACCTGCTCCTGTGAACCTGTGTGGTGATCCTGCTACTCTGCTCTGAGTTCCTGCTGCATACATTGGTTTCCAGTAATCCTCCTTCATCTGCTGCTCATGTTTACTTCCATCTGCATTTGCTGGACATGTAAGCTGCTGCTGCTTTGCATTAACCTGAGACTACTAACCAGGCCTCCCTGGTTAAGCTAAGATATGATTTGAACTGCCTAATAAGCATATCTATCTGTGCCTGGACTAAGACAAGGATTTATTCGTGTCAAGTATCCTCAAGAATAACTGTGCTTCATAGACTTTCTGCTTGATTGCATTTTCCTCTGAAGTTTCCTATTGACTGCTAAGCTGCGTTTAATATTTACACCAAGTGTTGTGGACTTGAGTTTCTCTCTGCACCTGCTTGAATCACCGTGTGATAATATAGACTTTACCACTTATAAAACTGTGTCCTGTAGTTGTCTTGTTCCACGCAAAGAGTCTCCTGAGTTATCCCCTATAATTATTACACAAGCAAAGTGTCAGAGCTGCTTGTAGGATTGCAAGAGAGGCAAATCAGAACCCCACTTGATTGCAAAAGACCTTCAGAAAGTTTTAGCAGAGACACTCTTTTGTTCAGAGACACCTGCTCAAATATTGCCTTCATGGAAGAGTCATAAGAAGAAAAACTTTCCTGCGACCTCACCATAAAATTCAGTGTCAGAAGTAAGAAAAAGAACATCTAAACAAGCCTGATGCATTTTGGAAACAAGTCCTGTTGACCAATAAAGTTAAAATAGAACTCTTTCATCATGATGATCAAAGGTGGAGAAAAAAGGGCACAGAATTTCAGGAAAAGAACATCACGCCAACCATTAAGCATGGGGGTGGATCAATCTTGCTTTGGGGTTGTGTTGCAGCCAATCGCACTGGGATCATTTCGCAGATAAAGGGCAGAATGGATTCAATGAAATTTCAACACATTCTGGATGCAAACACAACACTGTCTGTAAAAAAGCTACAGGTGAGAAGAGGAAGAGGATGGCTGCTACACATGGATAATGATCCTACACACATCACAATCCACAATAGACGACCTCAAAAGGCGCAAGCTGAAGGTTTTACAATGGCCCTCACAGTCCCCTGATCTGATCATCATTGATAATCTGTGGCTAAACCTCAAAATAGCAGAGGCTGGAAGACGACTCTGGAATCTCACAGAACGGGAGGAATTTTACAAGGAAGAATGGAGGAAGATCCTTCAAACAAGAAATGAAAGACTCTTGACATGCTACAAAACTTTTTTACAAGTTGTGATACTTTCAAAAGGGTGCTACTAGGTAGTAACCATGCAGGGTGCACAAACTTTTGCACCATTTTGTAAGTTTTGAAATGTGAAAGATGAAGCTTTTTTTTTTTGCTTAAAATACTAAGGAAATGAGTCATCTATAACTTTAGTGCTTTTAGATCATTTCATCTTCAGCTTGCTTAACAGTAATTTTGACAAGGGGTGCACCAACTTTCACGTGCCACCGTAGCTATTGTGGTGTTGGGATCTGGTGGATCTCTGCGCTACAATACATTTCGGCTGAATGTGCCCATGAGGACGGACGTTCAGCTGCCATTGGGGCTGGCGTCATCGGTCCCCCTCCTGCACAGGGCTGGTCGTGGTTGCACGGACGAGGTCACATTCGCACTCCCTGCGACCGCTATCGGTATTCCCACTGGTAATAAATTACTACATATGACTCATGTGCGACATGAAACCAGGCTCAGAAGATTCACAGACAAGGTGGATGGCGTCTATAATGATGACCTGAGCTACAGATGGACCGTACGCCCCCACGCAGGACAACGACACGTTTTGCGCTCTATTGATTTATTACTAAGCCACCATTGAGGGACACGTCTCCTCGCACTCCTGCATCTTGTGTATGGGACTCTGTACGTTTCCTCATAGATTATATTATTTCTAATAATTCATAATTTCTTTATATAACTCATGAGCCATGGAGGAGGCTGCACAGCATTAATATCCCCGGCACATCTATCACCAGTGCACCCCGGATATATCAGCTTCATTACCTTGTACGGACGATAATTATCTGCACGTCCTCTCTAATTTCTGGGAACGTAACGATCCTCCATATTTCTATTACTACAATGAAGATTGATTATTTGTATTACATATTGTTTCTGGTCGTTACTTTGTTCCGTTTTTGGCTACAACATAAACAGAACATAGTTTGTCACATTTAATAGAGAATTGATCCAAACAAAAACATAATGCCTCGTAGAGAGATACATTTCCCCCAAACATGCGCCCAATGAATACATGATACCTGTACATACGATGGAGGATCTCAACTCCAAAAAAGAGTAAACAAGAGAAGTGTAATAAATAACAATTTTTATTTAAAGATACAAAATATGTAAAAATATGTGAAGACAGTAAATGGCGGTGAATGGTGATAGTTCAAAAAGCAGAGTATAATAGCATACAACTCGGGCAGGACTTATAGTATAGAGGGGCAGTAATATTAAACACTGCCAAATAGGTGCAGGACGTAGAATGTATCTGTAAAAGGGCAATTATGCCTCACAAATCATAGTAACACGAATCCTAATAATTGGTCCTAATAAAGATTAACTGCAAGATAGTAACATGAAAGAATATGTCCCTGTATGAAAGGTGCGCAGCCCCCAGACATATTCTTACATGGGTGCGCAATGTTACTATGTTTGTATCCTTAATAAAAACTGTTATTTTTATTACACTTTTCTAGTTTCCTTTTTTTAAAGTTGAGATCCCCCATTATACTCTATGTAAGGGCACGATCGTTTCTCCCATGTAGCTTTGTGGCTTAGGACATTATTTGTAGGTGATTACATACATAATGAATTACATTGTATCGTTACTTACATCTATAATATAACGGTGGGAGCGTCACTCTGTCCGAAGCCTTCATAGACTGCGCAAGCGCGACGCACCGCGCCTGCGCAGTCTGGACCAGAGTGACGCAGCCGAACTTACTTATCCCCCCCCAATATACCGGCCATGGGGGCTCCACACACCCGCGTATCCCCCCTAATATACCGGCCAAGGGGGCTCTGTGCTCTGCAGCTCCAGTCAGGGTAGCTGTAGAGCCCAGCGGAGCTCCAGGACCTTCGATGATATCACCACCAGCATGTGACCAGTGACGCGAGTGGGCGGAGTCAGCCCTCGCTGTGCTGGCTGCAGGGGTGCTGTATCCATTATAGCCAGCGCCACACTCAGGCAGTAAGCACAGCCGACCACACTCAGCACAGCCACGCACAGCCGCCCGCACTCAGCACAGCCACGCACAGCCGCCCGCACTCAGCACAGCCACGCACAGCCGACCTCACTCAGCACAGCCACGCACAGCCGACCACACTCAGCACAGCCACGCACAGCCGCCCGCACTCAGCACAGCCACGCACAGCCGCCCGCACTCAGCACAGCCACGCACAGCCGACCACACTCAGCACCGCCACACACAGCCACCCGCACTCAGCACAGCCACACACAGCCGCCCACACTCAGCACAGCCACGCACAGCCGCCCGCACTCAGCACAGCCACGCACAGCCGACCACACTCAGCACAGCCACGCACAGCCGCCCGCACTCAGCACAGCCACGCACAGCCGACCACACTCAGCACCGCCACACACAGCCACCCGCACTCAGCACAGCCACACACAGCCGCCCACACTCAGCACAGCCACGCACAGCCGCCCGCACTCAGCACAGCCACGCACAGCCGACCACACTCAGCACAGCCACGCACAGCCGCCCGCACTCAGCACAGCCACGCACAGCCGCCCGCACTCAGCACAGCCACACACAGCCGCCCGCACTCAGCACAGCCACACACAGCCGCCCACACTCAGCACAGCCACACACAGCCGCCCGCACTCAGCACAGCCACGCACAGCCACCCGCACTCAGCACAGCCACACACAGCCGCCCACACTCAGCACAGCCACACACAGCCGCCCACACTCAGCACAGCCACACACAGCCGCCCGCACTCAGCACAGCCACACACAGCCGCCCACACTCAGCACAGCCACACACAGCCACCCGCACTCAGCACAGCCACGCACAGCCACCCGCACTCAGCACAGCCACACACAGCCGCCCACACTCAGCACAGCCACACACAGCCGCCGGCACTCAGCACAGCCACGCAGGACGTAGAATGTATCTGTAAAAGGGCAATTATGCCTCACAAATCATAGTAACACGAATCCTAATAATTGGTCCTAATAAAGATTAACTGCAAGATAGTAACATGAAAGAATATGTCCCTGTATGAAAGGTGCGCAGCCCCCAGACATATTCTTACATGGGTGCGCAATGTTACTATGTTTGTATCCTTAATAAAAACTGTTATTTTTATTACACTTTTCTAGTTTCCTTTTTTTAAAGTTGAGATCCCCCATTATACTCTATGTAAGGGCACGATCGTTTCTCCCATGTAGCTTTGTGGCTTAGGACATTATTTGTAGGTGATTACATACATAATGAATTACATTGTATCGTTACTTACATCTATAATATAACGGTGGGAGCGTCACTCTGTCCGAAGCCTTCATAGACTGCGCAAGCGCGACGCACCGCGCCTGCGCAGTCTGGACCAGAGTGACGCAGCCGAACTTACTTATCCCCCCCCAATATACCGGCCATGGGGGCTCCACACACCCGCGTATCCCCCCTAATATACCGGCCAAGGGGGCTCTGTGCTCTGCAGCTCCAGTCAGGGTAGCTGTAGAGCCCAGCGGAGCTCCAGGACCTTCGATGATATCACCACCAGCATGTGACCAGTGACGCGAGTGGGCGGAGTCAGCCCTCGCTGTGCTGGCTGCAGGGGTGCTGTATCCATTATAGCCAGCGCCACACTCAGGCAGTAAGCACAGCCGACCACACTCAGCACAGCCACGCACAGCCGACCACACTCAGCACAGCCACGCACAGCCGACCTCACTCAGCACAGCCACGCACAGCCGACCACACTCAGCACAGCCACGCACAGCCGCCCGCACTCAGCACAGCCACGCACAGCCGCCCGCACTCAGCACAGCCACGCACAGCCGACCACACTCAGCACCGCCACACACAGCCACCCGCACTCAGCACAGCCACACACAGCCGCCCACACTCAGCACAGCCACGCACAGCCGCCCGCACTCAGCACAGCCACGCACAGCCGACCACACTCAGCACAGCCACGCACAGCCGCCCGCACTCAGCACAGCCACGCACAGCCGCCCGCACTCAGCACAGCCACACACAGCCGCCCGCACTCAGCACAGCCACACACAGCCGCCCACACTCAGCACAGCCACACACAGCCGCCCGCACTCAGCACAGCCACGCACAGCCACCCGCACTCAGCACAGCCACACACAGCCGCCCACACTCAGCACAGCCACACACAGCCGCCCACACTCAGCACAGCCACACACAGCCGCCCGCACTCAGCACAGCCACACACAGCCGCCCACACTCAGCACAGCCACACACAGCCACCCGCACTCAGCACAGCCACGCACAGCCACCCGCACTCAGCACAGCCACACACAGCCGCCCACACTCAGCACAGCCACACACAGCCGCCCACACTCAGCACAGCCACACACAGCCGCCGGCACTCAGCACAGCCACGCACAGCCGCCCGCACTCAGCACAGCCACGCACAGCCGACCACACTCAGCACAGCCACACACAGCCAACCACACTCAGCACAGCCACACACAGCCGCCCGCACTCAGCACAGCCACACACAGCCGCCCGCACTCAGCACAGCCACACACAGCCGCCCACACTCAGCACAGCCACACACAGCCGCCCGCACTCAGCACAGCCACACACAGCCGCCCGCACTCAGCACAGCCACACACAGCCGCCCGCACTCAGCACAGCCACACACAGCCGCCCGCACTCAGCACAGCCACACACAGCCGCCCGCACTCAGCACAGCCACGCACAGCCGCCCGCACTCAGCACAGCCACGCACAGCCGCCCGCACTCAGCACAGCCACACACAGCCGCCCGCACTCAGCACAGCCACACACAGCCGCCCACACTCAGCACAGCCACACACAGCCGCCCGCACTCAGCACAGCCACACACAGCCGCCCGCACTCAGCACAGCCACGCACAGCCGCCTGCACTCAGCACAGCCACGCACAGCCGCCTGCACTCAGCACAGCCACACACAGCCGCCCGCACTCAGCACAGCCACACACAGCCGCCCGCACTCAGCACAGCCACGCACAGCCGCCTGCACTCAGCACAGCCACGCACAGCCGCCCGCACTCAGCACAGCCACACACAGCCGCCCGCACTCAGCACAGCCACGCACAGCCGCCTGCACTCAGCACAGCCACGCACAGCCGCCCGCACTCAGCACAGCCACGCACAGCCGCCCGCACTCAGCACAGCCACCCGCACTCAGCACCGCCACGCACAGCCGCCCGCACTCAGCACAGCCACACACAGCCGCCCGCACTCAGCACAGCCACGCACAGCCGACCGCACTCAGCACAGCCACGCACAGCCGCCCGCACTCAGCACAGCCACGCACAGCCGCCCGCACTCAGCACAGCCGCCCGCACTCAGCACAGCCACGCACAGCCGCCCGCACTCAGCACAGCCACCCGCACTCAGCACAGCCACGCACAGCCGCCCGCACTCAGCACAGCCACGCACAGCCGCCCGCACTCAGCACAGCCACCCACACTCAGCACAGCCACGCACAGCCGACCACACTCAGCACAGCCACGCACAGCTGCCCGCACTCAGCACAGCCACCCGCACTCAGCACAGCCACGCACAGCCGCCCGTACCAGCACAGCCACGCACAGCCGCCCGCACTCAGCACAGCCACGCACAGCCGCCCGCACTCAGCACAGCCACCCACACTCAGCACAGCCGCCCGCACTCAGCACAGCCACCCGCACTCAGCACAGCCACCCGCACTCAGCACAGC
Source organism: Ranitomeya variabilis (assembly GCF_051348905.1). Lineage (NCBI taxonomy): Eukaryota > Metazoa > Chordata > Amphibia > Anura > Dendrobatidae > Ranitomeya > Ranitomeya variabilis. Next base: position 12,766,404 of record NC_135235.1, read on the forward strand.
CACGCACAGCCGCCCGCACTCAGCACAGCCACCCGCACTCAGCACAGCCACGCACAGCCGCCTGCACCTATTCCTTCCAATTTTGGATGATGGATTGAACAGTGGCTGTGAGAAATGTTCAGAGCTCGGGCTATTTATTATAACCTAACCCTGCTTTACATTTCTCCACAACTTTATCCCTGACTTGTCTGGTGGGCTCCTTGGTTTTAATGTTTTTTTTTGTAAGTAAGTGACTTATACGATAGGAATGTTCGGTGAAGCATTTGTGAATGGATGCTGCAATCTAGTGATCAGAGACAATAGAGGAAGGAACCAAAGAAGACATAGGAACTGAAAGGAGGTGGACTGGCTGAACGGGAGGTGCACAGAGGGACATGTGATCTGTTCTGATGTGGAAAGAAAATACAAAAGCCACAGGGGCCAGGTCAGGAACATTGCCCGGCCTTATAACAAGTCACATGTGGAGCAAGGCCTGTACTGGTTTACAGCCAAACTAGGCAGTGTGGAAGGAAACGCATAGCCATCATCGGTGGTGGCCAGGAGGTGCAGGGCCATCCTGGAGAGTAAGGATTTCTGGTTGTAAAGATTAAAATGACAGGAAAGACCTCGATCGTGTGAGCAGAAGATCTGTTAAAGAACAGCATCTCGATCGAGTAAGCAGAAGGCTTAGTTAAAGGGATTGAGCATAAATCGTGTGAGCAGAAGGCCTGGTTAAATGGATGGGACCTTGATTGAGACTTCAGAAGTCTTGGTTAAAAGGCGCAATCGATCACGGCCAAAGGCTTGGTTAAAGGGAACCTGTCACCACGTTTTTGGAAGATGGGATAAAAATAGCGTTAAATAGGGGCAGAGGTGGGCATTACATTAGTGTGTTTGTTATGCGCACGCGCGGCATCCCGCGGCCATTTTCCTGAAGCCGCGGCCAGCAGAGCGTCGCTTCTGCGCACGCGCGGCCAAAGGAAGATGGCCGCGCCCACCGATCACCAATGAAAACGAACAGCGCGCTCTTTTAAATCCCCTGGCAGAGGATTCAGGACTTTGGGCATGCGCACACCACTACGCCACCAACGGAAAACTACGCAAAATCTGGGGGAAGACAACGCCCTTTTGACCAGACCAGCCTGATTGACAGGCGAAAACGGAGACTTTGCAAAGGTATTTCGGCAACTTAGGTGGGTAATAAACGCATAACAAACACACTAATGTAATGCCCACCTCTGCCCCTATTTAACGCTATTTTTATCCCATCTTCCAAAAACGTGGTGACAGGTTCCCTTTAAAGCACGGGACCTCAATCATGTGAGCAGATGGCGGGGTTTAAAGGGACAGAACCCCGATAAAGTGAACAGAGAGGGACGTGAGCTTTCTCTTTGGAATTGAAGACACGGGGAACAGGTCGGTGACAGGAGGGACTGTCTGTGAGTTGTGACAGACTGTGGCTATCTGTTAGGGAAGATTAGGGACATCTAGCCGGAGACCATCCTATCGGTGTCGCACTTCTTAGTGCTGCAGCTCTGGGTTTATTATTTTATAGGGCAGTGGTTGAGCTAACAGGGACAGAGTCAGGGACAGACGGTAACCACTAGGTCATGAGAGGCGACAAGGACTGTGTTCTATTGTTTCTCGTTGTCGTCATTAATTTGTGATTTGCCATCTTGCTGATATTGTATCATGTGTTGCTAAACTTGTACATAGTTAATGAATAGCTTGTACTGTCAGCACTGAGTCTGCGCTCGCCGTGTCATTATCGCACCTGCGAGACCCTTGATGTTCTCAAACCTCCGAGGTCTTCAAAGAACAGCTGTAGTTACACTGAGAAGAAATCACACCCAGGGGGACACAATGTACTAATCATGAGACTTCTGGGGGCGACTGGTCACTCAGGTTTGTATTTAGGGGCATCAGACTACAGGGGGCGGAATACTATTGCACCTCACAATTTTCAGATTTATAGTTTTAACATATCTTGAAAACCAGGTATCATTTCCTTTACTTATCACAAATATTTGCTACTTTGGGTTGGTATCACATAAAAACCCAATAAAATATATATAGGTTTGTGGTTGTAATGTAAAAAATGTGGAAAAGTTCCAAGGCTATGAATACTTTTTCAGGACACCGTACGGTATGTCATATATTACGCTGTATCATTCCCAAATATCCTGTATATTACACTGACCTATATATTAAAATGTATCACTACTTACATGTTCCATGTTACACTGTATCCAAATCACATATCCCATATATTACATAGCATTATTTCTTACAAATCTCATATTACACTGTCACTACTTACACGTACCATATATTACATTGTATCATTCCTATATATCCCATATATTACATTGTATCATTCCTATATATCCCATATATTACATTGTATCATTCCTATATATCCCATATATTACATTGTATCATTCCTATATATCCCATATATTACATTGTATCATTCCTATATATCCCATATATTACATTGTATCATTCCTATATATCCCATATATTACATTGTATCATTCCTATATATCCCATATATTACATTGTATCATTCCTATATATCCCATATATTACATTGTATCATTCCTATATATCCCATATATTACATTGTATCATTTCTATATATCCCATATATTACATTGTATCATTCCTATATATCCCATATATTACATTGTATCATTCCTATATATCACATATATTACATTGTATCATTCCTATATATCCCATATATTACATTGTATCATTCCTATATATCGCATATTGCAGCTTTCCTATACAGTTGTGCACAAAAGTTTACATACCACAGCAGAATTTTTGCTTTCCTGACCTTTTTTCAGAGAATATGAATGATGACAGCAAAACCTTTCCTCCACTCATGGTTAGTGGTTGGGTGAAGGCATTTATTGTCAGTAGGGGCAGATTATAAGAGGGTCAATATGGGCGGTAGCCCAGGGCCCAGTGGAGTGGGGGGGCCCTGGGCTACCGCACAGATTGCCCGCCGCCATCAGGGCATTACTGCCCGTGCCCTGACTGGCATATCATTTATGGGCCCGTGGGCAGAGAGAGGGGGCCCGCATCGGGCCCCGACTCATCTGCTCACCGGGCCCATACCGGCGCTGCGGCAGTTTCCTATTGACGTGCGGGCGCGCGCCCGCACGTCAATAGTTAAGAACAGCCGCCAGCCAATTGGAGGCTGGCAGCTGAAGTCGGCCGCAGGCGCAGCAGCGCACACGTCGCCGGCGTCTGACGTCATTGTCAGTAGCTGGCGAGTGCGCGCTGCTGGAGGGAGCTCGCCGCCTGGAGCGCTGGTCAGGTGAGGAGAACTCGTTTTTTTGTTTTTGTTTTATGCTAACCTAACGGCAATCCGGGCGGGCCAGAATGCTGGACAGTCAGTGACACTGTCTGACTGGGGGCAATATGCTGGAGCCGGAGGACACACTGGGGCAGATGATAGCTGGACACACTGGGGCAATGCTGGAGACACTGGGCAGATTGCTGGACACGCTGGGGCAATGCTGGACACACTGGGGGCAATATGCTGGACACACTGGGGCAATGCTGGACACACTGGGGCAATGCTGGAGACACTGGGGCAATGCTGGAGACACTGGGGCAGATTGCTGGACACACTGGGGGCAATGCTGGAGGACACACTGGGGCAGATTGCTGGACACACTGGGGCAATGCTGGACACACTGGGGTAGGTGATTGCTGGACACACTGGGGCCATGCTGGAGACACTGGGGCAGATTGCTGGACACACTGGGGCAATGCTGGACACACTGGGGCAGATGATTGCTGGACACACTGGGGCAATGCTGGAGACACTGGGGCAGATTGCTGGACACACTGGGGCAATGCTGGAGGACACACTGGGGCAATGCTGGAGGACACATTGGGGCAGATGATTGCTGGACACACTGGGGCAATGCTGGAGACACTGGGGCAGATTGCTGGGCACACTGGGGCAATGCTGGACACACTGGGGCAGATGATTGCTGGACACACTGGGGCAATGCTGGAGACACTGGGGGCAATGCTGGAGGACACACTGGGGCAGATGATTGCTGGAGACACTGGGGCAATGCTGGAGACACTGGGGCAATGCTGGAGACACTGGGGCAGATTGCTGGACACACTGTCTGGGTGCAATGCTGGACACTCTGGGGCAATATTCTGGACTTACTGGGGCAGATTGCTGGACACACTGGGGGTAATATGCTGAACACACTGGGGCCGATTGCTGGACACACTGTCTGGGGGCAATATGCTGGACACACTGGGGCAATATGCTGGACATACTGGGGCAGATTGTTGGACACACTGGGGGTATTATGCTGGACACACTGGGGGTAATATGCTGGACACACTGGGGGCAATGCTGGACACACTGGGGCAATATGCTGGACATACTGGGGGTAATATGCTGGACACACTGGGGGAAATATGCTGGACACACTGGAGCAGATTGCTGGAGACACTGGGGCAGATTGCTGGACACACTGGGGGCAGGACTGGAGGCATGGGCAGAATGTAGATACGGGGCATGATTGGAGACACGGGGCAGAATGAAAGACATGGGGCAGGATTGGATCATGGGGCAGGATGGATACGATGGAGACAGATGGGGCAGGATGGGGAGATCATATGGGGTAGAATGGATACTCATGAGGGCAGGATGGGAGAACATATGGCTGGAGCCAGGAATGAGATACACGGGGCCAGGATGGGGAATATTATTACCATAGGGGCTAATTAAGGGATATTATTACTGCAGTGATGTATTTATTTTATTTTTTGAGTATACTGTTTTAAATGGGGGGGCGGTCCTGTTACTGTGCAGAGTGACACTATGTCGCCTTCTTCATGTGGTGTAATGTAGAAGTTGGGAAAATTAAGTAATGTGTTCTGCAAGCGGAGCTCGAGATAACTGTGTCATTTCCTGCAGAGACAAGTCCTGGCTGGAAGAAATGATGGCGGTCTGTGCTGGATGAAAGATGAAGGACTTCACCTAGAGACGTCACTGGTGAGTCAGTGTTACCTATACCCTGACACTATACACTGTATACTATATACAGAGGTCCTGTGTACAATGTCACCGGTGATCACTGTATAATCTCTACACAGACACTGCATACTAAGTACAGATCTCCTGTGAATACTGGCACTTATGGTCATAGTATTGTTACATAGTTACATAGTTATTAAGGTTGAAGGAAGACTGTAAGTCCATCTAGTTCAGCCCATAGCCTAACCTAACATGCCCTAACATGTTGATCCAGAGGAAGGCAAAAAAAACCCATGCGGCAAAGAGTAACTCCACCATGGGGAAAAAAATTCCTTCCCGACCCCACATACGGCAATCAGACTAGTTCCCTGGATCAACGCCTTATCAAGGAATCTAGTGTATATACCCTGTAACATTATACTTTACCAGAAAGGCATCCAGTCCCCTCTTAAATTGAAGCAATGAGTCACTCATTACAACATCATACGGCAGAGAGTTCCATAGTCTCACTGCTCTTACAGTAAAGAATCCGCGTCTGTTATTATGCTTAAACCTTCTTTCCTCCAGACGTAGAGGATGCCCCCTTGTCCCTGTCTCAGGTCTATGAATAAAAAGATCATCAGAAAGGTCTTTGTACTGTCCCCTCATATATTTATACATTAACATAAGATCACCCCTTAGTCTTCGTTTTTCCAAACTAAACAGCCCCAAGTGTAATAACCTATCTTGGTATTGCAGACCCCTCAGTCCTCTAATAACCTTGGTCGCTCTTCTCTGCACCCGCTCTAGTTCAGCTATGTCTTTCTTATACACCGGAGACCAGAACTGTGCACAGTATTCTAAGTGTGGTCGCACTAGTGACTTGTATAGAGGTAAAATTATGTTCTCCTCATGAGCATCTATGCCTCTTTTAATGCATCCCATTATTTTATTTGCCTTTGTAGCAGCTGCTACAGTAGTTGTGTTTTTTTTGTTGTTTTTTTTTATTACTGATCAGTATTGTAGTATTCATTCACTATGTGGTGGTAATATGTGGTCTGGAAATGGTGTTGTGGTATTTGTTCCTTGTATGTGATATTATTCGATCACTGTGGTTGTAATTTGTGGTCTGGTCATGGTGCGGTGGTATTTGCTCCTTGTATGTGATATTGGTCAAAATATACCTAAATTGTATTGCATATTTTAACAAATATTTAATAGGTTACAGTAGAGTAGGGCCCAGCCATTTTTCTGGAATAATCTGGTTCAGGTATATCATGACCCCCGTCACATGACCCCCGTCACATGACCGGGGGGGGGGGGGCCCACAGTGTCTGAACAGCCCAGGGCCCTGGCTACCCTTAATCCACCCCTGATTGTCAGACTACTGTGTTTTCTCTTTATAAATCCTAATGACAACCCAAAACATCCAAATGACCCTGATCAAAAACTATATACAAGTTTAGCAACACATGATACAATATCAGCAAGATGGCAAAAGTTCACATACCCTGGTGATTTTGGCCAAGAAGTTGACACAAATGGGTGTGAATGGCTACTAAAGGTAACATCCTCACCTGTGATCTGTTTGCTTGTGATCAGTATGTGCATAAAAACTGAGTGAGTTTCTGGGATCCAGACAGACTCTTGCATCTTTCATCCAGCCACTGACGTTTCTGGATTGTGAGTCATGGGGAAAGCAAAAGAATTGTCAACTGATCTACGGGAAAAGGTAGTTGAAGTGTATAAAACAGGAAAGGGATACAAAAATATATCCAAGGAATTGATAATGCCAGCCAGCAGCGTTCACACTGTGATTAACAAATGGAAAATCAGGGGCTCTGTAAAACCAAAACCACGGTCAGGTAGACCAACAAAAATGTCATCCACAACTGCCAGGAAAATTGTTCAGGATGCAAAGAAAAACCCACAAATAACATCAGCTGAAATACAGGACTCTCTGAAAATTAGCGGTTTGGCTGTTTCAATGTGCACAATAAGGAAGCACGTGAAGAAAAATGGGCTGCATGGTCGAGTCGCCAGAAGAAAGCCATTACTGCGCAAATGCCACAAAGTATCTCACCTACAATACACAAAACAGCACAGAGACAAGCCTCAACACTTCTGGAACAAGGTAATTTGGACTGATGAGAC